>NC_057795.1:372487894-373087894 GCF_018294505.1 Triticum aestivum | reverse complement strand
AAAGCTCTCTTGTGCTCCGTCGTGATATCGCCCAGTACAGAGGCGCCGCACACCCACTATGCTTCATAGATGAAGTAATGGATCATCAAATCCCCGAAGGGTTTAAACCCGTGAATATCGAATCTTACGATGGCACAACAGACCCCGCGGTTTAGATCGAAGACTATCTTCTTCACATCCACATGGCCCGCGGTGACGATCTTCACGCCATCAAATATCTCCCCCTCAAGCTTAAAGGACCAGCCCGGCATTGGCTTAACAGCTTGCCAGCAGAGTCAATTAGGAGTTGGGAAGACCTGGAAGCCGCATTCCTCGATAACTTCCAAGGCACGTACGTGCGACCACCAGAAGCTGATGACCTAAGCCACATAATTCAGCAGCCAGACGAATCGGCCAGACAATTCTGGACACGGTTCTTAACCAAGTAAAACCAAATCGTCGGCTGTCCGGATGCGGAGGCCCTTGCGGCCTTCAAGCATAACATCCGTGACGAGTGGCTTGCCCGGCACCTGGGACAAGAAAAGCCGAAATCCATGGCAGCCCTCACATCACTCATGACCCGCTTCTGCGTGGGTGAGGATAGCTGGCTAGCACGCAGCAACAACCTCAGCAAACATTCTGGTAGTCCGGATTTCAAGGACCAAAATGGCAGGTCGCGTCGTAACAAAAACAAGCGCCGCATCAACGGCAACAATAGTGAGGATACGGCAGTCAATGCCGGATTCAGAGGCTCTAAACCCAGTCAGTGGAAAAAGCCATTCAAAAGAACTGCTCCGGGTCCGTCCAATTTGGACCGAATACTCGACCGCTTGTGCCAGATACATGGCACCCCCGAAAAGCCAGCTAACCACACCAATAGGGACTGTTGGGTATTCAAGCAGGCAGGCAAGTTAATTGCCGAAAACAATGACAAGGGGCTGCATAGCGATGACGAGGAAGAGACCCGACCGCTGAACAATAGAGGACAGAAGGGTTTTCCCCCACAGGTGCGGACGGTGAACATGATATACGCAATGCACATACCCAAAATGGAGCGGAAGCGTGCACTCAGGGATGTATACGCGATGGAGCCAGTCGCCCCGAAGTTCAATCCATGGTCCTCTTACCCGATCACTTTTGACCGAAGGGACCACCCCACCAGCATCCGCCACGGCGGATTTGCCGCATTGGTCTTAGACCCAATCGTCCATGGATTTCACCTCACCAGAGTCCTGAGGGACGGCGGCAGCAGCCTGAACCTGCTATATCAGGATACAATGCGCAAAATCGGCATAAACCCCTCAAGGATTAAACCTACCAAGACGACATTTAAAGGCATCATACCAGGTGTGGAAGCCAATTGTACAGGCTCAGTTACACTGGAAGTGGTCTTCGGATCCCCGGATAACTTCCGAAGCGAGGAGTTAATCTTCGACATAGTCCCGTTCCGCAGTGGCTATCATGCCTTGCTCGGACGTACCACATTTGCAAAGTTCAACACGGTGCCGCACTACGCATACCTCAAGCTCAAGATGCCAGGCCCTCAAGGAGTCATCACGGTCAACAGAAACACTGAATGTTCTCTTCGAACGGAGGAACATACAGCGGCTCTCGTGGCAGAAGTGCAATACAGCCTATTAAGGCAATTCTCGAGTCCGGCCGTTAAGCGGCCGGACATAGCTAAGCGCGCCCAGAGTAACCTACAACAAGACCACCTGGCACGTTCCGAGCATGCATAGCAGTGCGGCCCCAACCCCAGCCCCTGCAGAAAGTCAAAACAGGTCCTTCGCGTACACCATTATGCTCTGAAGATACCATGGGCATGGGAGGAGGGGCACGACCACAATAAGCCCCGACTGCGGCTCAACCACACCAGGGGCTCTCAAGTGTGTTGTTCTTTTTTTTCTTTTTACCTTTTATTTTTTACCCACAGGACTACGTTCGTTAGAGGCTCTGTCCGGCAGTAGACCTGCCGAACTCACGATGCAACAGCCAGGGAAGGATAAAGGCTACAACGAATATACAGGTGGTCTCCATTACGAGCATTTTTATACACCAATCCGCAGCCTACCCGTGGAGGGGGGACATGTTTAATAGTCTCATCCCTTGCTTATCGCACTATTTGTATCGTTCTGCATTCATAGCAGTACTTATTGAATAAAATAATGAAGCACCTTTTTGCTTATAATTGCATTTCTTTTTCATACATATGTTAATTACGACATGTCGCATCCGTACACTTTGGGGTTATCAAGACTAATTTCTGGCGCCATTGCCGGTGAGCATAGCTCTATTCTTCGAGTCACTTGGGATTTATATCTGCTGATCACTATGAAGAACTTGAAAGACGCAAGAACTAAGATTTTTTCCCTCAACTATGAGGGGATGTAAGGAACTGCCATCTAGCTCTGCACTAGATTCTCCTTCTGTTATGGGTAAGCTTGCGACACCTAAACCTGCTACTGCTATGAATTCTGATATGTCGCATGTTATTGATGATGCCACTTCTGCTATGAATGATACTTATGATGAAACTACTTCTATGCTTGATACTACTGTGCCATTAGGTGAATATCTTGATGAACAACTTGCTAGGGTTAGAGAGAATGAAATTATTGATGATAGTGATGATGAAGATTCTCCCCCTAATTATGAATTGCCTGTTGTTCTTGAGGGTTATGTTATGGATGAAGAAGCTGCTAGAGCTATTTTTGCTTGCAATGATAGATATGATCTTAAGAATTTATTAGCTAAATGGAAGGAGCAATCCCTTAATGCTAGAATGAAACATGACCCTGCTTTTGCTACTTCACGTATCTATGTTACTGATAAGGATTATGAATTCTCTGTTGATCCTGAGATAATTACTTTGGTTGAATCTGATCCTTTTTATGGCTATGAATCTGAAACTGTTGTGGCACATCTTACCAAGTTGAATGATATAGCCACCCTGTTTACTAATGATGAGAAGTCTTGCTATTATTATATCCTTAAGATATTTCCGTTCTCATTAAAGGGTGATGCTAAAGCTTGGTTTAATTCTCTTGATCTTGGTTGTGTGCGTAGTCCCTAGGATATGATTTATTACTTCTCTGCTAAATATTTCCCTACTCATAAGAAACAAGTTGCCTTGCGAGAAATATATAATTTTGTGCAAATCAAAGAAGAGAGTCTCCCACAAGCTTGGGGGAGGCTTCTCCGATTACTTAATGCTTTGCCCGATCATCCTCTTAAGAAAAATGAAATACTTGATATCTTTTATAATGGACTACCGATGCTTCCAAGGACCACTTGGATAGTTGTGCTGGTTGTGTTTTCAGGGAAAGAACAGTGGACCAAGCTGAATTGTTATTGAATAATATGTTGACTAATGAAAATAATTGGACTCTTCCTGAGCGAATTGAGCCAACTCCTGAGCCTATTCCTAAAACTACTCTGAAGAAGAGAGGTGTTCTATTTCTCAGTCCTAAAGATATGAAAGAGGCAAAGAAATCAATGAAAGAAAAAGCTATTAAAGCTGAAGATGTTAAGAATTTACCTCCTATTGAAGAAATACATGGTCTTAATATACCGCCTGTTGAAGAAACACATTGTCTTGATAACCCGACACAGGTAGTAAAGGTAAATTATCTCTATAGATATGATAAGGTTGAAATCTCGTCTACTAAATTTCATAGCCAATGTTTATATGAATTTGATGACTTTATGGCTAGAAAAGAAAGTTTTAATGCGTATGGTTGTAGAGAATTAAAGAGTAATGCTTTCATGATAGAACGCTTGAGTGATTATATGGCTAGAGTTAAAGCTGAACTTAAACTCATTAGCAAATATGCTTCTATGGTTACCACTCAAGTAGAGCAAGTACATAAAGCTCAAAGTGATTTGCTAGGTGAGTTAAATAATAAACATGATTTTGCTGTTAGAGTGGCTACTAGAACTGGTAGAATGACTCAGGAACCTTTGTATCCTGAAGGCCACCCTAAGAGAATTGAGCAAGATTCTCAGAGAAATAATGTAGATGCACCTAGTCCTTCTAAAAAGAAGAAAAAGAAAAATGATAGGACTTCGCATGCTTCTAGTGAACCTGTTGTAGACACACCTGAGAATCCCAATGATATTTCTATCTCTGATGCTGAAACACAATCAGTTGATGAACATGAACCTAGTGATAATGTTAATGATAATGTTCATGTTGATGCTCAACCTAGCAATAATAATGATGTAGAGATTGAACATGTTGTTGATCTTGATAACGCACAATCAAAGTATCAACATTATGATAAAAGAGATTTTGTTGCTAGGAAACATGGTAAAGAAAGAGAACCATGGGTTCAGAAACCCATGCCTTTTCCTCCTAAACCATCCAAGACAAAGGATGATGAGGATTTTGAGCGCTTTGCTGAAATGATTAGACCTATCTTCTTACGTATGCGCTTAACTGATATGCTTAAAGTAAACCCTTATGCTAAATACATGAATGGTATCATTACAAATAAAAGGAAGATACCGGAAGCTGAAATTTCCAGCATGCTTGCTAATTATACTTTTAAGGGTGGAATACCAAAGAAACTTGGAGATCCAGGGGTACCAACTATACCATGCTCCATTAAGAGAAACTATGTTAAAACTGCTTTATGTGATCTTGGAGCCGGTGTTAGTGTTTTTCCTCTTTCTTTATATCGTAGACTTGAATTGAATAAGCTGACACCTACTGAAATATCTTTGCAAATGGCCGATAAATCAACTGCTATACCTGTCGGTATTTGTGAGGATGTACCTGTTGTGGTTGCAAATGTCACTATCTTAACAGACTTTGTTATTCTTGATATTCCCGAGGATGATAGTATGTCGATTATCCTTGGTAGACCTTTTCTGAATACTGCAGGGGCTGTTATTGATTGCAACAAAGGCAATGTCACTTTTCATGTTAATGGTAATGAGCATACGTACACTTTCCGAGGAAACAACCTCATGTTCATAGCATCAATTCTATTGGAAAAAGTCCAACTGTCATTATTGGAGGTTTTGAATTTCCTCTCCCTACTGTCAAGAATAAATATGATATTCTTATTGTTGGGGATGTTCATATCCCCGTTGAGGTAACTTAGTCTTATTCAAAATTTCTCCGGTTCCATGTTATTCGGAATGAATTTGTTAACAAGACTTGATCAACCTTGTTAGTAGATTCATTTTGATGATCATGAGATGGATGAAACTAGAAGGCACAACCTTCTGTAACCTCTTTTTACTTTCTGTTATTTAGAATAAATAAAGCAAAAATAGTATTATTTGTTTGCTTTCTGAATTATCCATGCAATAAAAATATCTCGAAAATAAAAGTGCTCCAAATGCAATGCAAATTTAGTATGATTTTTATGGAATATTTGAGGATTTTAGGCACTGAGAACACTGCAGGGGGGCAAGCACCTGGCCACGATGGTCCAGGGCGCGCCCACTCCCCCTGGGCGCGCCCCCTGTCTCGTGGGCCCATGGTTGCCCCCTCCACTTATTCCTGCACCCACACACTCCATCTTCATCCCACAAAAATCCACATCAAGCTCAAGCACGAGTTCTAGCTCATTTTGCTGCGATTTTCGATCTCCTTGCTCAAAGCTCCATTCACAAAACTGCTTTGGGAGATTGTTAATTGGTATGTGACTCCTCCATTGGTCCAATTAGTTTTTGTTCTAGTGCTTTATTCATTGCAAATTTTTGCTGCATAGGTGACCCTGTTCTTGAGCTTGCATGTCAAATTTATGAGGTCCCAAGTAATTCTAATGCATGATATAGGCTTTAGGCACTTATGGGAGTAGTTGCTATCAATCTTGGATAGTTTGATTCACTTTTATTTTGAAGTTACTAAAAATTTCAGAAATTTTCAGAAAATGATGAAGAGATTATTGAGGGGCTCTTCTAGTCAATGCTCCAAGGAGAAACAAGCTAAGGAGAAAGAAAAGGCCAAGTATAATCTTCCTCGCGTAGCGGAAGTAAGGCCGTGTGAGTGGCCTTGTGATAATTTCTTGAGAGCAGCCAGGATTTATGAAGACTTTTATTCTTCAGCTGAAAATGCGGGCCTCACCGACTTCCTCCACGACCGGATCGAACAGTATCTCTTACTTACCAATACTTTCGTGCAAAACTTTTACTATTATCCTAAGAAGTCACCTCCTTTAGTTTCTTTTCATTTATATGATGAGGCTAAGGAAATGTCATTACATAATTTTTGCGCGGTTTGTAGAATACCCTTTGAGGGCAGCTTAGATGAATCAGATCGTAAAGATGTGGATGGTTTTATTGATACTATTACCATACGGGAAGCGAGGAAGGGTTCCGGTGCGAGGATCACTAGCATACATTTTCCTGTTTTACGCTACTTTGCCATATTTGCTAGTCAATGCTTAATTGGTCGTGGAAATAGTGGAAACCTCAGTGTCCCTGATATTATTATTTTTCTACATGCCTTATTCGGTGATAACACTTTTAGTATGGGTGTTGTCATTGCTAAACGGTTAAGCCTAAAATGTACAAAGGGCCCCATCTTTGGAGGTATCTATGTTGCACGCCTTGCTAAACATTTTGAGATACCTATTAGACACTGTTGCCTCTTACATTTTTAGATTACAGGAGAATGGTAGCGCATGAGTTTATTGTTGACAACGATGATAAGATGCTTCTGTATAACCTGAGATTTAATAAGAAACACAATGAGATTATTACCCTGCCTGCGCCTTCTTTGTTTGATTTAACTGCAGGTCAGTACCTCATCTTGCCAAATGTTGTGTACGCGCATCGAGGCCAGACGTCAGCTCTAGAGCTTGAGCCAGAACCACCACTGGACCCTTATCGTCCATCATCCTGTCAGTGGGATCCGGAGGAGATCGCCAGTCAGTGGCAGTATAATGATGCTCCTCAGTACACCGGGGAGAGTAGCCGCGATCCTTGGCATTAGACCAACTTAGGCCAAAAGCCTAAGCTTGGGGGAGTACGTATTTCTCACTGACTTTACATTCATGTTCACACACTATTCTAGTTGTCGGTGCTCATACTCTTTTATTGTAATATCCATGCTAGTTTAATTTCCTTTTTCTAGCATTCTTCTTGTGTGTTTGATAAACCTTATGAAAAACAAAAAAAATAGTTAGTTTAATTTCCATGCTTGTAGTAGTAATTAAAATGAAAACCCAAAAAGATTTCTCTTTCTTCGTTTACTTGTTGGGAGTTTTCCCGTGTAAATAGTTTCTTTTCTTCTCCTTTGGGGGTCAAGAGTAGAAGACCATATTGAAAATTCTTAGTGGCTCTCATATGCATGATTGTTGATTTAAGTTAGATCCCATATTACCTTGTCTTATCTCTTGAATTGAATGCTTGCAGATTCCAGCTTAGTCCAATGCACGTGTGAGACGTCTCCAACGTATCTATAATTTTTGATTGTTCCATGCAATTATATTACCTGTTTTGGACGTTTATGGGCTTTATTTTACACATTTATATCATTATTGGGACTAACCTACTAACTGGAGGCCCAGCCCGTATTGCTGTTTTTTGCCTATTTTAGTATTTCGAAGAAAAGGAATATCAAACGGAGTCCAAACGGAATGAAACCTTCGGGAACTTGATTTCTGGAACAAATGTGATCCAGAGGACTTGGAGTGCAAGCGAAGAAGCAGCCGAGGCGGCCACGAGGGTGGAGGGCGCACCCACCCCTATAGGGCACGCCCCCTATCTCGTGGGCCCCTCGGGCGGCGACCGACATACTTCTTCCTCCTATGTATACCCACGTACCCCGAAAACATCCAGGGAGCCACCGAAGAAATATTTTTGCCACCGTAACCTTCTGTATCCGCGAGATCCCATCTTGGAGCCTTTGTCAGCGCTCCGCCCGAGGTGGAATCGACCACGGAGGGCTTCTACATCAACCATAACCCTTCCGATGAGTTGTGAGTAGTTTACCACAGACCTTCGGGTCCATAGTTATTAGCTAGATGGCTTCTTCTCTCTTTTTGGATCTCAATACCATGTTCTCCCCCTCTCTTGTGGAGATCTATTCGATGTAACTCTTTTTATGGTGTGTTTGTCGAGATCGGATGAGTTGTGGGTTTATGATCAAGTTTATCTATGAGAAATATTTGAATCTCCTCTAAATTCTTTTATGTATGATTGAGTTATCTTTGCAAGTCTCTTCGAATTATCGGTTTGGTTTGGCCTACTAGATTGATCTTTCTTGCCATGGGAGAAGTGCTTAGGTTTGGGTTCAATCTTGCGGTGTCCTTTCCCAGTGACAGCAGTGGCAGCAAGGCACGTATTGTATTGTTGCCATCGAGGATAAAAGGATGGGCTTTATATCATATTGCATGAGTTTATCCCTCTACATCATGTCATCTTTCTTAAAGCGTTACTCTGTTCTTATGAACTTAGTACTCTAGATACATGCTGGATAGCGGTCGATGTATGGAGTAATAGTAGTAGATGCATGCAGGAGTCGGTCTACTTTTCACGGACATGATGTCTATATACATGATCATGCCTAGATAATCTTATAATTATTCGCTTTTCTATTAATTGCTCGACAATAATTTGTTCACCCACCGTAATACATTTGCTATTTTGAGAGAAGCCTCTAGTGAAACCTATGGCCCCCGGGTCTATCTTTTATCATATAAGCTTTAAATATAATTTTATTTGCATCTTTACTTTTCCAATCTATATCATAAAATACCAAAAATATATTTATCTTATCATATTATCTCTATCAGATCTCACTTTTGCAAGTGTCCGTGAAGGGATTAACCACCCCTTTATCGTGTTGGTTGCGAGTTCTTCGTTTGTTTGTGTAGGTGCGTGGGACTTGTGAGGAGCCTCCTACTGGATTGATACCTTGGATCTCAAAAACTGAGGGAAATACTTACGCTACTGTGCTGCATCACCCTTTCCTCTTCAAGGAAAACCAACGCAAGCTCAAGACGTAGCAAGAAGGATTTCTGGCGCCGTTGCCGGGGAGGTCTTTGCTCAAGTCAAGACATACCAAGTACCTATCAAAAAATCATCTCCCTTGCATTTACATTATTTTCCATTTTCCTCTCGTTTTCCTCTCCCCCATTTACCCTTGTCGTTTTATTTGCCCTCTCTTTCCTATTCTCCTCTCTTTTCTGCTTGCCTTCTTCTTCCTCTCTCTTTCGCTTGCCTTTTTATGTTTGCTTGTGTGCTGGATTACTTGTCGCCATGGCACAAGATAATACCAAATTGTGTGATTTCTCCAATACCAATAATAATGATTTCCTCAGTACTCCGATTGCTCCTCTTAATGATGTTGAGTGTTGTGAAGTCAATGCTGCTTTGCCGAACCTTGTTATGAAAGATCAATTCTCCGGCCTTCCTAGTGAAGATGCCTCTACCCATCTAAACAACTATGTTGATTTGTGTGAGATGCAAAAGAAAAAGATACGGATAATGATATTGTTAAATTGAAGTTATTTCTGTTTTCACTTAGATATCCTGCTAAAGTTTGGTTTTCATCTTTGCCTAAAAATAGTATTGATTCTTGGAACAACTGCAAAGATGCTTTTATCTCTAACTATTTTCCTCCCGCTAAGATCATCTCCCTTAGGAACGATATCATGAATTTTAAACAACTTGATCATGAGCATGTTGCCCAATCTTGGGAAAGAATGAAATTAATGATTCGCAATTGCCCTACTCATGGTTTGAATTTATGGATGATCATACAAAAAATTTATGCCGGATTAAACTTTGCTTCTAGAAATCTTTTAGATTTGGCCGCCGGAGGCACGTTTATGGAAATCACTTTAGGAGATGCTACAAAACTTCTTGATAATATTATGGCTAATTATTCTCAATGGCACACCGAACAATCTACTAGTAAAAAAGTGCATGCTATAGAAGAAATTAATGTTTTGAGTGGAAAGATGGATGAGCTTATGAGATTGTTTGCTACTAAGAGTGCTTCTATTGATCCCAATGATATGCCTTTATCTACCTTGATTGAGAATAATAATGAATCTATGGATGTAAATTTTGTTGGTAGGAATAATTTTGGAAACAATGCTTATAGTGGAAAATTTAATCCTAGACCGTTCCCTAGCAATTCCTCTAATAATTATGGAAATTCCTAGAATTATTCTTATGGTAATTTTAATAAGATGCCCTATGATTTTGAAAATAGTTTGAAAGAATTTATGGTCTCTCAAAAGAATTTTAATGCCTTGCTTGAAGAAAAATTGCTCAAAGCTGATGATTTGGCTAGGAACGTTGATAGACTTTCGCTTGATGTTGATTCTCTTAAACTTAGATATACTTCCCCTAAGCTGATATCAATGAGTCTCTCAAATCAATGAGAGTGTCCATTGATGAGTGCAAAGAAAGAACCGCTAGATTGCGTGCTAAGAAAGATTGCTTTGTAAAAGCGTGTTCTTCTAGTTTCCATAAAAATAATGATGAAGATCTTAAAGTTATTGATGTGTCCCCTATTAGATCTTTGTTTTGAAATATGAATCTTAATAATAATGGGACTGGAGATGAGTCAACTTTAGTTAGAAGGCATCCCAATAATTCAGAGTTTTTAGATCTTGATGCTAAATTTGGTAAAAGTGGGATTGGAGAGGTCATGACTTTAAATAGCATTAAACCCACTATCTTGGATTTCAAGGAATTTTATTATGAAAATTCTTCTTTAGAAAGTTGTATTTCCTTGTTGCAATCTATTGTGAATTCTCCTCATGCTTATAGTCAAAATAAAGCTTTTACCAAACATATCGTTGATGCCTTGATGCAATCTTTTGATGAAAAACTTAATTTGGAAGTTTCTATACCTAGAAAACTTAATGATGAGTGGTAACCTACTATAAAGATTAAAATTAAAGATCATGAGTGTTTTTCTTTGTGTGATTTGGGTGCTGGTGTTTCCACGATTCCAAAAACTTTATGTGATATTCTAGGTTTCCATGATCTTGATGATTGCTCTTTAAATTTGCACCTCGTGTATTCCACCATTAAAAAGCCAATGGGAAGAATCAATGTTGTCCTTATTGTTGCAAATAGAAATTTGGTGCCCGTTGATTTTGTCATTCTTGATATAGATTGCAATCTTTCTTGCCCTATTATTCTTGGTAGACCTTTCCTTAGAACGATTGGCGCGATTCCAATTTCCATTAAGGAAAGGCATGGAGCACTTTCCAAGAAATAATATTAAATTACCTTATGAATCTATCATGCGAGCTACTTATGAATCAAGTGCCAAAGATGGCACTAGTTAAATCTATCTTCGCTTTTATGCCTAGCTAGGGGCGTTAAACGATAGCGCTAGTTGGGAGGCAACCCAATATTTTTGATGTTCTTTGTTTTTGTTCCTGTTTAGTAATAAATTTTGCTTCTAATTTCTGTTTAGATGTGTTTTCATGTTTTATTTAGTGTTTGTGCCAAGTAGAACCTATAGGATAACCTATGGTTTGAGTTAATTTGATTCTGCTGAAAAACAGAAACTTTGTGCTCACGAGAAAACATTCAATAAATCACAGAAACATGCTTTTTCGTTGATTATTTTTGCTGTAGATCAATATACAAATTTAATAGGACGTCCTATTTTGGTAGGATTTTTAAAGTTCCGGAAGTTTGCGTTAGTTACAGATTGCTACAGACTGTTCTGTTTTTGACAGATTCTGCCTTTCGTGTGTTGTTTGCCTATTTTGATGCATCTATGGCTAGTATTAAGTGGTATGAACCATAGAGAACTTGGAATACAGTAGGTTTAACACCAATATAAACAAAGAATGAGTTAATTACATTACTTTATGTGGTGGTTTTGTTTTCTTTCACTGACGGAGCTTATGAGATTTCCTGTTGAGTTTTGTGTTGTGAAGTTTTCAAGTTTTGGGTAAAGATTTGATGGACTATGGAATAAGGAGTGGCAAAAGCCTAAGCTTGGGGATGCCCATGGCACCCAAAGATATTCAAGAATATCCAAAAGCCTAAGCTTGGGGATGCCCCGGGAAGGCATCCCCTCTTTCGTCTTCGTTCATTGGTAACTTTACTTGGAGCTATATTTTTATTCGCCACATGATATGTGTTTTGCTTGGAGCGTCGTGTATGATATTAGTCTTTGATTTTTAGTTACCACAATCATACTTGCTGTACACACCTTTTGGGAGAAGCCTACTTGATTGAAATTTATTAGAATACTCTATGTGCTTCACTTATATCTTTTGAGCTAGATAGTTTTTGCTCTAGTGCTTCACTTATATCTTTTAGAGCACAGCGGTGGATTAATTTTGAAGAAATTGTTGATCTATCATGCTTCACTTGTATTGTTTTGAGAGTCTTTTAGAACATCATGGTATTTGCTATGGTTATAAAATTAGTCCTAGAATGGTAGGCATCCAAGTTGGGTATAATAAAAACTATCATAGGAAGTGAATTGGATGCTATGATCAATTTGATACTTGATAATTGTTTTGAGATATGGAGGTAGTGATATTAAAGTCATGCTAGTTGGGTGATTATGAATTTAAAAAATGCTTGTGTTGAAGTTAGCAAGTCTCGTTGCATGCATGTATGGTTAAAGTTGTGTAACAAATTTGAAACATGAAGTGTCGTTGGATTGTGCATCCTTATGAGTGGCGGTCGGGGATGAGCGATGGTCTTTTCCTACCAATATATCCCTCTAGGAGCATGCGCGTAGTGGTTGGTTTTTGATGACTTCTAAATTTTTGCAATTAGTATATGAGTTCTTTTGACTAATGTTGAGTCCATGGGATTATACACACTTTTACCTTTCCATCATTGCTAGCCTCTTTGGTATCGTGCATTGCCCTTTCTCACCTTGAGAGTTGGTGCAAACTTCACCGGTGCATCCAAACCCCGTGATATGATACTCTCTATCACACATAAACCTCCTTATATCTTCCTCAAAACAGCCACCATACCTACCTATTTATGGCATTTCCATAGCCATTCCGAGATATATTACCATGCAACTTTCCACCATTCCGTTTTTCATCATGACATGCATTACTATTGTCATATTGCCTTGCAAGATCATGTAGTTGACATCGTATTTGTGGCAAAGCCACCATGCATAAATTTTCATACACGTCACTCTTGATTCATTGCCCATCCCGGTACACCGCGGGAGGCATTCATATAGAATCATATCTTGTTCTAGTTTCTAGTTGTAATTCGTGAGTTGTAAATATATAGAAGTGTGATGAACGGCCAAAGAAAAAAAAGAGGAACGGCCAAAGAAAAAAAAGGCAAAAAAAGCAAGGCCAAAGAAAAAAAAGAAGAACGGCCAAAGAAAAAAAAGAAGAACGACCAAAGAAAAAAAGGCCAAAAAAAAGAAAGGCCAAAGAAAAAAAAGAAAGGCCAAAGAAAAGAAAAAAAGAATAAAAGAAAAGGGGGGCAATGTTACTATCTCTTTTTCACACTTGTGCTTGAAAGTAGCACCATGTTCTTCATATAGTGAGTCTCATATGTTGTCACTCTTCATATACTAGTGGGAATTTTTCATTATAGAACTTGGCTTGTATATTCCTACGATGGGCTTCCTCAAATGCCCTAGGTCTTCGTGAGCAAGCAAGTTGGATGCACACCCACTAATTTCTTTTGTTGAGCTTTCATACATTTATAGCTCTAGTGCATCCGTTGCATGGCAATCCCTACTCCTCATGTTAACATGAGTTGATGGGCATCTCCATAGCCCGTTGATTATCCTCGTCAATGTGAGACTTTCTCTTTTTTTTGTCTTCTCCACACAATCCTCATCATTATTCTATTCCACCCATAGTTCTATATCCATGGCTCACGCTCATGTATTGCATGAAAATTGAAAAAGTTTGAGATTATTTAAGTACAAAACAATTGCTTGGCTTGTCATCGCGGGTGTAGAATTTGGGAAAAATTTTGTGTGACGAAAATGAAGCACAACCTAACTATATGATTTTGTAGGGATGAACTTTCCTTAGCCATGTTATTTTGAGAAGACATGATTACTTTTATTAATATGCTTGAAGTATTACTATTTCTTATGTCAATATGAAATTTTATTTTGAATCATTTGGATCTGAACATTCATGCCACAATAAAGAGAAATACATTGAGAATTATGCTAGGTAGCATTCCACATCAAAAAATCTGTTTTTATCATTTACCTACTCGAGGACGAGCAGGAATTAAGCTTGGGGATGCTTGATACGTCTCTAACGTATCTATAATTTTTTATTGTTCCATGCTATTATATTACCTGTTTTGGATGTTTATGGGCTTTATTTCACACATTTATATCATTTTTGGGACTAACCTACTAACCGGAGGCCCAGCCCGTATTGCTGTTTTTTGCCTATTTTGGTATTTCGAAGAAAAGGAATATCAAACGGAGTCCAAACGGAATGAAACCTTCGGGAGCGTGATTTTTGGAACAAATATGATCCAGAGGACTTGGAGTGCAAGCCAAGAAGCAGCCGAGGCGGCCACGAGGGTGGAGGGCGCGCCCACCCCTACAGGGTGCGCCCCCTATCTCGTGGGCCCCTCGGGCGGCCACCGACGTACTTCTTCCTCCTATATATACCAACGTACCCCGAAAACATCTAGGGAGTCACCGAAGAAATATTTCCGCCACCGTAACCTTCTGTATCCGTGAGATCCCATCTTGGACCCTTCGCCGGCGCTCCGCCGAAGGGGGAATCGACCATGGAGGGCTTCTACATCAACACCATAGCCCTTCCGATGAGTTGTGAGTAGTTTACCATAGAGCTTCAGGTCCATAGTTATTAGCTAGATGGCTTCTTCTCTCTTTTTGGATCTCAATACCATGTTCTCCCCCCTCTTGTGGAGATCTATTCGATGTAACTCTTTTTGCGGTGTGTTTGTCGAGATCCGATGAATTGTGGGTTTGTGATCAAGTTTATCTATGAGAAATATTTGAATCTCCTCTGAATTCTTTTATGTATGATTGAGTTATCTTTGCAAGTCTCTTCGAATTAACGGTTTGGTTTGGCCTACTAGATTGATCTTTCTTGCCATGGGAGAAGTGCTTAGCTTTGGGTTCAATCTTGCGGTGTCCTTTCCCAGTGACAGCAGGGGCAGCAAGGAACGTATTGTATTGTTGCCATCAAGGATAAAAAATATGGGGTTTATATCATGTTGCATGAGTTTATCCCTCTACATCATGTCATCTTTCTTAAAGCGTTACTCTGTTCTTATGAACTTAATACTCTAGATGCATGCTGGATAGCGGTCGATGTGTGGAGTAATAGTAGTAGATGCAGGCAGGAGTCGGTCTACTTGTCACGGACGTGATGCCTATATACATGATCATACCTAGATAATCTTATAATTATTCGCTTTTCTATCAATTGCTCGACAGTAATTTGTTCACCCACCGTAATACTTATGCTATTTTGAGAGAAGCCTATAGTGAAACCTATGGCCCCTGGGTCTATCTTTTATCATATCAGCTTTCAATCTACTTTTATTTGGATCTTTAATTTTCCAATCTATATCATAAAATACCAAAAAATTATATCTTATCATATTATCTCTATCAGATCTCACTTTCGCAAGTGGCCGTGAAGGGATTGACAACCCCTTTATCGCGTTGGTTGCGAGTTCTTTGTTTGTTTGTGTAGGTGCGTGGGACTTGTGAGGAGCCTCCTACTGGATTGATACCTTGGTTCTCAAAAACTATAGGAAATACTTACGCTACCCTGGTTATTATTGTTGGCATCTCCCTTGAGGTGAATACGTTGGGAGGCGAAACTATAAGCCCCTATCTTTCTATGTGTCCGGTTGAAATGTTTTGCTCATGTGTACGCGGTGAGTGTTAGCAATCATAGGACTAAATTATGGTTGTGTATGTGGACTTGCCTAAAGGCTACGATACGTGACCCTTCCAGAAAAGATGATGAATTGTGGTTGCAAAGTTGACTGAGAACATAGTTTGTTGACTTTCAATAAAGTTTATGCTTTGTACTTTGAAGTTGTGATGAATTGTCACTTGTTCATGAGACGTCTATGATAAAAGTTTTATGTTAAAGTTTATTGTTGTTATAATAAGTCACATGATGCTGCTATGTCCGTATTTTTGTGGGTCATCAACGGATTGCAAACAAAGCATGCACCCCGTACGGAAAACAACATAGTTGATCATCTATTAAAGTGTGTTGTACAAAAGCTTCCTGTGGAACCAGGAACCTTTGTTCTCCATCTTACTCAGCCCTCCGTATCCCCAGCAACAATGGTCCAGAAAAGGAGAAAGTTGGACTCCAGTAAGCATCTCCCGGTAGAACCTGATGACCCAAAAGTATAGGGGATCTATCGTAGTCCTTTTGATAAGTAAGAGGGTCGAACCCAAGGAGGAGCAGAAGGAAATGACAAGCGGTTTTGAGTAAGGTATTCTCTGCAAGCACTGAAATATTCGGTAACAGATAGTTTTGTGATAAGATATCATAACGGGTAACAAGTAACAAAGTTACCAAGGTGCAGCAAGGTTGCCCAGTCCTTTTTCTAGCAAAGGACAAGCCTGGATGAACTCTTATATAAAGCAAATCGCTCCCGAGGACACATGGGAATTATTGTCAAGCTAGTTTTCATCACGCTCATATGATTCACGTTCATTACTTTGATATTTTGATATGTGGGTGGACCGGTGCTTGGGTACTGCCCTTCCTTGGACAAGCATCCACTTATGATTAACCTCTCTCGCAAGCATCTGCAACTACGAAAGAAGAATTAAGGTAAACCTAACCATAGCATGAAACCTATGGATCCAAATCAGCCCCTTACGAAGCAACGCATAAACTCGGGTTTCAGCTTCTGTCACTCTAGCAACCCATCATCTACTTCTTACTTCCCAATGCCTTCCCCTAGGCCCAAACAATGGTGAAGTGTCATGTAGTCGACGTTCACATAACACCACTATAGGAGAGACAGCATACATCTCATCAAAATATCGAACGAATACCAAATTCACATGACTACTTATAACAAGACTTGTCCCATGTCCTCAGGAACAAACCTAACTACTCACAAATCATATTCATGTTCATAATCAGAGGGGTATTAATATGCATAAAGGATCTGTACATATGATCTTCCACCGAATAAAACAACTAGCATCAACTACAAGGAGTAATCAACACTACTAGCAACCCACAGGTACCAATCTGAGGTTTTGAGACAGAGATCGGATACAAGAGATGAACTAGGGTTTGAGAGGAGATGGTTGATGTCTACTACGCAACCTTCTTCTTGTAGACGTTGTTGGGCCTCCAAGTGCAGAGGTTTGTAGGATAGTAGCAAATTTCCCTCAAGTGGATGACCTAAGGTTTATCAATCTGTGGGAGGCATAGGATGAAGATGGTCTCTCTCAAATAACCCTGCGACCAAATAACAAAGAGTCTCTTGTGTCCCCAACACACCCAATACAAGGATAAAATTGTATAGGTGCACTAGTTCGGCGAAGAGATGGTGATACAAGTGCAATATGGATGGTAGATAAAGGTATTTGTAATCTGAAATTACAAAAACAGCAAGGTAACTAATGATAAAAGTGAGCGTAAATGGTATTGCAATGGTAGGAAACAAGGCATAGGGTTCATACTTTCACTAGTGCAAGTTCTCTCAACAATAATAACATAGATAGATCATATAACAATCCCCCAACATGCAACAAAGAGTCACTCCAAAGCCACTAATAGCGGAGAACAAACGAAGAGATTATGGTAGGGTACAAAACCACCTCAAAGTTATCCTCTCTGTTCTATCTATTCAAGAGTTCATAGTAAAATAACATGAAGTTATTCTTTCACTCAATCTATCATATAGTTCATACTAGAATAACACCTTAAGACACAAATCAACCAAAATCCTAATGTCACCTAGATACTCCATTGTCACGTCAAGTATCTGTGGGCATGATTATACGATATGCATCACACAATCTCAGATTCATCCATTCAACCAACACAAAGTACTTCAAAGAGTGCCCAAAAGTTTCTATCGGAGAGTCAAGACGAAAACATGTGCCAACCCCTATGCATAGGTTCATGGGCGGAACCCGCAAGTTGGTCACCAAAACATACATCAAGTTGCACATGATATCCCATTGTCACCACAGATAAGCACGGCAAGACATACATCAAGTGTTCTCAAATCATTAAAGACTTAATCCGATAAGATAACTTCAAAGGGAAAACTCAATCCATTACAAGAGAGTAGAGGGGGAGAAACATCATAAGATCCAACTATAATAGCAAAGCTCGCGATACATCAAGATCATGCCAAATCAAGAACACGAGAGAGAGAGAGAGAGAGAGAGAGAGAGAGAGAGATAGAGAGAGATCAAACACATAGCTACTGGTACATACCCTCAGCCCCGAGGGTGAACTACTCCCTCCTCATCATGGAGAGCGTCAGGATGATGAAGATGACCACCGGTGATGGGTTCCCCCTCCGGCAGGGTGCCAGAACGGGCTCCCAAGAGGTTTCTTGTGGCTACAGAGGCTTGCGGCGGTGGAACTCCCGATCTATCTTTGTTATCGATGTTTTTAGGGTACATGGACTTATATAGGTGAAATAAGTCAGTCGGGGGGTGCTCGAGGGGCCAAGAAGACAGGGGGCGTGCCCAGGAGGGGTGGGCGCGCCCTCCTATCTCCTGGCCTCCTCGAGGATCTTCTGACGTGAACTCCAAGTCTCCAAGATCATATTCTTCCAAAAAATCACGCTGCCGAAGGTTTCATTCCGTTTGGAATCCGTTTGATATACCTTTTCTTCGTAATACTGAAACATGCAATAAAACAACAATATGGGCCGGGCCTCCGGTTAATAGGTTAGTCCCAAAAGTAATATAAAAGTGTATAATAAAGCCCGTAATCATTCAAAACAGATAATAAAATAGCATGAATGCTTCATAAATTATAGATACGTTGGAGATGTATCATCATCCCCAGTCTTAATTCCTGCTCGTCCTCGAGTAGGTAAATGATAAAAGAAAGAATTTATGAAGTGTGAATACTAGCAGGTGCACAAGTTTGATCAACGATAATTTCAATCACCTTTTCTAGCATGATTATATGTCATAACAGTAATTCATCTCATAAAACTTCTCACGATCAAGTAACAAGCTATTCACATGTCAAAGCATAGACCGTAAACTTTCTTGAAAACTAACAAACATCATTCTCAGTCATGAAACAACTGCAATTCATCTTATTTTCAGGAAGGGTCTATGTCAGAGCTTTGATTTAGCAAACTCCACATACTCAACTATCATATAGTCTTCTACAATTGCTAACACTCACGCAATACTAATGGGTCCAAAGTTTTAATTGAACACAGAGAAAGATAGGGGCTTATAGTGTTGCCTCCAAACGTATTCACCTTTGCGTGATATCAACAATAATAGTTCATGCTAACTTACATCCAATTGGATATATATATCAGGATCACCCCAACACAAAGTGCTTGCCAAAGGATAAAATGAAAAGGGGAAAGGTGAAGATCACCTTGACTCTTGCATAAAGTAAAAGACATAAGGTAAAAGATAGGCCCTTCGCAGAGGGAAGCAGAGGTTGTCATGCGCTTTTAGGGTTGGATACACGAAATCTTAATGCGAAAGAACGTCACTTTATATTGCCCCTTGTATATGGACCTTTATTATGCAGTCCATCGCTTTTATTGCTTCCATAACAAGATCGTACAAAGCTTATTTTCTCCGCACTAATAAGTCATGCATATTTAGAGAGCAATTTCTATTGCTTGCACCGATGACAACTTACTTCAAGGACCTTACTCAATCCATAGGTAGGTATGCTGGACTCTCATGGCAAAAACTGGGTTTAAGGATATTTGGAAGCACAAGTAGTATCTCTACTTGGTGCAAGGAATTTTGGCTAGCATGAGGGGGAAAGGCAAGCTCAACATGTTTGAATGATCCATGACAATATACTTTAACTGAGATGTGAGAAAACGTAACCCATTATGTTGTCTTCCTTATCCAACATCAACTCTTTAGCATGTCATACTTTAATGAGTTCTCACAATTATAAAAGATGTCTAAGATAGTATATTTACATGTGAAATCTCTCTTCTTTCAATATTCTTTCATGAATTGTTCAAATGACCAATACAATGCTTGCTAACCTTCAATAAATTTACAACCTCTACTTCTTAGATGTGAAGTCCTTACTCCCCATGGGATAAGCAAATGAGGCATATATAACTTCAGATTTATGACATTCAACTCATTCAACCATTTACTCATAGGATATAAGTGAAGCACACGAGTAAATGACAAACTACTCCAACAAGATATAAGTGAAGTTCAATAAGTAGCTAAATAATTATGTAACTATGTGAAGACTCTCTCTCATTAAAGAATTTCAGATCTTGGTATAGTATTCAAACAGCAAGCAAAACAAAACAAAGTGACATTGCAATGATAGCACAACTCATGTGAAGAAGCAAAAACTTAGGTTCAACCGATACTAACCAATAGTTTTTGAAGAAGAAAGGTGGGATGCCTACCGGGGCATCCCCAAGCTTAGATGCTTGAGACTTCTTGAAATATTATCTTGGGGTGCCTTGGGCATCCCCAAGCTTGAGCTTTTGTGTCTCCTTAATTCCTTTTATATCACGGTTTTCTAAATCTCGAAAGCTTCATTCACACCAAACTCAACAAGAACTCGTGAGATAGGTTAGTATAAACCACTGCAAAAACCATAGCAACTTCTACTATAACAAATCACTAAAATAATTATTCAACATTGAATACTAAATGTCTCTGCATATTTAATACTCCTATCCTCAAATAGAATCATTAAACAAGCAAACAATGCAAACATAACAGCAATCTGCCAAAACAGTATATTCTGTAAAGAATCCAACATTCATCATACTTCCCTAACTCCAAAAATTATGAGAAAAATACTACGCTGTAGGAGATTTCTCAGAGCTAAATATGCAAAAAGATTCAACATTATACCACTCTCTTACTTTTCTAGGGAATTTTTGCAACAGCAGTAAACTTTCTGTTTAGAAACAGCAACATGTATACTTGCAAAATAAGCATGGTAAAGGCTATCCTTGACATTTTTATTGAAAATAAAGATGTAAAACATTATTATAAATAACATCAAGCAAATACTAAAAAAATAACACTCCAAGCAAAACACATATCATGTGGTGAATAAAAATATAGCTCCAAGTAAAGTTACCGATGAACGAAGACGAAAGAGGGGATGCCATCCGGGGCATCCCCAAGCTTAGGCTCTTGGTTGTCCTTGAATATTATCTTGGGGGGCCTTGGGAATCCCTAATATTAGGCCCTTTTCCACTCCTTATTCCATAGTCCATGGAATCTTTACCCAAAACTTGAAAACTTCAACCACACAAAACTCAAAACAAAACTCGTAAGCTCCGTTAGTAAAAGAAAACAAACCACCACTTTAAGGTACTGTAATGAACTCATTCTAAATTAATATTGGTGTAATATCTACTGTATTATAACTTCTCTATGGTTCATACCCTCCTATACTACTCATAGATTCATCAAAATAAGCAAACAACACGTAGAAAACAGAATCTGTCAAAAACAGAACAGTCTGTAGTAATCTGTATCAAACGTATACTTATGAAACTCAAAAAATTCTGAAATAAATTGGTGGACCTGAGGAATTTTTCTATTATTCATCTTCAAAAAGAATCAACCTAAAAGCACTCTTCAGTATAAAATGGAAGCTATTCTCATGAGCGCTAAAGTTTCTGTTTTTACAGCAAGATCATAAAGACTTCACCCAAGTCTTCCCAAAGGTTCTACTTGGCACAAACACTAATTAAAACATGAAACCACATATAACCAGAGGCTAGATGAATTATTTATTACTAAACAGGAACAAAAAGCAAGAAACAAAAATAAAGTTGGGTTGTCTCCCAATAAGCGATTTTCTTTCATGCCTTTCTAGCTAGGCATGATGATGACAATGTTGCTCACATAAAGGATAAGAATTGAAACATAACGGGAGCATCATGAATAATATGACTAGCACATTTAAGTCTAACCCACTTCCTATGCATAGGGATTTTGTGAGAAAACAACTTATGGGAACAATAATCAACTAGCATAGGGAGACAAAACAAGCATTGCTTCAAAATTTCCAACACATAGAGAGGAAACTTGATATTATTGCAATTCCTACAAGCATATATTCCTCCCTCATAATAATTTTCAGTAGCATCATGAATGAATTCAACCATATAACCAGGACCTAAAGCATTCTTTTCATGATCTACAAGCATAGAAATTTTACTACTCTCCACATAAGCAAATTTCTTCTCATGAATAATAGTGGGAGCAAACTCAACAAAATAACTATCATGTGAGGCATAATCCAATTGAAAACCAAAATCATGATGCCAAGTTTCATGGTTATCATTATTCTTAATAGCATAAAAGTCATCACAATAATCATCATAGATAGCAACTTTATTCTCATAATCAATTGGAACCTCTTCCGAAATAGTGGAATCATCACTAAATAAAGTTGACACTCTTCCAAATCCACTTTCATATTCATCACAATAAGATTCAATATCCTACAAAATAGTGGGATAAATACTACCTAAAGTTGACACTCTTCCAAACCCACTTTCATCAATATAATCATCATAAATAGGAGGCATGCTTTCATTATAATAAATATTCTCATCAAAACTTGGGGGACAAAAAATATCATATTCATCAAACATAGCATCCCCAAGCTTGTGGCTTTGCATATCATTAGCATCATGGATATTCAAGGAATTCATACTAACAACATTGCAATCATGCTCATCATTCAAATATTTAGTGCAAAACATTTTATAGATTTCCTCTTCTAGCACTTGAGCACAATTTTACTTTCCATCATTTTCACGAAAGAGATTAAAAAGATGAAGCGTATGAGACAAACTCAATTCCATTTTTTTGTAGACTAAACAAGTGATAAAACAAGAAACAAAAAGATTCGATTGCAAGATCTAAAGATATACCTTCATGCACTCACCTCCCCGGCAACGGCGCCAGAAAAGAGCTTGATGTCTACTACGCAACCTTCTTCTTTTAGACGTTGTTGGGCTCCAAGTGTAGAGGTTTGTAGGACAGTAGCAAAATTTCCTCAAGTGGATGACCTAAGGTTTATCAATCCGTGGGAGGCGTAGGATGAAGATGGTCTCTCTCAAACAACCCTGCAACCAAATAACAAAGAGTCTCTTGTGTCCCCAACACACCCAATACAATGGAAAATTGTATAGGTGCACTAGTTCGGCGAAGAGATGGTGATACAAGTGCAATATGGATGGTAGATAAAGGTATTTTTAATCTGAAATTATAAAAACAGCAAGGTAACTAATGATAAAAGTGAGCGTAAACGGTATTGCAATGGTAGGAAACAAGGCATAGGGTTCATACTTTCACTAGTGCAAGTTCTCTCAACAATAATAACATAGATAGATCATATAACAATCCCTCTACATGCAACAAAGAGTCACTCCAAAGCCACTAATAGCAGAGAACAAATGAAGATATTATGGTAGGGTACGAAACCACCTCAAAGTTATCCTTTCTGTTCTATCTATTCAAGAGTTCGTAGTAAAATAACATGAAGCTATTCTTTCTGCTCAATCTATCATAGAGTTCATACTAGAATAACACCTTAAGACACAAATCAACCAAAACCCTAATGTCACCTAGATACTCCATTGTCACCCAAGTATCCGTGGGCATGATTATACGATATGCATCACACAATTTCAGATTCATCTATTCAACCAACACAAAGTACTTCAAAGAGTGCCCCAAAGTTTCTACCAGAGAGTCAAGACAAAAACGTGTGCCAACCCCTATGCATAGGTTCATGGGCGGAACCCGCAAGTTGGGCACCAAAACATACATCAAGTGGCACATGATATCCCATTGTCACCACAGATAAGAACGGCAAGACATACATCAAGTGTTCTCAAATCATTAAAAACTCAATCTGATAAGATAACTTCAAAGGGAAAACTCAATCCATTACAAGAGTGTAGATTGGGAGAAACATCATAAGATCCAGCTATAATAGCAAAGCTCGCGATACATCAAGATCGTGCCAAATCAAGAACACGAGAAAGAGAGAGATCAAACACATAGCTACTGGTACATACCCTCAGCCCCGAAGGTGAACTACTCCCTCCTCGTCATGGAGAGAACCGGGATGATGAAGATGGCCACCGGTGATGGGTTCCCCCTCCGGCAGGGTGCCGGAACGGGCTCCCGAGAGGTTTTTGGTGGCTACAGAGGCTTGCGGCAGCGGAACTCCCGATCTATCTTCGTTATCAATGTTTTTAGGGTACATGGACTTATATAGGCGAAAGAAGTCGGTCGGGGGTGCTTGAGGGGCCCAGGAGACTCGGGGCGTGCCCAGGAGGTGTGGGCGTGCCCTCCTATCTCCTGGCCTCCTCAACGATCTTCTGACGTGAACTCCAAGTCTCCAGGATCATATTCTTCCAAAAAATCACGCTGCCGAAGGTTTCATTTCGTTTGGACTCCGTTTGGTATTCCTTTTCTTCGAAATACTAAAACAGGCAATAAAACAGCAATATGGGTTGGGCCTCCGGTTAACAGGTTAGTCCCAAAAGTAATATAAAAGTGTATAATAAAGCCCGTAATCATTCAAAACAGATAATAAAATAGCATGAATGCTTCATAAGTTATAGATGCGTTGGAGATGTATCAATGGTGCTGGTGAAGATGTCGATGGAGATTGACCCCCTCTCGATGAGAGGATTGATGGTGATGATTTCCCCCTCCCGGAGGGATGTTTGCCTGGCACAACAGCTCCACCGGAGCCCTAGATTGGTTCCACCGAGGTTTCGCCTCTTGATGGCGGCACTTCATCCCGAACGCTTCCTTATGATTTTTGCCAGGGCAAAAGACACCATATAGCAGAAGATGGGCATCGGGGGCCTGCTAGGTGGCCCATGAGGCAGGGGGCGTGCCTAGGGGGGAGGGCACGCCCTCCACCCTCGTGGACGGTGGGTGGCCCCCCTCTGGTGCTTTCTTCGCCCAATATTTTTAATATATTCCAAAACTGACTTTCGTGGAGTTTCAGGACTTTTGGAGTTGTGCAGAATAGGTCACTAATATTTGCTCCTTTTCCAGCCTAGAGTTCCAGCTGTCGACATTCTCCCTCTTCATGTAAACCTTGTAAAATAAGAGAGATCAGGCATAAGTATTGTGACATAATGTGTAGTAACAACCCATAATGCAATAAATATTGATATAAAAGTATGATGCAAAATGGACGTACCAACTCCCCAAGCTTAGACCTCGCTTGTCCTCAAGCGGAAGCCGGTATCGAAAAATATGTCCACATGTTTAGTCGATAAAATAAAATACAGAGATGAGGGCATCATGATTATAATTAGAACAACAACATATATATTGTCATATGATTTCTTACGCTAAAGTAACAAGCTATTCACAATGTAAAGTATGAATCAGAAACTTCATTGAAAACTAACAAACTATAATGTCCGTCTATGAAGCAATTGCAATTTATCATACATCGGAAAGAGTCAATATAAGATCTTTTCAGCAAGTCCACATACTCAACTATCATTTAATCTTTCACAATTGTTAACACTCACACAAATACTTATGGGCATGAAGTCTCAATCGGACACAAAGAAAGATAGGGGCTTATAGTTTCGCCTCCCAACCTTTTACCTCAAGGGTAATGTCAACAATAATAATTTATGAAAACCTACATCCAATTGGATATATATATCAGGATCTTTCCAACACATAGTGCTTGCCAAAGGATAAAGTGTAAAAAGGAAAGGTTAAGATCACCATGACTCTTGTATAAGGTAGAAGACAAAAAATAAAAGATATGCCCTTCGCAGAGGGAAGCAGGGATTGTCATGCGCTTTTATGGTTGGATGCACAAAATCTTAATGCAAAAGAACATCACTTTATATTTCCACTTGTGATAAGGACCTTTATTATATAGTCCGTCGCTTTTATTTCTTCCATATCACAAGCTCGTATAAATCTTATTTTCTTCACACTAATAAGTCATACATATTTAGAGAGCAAGTTTTATTGCTTGCACCGATGACAACTTACTTGAAGGATCTTACTCAATCCATAGGTATGGTGGACTCTCATGGCAAAACTGGGTTTAGGGATGTTTGGAAGCACAAGTATTATCTCTACTTGGTGCAAAGAATTTGGCTAGCATGAGGGAGATAGGCAAGCTCAACATGTTGGATGATCCATGACAATATAATTTATTTCGGAGATAAGAAAACATAACCCATTACGTTGTCTTCCTTGTCCAACATCAACTTTTTAGCATGTCATTTTAATGAGTGATCCCAATCATAAAAGATGTCATTTATATGTGAAAACCTCTCTTTCTCTATTACTTTCTTTTAATTGCAACGATGACCAAAACTATGTTTGTCAACTCTCAACAACTTTTATTCATCATACTCTTTATGTGTGAAGTCATTACTCTCCATAAGATCAACATGGTCTTTTTATTTCTTTTTGTTCTTTCTTTTTCTTTTATTCCCTCAAGATCATAACAAGATAGCAAAGCCCTCAACTCAAAACTAATCTTTATTATATATAGCTCACGGACTCGATTACATCGATAGGGATCAACACAAAACTCAAAGCTAGATCAAACTGAACTTTATTCTACAAGATCAATATATAACCAAAAGGATCGAAATAAGAAAAATGGTAAAGATAGAAGTGTGATGGTGATACGATACCGAGGAACCTCCCCCAAGCTTGGCAGTTGCCAAGGGGAGTGCCCATACCCATGATGGAGTTGTTGATGATGTAGGCTTGTCGTCCATCTTCCAATGCATAGGCTCACCATCATAGAAACATGATCGAGTCTCCGGGATCCTCAAATCTGCAGCCAAACTCATCCTCTTGAATATATATTCATACTCACAGCTTTGGTTTTGCAGGTCATAGATATGGGCTTGGAGGTGCTCGATTTTCTCGTGAAGCTTGAAGATGGTATCCCCAATGTTCTTGGCATCCAGCTTGTGGTAGTTGGTGAACTCCGCGATCATCATGTGGTTGGTGTTGAATCCGTGTTCCACCATCCCTTGGCATTTGAAAACTTGTTACTCCATTGCTTTGAGTCTTGTCTCCATGCTTCCGGTCCTCCTCGGTCCCTCAACGTCGCAGATGTGCAGGACCCCCTCACGCATCTCAATGGTTTGAGGGTGTTGCAGCACCTCCGTGAGGTAAGGGTTGATAACCTTCTCGAAAAACTTGTCCTTGGGGGCACTTGAAGATGTCATGGTGATCTAGATCTGTGAGAAAAACAGTTCGAAACAAAAACAGAGGATTCGTCGTGGTACGGTGGTCAAAACCTTTGGGAGATTATATAATGATTTTTTACCGACCAAAAGAAGTATCATGCAAGAAAACGGAGGTCCGGAGGGCACACAAGGTGTCCACGAGGCAGGGGGCGCACCCAGAGGGGTAGGGTGCGCCCTCCACCCTCGTGGATGCCTCGTGTCTCTTTCGGACTACTTCTTATTTTCCTAATTTCTTTAATATTCCAAAATGGAAAAAAATGCCATTAGAACTGTTTTGTAGTCGGTTTACTTACCGTACCACATACCTATTCCTTTTCGGAGTCTCAAACATTCTGGAAAGTTTCATTTATGTACTCCTCCGGGGTTACGGTGTCAATAACATTGGTTTCAACGTTTATAGGATTACCTAATATGTAATGTTTGATTCTTTGACCGTTCACCACATTCGGATTTGTGCCTTCGGCATTGTTGATTTTTATGGCACCGGAACGATAGACCTCCTCGAGAACGTAAGGACCTTCCCATTTAGAGAGAAGTTTTCCTGTAAAAAATCTTAAACGAGAGTTGTATAGAAAAACATAATCACCTACATTAAACTCATGCTTTTTTATCCTTTTGTCATGCCATCTTTTAACTTTTTCTTTAAACAGTTTGGCATTCTCATAGGCCTGGGTTCTCCATTCATCAAGTGAGCTAATGTCAAATAGCCTCTTCTCACCAGCAAGTTTGAAATCATAACTGAGCTCTTTAATAGCCCAATATGCCTTGTGTTCTAGTTTGAGAGGTAAGTGACATTCCTTTCCATAAACCATTTTATACGGAGACATACCCATAGGATTTTTATATGCACTCCTGTAGGACCGTAATGCATCATCAAGTTTCTTTGACCAATTCTTTCTAGATATATTAACAGTCTTTTGCAAAATTAATTTAATCCCTCTATTACTCAATTCTACTTGACCACTAGACTGTGGATGGTATGGAGATGATATTCTATGATTAACATCATACTTAGCAAGCATTTTATGAAAAGCACCATGAAAATAATGTGACCCACCATCAGTCATCACCCTTGGCCTTGGCCCTACGGCTGAGGCCGAGGCATGCGTCCTGTCTTCTGCAGCGCTGACGCGGGTCATTACCCACGTCTTCCTTCGCGACACCAATGTAGACCTCGACAGCCTGCTGGAGCCAGCGAGCGGCGAGCCTGCCGCTGCCGCTGCTGAGGCCGTGAAGAGTCGTGCGAAGGCTCTGCTATCGAAGTTCCGGTCCTTCAGCACCAAGCCGAAGCGAGGCGCTGCCGGTCCTGTGGCTCCACGAGGCGAACCCGCTCCGCGCAGCTCCGCCGCCAACAAATGACTCCGTCGTGGCTCCCATCCTGCTTTCAGCTTCTGCAACATGCATCATGCCTCGGGGAGGCCTTTAAACTTGTGTTTGGTGTCGTGATAACAGTTATGGACTGTAATATTTGCTTTTGAATTCCTTGAAATTTGCGCTCTTCCTACTTGCGTATGTTCTACGCCGGCAGAGCCCAGCCCCGCGCATACCTCAGCCGCCGTTAGCCCCGACCGGAAACCAGGACGGGACCAAGGAGTGAGGGGCTACATGACAAGTTAGGCTCCTGAGTCATGATGCTCAGGAGTCCCCCTTCGCGCATGAACAGCAAGTAGGGAGGTGAGATATGTGGGTGAATCTACCATTCTACGTCTGCAGAGCCCGGCCCCGCGCATACCTCAATCGCCGTTAGCCTTTCGGAACTAAGGAGTGAGGGTCTACGTGACTAGTTAGGCTCCTGAGTCGCGATACTCATGAGTCCCCCTTGACGCTCAAATGGCATTCATACCTTGGCTCCGCTCGGGGAGAGACGCGCGACGAACCAGGCCCGAGGGGCCTGGCTGGGTGGCGTCCGTCTGGGCGTGACCCAGGCGCAGCCCCCGTGCCCAGCCCCCTCGCCCGGCACTCCCGAGGGGAGGCGTTGGGATGAGACCAGACACTGAGCTCTGGGCTCCCTGAGGTTGATGCGGCCAGGGGCCACCCTCAGTTGTTTATCACCAGCGCGGAGCATAGCGCTTCCGTATGTGTACGGGCATAGCCGCTCCTCGGCAGTGTCATCAGCCAGCGCGGAGCATGGTTCTTCCACTGGTGCGTGGGACGGGGCTCCCCTTTGGGAGGAGCCCTCGGGGCGTGTACAGCCCCGCCCTGACACGTGGCCGGCACGGTAGGGCATGAGGAGGTGTATGTGGGCACCTGTGAGCCAGCGTGGGACTCACGGGATCCTACCTCAAGGCGGGTTGCGCCTGGCACTAGGCCTTAACTTGTGATGTGTTCCTGCAAATTTGGCTAGATGCCGATGCTCTACGTCCTTGGGTCCCGGCCCTCGAGCGAGTCTTAGATGTCGCTGGATTGTCAGGGCGTGATGCCGTGGACAAAGCCAGAGGGTGAGGGCTGGAGAGCCAGTAGGAGCCCTGAGTCACGATGCTCAGGTACCCCTCCCTTAACGCGCAAGGTTGGTTAGATGTCGACGCTCTATGTCATCCGGTCCCGACCCTCGAGCGAGTCTCAGCCGTCGCTGGTTTGCCAGGGCGCGATGCCGTGGACAAAGCCAGAGGGTGAGGGCTGGAGAGCCAGTAGGAGCCCTGAGTCGCGATTCTCAGGTACCCCCCCTTTAACGCGCAAGCTTGGTTAGATGTCGACGCTCTACGTCCTCAGGTCCCGGCCCTCGAGCGAGTCTCAGCCGTCGCTGGTTTGCCAGGGCGCGATGCCGTGGACAAAACCAGAGAGTGCAGGCTGGAGAGCCAGTAGGAGCCCTGAGTCGCGATGCTCAGGTACCCCCCCCCCCCCTTTAACGCGCAAGCGGCCGACATGAAGGAAGAAGGGGTGCCACGGACAGGCATCAAATAACAAGCATGATGGGTCGAATGCATGGCCTGAAAATAAATACAAGAGGGGTACACGCCGCTGGGTCTGGCCCGAGCGACTTGGGGATGATGCAGCCCGAGGGGCGCCTGAAGGAAATATTGTTGGGTAACGTTGCAGAAAATAAAAAATTTCTTACTCGTTTCACCAAGATCATCTAGGAGTTCATCTAGCAACGAGTGAATAGATGCATCTACATACCTTGTAGATCGCGAGCGGAAGCGTTCAAAGAACGGGGATGATGTAGTCGAACACGACGTGATTCGAATCACCGGAGATCCTAGCACCGAACGGACGGCACCTCCGCGTTCAACACACGTACGGAACAGACACGTCTCCTCCTTCTTGATCCAGCAAGGGAGGGAGGAGAGGTTGAGGGAGATGGCACCAGCAGCAGCACGACGGCGTGGTGTTGATGGAGCTGCAGTACTCCGGCAGAGCTTCGCTAAGCAATAAGGAGGTGGAGGAGGTGTTGGGGAGGGAGAAGGAGGCAACCAAAGGCCAAGGACTCAAGGTATGAAGTCCCTCCTCTCCCCACTATATATAGGGGTGCCAAGGGGGGGTGGCCGGCCCTAGGAGATCCAATCTCCTAGGGGGTGCGGCGGCCAAGGGGGGTTTCCCTCCCCCCCAAGGCACCTAGGAGGTGCCTTACCCTCCTAGGACTCTTTCCCCCTTAAACCCTAGGCGCATGGGCCTATGTGGGGCTGGTGCCCTTGGCCCAAGCAGGCCAAGGCGCACCCCCTACAGCCCATGTGGCCCCCGGGGATGGGTGGCCCCACCCGGTGGGCCCCCGGGACCCCTCCGATGGTCCCGGTACAATACCGATAACCCCGAAACTTGTCCCGATGCCCGAAACAGGACTTCCCATATATAAATCTTTACCTCCGGACCATTCCGGAACTCCTCGTGACGTCCGGGATCTCATCCGGGACTCCGAACAACATTCGGGTTACTGCACAACCCTAGCGTAACTGAACCTTAAGTGTGTAGACCCTACGGGTTCGGGAGACATGTAGACATGACCAAGATCGCTCTCCGGTCAATAACCAACAGCGGGATCTGGATACCCATGTTGGCTCCCACATGCTCCACGATGATCTCATCAGATGAACCACGATGTCGAGGATTTAATCAACCCCGTATGCAATTCCCTTTGTCAATCGATATGTTACTTGCCCGAGATTCGATCGTCGGTATCCCAATACCTCGTTTAATCTTGTTACCGGCAAGTCACTTTACTCGTGCCGTAACGCATGATCCCGTGACCAAACACTTGGTCACTTTGAGCTCATTATGATGATGCATTACTGAGTGGGCCCAGTGATATCTCTCCGTCATACGGAGTGACAAATCCCAGTCTCGATCCATATAAAACAATAGATACTTTCGGAGACACCTGTAGTGCACCTTTATAGTCACCCAGTTACGTTGTGACGTTTGATACACCCAAAGCACTCCTACGGTATCCAGGAGTTATACGATCTCATGGTCGAAGGAAGAGATACTTTGACATTGCAAAAACTCTAGCAAACGAACTATACGATCTTGTGCTATGTTTAGGATTGGGTCTTGTCCATCACATCATTATCCTAATGATGTGATCCCGTTATCAATGACATCCAATGTCCATAGCCAGGAAACCATGACTATCTATTGATCAACGAGCTAGTCAACTAGAGGCTTACTAGGGACATGTTGGTGTCTGTTATTCACACATGTATTACGATTTCCGGATAACACAATTATAGCATGAATAAAGACAATTATCATGAACAAAGAAATAAAATAATAATGCTTTTATTATTGCCTCTAGGGCATATTTCCAACAGTCTCCCACTTGCACTAGAGTCAATAATCTAGTTACATTGTGATGAATCGAACACCCATGGAATTCTGGTGTTGATCATGTTTTGCTCTTGGGAGAGGTTTAGTCAACGGATCTGCTACATTCAGGTCCGTATGTACTTTACAAATCTCTATGTCTCCATCTTGAACATTTTCACGGATGGAGTTGAAGCGACGCTTGATGTGCCTTGTCTTCTTGTGAAACCTGGGCTCCTTGGCAAGTGCAATAGCTCCAGTGTTGTCACAGAAGAGCTTGATCGGCCCCGACGCATTGGGTATGACTCCTAGGTCGATGATGAACTCCTTCACCCATATTGCTTCATGTGCTGCCTCCGAGGCTGCCATGTACTCCGCTTCACATGTAGATCCCGCCACGACGCTCTGCTTGCAACTGCACCAGCTTACTGCCCCACCATTCAAAATATACACGTATCCGTTTGTGACTTAGAGTCATCCAGATCTGTGTCGAAGCTAGCGTCGACGTAACCTTTTACGACGAGCTCTTCGTCACCTCCATAAACGAGAAACATTTCCTTAGTCCTTTTCAGGTACTTCAGGATATTCTTGACCGCTGTCCAGTGTTCCTTGCCGGGATTACTTTGGTACCTTCCTACCAAACTTACGGCAAGGTTTACATCAGGTCTGGTACACAGCATGGCATACATAATAGAACCTATGGCTGAGGCATAGGGGATGACACTCATCTCTTCTATCTCTGCTGCTGTGGTCGGACATTGAGTTGAGCTCAATTTCAGACCTTGCAAAACAGGCAAGAATCCTTTCTTGGACTGATCCATTTTGAACTTCTTCAAAATCTTATCAAGATATGTGCTTTGTGAAAGACCTATGAGGCGTCTTGATCTATCCCTATAGATCTTGATGCCTAATATATAAGCAGCTTCTCCAAGGTCCTTCATTGAAAAACTCTTATTCAAGTAGGCCTTAATGCTGTCCAAAAGTTCTATATCATTTCCCATCAAAAGTATGTCATCTACATATAGTATGAGAAATGCTATAGAGCTCCCACTCACTTTCTTGTAAACACAGGCTTCTCCATAAGTCTGTGTAAACCCAAACGCTTTGATCATCTCATCAAAACGAATGTTCCAACTCCGAGATGCTTGCACCAGCCCATAAATCGAGCGTTGGAGCTTGCACACCTTGTCAGCATTTTTAGGATCAACAAAACCTTCCGGCTGCATCATATACAATTCTTCCTTAAGGAAACCATTAAGGAATGCCGTTTTGACGTCCATTTGCCAAATTTCATAATCATAAAATGCGGCAATTGCTAACATGATTCGGACGGACTTCAGCTTCGCTACCGGTGAGAAAGTCTCATCGTAGTCAACCCCTTGAACTTGTCGATAACCCTTAGCGACAAGCCGAGCTTTATAGATGGTCACATTACCATCCGCGTCTGTCTTCTTCTTAAAGATCCATTTATTTTCTATGGCTCGCCGTTCTACGGGCAAGTCAGTCAAAGTCCATACTTCGTTTTCATACATGGATCCTATCTCGGATTTCATGGCTTCTAGCCATTTGTCGGAATCCGGACCCGCCATCGCTTCTTCATAGTTCGAAGGTTCACCGTTGTCTAACAACATGATTTCCAAGACAGGGTTGCCGTACCACTCTGGTGCGGAACGTGTCCTCGTGGACCTTCGAATTTCAGTAGGAGCTTGATCAGAAGTATCTTGATCATTATCATTAACTTCCTCTCTAGTCGGTGCAGGCACCTCAGGAACATTTTCTTGAGTTGCGCCATTTTCCGGTTCAAGAGGCAATACTTCATCAAGCTCTACTTTCCTCCCACTTACTTCTTTCGAGAGAAACTCTTTCTCCAGAAAGGACCCATTCTTGGCAACAAAGATCTTGCCTTCGGATCTGAGGTAGAAGATATACCCAACAGTTTCTTTAGGGTATCCTATGAAGACGCATTTTTCCGATTTGGGTTCGAGCTTTTCAGGTTGAAGTTTCCTGACATAAGCATCGCATCCCCAAACTTTTAGAAATGACAGCTTAGGTTTCTTCCCAAACCATAATTCATACGGTGTCGTCTCAACGGATTTCGACGGGGCCCTATTTAAAGTGAATGCGGCAGTCTCTAAAGCATAGCCCCAAAAAGATAGTGGTAAATCGGCAAGAGACATCATAGATCGCACCATATCTAATAGAGTGCGATTACGACGTTCGGACACACCATTACGCTGAGGTGTTCCAGGCGGCGTGAGTTGTGAAACTATTCCACATTTTCTTAAGTGTGTACCAAACTCGTGACTCAAGTATTCTCCTCCACGATCTGATCGTAGAAACTTGATTTTCCTGTCACGTTGATTCTCAACTTCACTCTGAAATTCCTTGAACTTTTCAAAGGTCTCAGACTTGTGTTTCATTAAGTAGACATACCCATATCTACTCAAGTCATCAGTGAGGGTGAGAACATAACGATAGCCACCGCGAGCCTCAACACTCATTGGACCGCACACATCAGTATGTATGATTTCCAATAAGTTGGTTGCTCTCTCCATTGTTCCTGAGAATGGAGTCTTGGTCATTTTACCCATGAGGCATGGTTCGCACGTGTCAAATGATTCGTAATCAAGAGACTCTAACAGTCCATCAGCATGGAGCTTCTTCATGCGTTTGACACCTATGTGACCGAGGCGGCAGTGCCACAAGTATGTGGGACTATCACTATCAATCTTACATCTTTTGGTACTTACACTATGAATATGTGTAGCATTACGCTCGAGATTCATAAAGAATAAACCATTCACCATCGGAGCATGACCATAAAACATATCTCTCATATAAATAGAACAACCATTATTCTCGGATTTAAATGAGTAGCCATCTCGAATTAAACGAGATCCTGATACAATGTTCATGCTCAAACTTGGCACAAAATAACAATTATTGAGGTTCAAAACTAATCCCGTAGGTAAATGTAGAGGTAGCGTGCCGACGGCGATCTCATCGACCTTGGAACCATTCCCGACGCGCATCGTCACCTCGTCCTTCGCCAGTCTCCGTTTATTCCGCAGCTCCTGTTGTGTGTTACAAATGTGAGCAACGGCACCGGTATCAAATACCCAGGAGTTACTACGATTACTGGTAAGGTACACATCAATTACATGTATATCAAATATACCTTTGGTTTTGCCGGCCTTCTTGTCCGCTAAGTATTTGGGGCAGTTCCGCTTCCAGTGACCACTTTCCTTGCAATAAAAACACTCAGTCTCGGGCTTGGGTCCATTCTTTGGCTTCTTCCCGGCAGCTTGCTTGCTGGGCGCGGCAACTACCTTGCCGTCCTTCTTGAAGTTCTTTTTACCCTTGCCCTTCTTGAACTTAGTGGTTTTATTGACCATCAACACTTGATGTTCCTTTCTGACTTCTACCTCTGCTGATTTCAGCATAGCAAATACTTCAGGAATGGTCTTTTCCATCCCCTGCATATTGAAGTTCATCACAAAGCTCTTGTAGCTCGGTGGAAGCGACTGGAGGATTCTGTCAATGACCGCATCATCCGGGAGATTAACTCCCAGCTGAGTCAAGCGGTTATGTAACCCAGACATAGTGAGTATGTGCTCACTGACAGAACTATTTTCCTCCATCTTACAGCTGAAGAATTTGTCAGAGACTTTATATCTCTCGACCCGGGCATGAGCTTGGAAAACCATTTTCAGCTCTTCGAACATCTCATATGCTCCATGTCTCTCAAAACGCTTTTGGAGCCCCGGCTCTAAGCTGTAAAGCATGCCGCACTGAACGAGGGAGTAGTCATCAGAACGTGCCTGCCAAGCGTTCATAACGTCTTGTTCTGCAGGGAGAACAGGTGCATCACCTAGCGGTGCTTGTAGGACATAATCTTTCTTGGCAGCTATGAGGATGATCCTCAGGTTCCGGACCCAGTCCGTATAGTTGCTGCCATCGTCTTTCAGCTTGGTTTTCTCTAGGAACGCGTTGAAGTTGAGGACTACGTTGGCCATTTGATCTACAAGACATATTGTAAAATTTAGACTAAGTTCATGATAATTAAGTTCATCTAATCAAATTATAATGAACTCCCACTCAGATTTGACATCCCTTTGGTCATCTAAGTGTTACACGATCCGAGTCGACTAGGCCGTGTCCGATCATCACGTGAGACGGACTAGTCATCGTCGGTGAACATTCTCATGTAGATCGTATCTTCCATACGACTCGTGTTCGACCTTTCGGTCTCCGTGTTCCGAGGCCATGTCTGTACATGCTAGGCTCGTCAAGTTAACCCTAAGTGTTTTCGCTGTGTAAAACTGTCTTACACCCGTTGTATGTGAACGTAAGAATCTATCACACCCGATCATCACGTGGTGCTTCGAAACGACGAACTGTAGCAACGGTGCACAGTTAGGGGAGAACACTTCTTGAAATTTTGTAAGGGATCATCTTATTTACTACCGTCGTTCTAAGTAAACAAGATGCATAAAACATAATAAACATCACATGCAATTATATAAAGTAGTGACATGATATGGCCAATATCATATAGCTCCTTCGATCTTCATCTTCGGGGCTCCATGATCATCTTGTCACCGGCATGACACCATGATCTCCATCATCATGATCTCCATCATCGTGTCTTCATGAAGTTGTCACGCCAACGACTACTTCTACTTCTATGACTAACGCGTTTAGTAATAAAGTAAAGTAGTTTACATGGCGTTCTTTAATGACACGCAGGTCATACAAAAAATAAAGACAACTCCTATGGCTCCTGCCGGTTGTCATACTCATCGACATGCAAGTCGTGATTCCTATTACAATAGCATGAACATCTCATACATGACATATAGATCATTCATCATTCATCACAACTTTGGCCATATCATATCACAAAGCACTTGCTGCAAAAACAAGTTAGACGTCCTCTAATTGTTGTTTGCAAGTTTTACGTGGCTGAAGTAGGGTTCTAGCAAGAACGTTTTCTTACCTACGTGAAACCACAACGTGATTTGTCAACTTCTATTTACCCTTCATAAGGACCCTTTTCATCGAATCCGCTTCAACTAAAGTAGGAGAGACAGACACCCGCCAGCCACCTTATGCAACTTGTGCATGTTAGTCGGTGGAACCGGTCTCACGTAAGCGTACGTGTAAGGTTGGTCCGGGCCGCTTCATCCCACAATACCGCTGAAGCAAGATAAGACTAGTAGCGGCAAGAAAGTTGACAAATCTACGCCCACAACCAATTGTGTTCTACTCGTGCAAGAAGAACTACGCATAGACCTAGCTCATGATGCCACTGTTGGGTAACGTTGCAGAAAATAAAAAATTTCCTACTCGTTTCACCAAGATCATCTAGGAGTTCATCTAGCAACGAGTGAATAGATGCATCTACATACCTTGTAGATCGCGAGCGGAAGCGTTCAAAGAACGGGGATGATGTAGTCGAACACGACGTGATTCGAATCACCGGAGATCCTAGCACCGAACGGACGGCACCTCCGCGTTCAACACACGTACGGAACAGCCACGTCTCCTCCTTCTTGATCCAGCAAGGGAGGGAGGAGAGGTTGAGGGAGATGGCACCAGCAGCAGCACGACGGCGTGGTGTTGATGGAGCTGCAGTACTCCGGCAGAGCTTCGCTAAGCAATAAGGAGGTGGAGGAGGTGTTGGGGAGGGAGAAGGAGGCAACCAAAGGCCAAGGACTCAAGGTATGAAGTCCCTCCTCTCCCCCACTATATATAGGGGTGCCAAGGGGGGTGGCCGGCCCTAGGAGATCCAATCTCCTAGGGGGTGCGGCGGCCAAGGGGGGTTTCCCTCCCCCCCAAGGCACCTAGGAGGTGCCTTACCCTCCTAGGACTCTTTCCCCCTTGAAACCCTAGGCGCATGGGCCTATGTGGGGCTGGTGCCCTTGGCCCAAGCAGGCCAAGGCGCACCCCCTACAGCCCATGTGGCCCCCGGGGATGGGTCGCCCCACCCGGTGGGCCCCCGGGACCCCTCCGATGGTCCCGGTACAATACCGATAACCCCGAAACTTGTCCCGATGCCCGAAACAGGACTTCCCATATATAAATCTTTACCTCCGGACCATTCCGGAACTCCTCGTGACGTCCGGGATCTCATCCGGGACTCCGAACAACATTCGGGTTACTGCATATACATATCCCTACAACCCTAGCGTAACTGAACCTTAAGTGTGTAGACCCTACGGGTTCGGGAGACATGTAGACATGACCGAGATCGCTCTCCGGTCAATAACCAACAGCGGGATCTGGATACCCATGTTGGCTCCCACATGCTCCACGATGATCTCATCGGATGAACCACGATGTCGAGGATTTAATCAACCCCGTATGCAATTCCCTTTGTCAATCGATATGTTACTTGCCCGAGATTCGATCGTCGGTATCCCAATACCTCGTTCAATCTTGTTACCGGCAAGTCACTTTACTCGTACCGTAATGCATGATCCCGTGACCAAACACTTGGTCACTTTGAGCTCATTATGATGATGCATTACTGAGTGGGCCCAGTGATATCTCTCCGTCATACGGAGTGACAAATCCCAGTCTCGATCCATATAAAACAATAGATACTTTCGGAGACACCTGTAGTGCACCTTTATAGTCACCCAGTTACGTTGTGACGTTTGATACACCCAAAGCACTCCTACGGTATCCAGGAGTTATACGATCTCATGGTCGAAGGAAGAGATACTTTGACATTGCAAAAACTCTAGCAAACGAACTATACGATCTTGTGCTATGTTTAGGATTGGGTCTTGTACATCACATCATTATCCTAATGATGTGATCCCGTTATCAATGACATCCAATGTCCATAGCCAGGAAACCATGACTATCTATTGATCAACGAGCTAGTCAACTAGAGGCTTACTAGGGACATGTTGGTGTCTGTTATTCACACATGTATTACGATTTCCGGATAAGACAATTATAGCATGAATAAAGACAATTATCATGAACAAAGAAATATAATAATAATGCTTTTATTATTGCCTCTAGGGCATATTTCCAACAAATATGCCCTACAGGCAATAATAAAGTTATTATTTATTTCCTTATTTCATGATAAATGTTTATTATTCATGCTAGAATTGTATTAACCGGAAACATGATACATGTGTGAATACATAGACAAACATATAGTCACTAGTATGCCTCTACTTGACTAGCTCATTAATCAAAGATGGTTATGTTTCCTAACCATAGACATGTGTTGTCATTTCATTAATGGGATCACATCATTAGGAGAATGATGTGATTGACATGACCCATTCCGTTAGCCTAGCACATGATCGTTTAGTATATTGCTATTGCTTTCTTCATGACTTATACATGTTCCTGTAACTATGAGATTATGCAACGCCCGTTTACCGGAGGAACACTTTGGGTACTACCAAACGTCACAACGTAACTGGGTGATTATAAAGGAGTACTACAGGTGTCTCCGAAGGTACATGTTGAGTTGGCGTATTTCGAGATTAGGTTTTGTCACTCCGATTGTCGGAGAGGTATCTCTGGGCCCTCTCGGTAATGCACATCACTATAAGCCTTGCAAGCAATGTGACTAATGAGTTAGTTGCAGGATGATGCATTATGTAACGAGTAAAGAGACTTGCCGATAACGAGATTGAACTAGGTATTGGATACCGACGATCGAATCTCGGGCAAGTAACATACCGATGACAAAGGGACCAACATAGGTTGTTATGCGGTTTGACCAATAAAGATCTTCGTAGAATATGTAGGAGCCAATATGGGCATCCAGGTTCCGCTATTGGTTATTGACCAAGAATAGTTCTAGGTCATGTCTACATAGGTCTCGAACCCGTAGGATCCGCACGCTTAAAGTTTCGATGACAGTTATATTATGAGTTTATGAGTTTTGATGTACCGAAGGAGTTCGGAGTCCCGGATGAGATCGGGGACATGACGAGGAGTCTCGAAATGGTCGAGACGTAAAGATCGATATATTGGATGACTATATTCGGAGTTCGGAAAGGTTCCGAGTGATTCGGGTATTTATCGCAGTACCGGAGAGTTACGGGAATTCACCGGGGAGAAGTATTGGGCCTTATTGGGCCATACGGGAAAGAGAGAGGGGCTGCCTAGGGCAGGCCGCGCGCCCCCCCAAGGCCTAGTCTGAATTGGACTAGGGGGAGGGGCCGCACCCCCTCCTTCCTTCCCTTCTCTCTTCCCCTTCCTTCTCTCCTACTCCTACTAGGAAAGGAGGAGTCCTACTCCCGGTGGGAGTAGGACTCCCCCCTTGGGCGCGCCTCCTCCTCCTTGGCCGGCCCTCCCCTTGCTCCTTTATATACAGGGGCAGGGGGCACCCCATGATAAAACAAGTTGATCTACGGATCGTTCCTTAGCCGTGTGCGGTGCCCCCCTCCACCATATTCCACCTCGGTCATATCGTCGCGGAGTTTAGGCGAAACCCTGCGCCGGTAGAGCATCATCATCGTCACCACGCCATCGTGCTGACGGAACTCATCCCCGAAGCTTTGCTGGATCGGAGCCCGGGGATCGTCATCGAGCTGAACGTGTGCTGAACTCGGAGGTGTCGTAGTTTTGGTGCTTGATCGGTCGGGCCGTGAAGATGTACGACTACATCAACCGCGTTGTTCTAACGCTTCCGCTTACGGTCTACGAGGGTACGTGGACAACACTACCCCCCCTCGTTGCTATGCCATCACCATGATCTTGCGTGTACGTAGGAAATTTTTTGAAATTACTACGTTCCCCAACAGTGCCATCCGAGCCAGGTTTTATGCGTTGATGTTATATGCACGAGTAGAACACAAGTGAGTTGTGGGCGATACAAGTCATACTGCTTACCAGCATGTCATACTTTGGTTCGGCGGTATTGTGAGATGAAGCGGCCCGGACCGACATTACGCATACGCTTACGCAAGACTGGTTTCACCGTTACGAGCACTTGTGCTTAAAGGTGGCTGGCGGGTGTCTGTCTCTCTCACTTTAGCTGAATCAAGTGTGGCTACGCCCGGTCCTTGCGAAGGTTAAAACAACACTAACTTGACGAACTATTGTTGTGGTTTTGATGCGTAGGTAAGAACGGTTCTTGCTAAGCCCGTAGCAGCCACGTAAAATTTTCAACAACAAAGTAGAGGACGTCTAACTTGTTTTTGCGGGGCATGTTGTGATGTGATATGGTCAAGAAGTGATGAGATATAAGTTGTTGTATGATCATGTTTTTTTGAAGTTATCGGCAACTGGCAGAAGCCATATGGTTGTTTCTTTGTTGCATAAGATGCAAGTGCCAAATAATTGCTTTACTTTATCGCTATGTGATAGCAATAGTTGCAAGAGCAATAGTTGGCGAGACGACCATGTGACGACACATTGATATAGATCAAGATGATGAAGATCATGGTGTCGTGCCGGTAACGATAGAGATCATGACAGTACTTTGGAGATGGAGATCAAAAGGCGCAAGATGATCATGGCCATATCATGTCACATATTTTGATTGCATATGATGTTTATCTGTTATACATCTTATTCTGTTTTGTTTGACGGTAGCATTATAAGATGATCTCTCACTAATTATCAAGAAGTGTTCTCCCTGAGTATGCACCGTTGCGAAAGTTCTTCGTGCTGAGACACCACGTGATGATCGGGTGTGATAGGCTCTACGTTCAAATACAACGGGTGCAAAACAGTTGCACATGCAGAATACTCGGGTTAAACTTGATGAGCCTAGCATATACAGATATGGCCTTGGAACACGGAGACAGAAAGGTCGAGCGTGAATCATATAGTAGATATGATCAACATAATGATGTTCACCATTGAAACTACTCCATCTCACGTGATGATCGGACATGGTTTAGTTGATTTGGATCACATGATCACTTAGATGACTAGAGAGATGTCTGTCTAAGTGGGCGTTCTTAAGTAATATGATTAATTGAACTTTAATTTATCATGAACTTAGTCCTGGTAGTATTTTGCAGATTATGTTGTAGATAAATAGCTTGCGTTGTTGCTTTCGTATGTTTATTTTGATATGTTCCTAGAGAAAATTGTGTTGAAAGATGTTAGTAGCAATGATGCGGATTGGATCCATGATCTGGGGTTTATCCTCATTGCTGCACAGAAGAATTATGTCCTTAATGCACCGCTAGGTGACAGACCTATTGCAGGAGCAGATGCAGACGTTATGAACGTTTGGCTAGCTCAATATGATGACTACTTGATAGTTTTGTGCACCATGCTTAACGGCTTAGAATCAGGACTTCAAAGACGTTTTGAACGTCATGGACCATATGAGATGTTCCAGGAGTTGAAGTTAATATTTCAAGCAAATACCCGAGTTGAGAGATATGAAGTCTCCAACAAGTTCTATGGCTAAAAGATGGAGGAGAATCGCTCAACTAGTGAGCATGTGCTCAGATTGTCTGGGTACTACAATTGCTTGAATCAAGTGGGAGTTAATCTTCCAGATAAGATAGTGATTGACAGAATTCTCTAGTCACCATCACCAAGTTAGTAGAGCTTTGTGATAAACTATAGTATGCAAGGGATGACTAAAACGATTCCCGAGCACTTAGTGATGTTGAAATTGACGAAGGTAGAAATCAAGAAAGAGCATCAAGTGTTGATGATTGACAAGACCACTAGTTTCAAGAAAAGGGCAAAGGGATAGAAAGGGAACTTCAAGTAGAATGACAAGCAAGTTGTCACTCCCGCGAAGAAGCCCACGGCTGGACCAAAGCCTGAAACTGAGTGCTTACACTGCAAAGGAAATGGTCACTGGAAGCGGAAATGCCCTGAATATTTGGTGGATAAGAAGGATGGCAAAGTGAACAAGGGTATATTTGATATACAGGTTATTTATGTGTGCCTTACTAGTGTGTATAGTAGCCCCTGAGTATTTGATACTTGTTCGGTTACTAAGATTAGTAACTCGAAATAGGAGTTAGAGAATAAACAGAGACTAGTTGAAGGGGAAGTGAGGATGAGTGTTGGAAGTAGTTCCAAGATTGATATGATCATCATCGCACACTCCCTATACTTTCGGGATTAATGTTAAACCTAAATAAATGTTATTTGGCATTTGCGTTGAGCATGAACATGATTTGATCGTGTTTATTGCGATACGGTTATTCATTTAAAGTTAGAGAATAATTGTTATTCTGTTTACATGAATAAGACCTTCGATGGTTATACAACCAATGAAATAGTTTGTTGGATCTCGATCATAGTGATACACATATTCATAATCTTGATGCCAAAAGATGCAAAGTTAATAATGATAGTGCAACTTATTTGTGGCACTGCCGTTTGGGTCATATCGGTGTAAAGCGCATGAAGAAACTCCATAAAGAGGGATTTTCGGAATCACTTGGTTATGAATCATTTGATGCTTGCGAACCGTGCCTTTTGGGCAAGATGACTAAAAACTCCGTTCTCCGGAACAATGGAAGAAGCTACTGACTTATTGGAAATAATACATACCGATGTATGCGATCCAATGAGTGTTGATGCTCGTGGCAAGTATCGTTATTTTCTGACCTTCACAAGATGATTTGAGCAGATATGGGTATATCTACTTGATGAACATAAGTCTGAAATAGTTGAAAGGTTCAAAGAATTTCAGAGTGAAGTGGAAAATTCATCGTAACAAGAAAATAAAGTTTCTGCGATCTGATCGCGGAGACGAATATTTGAGTTACGAGTTTGGTCTTCAATTAAAACAATGTGGAATAGTTTCACAGCTCACGCCACCTGGAACACCACAACGTTATGGTGTGTCCGAACATCGTAACCGCACTTTATTGGATATGGTGCGATCTATGATGTCTCTTACTAATTTACCATTATCGTTTTGGGGTTATGCATTAGAGACAGCTGCATTCACGTTTAAAAGGGCAGCATCTAAATCCGTTGAGACGACACCGTATGAACTATGGTTTAGCAGTAAACCTAAGCTGTCGTTTCTTAAAGTTTGGAGTTGCGATGCTTATATGAAAAAAGTTTCAACCTGATAATCTCAAACCCAAATCGGAGAAGTGCGTCTTCATAGAATACCCAAAGTTAACTATTGGGTACACCTTCTATCACAGATCGGAAGGCAAGTTATTCATTGCTAAGAATGGATCCTTTCTAGAGAAGGAGTTTCTCTCGAAAGAAGTGAGTGGGAGGAAAGTAGAACTTGATGATGTAACTGTACCTGCTCCCTTATTGGAAAGTAGTTCATCACAGAAATCTGTTCCTGTGACTACTACACCAATTAGTGAGGAAGTTAATGATGATGATCATGAAACTTCAGATTAAGTTACTACAGAACCTCGTAGGTCTTCCAGAGTAAGATCCGCACCAGAGTGGTATGGTAATCCTGTTCTGGAAGTCATGTTAGTAGACCATGATGAACCTACGAACTATGAGGAAGCGATGATGAGCCCAGATTCCACAAAATGGCTTGAGGCCATAAAATCTGAGATATGATCCATGTATGAGAACAAAGTATGGACTTTGATTGCTTGCTCGATGATCAGCAAGCTATGTTAAATAAATGGATCTTCAAGAGGAAGACGGACATTGATAGTAGTGTTACTATCTACTAAGCTCGACTTGTTGCGGAATGTTTTCAACAAGTTCAAGGTGTTGAATACGATGAGATTTTCTCACTCGTATCGAAGCTTAAGTCTGTTTGAATCATGTTAGCAATTGCCACATTTTATGAAATCTGGCAAAAGGATGTCAAAACTACATTCCTTAATGGATTTATTAAAGAAGAGTTGTATATGATGCAACTAGAAAGTTTTTGTCAATCCTAAAAGATGCTAACAAAGTGTGCAAGCTCCAGCAATCCATCTATGGACTGGTGCAAGCATCTCGGAGTTGGAATATATGCTTTGATGAGTTGATCAAAGCATATGGTTTTATACAGACTTTTGAAGAAGCATGTATTTACAAGAAAGTGAGTGGGAGCTCTGTAGCATTTCTAATATTATATGTGGATGACATATTGTTAATTGGAAATGATATGGAAATTCTGGATAGCATAAAAGGATACTTGAATAAGAGTTTTTCACAGCAAGACCTCGGTGAAGCTACTTACACATTGAGCATCAAGATCTATATAGATAGATCAAGACGCTTGATAAGATTTTTCAATGAGTACATACCTTGATAAATTTTTGAAATAGTTCAAAATGGAACAGTCAAAGAAGGAGTTCTTGCCTGTGTTACAAGGTGTGAAGTTGAGTAAGACTCAAGACCCGACCATTGCAGAAAATAGAAAGAGAATGAAAAGTCATTCCCTATGCCTCAGTCATAGGTTCTATAAAGTATGCTATGCCGTGAACCAGACCTATTGTATACCTTGCTCTGTGTTTGGCAAAGGAATACAATTTTGATATAATAAGTAGATCACTGGACATGGGTCAAGAATATCCTTAGTGAGGACTAAGGAGATGTTTCTCGATTATGGAGGTGATAAAAGAGCCCGTCGTTAAAGTTACAACGATGCAAGCTTTTACACCAATCCAGATGACTCTAAGTCTCAATATGGATACATATTGAAAGTGGGAGCAATTAGCTAGAGTAGCACCGTGCAGAGCATTATGGACATAGAATAGTTGCGAAATACATACGGCTCTGAATATGACAGACCCGTTGACCAAGCTTCTCTCACAAGCAAAACATGATCATACCTTAGTACTCTTTTGGGTGTTAATCACATAGCGATGTGAACTAGATTATTGACTCTAGTAAACCCTTTGGGTGTTTATCACATGACGATGTGAACTATGGGTATTAATCACATGCAGATGTGAATATTAGTGTTAAATCACATAGCGATGTGAACTAGATTATTGACTCTAGTGCAAGTGGGAGACTGAAGGAAATATGCCCTAGAGGCAATAATAAAGTTATTATTTATTTCCTTATTTCATGATAAATGTTTATTATTCATGCTAGAATGTTATTAACCAGAAACATGATACATGTGTGAATACATACACAAACATATAGTCACTAGTATGCCTCTACTTGACTAGCTCATTAATCAAAGATGGTTATGTTTCCTAACCATAGACATGTGTTGTCATTTCATTAATGGGATCACATCATTAGGAGAATGATGTGATTGACATGACCCATTCCGTTAGCCTAGCACTTGATCGTTTAGTATATTGCTATTGCTTTCTTCATGACTTATACATGTTCCTGTAACTATGAGATTATGCAACTCCCGTTTACCGGAGGAACACTTTGGGTACTACCAAACGTCACAACGTAACTGGGTGATTATAAAGGAGTACTACAGGTGTCTCTGAAGGTACATGTTGAGTTGGCGTATTTCAAGATTAGGTTTTGTCACTCCGATTGTCGGAGAGGTATCTCTGGGCCATCTCGGTAATGCACATCACTATAAGCCTTGCAAGCAATGTGACTAATGAGTTAGTTGCAGGATGATGCATTACGTAACAAGTAAAGAGACTTGCCGGTAACGAGATTGAACTAGGTATTGGATACCGACGATCGAATCTCGGGCAAGTAACATACCGATGACAAAGGGAACAATGTATGTTGTTATGCGGTTTGACCGATAAAGATCTTCGTAGAATATGTAGGAGCCAATATGGGCATCCAGGTTCCGCTATTGGTTATTAACCAAGAATAGTTCTAGGTCATGTCTACATAGGTCTCGAACCCGTAGGGTCCGCACGCTTAAGGTTTTGATGACAGTTATATTATGAGTTTATGAGTTTTGATGTACCTAAGGAGTTCGGAGTCCTGGATGAGATCGGGGACATGACGAGGAGTCTCGAAATGGTCGAGACGTAAAGATTGATATATTGGACGACTATATTCGGAGTTCGGAAAGGTTCCGAGTGATTCGGGTATTTATCGGAGTACCGGAGAGTAACGGGAATTCCTTAGCCGTGTGCGGTGCCCCCCTCCACCATATTCCACCTCGGTCATATCGTCGCGGAGTTTAGGCGAAACCCTGCGCCCGTAGAGCATCATCATCGTCACCACGCCGTCGTGCTGACGGAACTCATCCCCGAAGCTTTGCTGGATCGGAGCCCGGGGATCGTCATCGAGCTGAACGTGTGCTGAACTCGGAGGTGTCGTAGTTTCGGTGCTTGATCTGTCGGGCCGTGAAGACGTACGACTACATCAACCGCGTTGTTCTAACGCTTCCGCTTACGGTCTACAAGGGTACATGGACAACACTCTCCCCTCTCATTGCTATGCCATCACCATGATCTTGCGTGTACGTAGGAATTTTTTTGAAATTAGTACGTTCCCTAACAGCGCCCCCAACAAGGTAAGCTAAAAACATGAGCAAAAGGGATACACTCCGCAGGGACGGACCCACGCGGCCTGGGAATGAAGCAGCCCTGAGGGCGCTCCCGGCTGGAAATGAAACTTGAAAGATGTCACCTGATAGTGTTGACGATGAACGGGTGTTGAAGTAGTAGACGTAGCAGGCCGCGGGAGCCGATCTTCACGAGCCCCCAGGCCCAGGAGCCTCGCGAGGCTCCGGAGGCGCTGGTGGCTCCTAGCGAACCATCTCCATCTCCGCTAGGACTGCGGAACGCCTGGCCTCCTGAGCCTCCAGGATGCTCCTCATGAGGCGCTGGCGCACCATAGCCGCGTTCGGCAAGTCGTAGGGCATGCGAACGTAGCTGTGGGGCGGGCCTTCGCAGTGCCCCATGCGTGAGGGCCAGAAGCGCTCCTGAGAGGCGACTCGGTTGAGCCTTGGGATGTCGATGCAGACGCGCAGCCCACCATCCTCGCCTGGATGGGGAGCTGCGGCGGGTAAGCGGCGGCTGCCACTCATGACTCTTGACTCCTGCAACTCCTGCGAGATCTAACTGACGAACTCCTGAGGGTTTGGCCCTCCTTGCTTTTCTCCTTCCTAAGGGAAACGTGTTTCGAAACACGCCTCCAAGTGGTGCCCAAGCGCCTCCCTCGTGACCTTAGCAAGGTCGATGGCCCTCCAGGAGGGAGCCCCAGAGCCTTTCTTGAGGAGGGCGTCGGGCGCGCCTCCCTATGCGACAGAAGGAGGTGCCCCCTGAGCAGGTGCAGACCCTGAGGGGCCTGCCTCCTGAGGGGTCGGGCCTGGCAATGTCTTCTTCTTCTTGGGGGTGGTCTCAGGGAGCCTCCCGCTCCCGCGATCTGGGTCTTCAAGTGATGCGGCCTGAAAATCTCATTCCAGGGAGCACACCGCTTCTCTTTCTTCACAGGGCACCGTGATGACGCCGCCACTTCCTGGCATCTTGAGGATGTTGTACCCATGATGAGTCACGGCCATGAACTTGGCGGGAACTGGGTAGCCGAGGATGGCGTTGTACGGCACACGAATGTGGGCGACACTGAAGTTGATGAGCTCGGTGCGGTAGTTGTTGCGCGCCCCGAAGGTGACAGGGAGGCGGGCCTGCCCAATTGGAACTGTGGAGCCGTCGGTGACTCCGGAGAAAGGCTTGGTTGGCTGAAGCTGATCATAAGGCACTTGGAGATTGTTGAACGTCTCTATGGACAGGATGTTGAGCCCTGCCCCACCATCGATGAGGGTCCTGGTGACTTGCACGTTGCTGATGATTGGGGAGCAAAGCATTGGGAGGACTCCGGCTGTGGCCGCGCACTTGAGCTAATCTGCTGAGCTGAACGTGATGGCGCACGCCGACCACCTGAGGGGGCGTGTGGCTTCAAGCTTGGGGAGGACTGCATTCACTTCGCGGGCAAACTGCTTGAAGATGCGTTGAGAGGCTGGGGCTTGACCTCCGCCCAGGATGTAGGCGATCGCGCGCGGCTCCTGGAAGCCCCCAGCCCCCTCGTCCTGATGATGGTCCTCGTTTCTCCTTGGCTGCGGCGGCAGTGGAGGGAGGCCTGTGTTTCTTTGCGGGCGATCCTCGCGAGGCTGATCCCTCCAGTCTCCCTCGCGAGGCTGATCCTACCAGCGATCCTCGCGAGGTCGGTCGCGCCACCCTTGCCGAGGGCCGCGGTCTTCCCAGCGTCCTGCGTTCCTTCCTCCTCCTCGGCCATAGCCACGATCATTGAGGGCGGCGCGTCGGCCGACCCTTCCTTCTCGCACGGCTCGGAGCTCTTGGCATTCGTTGGTGTTGTGGGTGTGGAGGTCGTGGTACACACAGTACCGGCTGCCCTTGAAAGACTTGGGCTGATCTCTGCCCAGCTTGGTGTCTGGTTCTACCGCGATCATGGCAGCCCCCTTGCGCTTCACGTCCTTGGCCTTGGATTTCTTCTATTCTGGGTCTGCGACTGGCAGCTCGAGGAGGGAAAGGCGCCCTTCCTCAGCCCTGGTGCACTTGGTCGCCAAGTTGAACAGCTCCAAGGAAGTGCACAGATCTTCATGCATCGCCAGCTCCTCCTTCATCTTGACGTCACGCACGCCGTCGGAGAAGGCTGAGATGATGGCCTCCTTGGTCACCTTGGGAATCTTGAGGCGTGCGTTGTTGAAGCGCTGGATGTACTTTTGCAGGGTTTCCCTTGGTTGCTGCTTGATGCGGCGCATGTCGCTCACGGCAGGTGGCCGGTCGCGAGTACCTTGGAAGTTGGCGATGAAACAGGTGCGCATCTCATCCCAGGAGGAGATCGTGCCTGGAGCTAGGTTCAGGAGCTAGGTGCGGGCCCCGTCCTTGAGCGCCATGGGAAACCAGTTCGCCATGACCTTCTCATCCCCGTTGGCATCGATGCCCAGCTCGTAAAGCTGGAGGAACTCCGCAGGGTTGGCCGTGCCGTCATAGCGAGGAGGCAGGTCTAGCTTGAACTTGCATGGCCACGCGACGCTGGAGCTCGGTGGTGAAGGCGCGGCAGCCTGCTGTGGCCACGGGAGGCCTCTGGTGACGAGGAGCTTGGTCTTGCGGGCCCCCATGTGCTGCAGCTGGAGCAGTGCGGGGTCTTGGCGCGTTGGAACAGGAGCGTGGTCACGACGGACCGGAGCAGGGAGCACTCGGGCAGCTTCTTGGGGGCAAGGAACCTCTTGGCAGCTCCGCTCTTGCTGCGCTGGTGCTAGACGGAGCGGGTTCCGCCCAGGGGCCACGCGCCTTGGGGCCAGGGCGCCTTCTTGAGGGGGAGGCGGCTGAGGCGCCCCCGGAGCTTCATTGCCCGCGCAGGGCGGGGCGTGGTGCAGCGAGAAGGACGGCGCGGGGGAGCCCCCTGCAGCGCGGACGAGCTCGGCGACACGGTCGAGCCACTCTTCGTAGACGTCGTCGACTGTGCGGTAGCGCAGGAGCTCGTTTGCCGCGATGAGCACGGCTCGAGCCTCCATGACCGCGCGGGGCACGCGGGACAAAGAACCAGTCGGGGCAGCGAGGGAGTGGCAGTGCGGCCGTCTCGCCTCATGGATGGATGCTTGGATGATGCTTGTTGCTCGTTCCCCATCGGGCCGGTGGCGGCGTCGATGGTAGGCGACGGGGAACGGCGGGGATGGCCGCCGACGGGGGCCGTCTAGACGATGCGGGAAGCGAGAGCGGCTCGGCGCTCGGCGCGGGCCCGACGAGCGTCTAACATGGACGCAATGGTCGGTGAAGAACAGGGCGGCGGAAGACTAATTCTGGCGCACCCCTACCTGGCGCCCCAAATGTCAGATTTCGGGTTCCGGCAGACCCTCTAGATTCGAACACTGGGGTCCGCGCGGAGATTTCGCCCTCTGCCTACCTGCACCTCACCGCCTTGCTATGATCTAAGCAATAAAAGGAACAACACAAGAGACACAGAGTTTATACTGGTTCAGGCCACCATTGTGGTGTAATACCCGACTCCAGTGTGTGGTGTAGTGGATTGCCTCTTGGGCTGATGATGAACAATACAAGGAAGAACAGCGTCGCGAGGGTCTGTTCTAGGCTGGTGCGATGAACTGCTAAGGGGAGTTCAGTCGCTCTTTCTACTGGTTTCCTGGTGAGGATCCGATCTCTCCTCCCTTTACCTTGTGGGTGGGTAGTCCTATTTATAGGCAAAGGCCCTGGGCCTCTTCCCAAATATTGAGCGGGAAGGGCGCCAACAATTGGCCATTTTGAAGGGAACATCTAGTACACTTATCCTGACTAAAGTTGGTCCTCGCCTGCCAAAGGCTCTGGTGGTGACGCCGTCTTGGGCTCCACGATGACCTCCATCATGTCGTTCTGCTGGTCTTGGTCTTGTTGCACCTAAATGGATGCCTTTTCTTGATGCTCTCGCCTGCGCGTGCTCCCTTTGCACCAAAGAGGAAAGGAAGGACACTGCGCGGCCTGGCGCCCGCCTGGCACCCTTGGTCGTCATGGCTTGCGTCATGGGCACCTCGCGAGGTATCCCGCCTTGATCTCTCCGCCTCCTAGCGAGCCAGCCTGACGAGGCCGTGCCTGAGGAGGCCTCCTGTCGTCCGCCCCGCGAGGCTTGGCCCCTCGCGAGGGTCTTGAGCTTGTGCTGATGAAGATGGGCCATGCTGGGCCGCCCCTTGAGCCACGCCGCAGGCCGCAGGCAGGCAAGTCTGGGGACCCCCATTCCCAGAATGCCGACACAATTTTTGGAACCCTGGGGGAGGGGGAGCGAGTGCACCAGGAGGAACAATATGGAGGTTCAGCTTTCTGAATTCTTCAACAAGCAAGGGTTGAACTTGGTGAAACTGGAGGTGGTTGTAGTAAGACTTCCGGCTCAAGGCATCAGCCATTACATTCGCCTTGCCCGGGGTATACGAATTACCCAATTTAAAATCTGCAACAATCTCCATCCATCTCTGTTGACGGAGGTTTAGGTCTGGTTGAGTAAACAGATACTTCAGACTTTGGTGGTCGGTGAAGATCTTGCAACGATTACCAAGAAGGTAATGTCACCATTGTTTTAATGCATCTATAACAACAACAAGCTCGAGGTCATGAACTAGATAGTTCTCTTCATGAGGGCGCAATTGATGAGAGGCATAAGTAATCACTTTACGCTCCTGCATTAGGACAACACCTAGGCCTCGACGTGAAGCATCACAATAAATGACGAAGTCCTTCTTAGTATCAGGTGGAGGAAGCACTGGGGCAGAAAGTCAACTTGTCTTTGAGCGCCTGGAAACTTTCCTGACACTTTTCTGTCCACTCAAACTTGACGCCCTTATGAAGCAGGTTAGTCAGAGGTCTAGCGATCTTGGAGAATTTCTTGACGAATCGACGGCAATAGCTGGCGAGTCTGAGAAAACTTCTGACTTGCTTGACATTCTTCGGAGGAGTCCAATCAAGAATAGCCTGAACTTGCTTGGGGTTGACGGTGATACCATCCTTGGAGATGACATGCCCAAGATATGTTACTTCGGGAAGCCAGAATTCGCACTTGGAGAACTTGGCATAGAGTAGATGGTCTCTAAGCTTTTCCAGAACAAGACGAAGATGTTCAGCATGTTCTTCTTCATTCTTGGAATATACAAGGATGTCATCCAGATAAACCACGGAAAACTTGTCGAGGTATTCAATAAAGATATAGTTCATCCGACGAGAGAAGGTGGCTGGAGCATTGGTTAATCCAAAATACATGACGGTGTATTTGTATGATCCATAGCGAGTCACAAATGCGGTCTTTGGGATATTGTCTTCGCGAACACGGATCTGGTGGTAACCCAACCTCAAGTCGAGTTTAGAGAACACTGACGAACCAGCCAGTTGATCATACAAATCATTGATCCGAGGAAGAGGATATTTGTTCTGAATGGTAGTCTGGTTAATAGGACGGTAGTCTTGGACCAATCGGTTTGTCCCATCCTTCTTCTTGACAAAGAGACAAGGTGCTCCCCAAGGAGAGCAACTTGGGCGAATGAAACCACTTCGTAGAGACTTGTCGATTTCCTCCTTAAGCTCAATGAGTTCATGCGGCGGCATCTTGTAGGGATGCTTTGCTATAGGAGTGGTGCTTGGTTTCAAGTCGATGATGAATTCGACAGCTCTAGAAGGGGGGATCCCTGGAAGCTCTTCGGGAAAGACGTCAAAGAATTCACGCACGACGGGAATGTTTTCAATTCCCTCAAGTGGTGTAGCCTTCAATGCATTCAACGCATAAAGCCTTGCCTCGGCATTCTGAACCAACCGAGCATTGTAGCTAATTACTTCATCAGAAGGGTGTAGCAGATGGACAGTCTTAGTTGCACGAACTATAGAAGCAGTATGCGCTTTCAACCAATCCATACCCAGAATGAGGTCAATATTAGACGACTTCAAGATTATGGGAGAGGCATAGAATTCCAACCCTTCAATTTCAACGGGAACATTTTGACTAACCATAGAGGTTTGACACTGGTCGGCGGGGTTTTTTACCACTAGTGGAGTGTTTATGACCTCACATTTAAGGTCGTGCTTGTATGAAAAATCTTCTGACATGAAAGAATGCGATGCACCTGTATCAAATAAAACAGATGCTGGTACTGAATTTACAAGGAGTGTACCCATCACAGTAGTAGGCTGGTCTTGAGCTTCATTGAGGTCAACGTGGTTGGCATGAACACGGCCATAAGACATGGCTTTGTTGTTGCGGGGCTGGTTGTTTCCACGACCAACTTCTATAAGGGCCAGTTGATTCTGGTTCTGGTTGCATTCCCTAGCAACGTGTCCTGGCTGACCGCACATGAAGCATAGACCATTATTAGGAGTGGGAACATGGGCTCGGGGAGGTGGAGCTGGAAGCCTTGGTTGCTTAGTTGGTGGTGGCGGCAGACGAGGTGCAACATAGGACTGCCTTCGAGCAGGTGCAGTTGGATGGTACATGCTGTTGGGAATCCAGATTCTACGCTTCTGCGAGGGCAGGCCCGAAGATGAGCTTGTGTCACAGTTGCGCCTGTGAGAGCTCTGGTGTTCCTGCAGACCAGTTTCGACATTGATGGCCTTATTCACCAAGGTGGCAAAATCGGCAAAGTCATGCACTAGCAATGCGAGCTTGATGTCGGCTTGTAGTCCACCATAGAACTTCTCATGTCTATGTGCATCAGTTGCAATGTCTTCTTCAGCATAGCGGGATAAGTCCAAAAACTCCCATTGATAAGCTTCCACAGTTTTGTTGCCCTAGGTGAGGTCGCGGAACTCGCGCTTCTTCATGTCCATGATCCAAAAACTCCCCTGAAGAATGAAGCGGGCACGAAAGGCAGCTTGAAAGTCTGGCCAGGTGATGATTGTTCCATCTGGCAGAGTACGCCTATGGCTATCCCACCATTGAGTTGCGGGCCCAAACCCTGCACGCATAGGATTTACACCGGCGTGCTGACCTCTCTATTAGGCCTAGGTAGGGCTGCGACATGTTGATCTCCCAAGGCCAGACATGACCCAGGAAAGTGTGACCGGCCAGAGGGATCGAGCGTGTCGGGTAATGTGGTGCACCCCTCCACGGAAGTTGATCTATTCGAATAGTCGTGTCCACGGTAACAGGCAACCCGGAGTTGTACCCTGACCTTATCACAACTAGAACTGGATACTTCATAAAACACACCCAAACAAGTTCCACAGACAACCCGGTGATCGCTTTCCCATAGGGTGACGAGGGGAGGATTGCCGGGTAGGATTATGCTATGCGATGCTACTTGGAGGATTTCAATCTACTCTCTTCCACATGCTGCAAGATGGGGGCTGCCAGAAGCGTAGTCTTCGATAGGACTAGCTATCCCCCTCTTATTCTGGCATTCTGTAGTTCATTCCACTGATATGGCCTCCTTACACATATACCCATGCATATGTAGTGTGGCTCCTTGCTTGCGAGTACTTTGGATGAGTACTAACGGTTGCTTTGCTCCCTCTTTTCCCCCGTTTTCCTCTTCTTCTCGGATGCCCAACCAGACGTTGGAGCCCAGGAGCGAGACACCACCGTTGACGATGACCAAGAGTAGTTTAGGAGGATCCCAGGCAGGAGGCCTACGCCTCTTTCGATCTGTATCCCAATTTGTGCTAGCCTTCTTAAGGCAAACTTGTTTAACTTATGTCTGTACTCAGATATTTTTGCTTTTGCTGACTCGTCTATGATCGAGCACTTGTATTTGAGCCCTCAAGGCCCCTGGCTTGTATTATGATGCTTGTATGACTTATTTATGTTTTTAGAGTTGTGTTGCGATATCTTCCTGTGAGTCCCTGATCTTGATCGTACAAGTTTGCGTGCATGATTAGTGTACGATTGAATCGGGGGCGTCACAACCAGTGCTTGGGTATTGCCCTTCCTTGGACAAGCATCCCACTTATGATTAACCCATCTCGCAAGCATACGCAACTACGAAAGAAGAATTAAGGTAAACCTAACCATAGTATGAAACATATGGATCCAAATCAGCCCCTTACGAACCAACACATAAACTAGGGTTTAAGCTTCTGTCACTCTAGCAACCCATCATCTACTTATTACTTCACAATGCCTTCCCCTAGGCCCAAACAATGGTGAAGTGTCATGTAGTCGACGTTCACATAACACCACTAGAGGAGAGACAACATACATCTCATCAAAATATCAAACAAATACCAAATTCACATGACTACTTATAACAAGACTTCTCCCATGTCCTCAGGAACAAACATAACTACTCACAAATCATATTCATGTTCATAATCAGAGGGGTATTAATATGCATAAAGGATCTGAACATATGATCTTCCACCGAATAAACCCACTAGCATCAACTACAAGGAGTAATCAACACTACTAGCAACCCACATGTACCAATCTGAGGTTTTGAGACAGAGATCGGATACAAGAGATGAACTAGGGTTTGAGAGGAGATGGTGCTGGTGAAGATGTTGATGGAGATTGACCCCTCTCGACAAGAGGATCAATGGTGATGACGATGGTGACGATTTCCCCCTCCCGGAGGGATGTTTCCCCGTAGAATGGCTCCGCCACAGCCCTAGGTTGGTTCCGCCAAGGTTCCACCTCGAGATGGTTGCGCTTCGTCCCGAAAGCTTCCTTATGATTTTTCAAGGCAAAAGACACCATATAGCAGAAAATGGGCATCGTGGGCCTGCTAGGTGGCCCACGAGGCAGGGGGCGTCCCAAGGGGAGTAGGGCCCGCCCTCCACCCTCTTGGACGGTGGGTGGCCCCCCTTTGGTGCTTTCTTTGCCAAATATTTTTAATATATTCCAAAACTGACTTTCGTGGAGTTTCAGGACTTTTGGAGTTGTGCAGAATAGGTCTCTAATATTTGCTCCTTTTCTAGCCCAGAATTCCAGCTGCCGGCATTCTCCCTCTTCATGTAAACCTTGTAAAATAAGAGAGAAAAGGCATAAGTATTGTGACATAATGTGTAGTAATAGCCCATAATGCAATAAATATTGATATAAAAGCATGATGCAAAATGGACGTATGAGAACCCCTCGGGGCTCCTGGCAGGGATCCTGCCGGAAACAACTCCCCATCACTTACCGGGCTGCACCCTCCTGCCGGACCGCTGGTCCCCGCGGTCGAGGAATGCACCCTCTTGTTGGTTCTTAATCTTGCATGATGGGACACACGGCATGATGATGCAGAGGACAGCAACCATAACAAGCTGTTCAAACTTAGTAGTATTGTCTGTGAAAGTCTGGCAAATGAGCCGATCATTTGTGTCCTAATAATAATAATTTTAAATGGTGTGCATGTTGATCCTATAGCACTGATAGAACGAGCCAATGCTTTGCTTCTTTTAAGAATAAATTTTAAATAAAACTAATAAAATTTAAGTAAAGTGACCACTAACACTTGCTATTACAGTACGAATACAGACGCGCTCGTGAACCCGAGGGGGCATGTTCTGTCGGGTGTGTAGCGAGTGAGCGAGAGGTAGTAACTATTGTCGCTTGTACACACTCAGTTTATTGTTGGATGCAGTTCCCCAAGAGCTGAAAAATGAACTGTTGTCGCCACCTACGCACTCATTCATCATCGATTGCAGTTCCCCAAGATTGGAAAAATAAACTGTTGTTGTCGCGGTGCCGCCCCCTAGTACCCTAGTACACACCGATCATATTCATCTCCCGCTGCCCACAATCCCTACAAAACGAGAACCGGCACATCAACTCTGCGTGAGAAGAGACTCCAATGGCGACCCGAGGGGTGAGCCTGCTGGATATGGACTTCAGCAAGGAGTTCACCTTTGAGTTCGCCGGTCAGACCCATGGCAGCACTAATTTGAATGTGATGTACACCAATGATTCGGACTCGGTGAAGCTCTGCCTCGCCAAGTTCAAGCAGTACCTACAGGAGGAGAAAGCACAAGGTTGCCGTACTAGACCTTGTGCCCATCCATTCATCTCCTGACAGGTACCAGCGGATCACCGTCGCCCAAGTATGCGTGCGGGATGAGGTTCTCATCTACCACTGTTGCCAGGCCATCAGATGTTCTGGAGCATTCGCCCATTTCGCCGGCACTGCCGACTGCACCTTCACTACGGTGGAGAGTAGGAAGACACGATAGTGCTTTATCATTCGGCCATCTGGTGCAACAAGCTTGTCGACATCCAGAAGCAATACAAGATCATCGAAAATGGGCAGGATAAGGACTCCGTGGTTGACCTCGCCGCGACCATCATCAACCCCTGCTACGCCAACATGAAATAAGACATCGACACCAAGGACGTGAACACATGGGAGGTACCTCTGAATCTATCCTACATAACCTACGTGGGCAAGAATGCATACGCATGCTACGACATGTACATGCGGATCTTGGACATGAGGGCGTGGCTACTTCCCGTAACCGACGAGTACACAAACAGCCGCAGCGTCATGATCAAGCGTGCCAGGAAGGTCTAGATGATGTACTTTTCTTGTTTAAGTGCCATTATCATCTGGGTGTTTCATGCATTAGCCTATGTGTCATAATTATTAGTTTTGTCCAAAATATTTCGTCTAAAAACCCATTAACATGTTTGCTTTTTTTTGAATGGCTATTTGCTTATGTATGTAACTAGTTCACTAGGCTGTCGTGCTTTGAATCTCCTTTCTCCCAACATATTCCCCTTCTTAGGTGGACCCAGCAGTCTCGTACATAGACATCTGGGACCAACCACCTATCCATTTGTATTTATTTATTTTGTTCAATCTTTTGTCCTCTTCCTACAGTGGTTGGTGGCACTGCCACGCATGCCTCGGCAACCCGTCCTAGCCTATGGCGCTGGCTAGGCCATCCCTCTACTCCCATACATTCTCCGGCGGTGGCAGCTCCACCGGCCCACCCTGCACCCAAACAAGTCAACCCTCGTACTCCCCTCCTCAAGCGTCTTCCCCGGCTCCGGTTTGTTCCGGTCCGAGGTCTCGGCATCGTCCTCCGCCTTGGTGCTCTCATCGCGGCGCCGCTGTCTGTCATTCCCAACATGGTCAACAAAACGAGAGGAATCGGGAGACGACTGTTCGTCGAGAGGCTGATAGTTTGGGCCCACCAGGTCCATGTCCTAGGTTTTGTTGTTTAACACGCGCACCCCACGACATGCAGACACAGTTGATCCAGCAGGTTTCAACTTTTTTAGGGGTCCAATTGGTATCAAGCGGCCTATGGGCCTCCCAGCCTGGCTTGTCTATAACATCAACAGCCCAAGTTATGTTTGGTTTTTCATGACAACGCACAACTCAGTTCTAATTTTCTATAAGAATGCAAAACTGAACCTATTTTTTCCCTTCCACAATAGTATATATGTACTTATATTTATATTTATATCTTATTTTATTACAAATATATAATAGAAATAACATTAGGTTCCGTTAAACCTGTCGTTCGTCCAACCATTGTATAGACCTTCCCACCTACTTTATTTTTCGTTTTTATTAATCCCATATCTGAATTTTCTCCCGCTTTCTTTTTTGATGTAATCTGAGTTTTCTCCTAGTAGTTTTCCCTAGAACCAACTCAACTGTCCCACGTCGAGCCTAAAAAACAATAATACTCCACGTCCTATTAACTCATCAAATTAAAATGATATTTCCTCTCGTAAATTGAAAGTTCTTGTAGAATAATAATAATAATTGTTTATATATAACTTGGCAAGTTAACTCCTGGTGATTGCGTACATAAGCTTGCAAAGATTTTACTGACCAATCAGTAATCGATGTGCAATCATGTGTTTATGTTTTTATAACATTTCTCCATCTAGCCCAACATGATATTTCACCCAGCCCAGCAAGTCTGTGGATTTGGAAAAAATGCAAATGGGCTTTAAATTCTAACATAATATATAAATGGGCTGCATAGACTCTACATCATTGTTTCACCCAGCCCACCAAATGGACTAGAAAAAACCAAATGGACTGGCTGACATGTGTGCTAGTAGAAAGAAGCCTAAGCACTTCCGTAAAATATATACAAAGGTCGAAGCCTAAGCAAGGCATTCTATTTACATCCAATGGCCGGCATTCTTCCTCAATCTCTCGTCTTCTTCCTCCAGTGCTGCCGGGACCGCCTGCTCTAGCCTCGGGCATCCAGCGGCGCTGTTTCGCGTGCCTCGCAGCAAAACACTACCACACCGATGGCCAGGACATCCCTCCACTCCTCCACACCTCATGTTATTCTTTGCCGAGTGTAGGCCCACCCTGCACCCGAACCATTCAAGTTTCCCACTCCTCTCCGTCTATTAATCCACTGCCGCGTCTTCCCCATCTCCGGGTCGTTCCAGTCTGGGGCCTCACGATCGTCCACCGGCCTTGGTGCGATCTGCATGGTGTGGTCAACGTGGTCAACAAACAAGAGTCATCAGAAGATCACTGTACGTGGAGAGGCTGACAGTGGGGACGCACTACGCCCATGGATGCATGCATGCAACTGCATCCTTTTTACCCTGAGAAATAATGTTTTCTCCCCCTAACAGCTGGGACCCACCAGCTACATCTTCGCACGGAAGGAAGTGTGTCCTTTTTACGGGGAAAAACAATGATTCCTCCCCCTAACAGCTGGGACCCATCAGCTATATCTTTGCACGCAAGGAAGTGCCTCCTTATCCTCCCTGACAGCTGGGACCCATCGGGTCAAACCGTACGTAGGGTTATCTCTTTGGTAGCGAACGTGTACGTACATACTAGTCGATCGGTCTCTCTGCAAGGATGAACTGTGGCCGAGCAAGGAGAGGAACATGTGACATAGCAGTTGATGTAGTCATGTATAAATTATGCATACGTACGTACAACCACGCCGCAAGAAAGTAAATACGGGTATGTACGTACATACGGGCGGGGTTCGAACGCGTACAACGACAGTGTCCTATTCATCAGAAGCCAACCGACTGGGTCAGAACAAAGAAACTACATCATTTTCATCGGGACAAGACAGAATGCATTGTGTTCGTCGGGAGCCAACCGGCTTGGACATAACAGTCGAAATGAGGTCTAGCGTATGACAGAATGGAGGAAATGGCCTTCTGTTTGACTGTGTACGGTCGAAACGGGGTCCTATTCATCGGGAAGGGTCTGGCGTACCACAAAACAGAGGAAATGGACTTCTGTTTGAGTGCCTACAATCGAAATGGGGTCCTTTTGATCGGGACAAGTGTGGCATACCGCAAAATGGGCGAAACGGACTTTTGTTGGAGCGCCTATGGTCGAAATGGGGTCATGTTCATCCACCGCTACTGCCTCCCTGTAGCCTCCACGGGCTACTATTCATCCACCGCCGACTTCCTCCAGCCTCCACCACCTACTATTCATCCATGGCTACTATTCATCTAGCCCCCACCGGCTACTGTTCACAGAGCCTCCACGGAGTCCTATCCATCCACCCCAACCAGCTGGGGTGTGGCGGCCTCCTCGGGGTCCTGCTCATCCAGCGGCAACAGCCTACTACCACGGGGTCATGTTCATCCAACCCCCACCGGGAACTCTTCATCCACACATACCGCGCGCACGGTAGCAACGGTCATTGTTCATCGAGAGGCAACCCAACACCGGTTGGCCACGTCTCGCATGGGGGCTCGATGGGCTTCAGTAAGAAGCAGTGATCGATCGCTTGGTTTAGTTAGCAGCAGCAGCGAAGGAATAACTTGGGTTCGGTCAACAGTGAATGAATCGCTCGGGTTCAGTTAACAGACAAGGATCGATCGCTCAGGTTCAGGAGCGTGTGATCGCTCGGGTTCAGTTAGCCAACGCCTCGCACACACGCTCGTACACGAGAGAAACGTGCAAACCTCCGTGCATTGCTCGGCCCCGACAACCCTCCATAACCAGGAACTCCCTAATATTTTCCTCGCCCTCACTTCAACCACGATTTTTTCCATCATGGACGGCCCAAAGAATTCATGCAAGTGCGTCCCCGGCCCGCCTAGGGCAAAAAGCCATTTTCGGCCATGATTTTTTGTCATAGAAGTAGGAGCCCACCACATTATGATGATACAAGGGTTTGTCACAATTATCGTCATAGAAGTGTCATAAGCATGACAGAAAAAATTTCGTTCGGCCCAAAATGTCACGGATGTGTCTTTTTTTGTAGTGTTATGGGCCTTGTAGCGCATCCAAAGTGCAAGAAGGCCATCCAAATGAGGGTGCATGCTCGTATGGGTGATTGTAGGCCGTGGCGGTGGTCTCCTCTGGTCGACTGCTTATCCCCCATGCATTCGGATCAAAGAACAAACATCCACAAAAACAATAAACGTGTCCAAAAGAAGAACCCTAGCGTCCGGAATCCATCCGAAGGGGGAATTGGCAAGATGAAGATCATCATCTTCACCACCACGTGCAAGGGGATGCCGACATCATTACCACTATCGTCATCATCCATATCCATCTCCATCTTGTTGTAACATCAGAACCCTAGTGAATCATCTTGCGTGTTACTTGTTCGATTCATCCATGTTTATCATTACCATCTTTATGATGTTTGTCGCCCATATGTACGAGTAAGCCCCTAGTTCTTGGGGATATGAATGAACCTTGGTATGCATAGGAGCTGAAATGTTAGTAATGATATGAGATTTTCTATTGAATGATTTAGCTTAATGGACTTTGTGGAAGTTGTGAAGGTGCTCCACTCATCATTTTCGCCAAAAGGCCCCGAAGTGTATCATTGTTGTTGTAAGAGTTAGGGACTAAAACTAATTTGAGCTGACAGTAAAAGCCTCCATCCCTAGGTTTTAAAATTTATAGAGGAATTACAAAGAACCCTTAGTGAGGCCGCGTCCACGGAGAAACCCTTAATTACTATAGTTGTAACCTATAGGGGGAGACTATGGTGATGGCGTGTGTGGCACCAAGTTTACCTAGAGTAGAAGGTGTTCTATACCGGCTCCGCCAAGAGTAAACTTCAAGATTGGCTCAAGTATCTAGATAATATTATGTCGATGCATAATTTGTTTAGAAACATGCCAATGGGAATTTCAGACTCCTTGAGAACGCCTTACTCCTCTGTCAGTTCACTTGTCACATTTATTAATATATTTTTCGTTTATCTTATTTACATTAAGTCTGTACTTCACCAAAACATTACTCATCATCCGCCCTCACTTTGTTTTGAGTCAATAGTTACTTGTAGGTACAATTCCATAAGTTGCTATGAGAGGCGAAAACCCAATTCATGTGCTCCCTATGGGATCAATACACTTACTTCAAAAAAACTACTACTAAACCATTGATGACCCACAAGTATAGCGGATCTAGTCCTTTTGATAAGTAAGACTGTCAAACCCAACAAGGAGCAGAAGGAAATGACAAGCGGTTTTCAGCAAAGTATTCTCTACAAGCACTTAAATTATCGGTAACAGATAGTTGTGTGATAAGATAATTCATAACGGGTAACAAGTAACAAAAGTAAACAAGGTGCATGAAGGCGGCCCAATCCTTTTTGTAGCAAAGGAAAACCCTGGACAAACACTTATATAAAGCAAAGCGCTCCTGAGGACACATGGGAATTACTGTCAATCTAATTTTCATCATGCTCATATGATCCGTGTTCGTTACTTTGATAATTTGATATGTGGGTGGAGCGGTGCTTGGGTGTTGTAATTCCTAGGACAAGCCTCCCACTTATGATTAACCCCTCTCGCAAGCATCCGCAACGATGAAAGAAGAATTAAGGTAAACCTAACCATAGCATGAAACATATGGATCCAAATCAACCCCTTACGAAGAAACGCATAAACTAGGGTTTAAGCTTCAGTCACTCTAGCAACCCATCATCTACTTATTACTTCCAAATGCCTTCCTCTAGGCCCAAACAATGGTGAAGTGTCATGTAGTCGACGTTCACATAACACCACTAGAGGAGAGACAACATACATCTCATCAAAATATTGAACGAATACCCAATTCACATGATTACTTATAACAAGACTTCTCACATGTCCTCAGGAGCAAACGTAACTAGTCACAAAGCATATTCATGTTCATAATCGGAGGGTTATTAATTATCATTAAGGATCTAAACATATGATCATCCACTGAATAAACCAACTAGCAGCATCTACAAGAAGTAATCAACACTACTAGGAACCCACAGGTACCAATCTGAGGTTTTGAGATAAAGATCGGATACAAGAGATGAACTAGGGTTTGAGAGGAGATGGTGCTGGTGAAGATGTTGATGGAGATTCACCCCCTCTCGATGAGAGGATTGATGGTGATGACGATGACGGTGATTTCCCCCTCCCGGAAGGATGTTTCCCCGGCAGAACAGCTCCACTAGAGCCCTAGATTGGTCCTGCACAGGATCCGCCTCGAGACGGCGGCGCTTCATCCCGAAAGCTTCTCTCCTCTTTTTTCCAGGGCAAAATACACCATTTAGCAGAATATGGGCGTCGGGGGCCTACCAGGGGGCCCACAAGACAGGAGGGCGCGCCCAGTGGTTAGGGCGCGCCCTCCACCCTTGTGACTGGCTGGTGGCCCCCCTCTGGTGCTTTCTTCCCCCAATATTTTTTACTTATTCCAAAACTAATCTCCGTGAAGTTTCAGGACTTTTGGAGTTGTGCAGAATACGTCTCTAATATTTGCTCCTTTTCTAGTCCAGAATTCCAGCTGCCGGCATTCTCCCTCTTCATGTAAACCTCATAAAATAAGAAAGAAAAGGCATAAGTATTGTGATATAACGTGTAGTAACATCCCAAAATGCAATAAATATGAATATTAAAGCATGATGCAAAATGGACGTATCAGCCATCACCTTGCAATTTACTCTAGTAACTAGCTGGACAAGATGCTTGATAACCTTCTTGAAACATTGGGGCAAGAAGGTCTTGTGTTTTGTGTGTAGGTACCGAGGATTTTGTTTTGTTGCAAAAAATCTTACTAGTTCAATAAACCTTGGTTCTCAATCGAGGAAAATACTTATTGCTAGGTTACTTCACCATTACACTTGGGGGTTACCCAACCACTCTTACGAGCGAGCAAGAAGTGGCAGATATGCAACTTTACACTACCTGGTGAAACACCACAGAATTGCAGTCGGAGGTGACAGTTATAGTTGAATGCCTATTGGCATACTACAACTACACTCTTCGGGCGATAAACACCACATAATTGCAGTCAGGGCAAACTTGCAGTTGCATGCCTAGTGGTAGACATGATACCCCTCTCTGACAAAACATCGTAGAGTTGCAATCATGTTGAAGACATGCATTTGCAGTTAGGGGACAACCCTTGCAATTGTGTGCCTAGTAGCAGACATGCAACTTCCCCCTCCCCTGACAAAACACCAGAGAATTGCAGTGGGAGTGACACTTATAGGTGCATGCCTAGTGGCAGACATGCAACTGCCCCCTCCTGATGGTGTCCTAGACTAGGGGTACTCACCACATTGTCTCCCAGCTAGAACTACTAGGGAAAAGCCTAGCAGTAGCGTGTGTCTAAGGGCTATTAGTAGCATAGGGCACCACACTACTGATACAGCGCTACAGCTAATGTTTAGCAGTACCGCACTTCGACACACGCTACTGCTATACATACTTAGCAGTAGCACTTTCCATACCAACGCTACTGCTAAGTGCCTTAGCTATAGTGTTTTCGTGTCAAGCACTAAAGAGCGCTACTACTATATTTTCACATATTTTTTTGCTACGTATTTGGGATGTTTTTTTGCAGGTTTTATACAGTATTCTAATCATATCATAAACATGCAATATGCTCATCATATCATACACATAATAGTCTCATCATATCATCCAACACAAATCATGTTATCACATCATAATCATGATATAGCTATACAAGTTACATGACATGTCTCATCATACATAATGTAGTACTTCTTGAGGCGCCGGTTGGTATCCCTCTCTCGCACTAGCGTGAACCTAAACTCAATATTTTCCGCTTCGGCTCTGCTATTGAACCCTCTCTGGCTGTCGCTCGGAAACCGGTACACCTGGGCCTAACACTCCGGCCACACATTGTATACTCCTGGCATAGCACTTCTTTGCCATCGATGATCTATGTACCTGCATCATCACATGAGTCGATAATATGCAACATATATAGTTGAGCAATAGAAAGGGACAGAGTTGGAAAAAACATAAGCAACATATCGTAAGCATAAATAACAAAGTTCTCGTACCCAAAATACCCTAACTAGAGTGATCTTCGCTAGATGAGGAGGATGGTTTAGTTACATCACAAATAAAGTTTCGTCGTGCATAACTCAAACTTTCGTCTTAGAGAAAGTATGGACTAAACGGACACATTGTCATATATCGTCAATCACTCCAACATGTCGTGCCATCTATCCAAGTTAGGGAGATAATCCCCAAGCGCAGTGAAAGGCTTCAGGTTGAGATGTTGAGCGGCTACGTGTGTTTGGCCGTCTTCCCATGACATTTGCCCTTCTTCGTAGAACATCCCTATTTTTTCGAGGACCTCCTTCATGATGATTTGGCCAAGTTCATGCTAGATGTGATAGAACTCAGCTCAGAGTCGATGATCCAGGATATCTCCTAGGTTATTTGCCCATTGTAGAATATGGGCATCACTGGATCTAGGTGACATGCGAAGGTTCTGTTGATCCCATCTGTACTCCAGCATGTGGAGGACATAGAATCCATCACTAAGAGTACCACTCGATTGCTGGATGCGGTAGAAGTTGGTCTTATGGCCGAAGGCGGGCGCACGATTCCTTGTCTTCCTGGTCATGATCTCTCCACCCCGTAGGTCGTAGCTAAAGATAGCACTGTCGAGAAGAGACTTGATGTGGGTGTAATCCTTTTTCTTCATGTTCTTTGACGAGTCCAAGTAAAGAGTGTGGAGAATCGGGGGTAAAGGATGATGAGGACGGCGCGCCCGTCGCTGCATAAAATAAGTACAACTCAAATTAGCCTCCATGCGTGCAAATGAATGATTGAAATCAAAGGAAAGATATATGTGGATGACTTACATTGGATGATAAAGCAAGAGAATTGTCTCCTTGTCCTTATTGACGACCATGAAAGCGGTGATGTAGTTACTCACGTATTCATGGTGCTTTGGTCAGACTACCAAGAATCCCTCGTGCATGAAGTATGGGTCAGCGACACAGATATAAGGTATCTGCTCAATCCTGATGATGTGGTTCATGTGCAAGGCAAAAAGACAGACATACGTAAAATCCAGCCTTTTCAAGTGAAACATGTCGAAGATGTAATCGAATCGAAGGAAGAACTTTTCCGCGGGGAATGTGTCGATGTACATCCTTTGATGCGGCACGTGCACCATGTAGAGCGGGTATCCTGGATTTTTCAAGGCCACCAGGCTTTTCTCTCTCTGCAGCACATCGTCATGAAGTCTCCTTAGATCGCCATATATGGCCTCTGCCGCTGCCTTAGGTAGGATTGGATCATCGGGGATATGAAATTTTGTCGCACCGGGGATAGGTGTACGGTCTTGAACCCGAGGCTACTAAGGCGGCTGGATCATAGAAGTAGCTTTGTTGCTTTTCTCCGATCTCTTCTTATGCTTCTTTGCTACTAGAAGTAAGCCTATAATACGTTCATCCTCCGGCAATTCAGACACAACCCATCACGCTCAAACCCTGAGTACTCATACTGCTGAGCCATCAATCCTCCATCCCCAGAGGCACCGGTATTGAGATCCTGTAGAGGGTCATCGTCATCCTCGTCGATGCCATCATGCATTGCTTCTTCGATGGCGGCGACGTCATCAGCCACTAATGGAGCCTCTTCCTCACCCGGCACGACAGTCGATGCTAATTGGGTAGGTGGGGTGTTGGTGTTCATACCTTGTTGAGGCTGCTTGGTCATGGGTGTGCTCCCGACTGCCTCCAAACAAAGCAGACTCTTCAGCCATAATAGGGCCAAACGCTTGCAATCGCCAAGCCGCTGCGAGGTCTCATCATCATCTCCCCCTAGTGCTACCAGCGGAGCCAAATTCTCGTGGCCCAGTTCGACACTAGCCACGGAAATCTTGAAGACATTAGGGGGGATCGGCCGGCTATGGAACAATTGTTCCTTTGGCTTCAACATCATCGCCTTCCCCACGTCCACCTTCTGGCCGCTAATGGTGTATAGTATGGTGCACGGGGTTATGTTGGCCTGCGAAGACATGTCTACAGCGTGAGACATCTGAAAGGCAATGGAAGCGGCAGATTATACATATATTGAAGAGGGCCGGTGTGACAGGTACCGTGAGGGCATCGAGCTCAGCCAAAGACGAAGCACCACCTATTGAGGAACGTAGTAATTTCAAAAAATTCCTACGCACACGCAAGATCATGGTGATGCATAGCAACGAGAGAGGGGAGTGTTGTCTACATACCCTTGTAGACCGTAAGCGGAAGCGTTAGCACAACGCGGTTGATGTAGTCGTACGTCTTCACGGCCCGACCGATCAAGCATCGAAACTACGGCACCTCTGAGTTCTAGCACACGTTCAGCTCGATGACGTCCCTCGAACTCCGTTCTAGCCGAGTGTCGATGGAGAGTTCCGTCAGCACGACGGCATGGTGACGATCTTGATGTTCTACCGTCGCAGGGCTTCGCCTAAGCACCGCTACAGTATTATCGAGGTGGACTATGGTGGAGGGGGGCACCGCACACGGCTAAAAGATCAATGATCAATTGTTGTTGTGTCTAGAGGTGCCCCCTGCCCCCATATATAAAGGAGCAAGGGGGGAGGGGACGGCCGGCCTAGGAGGGGGTGCGCCAAGGGGAGTACTACTCCCATCGGGAGTAGGACTCCCTCCTTCCTTGTTGGAGTAGGAGAAGGGGAAAGAGGGGGAGAGGAAGAAGGAAAAGGGGGCTGCGCTCCTTGTCCACTTTGGACTAGAGGGGGGCGCAGGCCTCCTTCCTCCTTTTGGTCTCTCTCCTCTATTCTCGTATGGCCCAATAAGGCCCATATACTCCCCAGCGAATTCCCGTAACTCTCCGGTACTCCGAAAAATACCCGAATCACTCGGAACATTTCCGAAGTCCGAATATAGTCGTCCAATATATCGATCTTTACGTCTCGACCATTTCGAGACTCCTCGTCATGTCCCCGATCTCATCCGAGACTCCGAACTCCTTTGGTACATCAAAACTCATAAACTCATAATATAACTGTCATCAAAACCTTAAGCATGCGGACCCTACGGGTTCGAGAACAATGTAGACATGACCGAGACACGTCTCCGGTCGATAACCAATAGCGGAACCTGGATGCTCATATTGGCTCCCACATATTCTATGAAGATCTTTATCGGTCAGACCGCATAACAACATACGTTGTTCCCTTTGTCATCGGTATCTTACTTGCCCGAGATTCGATCGTCGGTATCTCAATACCTAGTTCAATCTCGTTACCGGCAAGTCTCTTTACTCGTTCCGTAATACATCATCTCGCAACTAACTTATTAGTTGCAATGCTTGCAAGGCTTATAGTGATGTGCATTACCGAGTGGGCCCAGAGATACCTCTCCGACAATCGGAGTGACAAATCCTAATCTTGAAATACACCAACCAAACAAGAACCTTTGGAGACACCTGTAGAGAACCTTTATAATCACCCAGTTACGTTGTGATGTTCGGTAGCACACAAAGTGTTCCTACGGTAAACGTGAGTTGCATAATCTCATAGTCATAGGAACATGTATAAGTCATGAAGAAAGCAATAGCAACATACTATACGATCAAGTGCTAAGCTAACGGAATGGGTCAAGTCAATCACATCATTCTCCTAATGATGTGATCCCGTTAATCAAATGACAACTCTTTGTCCATGGCTAGGAAACATAACCATCTTTGATTAATGAGCTAGTCAAGTAGAGGCATACTAGTGACACTCAGTTTGTCTATGTATTCACACATGTATTATGTTTCCGGTTAATACAATTCTAGCATGAATAATAAATATTTATCATGATATAAGGAAATAAATAATAACTTTATTATTGCCTCTAGGGCATATTTCCTTCAGTCTCCCACTTGCACTAGAGTCAATAATCTAGTTCACATCACCATATGATTCAACACCAATATTCACATCTGTATGTGATTAACACCCATAGTTCACATCGTCATGTGACCAACTCCCGAAGGGTTTACTAGAGTCAATAATCTAGTTCACATCACTATGTGATTAACACCCAAAGAGTACTAAGGTATGATCATGTTTTTCTCGTGAGAGAAGTTTAGTCAACGGGTCTGTCACATTCAGAGCTGTATGTATTTTGCAAATATTCTATGTCTACAATGCTCTGCACGGAGATACTCTAGCTAATTGCTCCCACTTTCAATATGTATCCAGATTGAGACTTAGAGTCACCTGGATCGGTGTAAAAGCTTGCATCGATGTAACTCTTTATGACGAACTCTTTTATCACCTCCATAATTGAGAAACATCTCCTTAGTCCTCACTAAGGATATTCTTGACCGTTGTCCAGTGATCTACTCTTAGATCAAAATTGTATTCCTTTGCCAAACTCAGAGCAAGATATACAATAGGTCTGGTACACAGCATAGCATACTTTATAGAACCTATGACTGAGGCATAGGGAATTACTTTTCATTATCTTTCTATTTTCTGCCATGGTCGGGTTTTGAGCCTTACTCAACATCACACCTTTGCATCATAGGCAAGAACTCTTTCTTTGACTGTTCCATTTTGAACTACTTCAAAATCTTGTCAAGGTATGTACTCATTGAAACATCTTATCAAGCGTCTTGATCTATCTCTATAGATCTTGATGCTCAATGTGTAAGCAGCTTCACCAAGGTCTTTCTTTGAAAAAATCCTTTCAAACACTTCTTTATGCTTTCCAGAAAATTCTACATCATTTCCGATCAACAATATGTCATTCACATATACCTATCAGAAAGGCTGTAGTGCTCCCACTCACTTTCTTGTAAATACAGGCCTTTCCAAAAGTCTGTATAAAACCATATGCTTTGATCAACTCATCAAAGCGTATATTCCAACTCCGAGATGCTTGCACCAGTCCATTGATGGATGGCTGGAGCTTGCACATTTTGTTAGCACCTTTCGGATCGACAAAACCTTCTGGTTGCATCATATACAACTCTTCTTCCAGAAATCCATTCAGGAACACAGTTTTGATATCCATTTGCCAGATTTCATAAAATGTGGCAATTGCTAACATGATTCGGACAGACTTAAGCATCGTTACGAGTGAGAAAATCTCATCATATTCAACACCTTGAACTTGTCAAAAACCTTTCACAACAAGTCGAGCTTGGTAGATAGTAACACTACTATCAGTGTCCGTCTTCCTCTTGAAGATCCATTTATTTTACTTGGCTTGCTAATCATCGAGCAAGTCAACCAAAGTCCACACTTTGTTCTCATACATGGATCCCATCTCATATTGCATGGCCTCAAACCATTTCGCGGAATCTGGGCTCATCATCGCTTCATCATAGCTCGTAGGTTTATCATGGTCTAGTAACATGACTTCCAGAACTAGATTACCGTACTACTCTGGTGTGGACCGTACTCTGGAAGACCTATGAGGTTCTGTAGTAACTTGTTCTGAAGTTTCATGATCATCATCATTAGCTTCCTCACTAATTGGTGTAGGAATCACTGGAACTAATTTCTGTGATGAACTACTTTCCAATTTGGGAGCAGGTACAATTACCTTATCAAGCTCTACTTTCCTCCCACTCACTTCTTTCAAGAGAAACTCCTTCTCTAGAAAGGATCCATTCTTAGCAATGAATCTTGCTTTCAGATAAGTGATAGAAGGTGTACCCAACAGTTTCCTTTGGGTATTCTATGAAGACACACTTCTCCGATTTAGGTTCAAGCTTGTCACGTTTAAAAAATTTCACATAAGCATTACAGCCCCAAACTTTAAGAAACAACAACTTTGGTTTCTTGCCAAACCACAGTTCATAAGCCGTCGTCTCAACGGATTTCAATGGTGCCCTATTTAACGTGAATGCAGCTGTCTCTAATGCATATCCCCAAAACGATAGTGGTAAATCGGTAAGATACATCATAGATCGCTCCATATCCAATAAAGTGCGGTTATGACATTCGGACACACCATAATGTTGTGGTGTTCCAGGTGGTGTGAGCTGTGAAACTATTCCACATTGTTTTATATGAAGGCCAAACTCGTAACTCAAATATTCTCCTCCATGATCAGATCTTAGAAACTTTATTTTCTTGTTACGATGATTCTCCACTTCACTCTGAAATTCTTTGAACTTTTCAAATGTTTCAGACTTGTGTTTCATTAAGTAGATATACACATATCTGCTCAAATCATCTTGTGAAGGTTAGAAAATAACGATACCCGCCACGAACATCAATACTCATTGGACCGCATACATCAGTATGTATTATTTCCAATAAGTCACTAGTTCATTCCATTGTTCCGGAGAATGGAGTTTTAGTCATCTTGCCCATAAGGCACGGTTCGCAAGCATCAAATGATTCATAACCAAGTGATTCCAAAAATCCATCTTTATGAAGTTTCTTCATGCGCTTTACACCAATATGACCCAAACGGCAGCACCACAAATAAGTTGTGCTATCATTATAAACTTTGCATCTTTTTGGCATCAATATTATGAATATGCGTATCACTATGATTGAGATCCAATAAACTATTTTCATTGGGTGTATGACCATCAAAGGTTTTATTCATGTAAACAGAACAACAATTATTCTCTGACTTTAAATGAATAACCGTATTGCAATAAACATGATCAAATCATATTTATGCTCAACGCAAACGCCAAATAACATTTATTTAGGTTTAACACTAATCCCGAAAGTATAGAGAGTGTGCGATGATGATCATATCAATCTTGGAACTACTTCCAACACTCATCGCCACTTCACCCTCAACTAGTCTCTGTTTATTCTGTAACTCTTGTTTTGAGTTACTAATTTTTTTAGCAACCAAACAAGTATCAAATACTCAGGGGCTACTATAAACACTAGTAAGGTACACATCAATAACCTATATATCAAATATACCCTTGTTCACTTTGCTATCCTTCTTATCCACCAAATATTCAGGGCATTTCCGCTTCCAGTGACCATTTCCTTTGCAGTGTAAGCACTCAGTTTCAGGCTTTGTACCAGCTTTGGGATTCTTCACGGGAGTGACAACTTGCTTGTCATTCTACTTGAAGTTCCCTTTCTTTCCCTTTGCCCTTTTTCTTGAAACTAGTGGTCTTGTCAATCGTCAACACTTGATGCTCTTTCTTGATTTCTACCTTCGTCGATTTCAGCATCACGAAGAGCTCGGGAATCGTTTTCGTCATCCCTTGCATTATAGTGCATCATGAAGTTCCAATAACTTGGTGATGGTGACTAGAGAACTCTGTCAATCACTATCTTATCTGGAAGATTAACTCCCACTTGATTCAAGAAATTGTAGTACTCAGACAATCTAAGTACTTGCTCACTAGTTGAGCAATTCTCCTCCATCTTTTAGGCGAAGTATTTGTCAAAGGTCTCATACCTCTTGACACGGACATGAGTCTGAAATACCAATTTCATATCTTGAAACATCTTATATGTTCCATGATGTTTCAAAAACATTTTTGTAGTCCCGGTTCTAAGCCATAAAGCATGGTGCACAAAACTATCAAGTAGTCATCATATTGAGCTAGCCAAACGTTCATAACGTCTGCATCTGCTCCTGCAATAGGTCCGTCACCTAGCGGTGCATCAAGGGCATAATTCTTCTGTGCAGCAATGAGGACAATCCTCAGATCACGGATCCAATCCGCATCATTGCTACTAACATCGTTCAACACAGTTTTCTCTAGGAACATATCAAAATTAACATATGAAAGCAACAATGTGAGCTATTTATCTACAACATAATTTGCAAAATACTACCAGGACTAAGTTCATGATTAATTTAAGTTCAATTAATCATATTACTTAAGAACTCCCACTTAGATAGATATCTCTCTAATCATCTAAGTGATCACGTGATCCAAATCAACTAAACCATAATCGATCATCACCTGAAATGGAGTAGTTTTCTATGGTGAACATCACTATGTTGATTATATCTACTATATGATTCATGCTTGACCTTTAGGTCTCCAGTGTTCCGAGGCCATATCTGCATATGCTAGGCTCGTCAAGTTTAACCTGAGTATTCTTCGTGTGCAAAAATTGGCTTGCACCCGTTGTAGATGGACGTAGAGCTTATCACACCCGATCATCACGTGGTGTCTGAGCACGATGAACTTTGGCAACGGTGCATACTCAGGGAGAACACTTTTATCTTGAAATTTAGTGAGAGATCATCTTATAAAGCTACCATCAATCAAAGCAAGATAAGATGCATAAAAGATAAACATCACATGCATTCAATATAAGTGATATGATATGGCCATCATCATCTTGTGCTTGTGATCTCCATCTCCGAAGCACCGTCATGATCACCATCGTCACCGGCGCGACACCTTGATCTCCATCATAGCATCGTTGTCGTCTCGCCAATCTTATGCTTCTACGACTATCGCTACCGCTTAGTGATAAAGTAAAGCATTACAGGGCGATTGCATTGCATACAATAAAGCGACAACCATATGGCTCCTGCCAGTTGTCGATAACTCGGTTACAAAACATGATCATCTCATACAATAAAATTTAGCATCGTGTCTTGACCATATCACATCACAGCATGCCCTGCAAAAACAAGTTAGACATCCTCTACTTTGTTGTTGCAAATTTTACGTGGCTGCTACGGGCTGAGCAAGAACCGTTCTTACCTACGCATCAAAACCACAACGATAGTTTGTCAAATTGGTGTTGTTTTAACCTTCGCAAGGACTGGGCGTAGCCACACTCAGTTGAAATAAAGTGAGAGAGACAGACACCCACCGGTCACCTTTAAGCAACTAGTGCTCATGGCGGTGAAACCAGTCTCGCGTAAGCGTACGCATAATGTCGGTCCGGGCCGCTTCATCTCACAATACCGCTGAACCAAAGAATGACATGCTGGTAAACAGTATGACTTATATCGCTCACAACTCACTTGTGTTCTACTCGTGCATTTGACATCTACGCATAAAACCTGGCTCTGATACCACTGTTGAGGAACGTATTAATTTCAAAAAATTCCTACGCACACGCAAGATCATGGTGATGCATAGCAACGAGAGGGGAGAGTGTTGTCTACATACCCTTGTAGACCGTAAGTGGAAGCGTTAGCACAACGCGGTTGATGTAGTCGTACGTCTTCACGGCCCAACTGATCAAGCACCGAAACTACGGCACCTCCGAGTTATAACACACGTTCAGCTCGATGACGTCCCTCGATCTCTGATCCGGCCGAGTGTCGAGGGAGAGTTCCATCAGCACGACGGCGTGGTGACGATCTTGATATTCTACCGTCGCAGGGCTTCGCCTAAGCACCGCTACAGTATTATCGAGGTGGACTATGGTGGAGGGGGGCACCGCACACGGCTAAAAGATCAATGATCAATTGTTGTTGTGTCTAGAGGTGCCCCCCTGCCCCCATATATAAAGGAGCAAGGGGGGAGGGGACGGCCGGCCTAGGAGGGGGCGCGCCAAGGGGAGTACTACTCCCATCGGGAGTAGGACTCCCTCCTTCCTTGTTGGAGTAGGAGAAGGGGAAAGAGGGGAAGAGGAAAAAGGAAAAGGGGGCTGCGCCCCTTCTCCAATTCGGACCAGAGGGGGGCGCAGGCCTCCTTCCTTTTGATCTCTCTCCTCTATTCCCGTATGGCCCAATAAGGCCCATATACTCCCCGGCGAATTCCCGTAACTCTCCGGTACTCCGAAAAATACCCGAATCACTCGAAACCTTTCCGAAGTCCGAATATAGTCATCCAATATATCGATCTTTACGTCTCGACCATTTTGAGACTCCTCGTCATGTCCCCGATCTCATTCGGGACTCCGAACTCCTTCTGTACATCAAAACTCATAAACTCATAATATAACATTCTTCAAAAGCTTAAACGTGCGGACCCTACGGGTTCGAGAACAATGTAGACATGACCGAGACACATCTCCAGTCAATAACCAATAGCGGAACCTGGATGCTCATATTGGCTCCCACATATTCTACAAAGATCTTTATCGGTCAGACCGCATAACAACATACGTTGTTCCCTTTGTCATCGGTATTTTACTTGCCGAGAATCGATCGTCGGTATCTCAATACCTATTTCAATATCATTACCGGCAAGTCTCTTTACAAGTTCCGTAATACATCATCTCGCAACTAACTCATTAGTTGCAATGCTTGCGAGGCTTATAGTGATGTGCTTTACCGAGTGGGCCCAGAGATACCTCTCCGACAATCGGAATGACAAATCCTAATCTCGAAATACGCCAACCCAATAAGAACCTTTGGAAACACCTGTAGAGCACCTTTATAATCACCCAGTTACGTTGTGACGTTTGGTAGCACAGAAAGTGTTCCTCTGGTAAACGGGAGTTGCATAATCTCATAGTCATAGGAACATGTATAAGTCATGAAGAAAGCAATAGCAACATACTATATGATCAAGTGCTAAGCTAACGGAATGGGTCAAGTCAATCACATCATTCTCCTAATGATGTGATCCCGTTAATCAAATGACAACTCTTTGTCCATGGCTAGGAAACATAACCATCTTTGATTAATGAGCTAGTCAAGTAGAGGCATACTAGTGACACTCAGTTTGTCTATGTATTCACACATGTATTATGTTTCCGGTTAATACAATTCTAGCATGAATAATAAATATTTATCATGATATAAGGAAATAAATAATAACTTTATTATTGCCTCTAGGGCATATTTCCTTCACCACCAAGCATAGCTGAGACAGAGGACGGGCTGTTATGAGCAGGTGCAGGAGCCGGTGCAGGAGCAGGTGCGGGAGCCGGTGCAGGAGTAGGTGCAGGAGCCGGTGCAGGAGTAGGTGCGGGAGCAGGTGCTGGTGCAACGCTAGTTGAGCTGCTCCCCAAGAAGTTGGAAAGTGGAAAGTCCACTGTATCCTTATTTGGATTTTGCTTGGTCCAACTAACGACAGCCAGAATCAAGAAACTATATGAAGCTGCCATTTCCTTTTTCTGTGACAGCTACTGCTGCTTTGATTGTCTCAACCGATTTCTTATCAACCGCAATAAGCTTCTTGTCGATGTTTTCTTTGTTTAACCTCCATCTTTCCTTTCTCTCCTCGATGGTCTCATGAAGTACTTCTTCCACGTGGCGCCATCTCAGACGCCGTGCACGCATCCATGCGACACCGAGTGTCCACCGAAAGTCCTTTCAATATGTTCAAGGCCCGGTTAAATGGGGTGTCCCACTTGGGCCTCGCCAACGCCTCAGATGGCGAGTCGCTTTTGGCCGCAATCCTGTGCTGCTCTTTCTGCAAAGGAACGTGGATCGTGTACACATGTGACTAAATGTGCAGTCGAATTGATCAGAAGCTAAAATAAGGGGGTAAATTAATAATTACCAACAGTCTCATGAACTCCTTCGTGACCGCGTCTGTGTCGAAAACCTTGTTGACTCGGTCCCAATGGTACCGGGCCCTCATGACGTCACGCTCCTGCGAGACGGTGAACTCTGCCAAGGGGTCTGGGATCCCAAGACTTTCACGTTTTGCGTCCTCTTGGCCCATATGGACCTCTTCCCTGCGTAACCATGGCTTCCAAGGTGGTGGCACCCCATGTTCCTCTCTTGAAGCCCCTTCATATACTCTGACTTTTATTTGGCAGCTTCGGCAACGCCAGCCGCCTTGAATATTTCAAACTGCTCTTTCGTAATTGTCGAATTATCCTTTACAATCTCGGAGTAGGGTTCCTTTTTGTCGATGGTCCTTGCTTTCACCCTTAGTTTCCAGGCGGACAATGCGTGGCTAAACTTTTCCATGGTGCATCTGTTTATCTTCTTCATTGTTGAGTCTTTATTTGGATTAGTGTATTTGATTTCATCCCGGCTCGGGAACAAGAATACCTGGTGCAGCTTCTTTAGGAGGGAGTTCTCCATATCTGGTATCTTCTTTAGTTTCTCATCGTTGATGGTGGTGGTTGCCCGTAGGATGCAACCTATTTGATTGTCATAGGACGCGCACGCTTCCGCAGGCAATTTTGGTCAAAATTGCCGGAGTCCACCACCGCGACCACCAGTCTAGTAGTGATGAGCTGGTTTGAGCGTCGTATCCTCTTTGGTTTCGGTTCTATACCTGCTTCGCCAGTCTCGGTGCCAGTCTCGATGTCGGTCACAGTCTCGGATGTGACAGGTGGGCCCCGTAACAACTGTTGCTCGTCGAGAAGGTTCAAATAAGTGTTTGCCACCTCGTAGACGTTGCAATCACCAGAACCCTATCCTTCATCGTTGCTAGACATGTTTGCTACGATTAAATCTAGTCAATTAATTCTAGACCTAATAAAATGACTAATGACTTAAAAAGGCCTATGTTTTGCAGGAATGTTGATTCATTCCCGGTGCGCCAAATCCCGGGCACTCGATATGTCCTAGTTTGTAGCACAAGTCATGTCGAAATTCACGGAGAATTTCGGCATGACCTTTGCTAAAAAGTGGATAAATCGAGCACCTGAAATTTGCTGGAATGAAAATGAATCAACATTTCGACAAAACATAGGACACTCGGCTTCATTCCCTGCAAACAACAAAAGGCCACTTGGGCACAATCGAACCACTTCAATGTTCCATATAACAGGACCACTTAAGAACATGTACATGAGCAACTACAACAGTAGATAAACATGAGCAAACATTATTGAGGAATTTGCATATAATATGACAACTTCAAATTTGCATCTCCTAGTGTTTGACACTTCAAGAAAATCTACACAAATCACATGCTCTCTCAAACTCAATTCAAAAACCAAATATAGATGGATGAACCCTAGAAACCTAGAGCCCTTACATATTTCTGTCCTAAATTGTTGTCCTAATATAAACTATTAAGCTTAGAACTCAATTTATGTACTAATTTTCAAATTATGAACCCTAGAACTCATTTCAAATTACGTCCTAAATTTCTGTCATAATAAAAATCATTAAAAATTAAGAACCTAGTAGACTTGCAGCACTGATAGAAATTTATATTTTTATACTGAATTTTTTCTCTAAACTAAACCCTACTGCTCTAATTAACATCTAATTCAAAAACTAAGTTAGAAGAAAATTCAGTTAACTACTAATAGAATGAAATTCAGTTAACTTTAGTGTTCTATAATGATGAAATAAAACAATTAGTTAACTAATAATTTCACTCATTTAGGTCATTCATTTAACTTCACCTAATTAACCAAGTAACCTAATTAACCAAGTAAAACCTAATTAACCTAGCAGCACTACTAAGCTAATTAACCTAGTAAAACCCTACTGCCCTAACTAAAAAACATCTAATTAACATCTACTAGTACCACTACTGCCCTAAGCTAATTAACATCTACTAGTACCACTATATACTACTAGCAGCGATGCTGCAACATTTTCTTCATTTTCTTCTATTAAAAAAACATCTATGAAAACAAAAACCATAATTAAACCCTACTGCCCTAGTTAAACCCTACTACTCTAACTATATTTTTGCTCTAAACCCTACTGCCCTAGTTAAACCTACTGCCCTACCTAAATTTTTGCTCTAACCTAGCCAACCTAATTAACCTAGCTAGTTAACCTAATGAACCTAATGAACCAAGCTAGTTAACCTAGCTAGTTATCCTAGTTAATCTAGATAATTAGCCTAATTAAACTAGTTAACCTAACTAGCTAGTTCTCCCTCAAATGTTCGTGCTATGCATGAGAGAGAGAGAGGAGAGATGGGGGATTACAGAGGATGGCTCCGGTGGTGGCGAGGGAGGCAGGGCATCAAGGGTGGCCCTAGTGGTGGCGAGGGCGGCTCCGGTGGCGTTGATGAGGCCGTGCGGATCCGGTGGCGTCAGGGGTGGCTCCGGTGGTGTCGACGGCGCGCGGCTCTGGGGGCTCTAGGGGCATCAACATCGGCAGGAGACGGCGGCGAAGTGAGGCGACAGGCCAGCGAGGGATTTGGGGAAGAAGTGGTGGCCGGGGGAGAGAAACCGCGCGGGGGTTAAGTGAAACGTAGCGGTAGTGCTGGTAGGCAAAAAGCGCTATAGCTAGCGCTTGTTACAAAAATGCGCTACTGCTATAGGAAGTAGCTATTTATTTTCCTTTTTCTTTTCTTTTTTCCTTTTCCTTTTCTATAGCAAGAGTCAACAAAATGCATTGCTGCTATACTATCTATAGCGTCCGTCTTGAGCAGACGCTACTGCTATGCCTTTCTCCTTTATTTTTCTTTTTCTTTTATTGTTCTTTCCATTTTCCTTTTTTCCTTTCTCCTTTTTTTATTTCTTTCATTTTCATGTAATTTTACTTGTTTTCATTTTATTTTATTTTTATTAGCAGTACCCTTTTTCTTAGAAAATACGCTGCTACAATAATCTTAGCGGTAGCGCGTTTTTCCCAAGATCGCTACGACTATTCCTAGCCTACTCGCAATAGTGCGGGAATTTTAGTAGTAGCGTGTTCTCCAGTAGAGGCGCTACTGCTATACTCATATCTGTAGCGCGGTTTGTTTACATACGCTATGGGTAAGTAGTAGTAGCGCTTGCTTTGAATAGGCGCTACTGATAAGATTCTTTGTATAAGGTTTTTCCTAGTAGTGTAGGTGGGCCGGGCCGAGGAACCCCTACTCGTCAAGCTCACAACTTCAAGAACGAATGTATCCGAAGACTTGACGCATACTCTAAGATTTAGATGTCGTCTAAGCTATAGTTACCTTACATGTAACTGCTTTTGTGTAAACCCTAGATCCCCGGTACCTCGAGGGGTAGGGCTTGTAGAGAGGAGATAGACGGATACACACGATCTCGAGGAGCATATGCAGTGCGCCACTTGTCACAACCTGGAAAGGCTGGAGTGATCTTTGCAAGGGGTACCCTTAGTTGGTGATTTCATTTTTTGCGTCACTTGTTGCAACTTGGGAGTTTTCCCTTTTCTGTAAATTCGTTTATTTGAAACGTTTTATCTCTTAAACCATGCGTCCAAATTGCAAACTGTTTTCACCATTGAATATCTCACGTCTAGATATTTAAAACTAGATCTCATGTTAATAGGTTTCAATGAACTTTTTTCACAAAAAAAGGAAGAAAAAAACCCGAGCTGGAAGCATGATTTTTTTCCCACTTTTTTTCTTCTGAGAGAGGCGAAAGTAAATTTGTGCCACTCGTGAAAAATATGTTTTTTATTATGTTTTCGAGAGGCACAGCTGTGCCTCCAGGATAACCAAATCCATGCCTTTCGAGGAAGAAAAGACACGTTTTTTTCCTTTCATGGAGGCACCTCTCGCGAAGCAAACCCGTGCCTCCACATGAAGAAAATTTGTGTTATTTGCTGAAGAAAAAAACGTGTTTCCGAGCTGCCAGGTACTGCCTGCCCCCCAAAATAAGAAACAAGGGCGGGCCAAGCTAAAGGAGTGCCAAAGAAATCTCACCTAACGTCCTAGCGCCCCTCTCCTAGCGCCCCTCTCCTCCCTCTCCTTGCGCCGGCGTCTACTCCGGCCCCAGTGGCAACCTCCCCCACCAGCCTCCACTCTGAAGCCGGCGCCCATCCATGGCTGAGAGGGTATCTCTGTCTGGGGCTTCTTCTAACATGCCGCCATCCCCTCCCCCCTTCCTTCTCCTTCGCGCCCTAGGCCGGTGCTGTGGTCGCTCCTGGTGGTTCCCGATGTGGTCGGCACGGCGCAGGGGCTGATCGTGCAGGGCGCGCCTTCTGGCCCCGCTGCGTCGTCGGAGGCTGGTCGGGCAGAGTGGCAGACCCAGGGTGGCCGTGGGGGCCTAGCGCCGCGCCTGCGGTCTTCGCCTCGTCCGGTCCGGCGGTCCCCTCCGGGCAGGTGGCCGCACATCCTGCCCTCCTCCAGGCCGCCGCGTGGCCACATCCCGGCGATGCTCATCGGCTGCTGCTACAACTGCGGCAACGCGAGGCACATCTCGGCCATGTGCACGAGCCCTCCGATGTGTGTGCGCTGCGGTGAGGTGGGGCACATCTCAAAAGACTGCGCTTTGTCGCGCCATCGTCCTCCTCCTAGAAGTTTGTCCCCGGAGGACCGGCCTAGGCCGCCGCCAGCGCTCCATCATCGGCTCCCACCTTCCCCTCCACCCGTGCGGGTTCCGCCGGCCCCGGCGGCGGTGGGGCTCCCGCGTCTGCCTCCCCCTTCGTGGAGCCAGGTGGTCCGTTCTGGGTCTGAGTCGATGGCCAGTGTGGCTGGGCCGGGCTTGTCGGTGCCCTTCGTGCCGGCAGAAGCTGGGGAGCACAGCGCGTCCTCGGGCGCTTCGCAGGCCGTGGTTGAGGAGTAGGTGGACTGTTGCATCATGGAGGCTGGGCAGGAACTCCGGGCCATGGAGGAGGAGCTGGCTCGTGGGGTCATTGTCTCGGTGGGTGGCTCGAAGCAGCTGGCGGATCTGGCGGCGGTGGCGGCAGTCCTGGTCGAGGAGTTCGATCTGGCGCCATTGGACGTGTCGATTGGGGCGTTCTTTCCGGAGGATTTTCCGGTGCTCTGTAGCTCGGTGGAAATCAGGAACAGGCTAGTCAGACACGGTAGGGCAGGCACGCCGCAGTTTGACCTCCAACTTAGGCCATGGTCGCCCTGGGCTCGGGCGAGGGCAATCTCCATGTCGTTCCTCATTCCGCTGGGCTGCGGGGCATGCCGGCAAATGCTTGGACCAGGAGGACGGCTGATACTTTGATCCATGGCCTAGGCATCATGGTGAAGGTGGCGGCATCAACGGAGGTGCGGAATGACATGTCGGGGTTTTGGGTGCGGCTGCGTACTGATGATCCGGCGAGAATTCCATCCCGTTGCATTCTTGTCGTGGAAGAGCCAGACAGGAGGGGTGCTCGGGCTTTGGACGTGGTCGACGCGGCGGATGCGCTATGGTACCCTGTCTCCATCGTTCAGGAGGCTAGGGCCGTCCGGTTGGGGCCGCGGGTGGATGCGCCACCGCCGTCGCCTCCGCCTTTGCCGCCTTCGGAGGGGCGCGGTCCCGGTGGCCCGGGGTTTGCTGGTGCCCCTCGAGGTCATGGCCCTCCTGCGGGGGGCGGCCAGGCGCGTCACTCGGCGCCACCCGGCGGCTCGTCGGCGGCGGCCTCATCGACGGGTTCGGCGCCGGACCAGGGGCGTCAAAGGGAGGTTCCAGTTAGTCTCCTCGATGGTCAACAAAGGCAGGAAAGTGGGGTGGGCCTACGAGTGGATGACTCGGCCTGTGCAGTCATGGGCCCAGGGAAGACAGCTGCGATCAACTCAGGAGGCTCAATCTGTCCGTTGGAGAATAGCGCTGGAGGAGTTCCGACTGGTGGATGGGACCCAACTTCTGCGGAAAGTGTGGTGGGACCCAGGAGGGATACGGTTGGGCCTCGGGTGGAGTGTGGCTCGCTGCAGAAGGACAGGTGTGGCGGGCCCAGTCTGGGGGACCTGTAGCCGGTGGGCTCTGCTCCGATTGGCTCTCCGCGTACCGACGGCATTGGCGGGCTCGGGTCCTCTGCTTTGCAGCCAATGGAGGAGCAAGAAGCGCTTTGCACGCCTGGGGCGTCGCAGATTCTCAGGTTCGGGCAGTGGGTCCTAACCATGCAGGAGGATGCGACAAGAGAGCAGGCTGGCAGCGGGATTCGCGCGCGGACCGAGGAGGATTTGGGAGCTTCGGCCGGTTCACGATTGGTGGGATCGTGGGCCAGGGATTCTGAGCAGGGTGGACCCGCGGTGCATGCGGATGGGACGCGCCCATGCCTGGAGGAACGTAGGGAGGGCTGGTTCTCCGTGAGCCTTTCTGATCAGGCTGATACAGTTCCGACCCGCGATTCGCCCAAGGAACAGGTGGCCATGATCTGTGAGGAGCTGAGGCAAGCGCTCTCCCCGCTGTTGCCGCAACCCATGAACAGAAACCCTCCCCAAAAGCAGCGGAAGCCTAGACAGAAGCGGGTGCTGGTCTCCTCTCCACGCACGAGTGTCAGACTTGCCAAGGGAGGACGTGGCTCAAGGGCATCCAAGCAGCAGGCGGTGCTAATCAGGAAGTTGTGCCTTGCGCACGAGGGAGATGTGATCTCGGATGAGGATCTTCAAGCCTATGTCCACTTGTTCGACAAGCCACTGGTGGAGAGCCACGTCAAGGCAATTCTTGCCCTGTTCGGCTGGGATGCGGAGGCGTTGCCGTTGGTTGGCGAGGATGATGGGGGGGGGCAGTGGGCCCGTAGTACCTTCGTGCACATTGGTAGTTGTGGTGGGTCAATGTTATGGCTGCACAACCACCGAAAATTCTAGTGTGGAACGTGCGTGGATTAAACTCCACCGCATGGTGTAGCTCGGTTTTTCAAGTTGTGGACGCGGCTCGGGCAAGCATTGTTTGCCTTCACGAGACCAAAATGGAGACCATGTCGAGTGAAGTTGTAAAACAATGCCTGGGGAATAGATTTGAAGACTGTTACTATGTGCCTGCCGTGGGCACGCGTGGTGGTATCCTACTAGCGTGGGATAGAATGGTAGTTTCGGCCTCAAATAGGCATGTCATGTCAAACATTCTAACTGCGTTATTCAGGCATGGAGAGGCAATGTGGTGGTTGATCGGTGTATATGGGCCACAGAGCGATGTTGAGAAGGTGGAGTTTTTGCAAGAACTAAGGGAGGTGTGTGATCTTCACGTTGGTTCGTGGGTAGTCGTGGGGGATTTCAACCTTTTGGTCAACCCAGAAGACAAGAATAATGCATTGATTAACAGAAGAATGATGGCTAGGTTCCGAGCATTGCTCAATTACTTGGAGCTCAAGGAGCTATACTTGAATGGAAGGAGGTACACGTGGTCAAACGAGAGGAGAAACCCCACCTTGGAGAAAATCGACCACATCTTTGTTACAAACTCTTGGGAAGACAGCTTTCCACGGAACTTGCTGACGACTCTTGGCACGACAGTCTCGGATCACTCCCCCTTTTTGTGGATCTAGACGCGGACTTTCTTGTGGGAAAGCGCTTCAAATTTGAAAGCTTCTGGCTGAAAGAGGAAGGCCTCCTAGACGTAGTTCAGGAGGCATGGAATACGATACCGTCGGAGGGGAACCCTTTTTTGGTCCTGGATAACAAGCTCCATGCAATGGTCAAAGCATTGCAAAGGTGGAGTGACAAGTGGATAGGGAATGTTAAGCTTCAACTTTCCTTGGCGATGGAGATCATTGGGCGGCTTGACAAGGCTTCTGACACACGCCAGTTGTCGGATAGTGAGCACGGATTAAGGAAGCTACTGAAGAAGAAACTTCTAGGCATCTACTCGCTTGAGCGATCCATTGCGAGGCAGATATCGCGGGTATGGCAACTCAAAGAGGGGGAGGCAAACACGGCTTTCTTCCAGCGGCAGGCGAGGCACGGGCAGAAGAATGTGACTACGTCTCTTAGCCATGAGGGAGTGCTATACACGAGGCAGGAGAGCATCGCGTAGGTGGTGGATGATTATTATGATGCACTGTTTGGTTCTTCGGCTCACTGACCGGCCTCGGTAAACTTGGACTTGCTTGATCTCCCGTTCCTGGATCTCACGCACCTCGAAGCCCCATTTTCGGAGGAGGAGGTGGAGAGGACAATTAAAGCAATGCCATTAGACAAGGCGCCAGGCCCGGACGGTTTCACAGGCCGCTTCTTTGTGACTTGCTAGCAAGTAATCAAGGTTGATTTCATGAGGGCGCTGCAGCAGTTCCATGCGGGAGACATGAGAGGGTTGGCATCCATCAATTAGGCGCTGGTCTCCCTCCTTCCCAAGGTCCATGGTGCGGTGGATATAAAAGATTTCAGACCGGAGAGCCTTATAAGTGGGCCAGTGAAAATCTTTGACAAAATTCTGGCAACCAGGCTTGTGGAGGACTTGCCGAGATTGGTGGGGCAACACCAGAGTGCATTCGTGTGTGGTCGATCACTCCACGATAACTTTATGTTGGTGCAATGCACGGCCAGGAGATTACATGTGTTGAGGCATCTGGTAGTCTTGCTTAAACTCGACATCACAAAAGCATTGGATACCATCCAGTGGCCTTTTCTGCTTGAGGTATTGCAGAGGTTGGGTTTCGGAGCCAAATGGATTACGTGGATGTGTGGACTGTTGGCCACCTCCTCCACGAGGATCACGGTAAATGGCATGCTTGGTAGACTGATCCTGCCATGCCAAGGATTCAGGCAAGGAGACCCCCTCTCTCCTATGCTCTTCATATTGTGTATGGAGCCACTTAGAGCACTCTTCCAGTTTGCTACGGATAGAGGGATTCTTGCACCTTTGGCACGCTCAGGACTGAAACAACGTGTGTCCATGTTTGCGGATGATGTGGTGGCCTTCCTCAATCCCAATGAATTGGAGACACGGACTTGTGACGCTTTTCTATGGATTTTCGGCAAGGCCTCGGGCTTGGTGGTGAATTGGAGGAAAAGCTTGGCTATACCTATTAGATGCACTCCAGACGAGAGGGACATGGTTATAAACATCTTGGTTTGCCCTGCTGGCACGTTCCCGTGCAAGTACCTCGGCCTCCCATTAACTCTAAGGAAGCCAACGGCGTCTCAGCTCCAAGACCTAGTTGACAAGGTAGGGAACGCGCTACCTTTGTGGAAAGCCTCCCTATTACCGAAGAGCAGTCACATGCTGCTTATCCAATCGGTGTTGTGTGCGATCCCTATGCACTCTATGTTGGCACTAGATTTGCCTGCGAAGACAATCTTGGCTCTTTCGAAGATTTGTCGTGGGTTCCTGTGGTGCAGAAAGAAGGAGGCCCGTGGAGGGAATTGCTCGGTATCTTGGGAGATGGTGTGCAGGCCCAAGTGGGCAGGAGGGCTAGGATTGATGAACTTGAAATGGCTCAATAAAGCGCTTCAAGCGAGATGGCTGTGGCTGCAAAAGTTCGACAAATCAAGACCATGGGCAGAGTTTCAGATCAGCGTACGTAGGGAGTCAGAAGCGTTGGTGCAAGCAGCAGCGGTTACGACTCTGGGTGATTGGAAATCTTCGTTGTTTTGGGAGGACAAATGTTCGGATGGCTCTCGGATAAGCGATGTTGTGCCATTGATTTATGAAAGGATTCCTCGGAGGGACAGAAGGCTGGTCACGGTCTCGGAAGCTATTAACAACAATAGATGGGTGGCGAGCATTGGCCTGGAGCTCTCGACGGATGCGTTGGTTCAATTCTTGTGGCTGTGGACGAAGGTGGAGGTGCAGCTCAATGAGGAAGCGGAACACACGGTGCGGTGGAGTTGGGAGATGTGACGCCCGGGTAATTAAGCTACAGTGAACCTCTCCTAATGATGCCACGTCACCTCGATTACTGTTCCTAATCACGTGTTAGTTCGAAACTGATTCAAATTCAAATTCAAAATCAACCAAAGAATAAAAGTTTTCAAATATTAAAACTAAAATGTTCGGAGTGAACCAAATATTGCATAGGTAATTATGGTGGAGAAAGCACACCTTTATAAAATGTTTAAACACTCTAAAATGAATAAAAAAAATAACAATAATAATTATTTAAATGCTTTCAAAATGTTAAACAATTTCAAAACTATTTTGTTTCGGTGCTAAGTGGTTTGTGGCTGTGGCTTAGTTTGCAAACTCTCTTTTAGTGCCACTGTAGTATTTTACTAAAATGAGAAATAAAAGAAAACACAAAAACAGAAAACAATACAAAAGAGAAAAAACCACTAAAACCTAAAGCTAACAGAAAAAAAAAGTGGAAGACCCCCTCCCTGGGCCGTGGCCCAACTGGACCAGCCCACTGGCCCAGACCGGCCCCCACTCCCCCATAACCCCACTAAACCGAAACCCTAACCCCCCACTCGCTCCACTCCCTCCCCCGATTCCCCTGGATCGGGATCGATCCCCACTCTCCCCTCGCCCTCGCTCCTCTCGCTTCCCCCCCCGAACCAGATCGGGACGCAACGCCCCCCCCCCTTGCTAGACCCCGCCGCCCCTGGCGCCCGTCTCCACCACCGCTCCGCCATCGCCAAGCCGCCTACTTGCCGGAGAGGGGACGGATCCCGGGGCCCCTGCCGCGGATCCGGCCTCCCTCGCCACCCGTCCACGACCACGCTGACACGGGACCCCGCCCGGAGCTACCTCGCCCCCGCCGCACGAGGACCGCGTCGCCGGACTGCCTCCTCGACGCCGTCATCCCCGCCCTCTTTCTCATCCCCCACTGCCTAGCCCCTACGCGCCCCTCCCCGTGAGCACCTCTCCTCCTCCTCCCCGCGCTGCGCCTGAACGGCGCTCCGGCACGCGCCTAGCTCCGACCCAGCCCGGTGTGTCAACGGGCGCGCTCGCGCCCGCCCCCGTCCGCACACACGCCCCATTCCGGCCATGGACTCGCGGTGACCACCGCACCCGTGGCACTCTTGCCTGCGTCGATGAGCCCCTGCTCGGGTCGTCCTGGTCCGGCCGCACCGCCCACGGCCTCGGCAAGCCCCAGCCCTCCTCTTGTCGTGCTGCCGCGGCTCCGCCGCCCCCCCCCCAACCGCGCTGCTGGCCCGCGCCGCGGCCAACCCCTCTCCATCGACGCCCCGGCTCCGGCCGCTCCGGCCGCCGCGGCCGACGTCTCCCCTGGCCGGTGCCCTGCTGCGTTGGGTCAGGGGCTCGGCCCGCTAATGGGCGCCCCGTAGCCTCCTGCACCCGCGCGCCCATGCGCCCACACCCGTTAAGGCCCCCTGGGGCCACTGACATGGGGGCCCCAGCCCCAGAACGTTTTGTTAAAAAAAGGAATTAAAAATAATATATAAAATAAATAAAATAAATAAATAGATAATAATAATTTAATTAATTAATTAATTAAGGAATTAATTAAGGAATTAATTAAGTTAATTAATCATAATTACATTAACCTAACTAACTAATTAGTTTAATTAAACAGTAGTTAGATTAGTTAAACACTAATTAGACTAAACAGTCAATGACTAGTGGGACCCACACGTCAGTTGACCAGTTGACCAGTCAACACCTCTGTTGACTGCTGACGTCATGATGACGTCAGCAAACACTGTTTCGGATAATGTTGAATTTAAATAAATAATTAAAATCAGAAAATGATTAAAACTTTAGAAAATCATATCTTTTAATCCGTAACTCGGATGAAAATACTTTCTACATGAAAGTTGATCAGAACGACGAGATGAATCCGGATACGCAGTCCATTCGTTCGCCACGCACCCCTAACCTATTGAACCCGCAACTTTCCCCCTCCGGCTCCTCTGCCCGAAAACACGAAACACCGGGGATATTTTCCCGGATGTTTCCCCCCTTAACCGGTACCACCTCATACCACGTTAGGGCACACCTAGCACCGCTCATTGTCACGTCACGCATTGTCATGTTTATATTTGCATTGTATTCATTGTTTCTTCCCCCTCTTATCTCCGGTAGACTACGAGACCGACGCTGCTGCTGCCCAGTTCGACTACGGAGTTGACGACCCCTCTCTCTTGCCAGAGCAACCAGGCAAGCCCCCCCTTTGATCACCAGATATCGCCTACTCTTCTCTATACTGCTTGCATTAGAGTAGTGTAGCATGTTACTGCTTTCAGTTAATCCTATACTGCTGCATAGCCTGTCCTTGCTACTACTATTGTTACCATTACCTACTATCCTACTGCTTAGTATAGGATGCTAGTGTTCCATCAGTGGCCCTACACTCTTGTCCGTCTGCCATGCTATACTACTGGGCCGTGATCACTTCGGGAGGTGATCACGGGCATATACGATATACTTTACACAGTTACATTACCTGTGATACTGTTCGGAGATGGGGGCTGAAGGGGCAGGTGGCTCCATCCCGGTAGAGGGGGGCCTGGGTTCCCGACGGCCCCCGACTGTTACTTTGTGGCGGAGCGGCAGGGCAGGTTGAGACCACCTAGGAGACAGGTGGGCTTGGCCCTGTTCGGCGTTCGCAGATATTTAACACGCTTAACGAGATCTTGGTATTTGATCTGAGTTGGCTACGAGCTTATACGCACTAACCATCTACGCGGGAGTAGTTATGGGTATCCCGACGTCGTGGTATCAGCCGAAGCACTTCATGATGTCAGCGACTGAGCGGCGCGCGCCGGGTTGGACTGCGTTAACGCAACTTCCTTTGTAATGGAGGTTGCTAGGTCTGCTCACCGGCCGCGTACGCAACGTGCAGGTGTGCTCAGGGCAATGGGCCCAGACCCCTGCGCGCTTAGGTTTAGACCGGCGTGCTGGCCTCTCCGTTGAGCCTAGGTGGGGCTGCGACGTGTTGATCTTCCGCGGCCGGGCATGACCTAGGAAAGTGTGTTTGGCCAAATGGGATCAAGCGTGCTGGGTAAGTTGGTGCACCCCTACAGGGAAGTTAATCTATTCGAATAGCCGTGACCTTCGGTAACAGGATGACTTGGAGTTGTACCTTGACCAGATGACAACTACAACCGGATCCTTAATAAAACACACCCTTCCAAGTTCCACAGACAACCCGGTGATCGCTTTTCCACAGGGCGACGAGGGGAGGATCGCCGGGTAGGATTATGCTATGCGATGCGCCTGAAGATGCTACCTGGAGATGCTACTTGGAGATGCTACCTGGAGATGCTAGTTGAAGATGCTACTTGGAGATGCTACTTGGAGGACTTCAATCTACTCTCTTCTACATGCTGCAAGACGGAGGCTGCGAGAAGCGTAGTCTTCGATAGGACTAGCTATCCCCCTTTTATTCTGGCATTCTGCAGCTCAGTCCACCGATATGGCCTCCTTACACATATACCCATGCATATGTAGTGTAGTTCCTTGCTTGTGAGTACTTTGGATGAGTACTCACGGTTGCTTTCTCCCCCCTTTTTCCCCCTTTCCTTTCTTTCTGGTTGTCGCAACCAGATGCTGGAGTCCAGGAGCCAGACGCCACCGTCGACGACGACCCCTACTACACCGGAGGTGCCTCCTACTACGTGCAGGCCGCTGACGACGACCAGGAGTAGTTAGGAGGATCCCAGGCAGGAGGCCTGCGCCTCTTTCGATCTGTATCCCAGTTTGTGCTAGCCTTCTTAAGGCAAACTTGTTTAACTTATGTCTGTACTCAGATATTGTTGTTTCCGCTGACTCGTCTATGATCGAGCACTTGTATTCGAGCCCTCGAGGCCCCCTGGCTTGTATTATGATGCTTGAATGACTTCTTTATGTTTTAGAGTTGTGTTGTGATATCTTCCCGTGAGTCCTTGATCTTGATCGTACACATTTGCGTGCATGATTAGTGTACGATTGAATCGGGGGCGTCACAAGTTGGTAACAGAGCCAACTGCCTGTAGGAATCCCCCTTCCACACTCCTTGGCCGAAGTCGAGTCTAGACGTTGCAAAAACTTTTACTAACATGGCTGTGTGTCTTACGGGCACACGTCGCCATTGGGTGGTAGTAGGATCTTTTGCTCCTCGACCTTTACTCTGGGACTCTGATCTCTCCTCTATTTGGGTTAAATGAAGTTTACTAAATCTAACATTAGGATCTCGTTATCACTTTCACCCGGAGAGCCCCTTATTACTAATGATCGTCTGCTGCACCAGAAGACCCTGAAGATACTCTCCACTGTTAACCCGAGAACTTGTGTACATCGCGTTTGCAATTCACCTTCCACCGCAAACCCTTATGGATAACTACTTGCATTTGTTATTCTTACACTCATCCCCAGTGGTCTTGTTATTACAAGATACCCTGAAAAACTCGTCGTTGTTTCGATAATCCCTTGAGCTTACTGCCTTGCTGTTCTTTGTCACTTGAATACCCCTACGGTTAATTCTCGCACTTATCGACTATCCGCTCATCCCCCAGTTGTTCATGTGTTACACAAAAGTCTTCGAAATACCACCCGGTATTCCGAAAATCCTCAGCAACCTATTGCTCTGGAATTTCTTGTTTGCTTTCATTATGATTAATCCCATAAGTATAGAAATCTTATTGACATTCCTTGTCATTATCATTTTGAGTCTGTTGACTCAATATAATTGCGAATACACGCAATCAGCATTGATCCTTATAAATTACCTTTCCGGCTGAGCTTCCATTCTTTTAACTGGAATTGGTTCTCGACCAATCCAATTGTCGTTGATTGTACCCTAAGGCTATTCAACTTATCCATCCCTAATCAGAGCATTGCTTCTGATCCCTTGATTTGGAAATCATGATTCCTTTGCATTTGACAATTGAGTTAGTCAGTTGTTTCTATAATCTGATCTCCTTGCATTCTTCTTCCTCTAGTTGAGTATCGATACTCGTATCAGATCCTTTGTGGACCATCACGTCCTTTGTTGGATTGTTATTCGACAGTGTCCTACACATTTGATCACTTTGTGAGTTCTTCCCCTGATACATAATGCCTTTGTTAAGTTGTATCCTCTGCTTGGCCAACCATGCTCTGCTTTCGGGCTTGTGTTATTTACTCTTGAAACTTGTGGTATATGTTTCTAAGAAGCCCCTATGGGTTGAACATATGCCTTCTCTAAACCGTGTGAACCCGAAAGTTTACACGAGTCATACTCTTCTGGTGCTTCACCAGATAAAATTTCAACACTGCAACTTCATCGAACGTGAGAAGTGAATGAAAGGTTATGCATTGGAGAAGTGGGAGTCGACCTTGAACTTGTGTTCATGCCCATGGACACGATGTAGATCTTATCATTAAAGCTTCTCTTAAATGAATTATTCCTTTGGTATAAGTTCATCTTATATCTAGGATCTGGCCTTTTGCAACCGTGGTTCCGACCATGATTGTTCTTCTTTGATCTCATTTCTCGGACAAGTTAAAACAATTGTCATCTATGGATCAATACACCAGTCCAACCTTTACTTTGATCTTGCGTCAAGTATTACCCCCTGGTATCTCGAGATTATCATGGAACTGCATAACTTTTTATGAGTTCTTCATCAAGTGCTACCTTCCCACTGATTCCAATTTTTCGCGGGCTCTGAGTTATTAAACACTCAAAGACACCGATAACGGAACCGAGTCCGCACTACGGTTCAACAACTCTTCGGTAAGCTTCTATAAGTACGAGTTTGTACCCGATCACATCATTCCTAGCCTGATTGGATACATCCTTATCGTGCTAAATTTTAACTGTGCTACCTGGTTCTTTTTCCCGGAGCACACTTTTCGATGATGAGCAAATCATGCGTCGATCTTCCTCGTCATATCAATTCTCCTTGAACAACAAACTTGATTTCGAGTTTGTGTCATACCTATGGTTCCAGTAACCTTTTGCTCCACCATTCCCTTGGTGTGATGTCGTCGCTGGTTGATTACATCTTCATGGAACCTCTCGAGAAATGTGTCGTGATCATCATCAACATTCTGAGTGTTTCCAGGATATCAATCGAATTCTTGACGAGAAATAGCATCCTTTGCCCTCGATGATTTGGGTTATTATCGACAACTTTATTGCATTCCCTCCAACACAAAACTTGTTCCTGTTTTGTGTTGTACCTTGAGTTCCTTGCTACCCGACTTATGATATGTTCTACCGTGGAGCATTACCATCTTTTATGTCAAGGATGTTGTGAGGATTACTCCACCTCTCAAGAATTCTTGGTATAGTGATACTTATTAACATCACCATTCTTTTCTGGGTCCCCGTGTTGTTTCTAACTGGAATACCGACAAATGGTATGTGATGTGTAAATTCTAAACTTCTAGCAACCCTATTGCTTTGAAGTTATTAGTATATAGTTTCATTCTATGTCTATGGCTTATTGAATCATCATTCGAACATTGATCGTGCCACCCAGCCCATATTTTGGGTACACATTTCAACCAATGTTTAACTGAGTATATTTTCCTAGAGCATACAACATTATATCATTTGATCCAACAAATGTTATCTCCTTGTTCACATAACTGTGGAAATCCATCTTTTGGATACCTCGTTGAATTATTGTTGAGTCCATCAACCACCTCCTCATCCTCTCCTTGGCTTAATGATGAATCCCTTCGTGTATCCAGAGTCTGACCTTTGATTGAAGACCATGTCAATGCTATCTCGAAGCATGTCTGTGGTACTCCGATTTTTGATAAGAACATTTTAAGCCCAATGCTAAATGTTTCCTGATCAATTATCCAAACACCGCTATATGGGTATTGTCATCAAATTCCTCTCCCCTTACCTAAACGGTTTCTACTTTCTATCCTGTCATGGATATCATGCTCCGCTTGTCCTTGGAAGGGATATACCCTTGAAATATGTGTTTAAACACATTTTCCTTTCCATTGTTATGTTTAACCTTATTGAGGTTTATATGATCTAAGCAGTAATAAGTCACTGCTTTTGTAAGCACCTCGGTGTACAACTCTGTCAGTAAGAACCTGTTACTATTGTTGATGACATTCCGGTATCCACCGATGGACGAGAACCTTGCCTATTGGCCCGCCTCCTTCAACGAGCAGGAAAATGGTTCTCTTCGTCCCTCGCCCTTGGTATCGAGGTTGTTGCCGACATAACTGATAGGCTACCCTCTGGCATGCCTTGCTATCATGACCATGCAAGATGTCAACGCACTTCCCTATTTTAACCCACATGGTGGGCCCATAACCCACAGATCCATAGGATCGAAACCTGACTCTCCTGTACACCCTGTTGTCAAAGTTATCCCTCGTGCTTGACTTTCTATGTAATTCACGGGCCACCCGCCTGTTGATCTATTCTGTATCGGACACAATACTTATTCCTGTTGCTCTGAACCCCATTCACACTCTGTTTCAGGCAATGAACGATTGCCTATCCGCTTGAAACTTCTTATTGCACCGTCTTACTTTGCTCTCGATGTGTCTCGTTTGTTCAGCTCGAGAGATACTCATATGTTCATACTTGGGAAACCCCCAGAAGATTTTCCCTTATAAAATCCTATCGTTGTAGAAGCTGCCCCTTACCTATTCATAAGTATGATGGAGGTCCCGAAGAAAGGATGACAATTGATCATGGTGACTTGAAGCAGCAAAATGAAGACATCAACGAAGTGGATCAACCTCTTAGAAAGGGCAGCCAAGACCGAGAAGACTCGTTAGGTTTTTCGCTACCAACACCTTCGCCCCTTACTCCACCGCTTAAATCTCGGGACGAGATTTCTTGTAGTGGAGGAGAATTGTGACGCCCGGGTAATTAAGCTACAGTGAACCTCTGCTAATGATGCCACGTCACCTCGATTACTGTTCCTAATCACGTGTTAGTTCGAAACTGATTCAAATTCAAATTCAAAATCAACCAAAGAATAAAAGTTTTCAAATATTAAAACTAAAATGTTCGGAGTGAACCAAATATTGCATAGGTAATTATGGTGGAGAAAGCACACCTTTATAAAATGTTTAAACACTCTAAAATGAATAAAAAAAGTAACAATAATAATTATTTAAATGCTTTCAAAATGTTAAACAATTTCAAAACTATTTTGTTTCGGTGCTAAGTGGTTTGTGGCTGTGGCTTAGTTTGCAAACTCTCTTTTGGTGCCACTGTAGTATTTTACTAAAATGAGAAATAAAAGAAAACACAAAAACAGAAAACAATACAAAAGAGAAAAAAAACTAAAACCTAAAGCTAACAGAAAAAAAGTGGAAGACCCCCTCCCTGGGCCGTGGCCCAACTGGACCAGCCCACTGGCCCAGACCGGCCCCCACTCCCCCATAACCCCACTAAACCGAAACCCTAACCCCCCACTCGCTCCACTCCCTCCCCCGATTCCCCTGGATCGGGATCGATCCCCACTCTCCCCTCACCCTCGCTCCTCTCGCTTCCCCCCCGAACCAGATCGGGACGCAACGCCCCCCCCCTTGCTAGACCCCGCCGCCCCTGGCGCCCGTCGCCACCACCGCTCCGCCATCGCCAAGCCGCCTCCTTGCCGGAGAGGGGACGGATCCCGGGGGCCTTGCCGCGGATCCGACCTCCCTCGCCACCCGTCCACGACCACGCTGACGCGGGACCCCGCCCGGAGCTACCTCGCCCCCGCCGCACGAGGACCGCGTCGCCGGACTGCCTCCTCGACGCCGTCGTCCCCGCCCTCTTCCTCATCCCCCACTGCCTAGCCCCTACGCGCCCCTCCCCGTGAGCACCTCTCCTCCTCCTCCCCGCGCTGCGCCTGAACGGCGCCCCGGCACGCGCCTAGCTCCGACCCAGCCCGGTGTGTCAACGGGCGCGCTCGCGCCCGCCCCCGTCCGCACACACGCCCCGTTCCGGCCATGGACTCGCGGTGACCACCGCACCCGTGACGCTCTTGCCTGCGTCGATGAGCCCCTGCTCGGGTCGTCCTGGTCCGGCCGCACCGCCCACGGCCTCGGCAAGCCCCAGCCCTCCTCTTGTCGTGCTGCCGCGGCTCCGCCGCCCCCCCAACCGCGCTGCTGGCCCGCGCCGCGGCCAACCCCTCTCCATCGACGCCCCTGCTCCGGCCGCTCCGGCCGCCGCGGCCGACGACTCCCCTGGCCGGTGCCCTGCTGCGTTGGGTCAGGGGCTCGGCCCGCTAACGGGCGCCCCGTAGCCTCCTGCACCCGCGTGCCCATGCGCCCACACCCGTTAAGGCCCCCTGGGTCCACTGACATGGGGGCCCCAGCCCCAGAACGTTTTGTTAAAAAAAAGGAATTAAAAATAATATAGAAAATAAATAAAATAAATAAATAGATAATAATAATTTAATTAATTAATTAATTAAGGAATTAATTAAGTTAATTAATCATAATTACATTAACCTAACTAACTAATTAGTTTAATTAAACAGTAGTTAGATTAGTTAAACACTAATTAGACTAAACAGTCAATGACTAGTGGGACGCACACGTCAGTTGACCAGTTGACCAGTCAACACCTCTGTTGACTGCTGACGTCATGCTGACGTCATGATGACGTCAGCAAACACTGTTTCGGATAATGTTGAATTTAAATAAATAATTAAAATCAGAAAATGATTAAAACTTTAGAAAATCATATCTTTTAATCCTTAACTCGGATGAAAATACTTTCTACATGAAAGTTGATCAGAACGACGAGACGAATCCGGATACGCAGTCCATTCGTTCGCCACACACCCCTAATCTATTGAACCCGTAACTTTCCCCCTCCGGCTCCTCTGCCCGAAAACACGAAACACCGGGGATATTTTCCCGGATGTTTCCCCCCTTAACCGGTACCACTTCATACCATGTTAGGGCACACCTAGCACCGCTCATTGTCACGTCACGCATCGTCGTGTTTATGTTTGCATTGTATTCATTGTTTCTTCCCCCTCTTATCTCCGGTAGACTACGAGACCGACGCTGCTGCTGCCCAGTTCGACTACGGAGTTGACGACCCCTCTCTCTTTCCAGAGCAACCAGGCAAGCCCCCCCTTTGATCACCATATATCGCCTACTCTTCTCTATACTGCTTGCATTAGAGTAGTGTAGCATGTTACTGCTTTCAGTTAATCCTATACTGCTGCATAGCCTGTCCTTGCTACTACTGTTGTTACCATTACCTGCTATCCTACTGCTTAGTATAGGATGCTAGTGTTCCATCAGTGGCCCTTCACTCTTGTCCGTCTGCCATGCTATACTACTGGGCCGTGATCACTTTGGGAGGTGATCACGGGCATATATGATATACTTTACACAGTTACATTACCTGTGATACTGTTCGGAGATGGGGGCTGAAGGGGCAGGTGGCTCCATCCCGGTAGAGGTGGGCCTGGGTTCCCGACGGCCCCCGACTATTACTTTGTGGCGGAGCGACAGGGCAGGTTGAGACCACCTAGGAGACAGGTGGGCCTGGCCCTGTTCGGCGTTCGCGGATATTTAACACGCTTAACGAGATCTTGGTATTTGATCTGAGTTGGCTACGAGCTTATACGCACTAACCATCTACGCGGGAGTAGTTATGGGTATCCCGACGTCGTGGTATCAGCCGAAGCACTTCGTGACGTTAGCGACTGAGCGGCACGCGCCGGGTTGGACTGCGTTAATGCAACTTCCTTTGTAATGGAGGTTGCTAGGTCTGCTCACCGGCCACGTACGCAACGTGCAGGTGTGCTCAGGGCGATGGGCCCAGACCCCTGCGCGCTTAGGTTTAGACCGACGTGCTGGCCTCTCCGTTGAGCCTAGGTGGGGCTGCGACGTGTTGATCTTCCGCGGCCGGGCATGACCCAGGAAAGTGTGTCCGGCCAAATGGGATCAAGCGTGCTGGGTAAGTTGGTGCACCCCTGCAGGGAAGTTAATCTATTCGAATAGCCGTGATCTTCGGTAACAGGACGACTTGGAGTTGTACCTTGACCTTATGACAACTAGAACCGGATAATTAATAAAACACACCCTTCCAAGTTCCACAGACAACCCGGTGATCGCTTTTCCACAGGGCGACGAGGGGAGGATCGCCGGGTAGGATTATGCTATGCGATGCGCCTGAAGATGCTACCTGGAGATGCTACTTGGAGATGCTACCTGGAGATGCTACTTGAAGATGCTACTTGGAGATGCTACTTGGAGGACTTCAATCTACTCTCTTCTACATGCTGCAAGACGGAGGCTGCCAGAAGCGTAGTCTTCGATAGGACTAGCTATCCCCCTTTTATTCTGGCATTCTGCAGGTCAGTCCACCGATATGGCCTCCTTACACATATGCCCATGCATATGTAGTGTAGTTCCTTGCTTGCAAGTACTTTGGATGAGTACTCACGGTTGCTTTCTCCCCCCTTTTTCCCCCTTTCCTTTCTTTCTGGTTGTCGCAACCAGATGCTGGAGTCCAGGAGCCAGACGCCACCGTCGACGACGACCCCTACTACACCGGAGGTGCCTACTACTACGTGCAGGCCGCTGACAACGACCAGGAGTAGTTAGGAGGATCCCAGGCAGGAGGCCTGCGCCTCTTTCGATCTGTATCCCAGTTTATGCTAGCCTTCTTAAGGCAAACTTGTTTAACTTATGTCTGTACTCAGATATTTTTGTTTCCGCTGACTCGTCTATGATCGAGCACTTGTATTCGAGCCCTCGAGGCCCCCTGGCTTGTATTATGATGCTTGTATGACTTCTTTATGTTTTAGAGTTGTGTTGTGATATCTTCCCGTGAGTCCCTGATCTTGATCGTACACATTTGCGTGCATGATTAGTGTACGATTGAATCGGGGGCGTCACATGAGAGCAACGGGCAATTCTCTGCACGCTCGGCCTATGCTGCGAGGTTTTTGGGTCTTCAAGTTGCACTAGAGGCTCAGTTTACTTGGGGCTCACGGGCACCGCTCCAATGCCGCTTCTTCACGTGGTTTGCCTTAAAAAAACAGTTGGTGGACCTCAGATCGGCTGGCTAGACGTGGGCTACCTCACCAAGCCGCATTCCCCCTTTGTGAACAAGAGGAGGAAACCATCCACCACCTCCTGCTTGGTTGTGTGTTCGCGAGACAAACCTGGCATTGGTTGGGATTGATCACCGGTACGCCTGGCCTTGAGCCACGGATTGACGAGGAGCTAAGTGATTGGTGTCTTCGGCAGGATTCGGTTGGACACAACAAGAAAGCAATGAGGGCCAAGTGCTTGTTGGTAATGTGGTTGATCTGGAAACATAGGAACGACGTTGTGTTTAATGGAACTTCGCCCTCCCTCTCGAGAGTGTGGTGGAGAATCAGGGAGGAGGCCACGTTATGGGAGAAGGCTGGTCTGCTCAAGGATGTCACCGGTGGAGTGCAAGATGGAGTAGAGGTAGCCTGGTGGGAGGAGGAGACGTAGGTTGTACTGAGTCTTGAGTGACTGGGTGGTGTCGGAGAATCCGACATGTAAATATTACTTGTAAATATGACCTTGGGGAGTCTTTCTCTCTTCTCCTTTAATGAATGACTAGCAAGATGCCTATGCGTTGCATGGAACATCAAGATGCATTTGTATGAGTAGTTTATCTTGTGGAAGAAAAGGATGAACGAGGGAAGGCCTTATTTGCAAATGTTGAGTCGGTGTGGGTATCTTTTTGTAAAATTTCCATTTTTCCTTTCTATCCGTCAGATATAAATCGGACGGCTTATATTGCAGGATGGCAGGCACACCATCATTATCAACTCTATTTTTTATAGGAGTAGAGATACGCATGCTTATGCGTATTCGAGAAAAAAAAAAGAAACGAAGCGACCTGCCCAAGAGAAATTATGGTCCGAAGGAACGCAGTGAAGAAAAACACAAAAAGCCCAACACACACAACCGTGAGGAAGAAGGCCTTTACCCTGCATGAGCCCGTCGAGAAACAACAAACAAAAACAAAAACCCAACCCAACAGAGACAGTGCACACAGCGAGCCAGCCCACAAGTCAACGCACGAATCTTAACAAATCTACATCCAACGATCAGGCCGTCGACTGAGTTTTAGCAACAGCGTAATACTGTACTAGTGCCATGATCATTGATCCAATGTGGGCCCTACACATCTGCAAGTAGATGCCCAACTTTCCTGACCGTATTGGCGGCGTGTTAATCCACAACCGTTTTGTGACTTTAATTGTGTTTCTTTTTTCTAGCAACTTCTTCACCCCCTTTTTAACCCATCGCATCCACTTTGGTGTGATGCAGCGTCGCTTTCTGATGCGATGCATGCACGTCAATGGATATTAACCATAATAGCTCAACTCAGACGTCTAGGTCGGATCTGCAAGGGTAATTAGCTTGGAATATCTTCCTTGATAAAAGTAAGCTAAACACCCACACAGCCCCACGCACTGCGTCATCTACCCATCAGTGCATATTCTTGTCTTCCATTTTCCGTGAGTTATTCAGTTAGCGTCGCATCTTTTTATTTTTTTATTTTCTTGAGACAACATCTTGTTTATTTTGCTCAATACTAATAGTCACCACGTCTTCTCCCGCTCTGTACATTTCTATCAATCTCTACTCTTAATGGACGAATTGGTTGAATAGTCCCCCCAACTTTCAACCGGTTTATTTTCAATCGGTTTTTCTTCGTCCCACCTCCCACTGGTTTTTCTCTTTTCTCGTCTGACCGGCAATACCCAACGTATTTATGGTAATCAATCATAATTAATCCACGTATAGTAATAAATCAATCCAGGTATGGTAAGGTCATAACTCAGTAAATTTTGAATATGGTAATAAATTTAAATTACCCCAAAGGCTATCAATCCAGGTATGGTAAGGCCATAAATCGGGAAATATCGAATATGGTAATAAATTTAAATTACCACCAGGTATGGTAAGGCTATCCACGTATAGTAATAAATTATATAGTAATAAATCATAATTAATCCACGTATAGTAATAAATCAATCCAAGTATAGTAAGGTCATAACTCAGGAAATTTTGAATATGGTAAAAAATTTAAATTACCCCAAAGGCTATCAATCCAGGTATGGTAAGGCCATAAATCGGGAAATATCGAATATGGTAATAAATTTAAATTACCCCAAAGGCTATCAATCCAGGTATGGTAAGGCCATAACTCGGGAAATATCGAGTATGGTAATAAATTTAAATTACCACCAGGTATGGTAAGGCTATCGATCCAGGTATGGCACGCCCTCACCTGATCACCTATCACAATCTCTAGCCCCACGCACGCACCAAAGAACCCACCCGACACCAAACGCAGCTCCTCTCGACCCCCTCGAGTAAACACCGCCACCGTCGTGCGATCTTCCTGACACAGACGCCGTCGCCGCCTCCTTCCCACCTACGGCGTCCCCCACGTCCATGGTGACGGCGCTCGCGTCCTACACTGACCCTCCGCCTCATATAGGTTGGTCGTTGATGGAGTGGGATGTGCCACTGCGGTTTGGGGAGGCACAATCACGATCTGGTTGGGATCTCAGTGTGGACTCGTTCTCTACGATGAAGGATGGCGCTGCCTCCCTGGCAAATGGGATCGGAGGAAGGGGCTCTACGTCGTGAATGTCGGCGAGGCAGCGGCCGAAGGCGAGCCCGACGGTGAGCACGGGTGTTCGTCCCATGAAATAGGCGGCCACGGAGGGCGGATCTGAGGCCACCCCAATCGCCGGTGGCCCTTCCTCCCATCGCTCATCGCCTCCATTCTCTCTCTCCTCTAAATCTTTGTCGCCCCTGCCTGATTGTGGTCGACGCCATCCGGCTCTCGCATCGACCACCACCAGCACGGCTGCGGACGAGGCGCAACCGCAGACGCCGCCGCCGCCATCCTCATCCACCTCCTCCACCATCCTTCCCAGCCGTCGTCGGGGGCACCTGCCATCTGCGCTCTAGCCCACCCGCTCCCTCCTATCTCCTCCCCCTGCCTGCCAGCCCCGTGATCCATCGCACAGATGGCAGGTACTACAGCGACCTCCTCCCCAGCGGATCCGGCCTCCTCCGATGGAGATCCATCCTGGGCACCGCCTTATTCTCATGCGTGCACGTCTATATCAACGTCTCATTCCACCTCACCTCACCTGAGCCTTTACCTTCCCACCTCTGCTTCAGATCCACATCACTTTGCAAGGTATGTGCTTGATTGTTCCGAACTGGATCGATGGATTATGCAAGGTACTTTGGGTGTCGTCATTGACGGCAATTGTCACGCCATGCTACCATCGGAGGGGTCCCTCATCGATGATTAGGGTCTTCTGAACTGCACGAGCTCCATTGAGAAGGATGTTTTTAATTCTGGTTTTGCCTACATGCTTTCTTTGCCTGTATCTACTTAGCTAATGTCTTCTTATAGATAGTAGCTGCTGAAGTGGTGATCAAAGTTGTTCACTATAAGGAAACAACCATGATAACAAAACTGTATATTCCCTGACCTTTGACCTGAAGTACTTTTTCATTAGAAACTTGCAATAGCCAGGCATTGAAATTAGCAACAGCTGCGTACGTACTGAACTAATTTGCAGCAACACGTACTGAACTAAGTTAGGTTATGCTCATCGTTCCAACATGCTTAGTGATAACCACCTAGCAAGCTGATCAAACATGAAAAAATTGAAGTGCTACTGCTAATCGTACTATTCTGAATGTGAAAATCTATTTAATTGGCTCTTCTCTAATTGTACACTTGCATAAATCTCAGATCTTGCAAATTACAGTATAACCATAAAAGTCATGCTTTGACTCCTATAGGGCCTTTTGCACTTTAATATGACTAATAATTTGCCTTAATATCATAGATTGTATTACTACCTTTCTAAGTGAATGACATTCAAGAAGGTCATTAAATAAAACCAAGAAATCCTTCTGGTATTGGAGTGTAGGAAAGTTGAGAAAATAAAACCAAAAGGTTATATTTACGTTTATTAGAGAAGGTTCTTTACTTTTTATAGGAAAACACAAAATGTTGTGATGTAGAGTCTAGGTGGTGGGCCTCCTTGATCCACTTGGTGGATGAGGGCGACTCCGGTCCTGGCACCCATAGTGCCAGTGATCCAAAAATCATAGGGCCTGGATATAGCTCTAGCAGACGTATGCGGCTTGCGCATCGAGCTTGGTCATCTCGAGCATGGAGATAGGCGAGTTGTAGACCAAGAGCTGGTACAGAGATAGGCGAGTTGTAGACAAGAGCTGGTGGGCAGCAAGAAACGCATGCACACCAAAGAACAAATCTGAGTCACATGCCTACTTCTATTGGTTTCTACAAAGAGCGGCTAGCTTAGATCTTAGACCAGTCGGTCACTGTAGAGGTCGCCAAGGTGATCTTACAGCACCGCCGTGGGGATTTCTCATGATTTTATGTAGGCAAGCCGCAAGCGGTGGTGGTGATTGGCTGGGTGGTGTCGCTGCCTTGGGAAGAGACGAAGTGATGGTAAAAGTAAGCAGGATCCGATGATTCTTCCGTGGGGATAGCCAAAGTCAAGATGTCGACTACAGACTCGTCACAGACTTGCAGTGAACCTGGATGCGGCAAGCCTGATTTGTGGATCGATGGCGGGTCTTGACTTTGTTAGGCCGGGATTGGATGGTTGCGGAGGGTGGTGTGCTTGATTGGGTTCCCATGGAAGAATGTGGCCTCCTCATGGATCTGGTCATGCCCATCCTAGAGAACATTGTGTCCCTAGCTCCCTCGAGGAGCAAGGACAGTGCAAGCGGCAGCAGGGGGGAGGGGTAGATGTGGGGAGGGATGTCGGCGGCTGCTCGAGGTCATCATGATGAAACCCTTGACGTCCCATCTTTATCAGTGGAAGTTGAAGAGCACGAAGTCGAGATTGGATAGGAGTTTGAGTTCTTTTTGGCACCGATCGGTTCCCCACTTTAGAGATGTATTTTTTTGCGTGCGAGCAAACAGTGGGTTGATTCTAAAAGGGATAGGCACTTTTCAACAGAAGTGCATGACGGACCAAAAATATGACCTCATTTTATTTGTTTGATAGACATCGTATTATTCGTTGTTGTTCGTTCGGTGAAATTTCCTAATATTTGATTGTTGTGTTTCTAATTAGAGCACCCCATAATCACCCAATATGAGGGGATGATAAATGAAAGATACTGATTATAAATTTTAAAGAGCCCGTGGCAACGCACGGGCATTATACTAGTTTAATTAATTTCTCGCGTAGTACCTCTCATCATTTTCTAGTTCATGTTGGGTGTGACGTAACTACTATCAGCCTGTTATAGGAAGCGGGGAGATGCCATGTTCCAGGTGTAGTTATTCGGTTGAGCATGTTTAGTTCAGTCGCAGTCACGCTGTTTATCCACAGAGAAAACAGTGAGTCTACGTGTGTGTATATATGAGTGTCTGTATCTATACTGTGTTTAAAAAGCCACAGAGGAAACATGCAAGGAATCATCCTCCCATCTTGCAGTAATATGTATGGTCTGTAAAACACTTCCTACCAAATTTGGACATCTTTTCGAGCGCTTGCCCAATGAGAAAGTGAAACGAAACCAAGGCTCCTCATTTTTTTGAATGTTGGTAGTAGATCTACCAAATTCATTGATCAGGAGAAAAAAGAGTTGGTCCGGTTTATAAGGGAAACCGGACCCAAAAACCATACAACTGAGGCCTTTCGTCAAACAACACACACATCCACACGAGCCACGGGTCCCTCTGCCCGGATCCACCTCCAAAACGATGCTCTCAAGAGAGAACGCGACGCCAAATAGCGCCGCCATCGTTCGATCTAAACTAGATCAAGGGTTTCCCCCGGAGCACGTCAGGAAAGGCAAGGTGAGAGCAGCTACATCGATGCCTCCAACGAGGGAGCGACGCCTGAAAGCGCCGCCATCGACGACTCCGGCCGCAACCGGAGTACGACTTTCGCCGGCAGTCTCACCTGCATAGCCCGAGCCTAGGATCCGGTCAGCCTACACACCTAACCACTATACCTGCCTCCACGGCCAACAGCACCTCCCCGGTAAGCTCGACGTGCTTCCAACCTAGCATCCGCGGCCCCCACTGGACGGAGGATGCAACCCCCAACAGCGCCATTCGTCTCCCATCAGAATGATGCAACCAAACACGACGCCATTCTTCTCCTCGAGGATGCAACGCCTGCCGGCCATTCCTCTCCCAACGAAGGATGCAACAACCGCAGCGAGGCCATTCCTCTCCCTCCAGCCACCACCATCTCGTCCTCCCACCCGAAGCAACGTCGAGCTTACCGAACCACCATCAAGAGGATGCAACACCGAGCAAGGATGCCATTCATCTCCTACAACTTCTCCCGTGCAGAGAACAACAAGCGCACAAGCCGCCCCGGAACAGACTGCGGCCACCCAACTACACCGTCAACCGCCGCCGAGCGCGAACCGCAACCGCATCATGGCGTGAAACGCAGCCAGAAGTTGTGGACGACCAGCGAACTGACGAGCACATTGGCCTTCCCCACATGGGCTCAGCACGGCCGCGCCAGATTTGTGCCAACTCGCTGCACACCCCTCTCCACCTCGCGCTCCGGCGGCCGTGCCAGATCCGCGCCGCCCTGGTGCAGTCCTCCCTCCACCTCGCTCGCCGGCGGCCGCGCCGAATCCGCGCCACCCCGCTGCACTCCCCCCTCCACCTCGTGGGCCGGCGGCCGCGCCAGATACACGCCGCGCGTGCCAAGGCACAGCAAGGACGCGCCCTCCCTACACGCACGCCGACGATTGCGTCGCCCGCCAGCCAGGGACCCGACGGTGCCTCGTCGAGATCAACATCCCCGTGGCCGAGCCGCCCCCGCCCAGCTCGTGCACCTCGCGAGACGGAGAAGACCCCGCCGCCGCCGACGCCGACGCCGCACGGGCTTTGCCCGGCGACGCACTCCGGCGGTGGAAAGGGAGGTAGGAAGGGGTGGGTAGGTGGCCGGCGACGGCGATATAGGGTTCTTCCGGGCCGCTACGGGGAGCGACACGGGAGTCGGGTGGGACTGGATTGGATTGATGGGGTCAAGTCGCCCACTGGGCAGTGCTAGTGCGGTAAGGCTCCTCATTTGGAATGCCAAGGTTTGACACACCCACCAGCTAGCAGCTCGTACCGTACCGTAGCTAGCAGGGGCGACGCCGTGACGCCGTACGTACGCCCAGACGCAAAGCTCGTTGAGGCTTTTCGCAGCTTTGGCAGCTAGCACTGACTGAATCGCACTGCGCCTTTGGCTGGCGGCTGACAAACAGAGGCAGAGGAAGGGCAGAGGCAGGGCGGCCGGGAAGCCCACTAGCGGCAAAATTTCGTGTTTTGACCCTTTTCACGTCTGAAATCAGGATCTAACCCCGGTTTGAAATTTTTTCGACATTTGACCCTTTTGGCCACCGCCGTCCTCCCTGGTGGTAGATGTATACAGGCTACCGCCGTCCTCCCTGGCGGTAGGTTGCTTTGACAACCGTCTGGCCGTTAACAGTGTCTGACGTGGCAAAGGGACCTATCGCTGCACACCTCGGCAGTAGGCTCGAACACCCTACCGCCGAGGTCTTTGGTGGTAGGGTCCTGGAGATAAGGTTCGGTGGGGTCCACTCATCACCCACCCACTCCACTCATCTTCTTCCTCCCCGAGCTCACACTTGCTCCCCCTTTTTCTCCTTCACCCAAGCACCCACTACATCCACCTCCATTGCTTGAGATTTGTCCCGTGGATCGAGGCCATTTGCATCACCCAAGGTACCTCCCCCATCCCCCCTTCATTTGGTTGGCTCAAATCATCTAGTTTTGTTGGAATCAATTAGTTTTGCAACCCCCTAGTTCTTCCTCTACTTTAGCATTTATTGTGCATTTATATCACATTTATGGGGCATTTATGGTGTATTTATGGTTGATCTAAGTAATATGTGTCACTCTTTGTTGTGGCAAGGTAGCTTAAGAGTTAGGGTTAGGGGTTTAGTTAGGTTAGGGTTAAGGTTAGTGCTATGATTAAGGTATACTAGTTGTTAGATACAAAATATTATATTTTAGATAGTTCATCCATATGAAATGACCGGTCCATGGATGACTCAATTTTGTTCCATTGTTTTTAGATGGATAAACTAGTGAATGTGCATTATTTGGACAAGGCGGCTTTCATGGATGGAAATGCCGACGAATGGGAGGAGGCTATGGTTTTTGACACAAGCCCGAGTTATGATGATATTGTCGTGAAAGTGAGAAACGTCCTCAATTAGATTAACCCAAGTGATGGTGTGAAGCTTATTGGACGATATGATGTGGGAGTGGGAGTAAGATCCCGATTAAAGAGTATGCCAATCACCTCTCAATTGCATTGGGATGTTTATAAGGAGAAAGTTGAGGGATCACAAGACAAGTCACTTGAGTTATTTGCCACAAGACAAGTAAAGGTTGAAGTTCCTCAGCCACTACTTGACTTGAACCGGAATGTGTCCTCCCCAATACATGATGATGTCGTGGTGTATGACCACAATGCGGCTAGCCAACCACCAAGTAGCCAACCAAATGAAGAGGACATCAATGCTAGAGCCATAGTTCTTCTAGGTGATGATCATGTTGGAGATGAGGCCGTTGCTCATGTGGATGAACATGCAAATGTTCACGTTGACGAAGATGCCATTGCTCATGTTTATGGAGATGCTATTGCTCAAGATGATGTGTATGCAGAAGAAGAAGAGATTTATTACAATCCCATTAGTGACTTGAATGTCATTGTGCATCAACAAGACATGGACCGGAACCTCCCTTATAGCCGTATGTGTAGGTATAAGTCGAATGATGAGGGTCCACCGGAAGAATTGGATGAGGATGGATTCACGCAGCAAGAAAATCAAATTTACAAGAAGGTCAATGGCAAGGAAAGAGGACCCTCTTTGTTTCGTGATCTTAGCCTTGCCGACAAGGCCGTTGTTGATGGTGGCATGAGGTTGGGCTTGATCAAACCATCGCCTTGCCCGAGGATGGGTGATCCAAGACCACCGGGTGAGGACGAGAATGCTCATTTGAAGAAAGGGATCAAGTTTGGGTGTTTACAAGAGTTCAAGATATGGTTGAGTGACTATGCCATTTGGAACCATAGGCCGTTCGTTGTTGGTCATTCCAACAAAAAATTGCGCTACACAATCAAATGTGACAAACAAGGTTGCCCATGGAAGGTCCGTGGAAGAAAGATCAAGGAAACCGGGCAATGGGAGTTGAAGAGTTGTGTGGCCACCCACAAGCGCATACCGCCGGAGAAAGCGGACCGAAGCAAGGGACACCGCCAACTCATGTCCGAGTATCTAGGCTATAAATTGTTGAATGAGATATCCCATGATCCAACCATGAAGGTGAAGTTCCTCATGAGTTTGGTCTTCGAAAGATTCGGGTACCCGGTAAAGTATGGAAAGGCATGGATGGCGAAGGCAAACGCTATAAGGATGTTGCATGGTGATTATGTCGCCGCATACAACATTCTTTCGAGAATGTTGGGAGCCATTGCTCATCGGAACCCGGGCATGCGCCATAGGGTCGAGTCAATCGAGGGAGTGTTTCATCGAGCTTTTTGGAGCTTTGGGCAATGCATCGATGCATTTAGGCATTGCCGCCCCATGTTGTCAATTGATGGCACGTTCTTGACCGGAAAGTACAAGGGCACGTTGATGGTAGCAATGGCCCACTCGTCCAATGACAATGTGTTACCGGTGGCATTTGCGTTGGTGCCTTCCGAGCACGATGATAATTGGCAGTGGTTCATGGATCACGTGAGGACGAAGGTGATTGGCCCCAAAAGAGGTGTGCATCATATCGGATCGCCTTCATGGGATTCTCAAAGAAATAGAAATTGACATTCCATGCTATCCAAAGCTCCAACACCGTTGGTGCATGAGGCATTTCGTGGCAAACTTTTACCGTGCATGCAAGAGTAAGGAGTTTTGCAAAGATCTTACCCATGTTTGTGTGGCATTCAACACCGACACATTCCAAAGCCGCTATGATAAGCTATTCAAGGCGTTGGAGAAGAATAAAGGAAGGAGAGAATTCTTGACAAGGAATTTTCTGGAGAAGCATAAGTGGTCACGTGCTTACGACGAAGGAGGTTTCCGATACAGAGACATGACAAGTAACATGGTGGAATGCTTCAACAATGTGCTCAAGGGTGTCTGTTCTTTGCCGGTCACTACAATAGTGAAATATACCTTCTTCAAGCTCAACGAGTATTTTCTGAGGCATTCCAAAGAGACAGCCAAATGGATAGGTGAGAAAATGGAATTTCCCTTCAAAGTTGAGGATTGGTTGAAGCATCAAGCGCGCAAGTCTTGGCGTCAACAAATCATTAGTTTCAATGAAAAGGAACAAATCTACCAAGTCGATGAGCCGGGTGGCACAACAAGGGACAGCATGACATATGGTGGAGTAGCATATGAGGTGCGCCTTAAGACCCGGTGGTGTCAGTGCTAGAGACCTCACAAGTATCATTGGCCTTGCTCGCATGTGATGACCGCCGCAAGGTTCAGAAACTTGAAAGTATCCGATGGTACCACCTTGCGGTTGCATGAGTTCACATTGGAACGAACGAGGTTGACATGGGCTCCTAGGTTTCATCCCTTCCTAGATCAGTCACAGTGGCCTGAGTATCATGGGCCACACATCGTCCCCGAACCTGAACTCATGGTGCCTACAAAGGGAAGAAGAAGAAAGAAGAGGTTTAGGGGTGACATGGATGACCTAGCTGGATACACCGGAATGAAACAATTTGGTAGCGGCCATTTCATGGAGGCACCGGACATCAACAGTTGTGGTAAATGTGACGAGCCGGGACACAATGTTAGGAAATGCACCAAAAAGCCACGGACCGATGCCAACACTCCGGATCCTAGTCAAAGTGGTGCCCGAAGAGGAGGTACCGGTGGCACACGAGGAGGTAGGAGTGGTAGTGGACGAGGAGGCAGGAGTGGTGCGCGTGGAGGACGGACGAATCTTGGCGGTAGTGGACGAGGAGACAGTATTAGAGGGCGTGGGGGACGGTCGGGTACCGGTGGCCGTGCTCGTAGGACGAGAAGGGTTGATAGAGGAAGGCCTATTGACATCTTGCTTAACCCAGATGGTTGAAATAAGGTGAATGGTACTTGTTATTTGGTCTTGTTTATTTGTTTTTTTGCATACATACATGTTATTTTACTTTACTAACTACCAAATTTGTCTTTATAGGCATGGCTTCTTCCGGTTCCGTGACGAGGCCACCGTGTGCTAACCGCGAGGATATGCCGGACAAGTGGACAGACGCCGAGTTGGATAAGGTGAAGGACAAAGATATGAGAACTCCATCATGTTGGTGTGGAGATGTTTGCAAAGTTAAGGTATCCACCGACCGCAAGAAATCATGGACGGAAGGAAGAAGATATTTTGTTTGTCCCAACTATGCCTACGATCGTCCTCGTCCAGCTCACGCCTATGATGTACGGCCGGTAAGTTGTTCAAGTTCAAACATGTCGTCAAACTTTGAATCTATCTTACTAATGACACCACAATTCTTCTTTATTCGTACCTAGTCGCCGCCTCCACTTTGTAAGTACTTCACATGGATAGATCAAGATGTGCCAGAAGATGTTAAGAAAGATCAACATCGAGATTGTCTAAGGAGGCAGCGGTTGTTTGAAGAAGCATTTCAGAGAGGCTTGGATGAAGAGCGTCGTGAAAAGGAGAGGATGGAGCGCAAGAAACGTGAAGAGGAGAGGGCACGCAAGGAGAAGATTGCTCGTCAAGAGGAGAGAGAGCAAGAAAGCTTGCAAGGGCTCATGAAGCCCAAGAGGAGGATGAGGCACGCGACAAAAAAAGGAAAATGGCCTCGTGTGACCCTATAAGGCCTTCGTTTTGAAAAACTAGTCATGAACTATGCCTTCGATTCGAGAAACATGTGATGAACTATGTCTTTGATTTGTGGTACCTATCATGAACTATGTACTTTATTTGCAAAACCTGTCATGAAGTACATCTTTGATTTGATGAAACTATGTCATGAACTATGTTTGTTTTGTTGTTGATGTGACTTGATTTGTCTTGAAGTGATGAAGAAGAAAAACAGGGCAAACAGAGAAAAATAGAGCACCCTACCGCCAGCCCTCATGGCGGTAGGATATGAAACCTTACCGCCGGAGGATATGGCGGTAGGATGGCGAAATGTTCTGTGACCGAAACGGTCCCATGTTCTGCGGTAGGGTTGGCCATCCTACCGCCAGCAGTCTAGGTGGTAGGCTCCTACCGCCAGGGATCATGGCGGTAGGGTTGGCCATCCTAGCAGCCATTTTTCTGTGACCAAGCCGACCACTAATTTTGCGGTAGGGTTGGTCAACCTACCGCCGGTGCCTATGGCGGTAGGGTTGGCCATTTTTATGTGACCAAGTCGGCTACTGATTTTGCGGTAGGGTTGGGCACCCTACCACCGGAGACTATGGCGGTAGGTGCTAACCTATGTTATTTTTTAGCCCTTTGCCTTTCCATTTCTTACAACTTTCTATGAACTAAGCATCCACAAATGATCGAGTAGCAAACACATCAATAACTGAGCATCGTTCATTACATCCACAAATGACACTTTTTTAACGATTCATGTCCCCGTTCTAACGATTCGAATGACATAAGTTCAAACTAGAAATGATCAATTAGCAAAGACATACATAACTGATCCATGTCCATGTCCCCCTTCTAGCGATTCGAATGACATAAATTCAAACTACAAATCTCAAGCGCGAGCATACATTTTCTACTTCGGAAAGAAAGATCAAAAACGTATAAGACGTTCAATTTGTATGTCACAATCAGGATTAGGCTTCAGTTGATAATCCGACGATCCCGCCCAATTCTCCAATACACCTTTCGTTTCGCCAAACCAGGCCCATCGAGCACGGCGTTCCGGAATCTCTGACTTGCCTTGTCTGATTGCCCATCCAATGACCTGTCTGGGTTTTCTCAAGTCCAGCTCGTGGAATTCTTTGTTCACAGAGAAAAAGATCTCCGTTGCCACAGAATGTCTGCAAGCATATTCCTTCTCATGCAGCTCATTAAGTATCTTCTGTTTTTCTTTCACAAGCCTACGAAAAACTTTTCTCTCCTTAAGATCAGAAGGTTCCTCCATGAATGGATACTTGTTGAAATCCATCATGGCAGCAAACTCCTCATCATTGCTCTTGAACCATGCTTCAAGCTCCCTCTTTCTAGCAAGTTGTCGCTCAGGTAAAATCTTCTCAGACGCTGCCGCCAAACTCTTAGATGCAATGCCACAACACTTCTCATATGCTTTCTTCAACTGCTCCGGGGTCATGTTTTCCATGCTACATGAAATGGAACAAACCATAACTCAAATCAAATGATACAATACAAACACAAAGCATAACTTATTTATAATGACCTAAGTTACATAATGTTCTCACTGATTCAAATGACATAGGTTGCATAAACGATAAGGGTACATGCCGTTACAATCCAAATGACACTACAACATCATTTGTTTCAACCCCCTCTACTACTCCATCAACAAGACATCTTTGCCGTACGGCCCGGGGTTGCAACAAATGACATCATTTCTTTCACGGACCCAAGCCCAACAAGCTGCCTGACTAAGTATCGTCGATGATGGTTGCCTAACTAGCCAATCAATGATCTGGCCAGGGTTGTTAAAGTCCATCTCATTCACTTCATCCCTTGTTCCATATAATGCAATTTGCCTTGCAAGAGCGCGTCTATGATTTTTCTCTTCATTCTTGAGGTTGCTTATGTTTTTCTCTTTATCATGGTATAACTTAACTCTGGCATCGTCGCACTTCGACACATAATACTCTGAAAAATCTCTACAAGCCGCATTCAATGCATCAATGGCTTTGACCCACAAGTCCATTTTTCCTCAATGACTGCACGTTCACGCTTCGCTGCCGCCTCCGCGGAAGTCTCAACAAAGATGATCGATCCCATCCTACAAGTCGACACTACTAGGGAAAAGTCTAGCAGCAGCGCGGGTTTTGGGCCTATTAGTAGCGCGGGGGCTGGCGCTACTAATACGACGCTACAGCTAACGTATAGCAGTAGCGCAGGTGCCACCCGCGCTACTACTACGTCCATTAGTAGTAGCGTGGGTAAAAACCCCCGCTACTACTAATCTCTAATCTCTGATTATTATTTTTTGAAATTTTTCAAAAAAAAATCGATTTTTTCCCTAATTGTCAAATTTCTGAATTATTTAATCTCTAATCACCCCTCATCGCTGCTCAATTTGATCTCTAATCTCTAATCACCCCTCATCATTCCAAATCATCTAACTTCCCAAACGGTCACCCATCCTCTCACTACTCCAGCCTAAGCACGCTTAACTTCCGGGTTCTATTCTCCCTCGTTTCCAAGTCTGCACTTGTTGTTTTCTTGACAATAGTAAGATGTCAATCCTATTAACCTCAGGAATTTAGCTTGAGCATGAAGTCACACATTTCACTGTTTGAGTTTGAAACTATTGTTCTAAAAAATAACACTAATATTTAGTAACACTAATATTTCTGGAATGATTAGTTTGACCATTGTTTGACCATAGTTTGACCAGATTTGACCAAAATTCCAAAAAAACTGAAATAATTATTTAGTAACACTAATATTCTTGAATAATTAGTTTGACCATAGTTTGACCAGATTTAACAAAAATAAAAAAAACTGATTTTTTTGAATTTTTTTGCCTCCAGATCTTAAAAGCCCCGTAACTTTTTTTCTGTTAGGTTTTTGAGGATTTTAAAAATGTTTAACGGGGTTGATGTAACTTTTCGAGTAGATGATTTTTCATATAAAAAACTTTTTCATCTAAGTTAGTATGAAAAAGTTATGCCCATTTTTACAAACTCTCGAGAGATTTTGCAAATAAAGTCGAAATTCATATTTGTAAAATTTCCCAACAACTAGACCACATATCACATGGGAAACTTATTTTCTTTTATTTTTTTGACATTTTCATCATTTTCTTTTATTTCTTTCTAAACTGAAAAGGCGATCCACCGGGGGGGGGGGGGGTAGAGTTTGAAAATGGGACCTTTAGTACCGGGGGGTAGAGTTTAAAAAACCCAGTATTTAGTAGTAGCGCAGGTTTTTACCCCTCGCTACTACTATGGCATGTCCCCGAGGGGCACGATTGAGGCCGATTAGTAGTAGCGAGGGGTAAAAACTTAGTAGTAGCGCGAGTTTATAACCATCGCTACTACTATGGCATGGTCCAGGGGCACGATAGAGACCACTTAGTAGTAGCGAGGGTTAAAAACCAACGCTACTGCTATCAACTTAGTAGCAGCGAGGGTTAAAAACCCGCGCTACTACTATGGCATGTCCCGGGGGGCACGGTAGAGACCGCTTACTAGTAGCGAGGGTTAAAAACCCGCGCTACTGCTATCAACTTAGTAGTAGCAAAACCTTCGCTACTACTAAGTTGATAGCAGTAGCGCGGGTTTTTAACCCTCGCTACTAGTAAGCGTCTGTGTATAGGCTTTTCCCTAGTAGTGCGAGGATCACTATAACAGTCATCCAGGGCAAAAATCCTAACCGTCTCTTGACAAAAACTAGAACCCTAGGAATAGATCGAGCTATAATTCAAGAGATACCTACTCTAACAAAACCCTAATTAAACTATAACCATAACGTTCGTCATATAGGCATTTACTTAAGCATAACCATAAACACAACCTTAACCCTAACCATGTCATTAACCCTAACAAAACCCTAAATGATATTTCTTACTACCCAAACAATGCTAGTGACAAAATACATTGTCAAAGCACAAACATTACCCTAAATGCATCATATACATTGATTTCACCACAACAAAACCATGAACTAGTGATTCCAACAAAATGAGCAAAATGCATTATTTGAACCAACCAAATGAAGGGGGGATGGGGGAGGTACCTTGGGTGATGCAAATGGCCTCGATCCACCGGCCAAATCTCAAGCAATGGAGGGAGATCTGGTGGGTGATTTGGCGGGGGAGAAGAGGGGGAGAGAGTGAGAGCTCGAAAGAAGAGTGGGGTGAATGAGTGGGTGGGGGAACAGCACAACCCCCTCCTTCAAAACCTTATCCAGGAACCTACCGCCGGAGAGCCCGGCGGTAGGTTGCAACAGCCTACCGCCATAGACGGAGGCGGTAGGTCCTTTGCCACGTGTACACGGCCATTAACGGCCAGACGGCGTCAGGGAACCTACCGTCACGAGGGCGGCGGTAGCCTGCACACATCTACCGCCGGGATCTCCGGCGGTAGCAAAAGGGTCAAATGTCGAAAAAAATTCATAACGGGGCCAGATCTCAATTTTAGACGTGAAAAAGGTCAAAACACGAAATTCGGCCCCGCTGGCTTAACTATGCCCAAACGCGTGGCCTGCACACCGGGTATACCTGCTGCTGGCCGGGCCGGGGAGCCCTCCATCGCGGTTCTGCACGTTATGGCCGCTTCGATTCTTTATGCTCATACTTTTTTTACCTTTCTATATATATAAATAAAAAAGACGTTGGCTAATATCCATTGTTCGGGGAGCTCAGTTTGATCCGTTCGTAGGACAGACGGACGGGGCACGCACGTCCTTGTCCGAAACCCCGCCAAATGGCGTACGCGCAGCCCAGTGCCAATTACTAGCCCGCACGCGCATAAGATTTCACATCAAAGGGGGACACACCTAAAACCCAACCAATTCAGCGTGCAACAGTGCAGGGATTAATCGTCTGGATTACTGTACTATATATAAATTATTATATATACCCCGCGTGGAGACCGGTCTTCCAGTGCTTTCCCACTTGGAGAAAGCTCCGTAACTTGCCGATCGCAATTAACTAGTGCAAGAAGCAATGCGTCTCAGGTCGGCCTGCACCGTGTTGCTGCCGCTTGTTTCAGGACCGGGAAGCATTTGCAGCGCTGCCGTTCTGTACGCAGCAGCTCGTAGCCTGTCCGCTGACAAAAGATATCGCCAAACGGCAACGTTGCTGTCTACATGGATAAGTCCGGCCTCCGATTTTTTTTTTTATTTACGTGCTAGAGAGGTCAGACTATAGAGGAGGTGTTTACGTTGAACAAGCAAAAGGATATACCTGTACGTATGGACCCGTGTGTGCCTCACCGATCGGTTCACACTCGACGCAATAATTAATCGTGCGCGCGCGCGAACGAACCTGCTTACTTCCGCAACGAACCTTTTGACCTGCAGCTGCCTTGTACTACTCGTGAGTATGAATCATCATCGAAACCGCCACAAGCAACGGCGAAAAGAGAAAAGATTGAGCCATCGACCGATCACGATCCCCGGAAATCCAAACACTGCTGCATGCAGCGTGGCTTCCATCTCCCAAGTTGCGGCCGCAACTTGTGGCTTCTGAGTACGAGTGCGTTTCATTTCGTTGCGTTGCGTGCAGGAAAAGCTCTGCGACTGCGAGATGATAGCGTCGTTTCCCACGTGTGGGAAACCGAAACTGCGGCGCGCGCGCGCGGCTCCTACGTTACGTGGGGTGCATGCGCCCGTGCGCGGCGCCCTTCGAAACTTGCACTGTCAGGGATGGCGAGATTTCGTCTGCAGAATCTGCGATTGTTTTAGCCAGGCTAGAAGACGTGTTTCTCTGCTACTAGTCAATAATAATTGACCGGTTATGGCTGCCGCTGACATCCGCCCGGCCCGGGCATCTATCCACTGGCAACAAGCTAATATAAATTGCTCAAGCCGGCGAATTACTGCTGGCAGCTAAACCATCGCAGCGAAGTGACCAAGAACGGGTCTTCTTACCAGCACGCCGGTCCTAATCGCGTTCGCGGCAGCTGTCAGTTACTATCACTAGCATGGTACTCCTACAGTCCTACAGGCGAGGCCGACATGTCGTTGGTTAGTGACCGCTGTGAAACGTGGACTCCAGTCGAGTCGAGCGATCAAGAAGGGTTCGTGCATGCACGGCGCAGCTACAGCCACTCTGCTTTTCTCGGGAGCGCTGACCGAGTGTCCGTCACTTTGACCTCGTGGTTGGCCGTGTCGTTTCCGTTTTGTTGCATCCCTTTCCTCGCCCTCCAACTGCTTTTTCAAACACACTTTAGTCTACCGTGTGAACTCTATCTAGGGTTTTCCTGTCTTTCGCCGGCGCCGCCGTCAGTCTGCCTCATCTCCTATGGTTCTTGGACCATGGAGGTGCGATGGATCAAAACCGTTACCGGCGAGAGGGCTTCGTTTTTAGGTGCTTTTCTAAGTTTTGTTAGGGTTTGTATCATGCTCAAGAAGGCGAGGCGGCGTCGGCTTCCTGAAGATGGAATAAAGTTTTCCCCGCCTAGCCCCGTTCTGGTATACTTCAAGCGTCGTCATAGGGCGTGTGGAGATGTATCTCCGGCGAATCTCTTGGGATCCGGTCGACGTTTGTCTTTGGTGGATCCGCCTAGATCCGGTCTACGTCTGTGTGTCTGCAGGTTAGATCCTTCCGATCTACGCTTCTCTTCATCGGTGACGGTTGTTGTTATGGTGCGCTGGTCCTATGGGGCCTTAGCATGACGACTTCCCGATTGTCTACTACAACAATGTTTGCTCGACTCTGACAAGGAAGGCGCGATGATGGCGGCGTGCCTTCGGCTTGCTCCAATGCTTGTAATCATCGCTAGGTGGTCTACGGACCTGGATGCAAATTTTACTTCTTGTGTTCTTTGTACTACATTGACAGTTGATGAATACAACAAAATTTTTTTCGCAAAAGAAAAAACACACAATACAGTCAACAAGAACATCTTCTGAGTACCAGTATCAAGTCTTGGGACTTAAATTTTGTTGGGTAGGGGCAGAAGCAGCCCAAAATTTCAACTGGGGCCGACGAAAGAGTGGGGGCACACTTGCTTTGTCAACTCGGGGGGGGGGGGGGGGGAGGCTGGATTAAGGGGTCCTCGGACAGCCGGACTATTAACATGGGCCGGATTGTTGGGCTATGAAGACACAAGACCGAAGATTTCTTCACGTGTCCGGATGGGACTCTCCTTTGTGTGGATGACAAGCTTGGCGATTCGGATATGTAGATTCCTTTCTCTGTAACCGACTTTGTATAACCCTAGCCCCCTCCAGTGTCTATATAAACCCTCCAGCCCGTAGAGGCAACTACAATCATAATCATAGGCTAGGCTTCTAGGGTTTAGCCATTACGATCTCGTAATAGATCAACTCTTGTAATATTCATATTCATCAAGATCAGTCAAGCAGGAAGTGGGGTATTACCTCCATAGAGAGGGCCCGAACCTAGGTAAACATCGTGTCCCCCGCCTCCCGTTACCATTAGCTTTAGACGCACAGTTCGGGACCCCCTACCCGAGATCCGCCGGTTTTGACACCGACATTGGTGCTTTCATTGAGAGTTCCACTTCGTCGTCACCAAAAGGCTTGATGGCTCCATCATTCATCCACGACAACGCAGTCCAGGGGGAGACCTTCCTCCCAGGACAGATCTTCGTATTCGGCGGCTTCGCACTGCGGGCCAACTCGCTTGGCCATCTAGAGCAGATCGATAGCTACGCTCCTGGCCATCGGATCAGATTTGGAAGCCTAAATTACGTGGCCAATGTCCTCGGAGACTTGATCTTCGACGGATTCGAGCCCATGACGGCTGTTCCCTACCACCACGATGAACATGGCCTAAATCTGTCATCGGACCGCCCTCAGGAGATAGCGCCCATAACTGCTCTGGCCTTAGATCCGGAGCAGACCGCGCCGACCGAAGACGGGAAGCTCAACCCCGCCACGGAAGCCGCAGAACCAGCGGCGTTCGAGTCGCACACAGACCCAACATCGAGCTGGGCTTGTGTCACCGGAACCACGGAGTTGTCTCCGTCCATAGGTTCCGGACCGCGTGCGTCCACGTCCATCGAACCTGATTGGGCGCTGATCTTGGAGTTCAGCTCCACGGACATCTTCCAGCACTCACCTCTAGGCGATGTGCTAAACTCGTTAAAATCCCTCTCCTTGTCGGGGGACTCTCGGACGAACTATGTCCGGCTTGAATTGGAAGCGTATGATGAAGAACTTCGTTTCCCACCCACCACCCACTTTACAGCCACTGTCGACGACTTAACGGACATGCTTGATTACGACTCCGAAGACATCGACGATATGGACGAGGATGCCGGAGAGGAGCAGGAACCACCGCCTACAGGGCGCTAGACAGCCACCTCCTCATACGACATATACATGGTGGATACACCCAAAGAGAACAATGGCGAAAATGAAAATCCAGTTGAGAATAAACCTCCTGAGATACAGCCAAAGCGCCGGCGTCAGCGGCGCCGCTCTAAGCCATGCCATGGTAAAAATAGCAATACCGTCACAGGAGAAAACAATACTCCGGACGATGCCGAAGACAATGAAGACCTCGTTGATCCAACTTCTGAACAGGAGGAATGGGAGGATGGGCGAGTCAGCCCCAATGAACAAGCCATGAATGAAGACTCGGAAGACATTAACTACCTTCCGCTCTTCGAGGACGAAGTGAGCTGAGGGAGTCCTGGATTAGGGGGTCCTCGGACAGCTGGACTATATACTTTAGCTGGATTGTTGGACTATGAAGATACAAGATTGAAGACTTGGTCCCGTGTCCGGATGGGACTCTCCTTGGCTTGGAAGGCAAGCTTGGCAATCCGGATGTGTAGATCTCCTTCTCTGTAACCGACACTGTGTAACCCTAGCCCCCTCCGGTGTCTATATAAACCGGAGGGTTTAGTCCGTAGGATAACAACAATCATACCATAGGCTAGCTTCTAGTGTTTAGCCTATTTGATCTTGTGGTAGATCAACTCTTATAATACTCATATCATCAAGATCAATCAAGCAGGAAGTAGGGTATTATCTCCACCGAGAGGGCCCGAACCTGGGTAAACATCATGTCCCCCGCCTCCTGTTACCATTAGCCATAGACGCACAGTTCGGGACCCCCTACCCGAGATCCGCCGGTTTTGACACCGACATTGGTGCTTTCATTGAGAGTTCCACTGTGTTGTCGCGACAAGACTTGATGGCTCCTTCAATCATCAGCAATGATATGCGGTCCAGGGTGAGGGTTTTCTCCCCGGACAGATCTTCGTATTCGGCGGCTTCGTACTGTGGGCCAACACGCTTTGTTGTCTTGAGCAGATCGACAACTACGCCCCTAGCCATCAGGTCAGGTTTGGAAACTTGATCTATACCACCGACATCCGCGGAGACTTGATCTTCGACGGATTCGAGCCCATGTCGGGAGCGCCGAACAGTCACGACGGGCATTACTTAGATCTGCCATCGGACGATGTTCGGGATATCGCACCTGCGGTTGCCCCGGCCTTCAATCTGGAGCAGATCACGCCATCCGAGGATGGGTGGATGGACCCCGTCGCAGAGGCTGCACATTCTTCGGCGCTGGAGCCGAACACAGACTTCACCTCCAAAGAGATCTGGGTCGTCGGACCCTCGGACTCTCCTCTGACCATAGGTTCCGAACAGCGTGCGTCCGTGCCTATCAAATCTGATCTGGCACCAATCATGGAGTTTACCTCCGCTGATATCTTTCAGCACTCACCCTTGGGCGACGTGCTAAACTCATTAAGGTCTCTCTCTCTCTATCAGGAGACTCTTGGCCGAACTATGTCCGGCTTGAGTGGGGAGAGAACAACGAAGGAATTCGTTCCCCACCCATCACCCACTTAATAGCCACTGTCGATGACTTAACCAACACGGTTTACTTTGACTCCGAAGACATCGACGGTATGGACGACGATCCTGGAGATGAACAGGAACCACTGCCCACCTCATCATACGATATATACATGGTGGATACACCCAAAGAAAACAACGGCGAGGAACAGAAGGATGCAACGGAGGATAATGCCCTCGAGCAGAAACCAAAGCAATGACGTAGCGCCGCTCTAAATCCCACCACAGCAAAAACAACAATAACAGCGCAAGAAAGAATAACACCCCGGTCGACTCCAAAGGAAACGACGACCCCATGGACCCAGCGATGGAGCAGGATGAGCAAGGGGACGTTGAACATAGTCCGGAGCCGATGTCCAATGACAGCGATCCCGAGGGTAAAACTCATCAACCTGTCTCCGGAGAGGAGAACAGTCCGGACGACGATGCACTCATCATCCTGGAAAAACACTTGGAACGAGAGAACCTCCATAGAAGGCTTATTGCCACTGCGAAGAGCTTGAAGAAGCAGAAGCAAAGGCTTAACGCCACGTAGGATGCGCTCAACCACAGATGGAACAAAGTGCTTGACACTGAAGAGAAATATGGCGACGATCGCCACACAAAGAGCTACCCAAAGCGCAAGCTGCTGCCCGAATTCGACGATGAGGCCATAGAGCCCATCCCGCTGAAAAATAATACGGCCGATCAGCCGGACCGACCACCCCGCGGCGGCGACAGGGCGGCTAATGATGCCACACACAAGTCAGCTGTCACATCCCTAGTTCTGGCCTGACCTATGCTTGCTTCCATGTGTGCATCATGTTTAAATTCAAATGAAATTTGAATTGAGGAATTTTAAAAAAAAAGCCTCAGGAAACCTTTAAAAATAACCAACATTTAAATCTTCTCAAATGAGTCCAAGAAAATGTTCCTGTTATTCCATAGAAATATTGGTATGAGGTAAAATTCAAACCAATATTTTTGGAGTCACAGAGATAATTATTTTGGCCATTTGAATTAATCCAATAACTATTTGCTTTGGATTTATATTTAATATATATTAAATATGACTCCAATAATTCTGGAAGTTTGTGAGTGGCTTTGTATATATTTTAGCAAGCCACATAAAAACCTACAGAATTTATAAAAAAAATGATTTAGTGTCTAAAACTAAATCAAAACAAACTGCAAAAAATAGAAAAGAGAAAGAAAGAGAGAGCAAAAGGACTACCTGGCGCTCACCTCTCAGCCCGCCTGGCCCGGCACTGTGGCTGAGGCCTGGCCCAGCCCACCACCGCCGCTTCTCCCCCTGTCGTCTTCCTCCCCCTCGCCCGAAGCTGCTCGGTGGCGCGCGCAGGCCACGCGCCCCGGCCACCTCCTCCCTCCCAGCCTGCCTGGCTCCTCCTCGACGCCCCGGTGACGCCACGCGCCTCCCCGACCCGCTCTCACTTCTCCCTCGCTCTCTGGACCTCCCTCCCCCTCGCTCCTCTGCTTCCCCCCCCCCATGACCGAGAGCCGCCGCCGACGTCGCTCGCAACCACCGTGGCCACCGGCCACCCCTCGCCCTGTCGATAAGCCCAGAAGAACCGCCATCGTCTCCTGCATCGTCAACGCCAGCCCGTTCGGCTGCGGGAGCCCTGCATCGCCGCCCACGCCGTCTCCCTCATCCCCGGTGCCCGGAGATCGCCGCCGTAAATTCGCCGTTGCAGAAGCTTCCCCGAGCTCGCCGACCCCTCCGTTTGATCCACTGTGAGCCCCTCTTCCTCTTCCCCCTTCTCTCAAGCTCGCGCTCATCCCCTAGCTTCTTTCTCCACCGCGGCCGAGAGCTTCTCGCCGCCGGTCATGGCGTGGCCGTGGCCACAGCCACCGCAGCTCGTTTCCGAGCCCACTGTCGTGCTCACCGCGACCTCAGGAGTCCGTAGCACGCCCCAGCTCCTCCTGCCGTGCTCCCTAACACCGACCCCGAGCTCGCCCGAGCTCCGGCCGCCGCCGAGGTCGACGCCGTGCTCAACTCCGGCCACCTCCGCTCCAGCCGCCTCCACCACTGGAAGCGCCACTCCGCCAGCTCCCCGTAGATGCTCCCCGCGCCCCAAACCATGGCCTGTAGCGCAATCCCGACGCGGACGCCGCCGCGATCTATGGTCGTCGCCGGCTAATCTCCGGCCAGCTGACGTGGCTGGCTTAATTAGCCACTAACCACCGCATCATGTCACAGACAGCCGGGCCCCACCGCCTAACTAACTGGCTAACTAAAATAGATTAGGTTTAATCTAATTGCAGTGGCCCCACGCGTCAGCTTTGACCGCGCTGACGTGGCCTTTGACCCGGCCCCACCTGTCATTGACACTAACTAGCCCTGTGTCATTGACGTGTGGCCCCCACACGTCAGGTTTGACCTGGACCCGCCCTGTTGACCTGATGACGTCAGGGTGAGGTCATGCTGACGCAATATTCCTTTTCTGGAATTTAGTTTATTTTATAATAATCAGGAAATTCCAGAAATAGCTAAAACTTCAATAAATCATAGAAAATTAACCGTAACTCCAAATTAAATGTTTTATATATGAAAAATTATCAGAAAAATTCAAGGAATCCATCTGAACCATTTTCATGCATGTTTGAACAATGTTTGTCCTCTGTTTTGGACAAAACAAATAAAGGGCATTTAAATAATCATATATGGAGTTGGAATTTGAATCATGTATTCAAACCAACTTCATTTAAATCATAGCTAGTGCATTAGCCCAAAACACATTCATATTGCCATGTCATAGCATGCATCATATTGTGCATTGCATTGATTGTGTTTCTTCCTTGTTTGCCGGTATTGTCCCCTCTCGATAGACGTGTTACCGACGATGTGATCGATGACACCGATGAAGAGCTATATTATCTTCAGAAGTGCCAGGCAAGCAAAACCCCCTTGTTCATTCCGATAAAATCCCACTCTCTCGCTCCTGCTCTCTTTTACTGCATTAGGACAACAACGACATATTTGTTACTTGCTGCGGTAGTTGAACCCCTTTATCCTCTGCATGACCTGTCATTGCCACAGTAAATAGATGAAACCCACTAGCATGAGTAGGAGTTGTTTGAGCCCTGTTGTGCCTACTCATTCATGCTTGTTTGTCATGCCTGCTACTGCTTAGAGTTGAGTCAGGTCTGATTCATCGGGGATGAATCAGAGGCGTGTGAACATGTCCTACTGTGTGTGAGCTAAGTGTGTGAACACGATTTGGTAAAGGTAGCGGTGAGAGGCCATGTAGGAGTACATGGTGGGTTGTCTCATTGCAGCCGTCCTCAGGAACTGAGTTCTGTGTTTGTGATCCATGACCAGTTACTACCACACATTGGGTTCCGGTAACTCGACCCCTCTCGACTTATTAATCAACATGATCTCTGTCCAGGAGTTGCAACTAGTTTCTGGTGTTTGTAGGTAGTGTTAGTAGTCTACCAAGTGGCACCCGGTACAGGTGGGCTTGGGACAGACTAGGCACAGTGGCACGGTGTACCAAGTGGCACCCGGATGGTGGGCTTGGGAACCCTGCTCACATCGTTTGGGGCCGTGAGCGACACCCCGGCCGGATCTCCTTGCGGATGGAACCCGAATAGGCGATAAACCTGGACTAGAGACTTGTTCGGTTAGTCAGGTCGTGGCCGACTCCCTCGCCCGGCTTCCGCTTGAAGGTTGCCGAGGTACATGACGTGTACAGGGCGATAAGTGGCGAGAGCGTGTGTGAAGAAGTACACCCCTGCAGGGTTAACATCATCTATTCGAATAGCCGGATTCCTCGGATATGGAAACTTGGACCCCTTGCATAGTTCATAGACAAGTGAAAGTGGATACTCTAAAATACGCAAGATAAGCGTGAGTGCTATGGATGGCGTTCTCGTAGGGAGACGGGAGCGGATCCATAGTGGTGTATTGATATGGTGAATATGTGGACTCGTGTGCGCCACCTCAAAAGAGTTACTTGCAGTCGTAGTTCAGGTTAGCCACCGAGTCAAAGCTGGCTTGCTGCAGTTAAACTCCACCATCCCCTTTGTTGATAATGATGCATATGTAGATAGATCTGATGTAAGTCTTGCTGGGTACATTTGTACTCACGTTGCTTAATTTATGTTTTTGCAGAGAGACTTCAGTCTCACTAGTAGTTCCACGTGGACTTCGACGTTTAGCTTGTTACCTCAGCTACGATCTTGTGCCCTCGGCAGGATCTGGTAGATAGTCAGGCTTCTCAGCCTTTTTCATTTATAGATGTCTGTACTCAGACATGTTAAGCTTCCGCATGTGCTTTGACTTGTATGCTCTGAGTGTTGGGTCATGAGACCCATGATTGTAATATCTCGCTCCTCGGAGCCTATTGAATAAACTACTTGAGTCGTAGAGTCATTTTGTGATGCCATGTTGTATTGCACATATCGAGCATATTGTGTGTATGTTATTGAAATGCTTGGTATGTGTGGGATCTGACTATCTAGTTGTTTATCTTTAGTAGCCTCTCTTACCGGGAAATGTCTCCTAGTGTTTCCACCGAGCCATGGTAGCTTGCTACTGCTCCGGAACACTTAGGCTGGCCGGCATGTGTCCTTCTTCGTTCCTGTGTCTGTCCCTTCGGGGAAATGTCACGCGATGAATACCGGAGTCCTGTTAGCCCGCTACAGCCCGGTTCACCGGAGTCCTGCTAGCCCAGTGCTACAGCCTGGATTCACTCGCTGATGACCGACACGTTCGATGCTGGGTCATGGATGCCTGTCCCTGTAAGTTTGTGCCACTTTGGGTTTACGACTAGCCATGTCAGCCCGGGCTCCTTATCATATGGATGCTAGCGACACTATCATATACGTGTGCCAAAAGGCGCAAACGGTCCCGGGCAAAGGTAAGGCGACACCCGTGGGAATACCGTGCGTGAGGCCGCAAAGTGATATGAGGTGTTACATGCTAGATCGATGTGGCATTGAGTCGGGGTCCTGACAGCGTTGGTATCAGAGCTTGACTGCCTGTAGGATTACCAAGCCAAACTGGTCGAAGTTGAGTCTAGAAATTCTTTAGTTATATAAGGGAATTGATTGTGGGATGGAACGTAAGGCTCTTTTTACTCCTTATACCTTATGCCCTTCTGATCTGAGTCATCTTATCTTTCCTACGGGGATTAAGAACTAGGCTATCTCTTCTTTCTATCAGGATCATGTGTTACTAATCCGTAGACTTATAAGATTGTTGGATTAAGCCTCAGTTCAGTTTCTACCTCTGTATGTTAATTATTGATCTCCAAACCTTGATATTGTGCTTCTGAGTGGTTATGCCACCCTTTTGTGAATGTCTCAAATCTTTTCTGAGCATTTACAACCGTTATGCTGTCCGAGTCATCCCAGGTTTCTAAATAGTCTGATGCATTTGCAAAATCCTTTCCCTCTGGTTTTCGATGTTCCTTTGGGCCAGATTAACCACACTAATCGGTGAGTTGAGGTACTTTATTGCCTTGACATATATGTTGGAGCTGGTATTATGACCCTAGGTGTCTTAGGGGATCATCTAGTAATTTAGCCATGATTTGTGTCCCAGTGTGATGATTCTGGCCTTTATCCTCGAAAGCATCCCGTGATGCCACTTAGTAGTAGGTATTCTACTCCTGGGTTTTGAACCCGAGATTCACCCTACTTGCTTCATGTTGATAGTTTTGCTCGTTCCTTTAGGTTATTAGTAACCCTTGCATTAGTCCTCGATGTTTGTGGTATTTCCTTCTTCCAAATACTATGAACCGTTTATGGCAGATGTTCCTCGCTGATCGAAAGATCACAATCAGAGTGCTCTCGATGGGTTCTCGATTCTATATTGTGACTCTGCCAGTACTACCTTTCTGCATGGGTTATCCGGAAGAAATATGTTGAATTCGTTCAACATGCTAGTCCATGCATCCACAACTTGGAAAATCATATGTTCCTTTGAGTTGTCCCTCTTTAGTTGTTTTCTGGCCCTCGTCTATCAATTGATAGTCAAGAGTATGCGTGCAATCGTTCATCGATACCTATTACTCTTGTGGTCCATCAAGCCATTCTATTCCAGAATGACTAGGAGAAATGAACTCCAGTACCTCATCCATATCTAGGATTGGGTCAAGGTAGTCATGCTCCGCAGATCAAAATGCCAGCCCAGCTTTTGATTCTGTTCTACCCTGAAGTATTACCGTCTTTATGTCAGGATTTTCATGAGGATTGCACCGGCTCTTGTCAATTCTTGATGTAGTGATACTTCTCACCATCGTTAGTCATTTCTCGGTCCCCATGTTGTTGAACCGGAATGCCGACAAGTGAATCGTGATGTGTGAAATCAATACTCCTAGCAACTCCGTTGCTTGGTAGTTAAATGGACGATAACCTCATTCTTAGCGTGTTGATTATTGAATCGTCACCCTAAGGTTGATTGTGCTACCTAGTCCTTATTTCGGTGCACCCTTCGATTGATGAGTTAGGATCTTGTCAAGTCCTCACTCATTTGATCATATCGTCTTGCCCTCAAAAGCGAGATTGTTCTCGAGCTTAGTAACATACCGGTGGTTTGTGATTTTCCGAATATCTTCTCGGAAGTATTACCAGGTTGTCCCTTGACTGTTATGTTGAGCTCGTGATCAAGTTGGTTTATTCCTGTAAACCACCCCTTCTCCAAGAATCCGTGTTGGATACCCTGAGCTAGTTGGATAAGCTAAACAACAATTTGGAGAGTTGGAAGATAAAAGCTTGCCTGACTTAGCTCGTTCCAAAGGGATATTCTTGTGTAGTGTGTGTTGAAGAAAGATGATATCTTCATCGATTGGTACCTGTGATCAGTTGCTGGACCTATTATCTTATCCAATCTTTGATTTGAGTATGAGCTATCGTCAAATCAAATCAGAACCAACGATATTCGTAATGTTGTCTTACTCGTGGTTTTCCTCGAGCATACACCATTATATTCTTTGGTCTGACCAATACTACCACCGTGTTCACATGATGGCGGAAGTCCAGTGATATGGAAATTCCGATGAGTTACTGTTGAGCCCATCAGCAGCATTTTGTCTCCCCCATGATTCATGTTGAACATCAACCTAGTGTTGGAAACTTGTGTAAGCATTTCTTCATGCCCCGTTCATGAAGTATATGTTTGGATGAAAGAAGTGACTTCCTTTGATTCACGTGCATTTGATGTAAGTTGCCGTCGTGAATTCGAGAAAGTCTATTTTTGCTTCCTCTAGAATCATCCCAAGTCAGTCATGCACGTGCGAAGTATTCTGTGGTCTGTTAGACTGATCATCTTCATTCCATATGTATTCCGTAGCACACCAAGCCACTGACTGATTTGTTCAAGGAGAAGGAGTATCTTCATAAGAGCTAATCCGGACTTATGAAAGAACTTTGATATCCTCGATGATGGTTCCCAACCAGAACTCGGTAGTGTTTTATTATAAGACTACCATGTGGTCATGCTTGTCTGGGACAGCGTGTTCACATGTGTGTAGCAGAACCAGCTCATGTTTTGGAGCTCGCTATCGTAGTTCATTTCCCGAGAATCTTAGCAACGTCATCTCGTCGATTTGTGTTGCAAACTTTCATTTTTCTTCCTAGACTCGATGAGTCTGGAATATCCTGACACCAACCAGATCTGAATCTCAGGCAGATATGATGGTTGGAACATTTCCCAAGAACTATAATATTGGCCCCTCGATAACCGGTAAAGTGGATGTCGTGGCCAACACACCCAGCCGGAAGACCCATTATTGTAGTATCTTGATTGAGGAAGTTGGCCACCTCCCCATAAGGATTTCGTAGGATTTACCTCCGTAGTTATTCCTTATGGATTCTTGTGCTCCCGAAGTCCGACCTTTACTTGATGTTCTAGATACCAGACCATTTCTATGAATGGGTTACACTAGCACATCAAGGAGAACATTAGAAGCGGAGTGCTAAATGTCTCTCGGTCGATCATCCAGATTTTCTTTCCTTGGCATTGCTAGGGTGAAATCTGAGAAAGTGTTATCTTCCTTTGCATCTGCATCATCCATCATCATTCATCATGGTGGCAAGTTGTGTTGCCAGGATCCTTGACACGGATGTTGGTAAAACCTTGATGATTATGGAAATGCTCAAGTTCTTGAGAGCACGCACAAGCGCTACGTCTTATCATCGGCTCTAACTGGGATTCCTCTCAGTTTCCTCGGCAATGCTATGACCTTTCAAACAGTGAATTCACTCTCTATTGTTGGGTTCTTCCCCAGTTACCAGGATCATTCCCAGCATTTGCATTCTGTTCCCAGCTTGCACCGCCATTGTGCCATTCTACCATGGGTCTCTTCCATTTCCGGTGGTAAGCAAAATCATCCATTACGTTGTCTTCAACAAGGTAATCCACATCATCCAAGTCCGAGTATGCTATTCTACCGACCCCCGCCAATCGATTGCTGTGATTTGCCTTAGGCTGATATAGAGAATCTCAATGATCTCTATATCAAAGGTAATTCTTTTTGCCACTTAAGGTAATAATCTATGAATCACCCTCCTCCATGATGTTTCGTCGTGCTATCATGGCAACTCAACTCCTCGCTACGTTGACAATCGTTTACCACCTTCTTAGGTGTGGAATTGTTGTCTACCTAGTGAACCCTCGTCATCTGTTCCACTCCATTTCCTCAGATGTATGCTTCGTGTCTCAGCTTGAGAAATGTGACAATGTCTCATCCCATGAGTTGATCCTGAGTTGTTTGATCTTCGAGAAGATCGATTCTTCCGGAGTTGTCCTTTTCCTCCTGCTGTCATGTTGGTTGGAGTTCTCGGAGCAAGACATCAAGATAAAGATGGTGATTGAATCAACATTCATTTGGCGTGCAACCTGGATCATGAAGGTTGTGTTAGGTTGCGTTCCCCATCGTCTTACCCTACACTTGAATCTCGGGCCGAGATTCTTGTTTAGTGGGGGTGAGTTGTCACATCCCTAGTTCTGGCCTGACCTATGCTTGCTTCCATGTGTGCATCATGTTTAAATTCAAATGAAATTTGAATTGAGGAATTTTCAAAAAAAGCCTCAGGAAACCTTTAAAAATAACCATCATTTAAATCTTCTCAAATGAGTCCAAGAAAATGTTCCTGTTATTCCATAGAAATATTGGTATGAGGTAAAATTCAAACCAATATTTTTGGAGTCACAGAGATAATTATTTTGGCCATTTGAATTAATCCAATAACTATTTGCTTTGGATTTATATTTAATATATATTAAATATGACTCCAATAATTCTGGAAGTTTGTGAGTGGCTTTGTATATATTTTAGCAAGCCACATAAAAACCTACAGAATTTATAAAAAAATGATTTAGTGTCTAAAACTAAATCAAAACAAACTGCAGAAAATAGAAAAGAGAAAGAAAGAGAGAGCAGAAGGACTACCTGGCGCTCACCTCTCAGCCCGCCTGGCCCGGCACTATGGCTGAGGCCTGGCCCAGCCCACCACCGCCGCTTCTCCCCCTGTCGTCTTCCTCCCCCTCGCCCCGAAGCTGCTCGGTGGCGCGCGCAGGCCACGCGCCCCGGCCACCTCCTCCCTCCCAGCCTGCCTGGCTCCTCCTCGATGCCCCGGTGACGCCACGCGCCTCCCCGACCCCCTCTCACTTCTCCCTCGCTCTCTGGACCTCCTTCCCCCTCGCTCCTCTGCTTCCCCCCCCATGACCGAGAGCCGCCGCCGACGTCACTCGCAACCACCGTGGCCACCGGCCACCCCTCGCCCTGTCGATAAGCCCAGAAGAACCACCATTGTCTCCTGCATCGTCTACGCCAGCCCGTTCGGCTGTGGGAGCCCTGCATCGCCGCCCACGCCGTCTCCCTCATCCCCGGTGCCCGGAGATTGCCGCCGTAAATTCACCGTCGCAGAAGCTTCCCCGAGCTCGCCGACCCCTACGTTCGATCCACTGTGAGCCCCTCTTCCTCTTCCCCCTTCTCTCAAGCTCGCGCTCATCCCCTAGCTTCTTTCTCCACCGCGGCCGAGAGCTTCTCGCCGCCGGCCATGGCGTGGCCGTGGCCACAGCCACCGCAGCTCGTTTCCGAGCCCACCGTCGTGCTCACCGCGACCTCAGGAGTCTGTAGCACGCCCCAGCTCCTCCTGCCATGCTCCCTAACACCGACCCCGAGCTCGCCCGAGCTCCGGCCGCCGCCGAGGTCGACGCCGTGCTCAACTCCGGCCAACTCCGCTCCAGCCGCCTCCACCACTGGAAGCGCCACTCCGCCAGCTCCCCGTAGATGCTCCCCGCGCCCCAAACCATGGCCTGTAGCGCAATCCCGACGCGGACACCGCCGCGATCTGTGGTCGTCGCCGGCTAATCTCCGGCCAGCTGACGTGGATGGCTTAATTAGCCACTAACCACCGCATCGTGTCACAGATAGCCGGGCCCCACCACCTAACTAACCGGCTAACTAAAATAGATTAGGTTTAATCTAATTGCAGTGGCCCCACGCGTCAGCTTTGACCGCGCTGACGTGGCCTTTGACCCGGCCCCACCTGTCATTGACACTAACTAGCCCTTTGTCACTGACGTGTGCCCCCCACACGTCAGGTTTGACCTGGACCCGCCCTGTTGACCTGATGACGTCAGGGTGAGGTCATGCTGACGCAATATTCCTTTTCTGGAATTTAGTTTATTTTATAATAATCAGGAAATTCCAGAAATAGCTAAAACTTCAATAAATCATAGAAAATTAACCGTAACTCCAAATTAAATGTTTTATATATGAAAAATTATCAGAAAAATTCAAGGAATCCATCTGTACCATTTTCATGCATGTTTGAACAATGTTTGTCCTCTGTTTTGGACAAAACAAATAAAGGGCATTTAAATAATCATATATGGAGTTGGAATTTGAATCATGTATTCAAACCAACTTCATTTAAATCATAGCTAAGTGCATTAGCCCAAAACACATTCATATTGCCATGTCATAGCATGCATCATATTGTCGCATTGCATTGATTGTGTTTTTCCTTGTTTGCCGGTAATTGTCCCCTCTCGATAGACGTGTTTCGACGATGAGTTCGATGACACCGATGAAGAGCTATATTATCTTCAGAAGTGCCAGGCAAGCAAAACCCCCTTGTTCATTCCGATAAAATCCCACTCTCTCGCTCCTGCTCTCTTTTACTGCATTAGGACAACAACGACATATTTGTTACTTGCTGCGGTAGTTGAACCCCTTTATCCTCTGCATGACCTGTCATTGCCACAGTAAATAGATGAAACCCACTAGCATGAGTAGGAGTTGTTTGAGCCCTGTTGTGCCTACTCATTCATGCTTGTTTGTCATGCCTGCTACTGCTTAGAGTTGAGTCAGGTCTGATTCATCGGGGATGAATCAGAGGCGTGTGAACATGTCCTACTGTGTGTGAGCTAAGTGTGTGAACACGATTTGGTAAAGGTAGCGGTGAGAGGCCATGTAGGAGTACATGGTGGGTTGTCTCATTGCAGCCGTCCTCAGGAACTGAGTTCTGTGTTTGTGATCCATGACCAGTTACTACCACACATTGGGTTCCGGTAACTCGACCCCTCTCGACTTATTAATCAACATGATCTCTGTCCAGGAGTTGCAACTAGTTTCTGGTGTTTGTAGGTAGTGTTAGTAGTCTACCAAGTGGCACCCGGTACAGGTGGGCTTGGGACAGACTAGGCACAGTGGCACGGTGTACCAAGTGGCACCCGGATGGTGGGCTTGGGAACCCTGCTCACATCGTTTGGGGCCGTGAGCGACACCCCGGCCGGATCTCCTTGCGGATGGAACCCGAATAGGCGATAAACCTGGACTAGAGACTTGTTCGGTTAGTCAGGTCGTGGCCGACTCCCTCGCCCGGCTTCCGCTTGAAGGTTGCCGAGGTACATGACGTGTACAGGGCGATAAGTGGCGAGAGCGTGTGTGAAGAAGTACACCCCTGCAGGGTTAACATCATCTATTCGAATAGCCGGATTCCTCGGATATGGAAACTTGGACCCCTTGCATAGTTCATAGACAAGTGAAAGTGGATACTCTAAAATACGCAAGATAAGCGTGAGTGCTATGGATGGCGTTCTCGTAGGGAGACGGGAGCGGATCCATAGTGGTGTATTGATATGGTGAATATGTGGACTCGTGTGCGCCACCTCAAAAGAGTTGCTTGCGGTCGTAGTTCAGGTTAGCCACCGAGGCAAAGCTGGCTTGCTGTAGACAAACTCCACCATCCCCTTGTTGATAATGATGCATATGTAGTTAGATCTGATGTAAGTCTTGCTGGGTACATTTGTACTCACGTTGCTTAATTTATGTTTTTGCAGAGAGACTTCAGTCTCACTAGTAGTTCCACGTGGGCTTCGACGTTTAGCTTGTTACCTCAGCTACGATCTTGTGCCCTCGGCAGGATCTGGTAGATAGTCAGGCTTCTTAGCCTTTTTCATTTATAGATGTCTGTACTCAGACATGTTAAGCTTCCGCATGTGCTTTGACTTGTATGCTCTGAGTGTTGGGTCATGAGACCCATGATTGTAATATCTCGCTCCTCAGAGCCTATTGAATAACTACTTGAGTCGTAGAGTCATTTTGTGATGCCATGTTGTATTGCACATATCGAGCATATTGTGTGTATGTTATTGAAATGCTTGGTATGTGTGGGATCTGACTATCTAGTTGTTTATCTTTAGTAGCCTCTCTTATCGGGAAATGTCTCCTAGTGTTTCCACCGAGCCATGGTAGCTTGCTACTGCTCCGGAACACTTAGGCTGGCCGGCATGTGTCCTTCTTCGTTCCTGTGTCTGTCCCTTAGGGGAAATGTCACGCGATGAATACCGGAGTCCTGTTAGCCCGCTACAGCCCGGTTCACCGGAGTCCTACTAGCCCAGTGCTACAGCCTGGATTCACTCGCTGATGACCAACACGTTCGATGCTGGGTCATGGATGCCTGTCCCTGTAAGTTTGTGCCACTTTAGGTTTACGACTAGCCATGTCAGCCCGGGCTCCTTATCATATGGATGCTAGCAACACTGTCATATACGTGTGCCAAAAGGCGCAAATGGTCCCGGGTAAAGGTAAGGCGACACCCGTGGGAATACCGTGCGTGAGGCCGCAAAGTGATATGAGGTGTTACATGCTAGATCGATGTGGCATTGAGTCAGGGTCCTGACATCAGCACACGATTTACGCGAGCTCCTGAACAAAAAACCGGTGTGGCCAAGTCCATCTACGGATCTAGAAAACGTGCTCCGGCGCAGGATCACAACCACCAAAACGATCATACCGATCGAATACCAGCTCGGAAACAACACCGAACACAACAACCGTCAACAACATGCCACGACACATCCAAATACATGGGTGCCGCGCACCCCCTGTGCTTCACCGATGAGGTGCTAGATCATGAATTTCCAAAGGGATTTAAACCCGTGAATATAGAGGCATATGACGGAACGACAGACCCTGGGGTCTGGATTGAGGACTTTATCCTTCATATTCACATGGCTCGCGGAGATGATCTCCACGCCATTAAATATCTGCCCCTCAAGTTGAAAGGACCAGCTCGGCATTGGTTGAAAAGCCTCCCCAAAAACTCAATTGGAAGTTGGGAGGAACTTGAGGATGCTTTCAGGGCCAATTTTCAAGGGACCTATGTCCGACCTCCGGACGCTGACGACCTAAGTCGCATAATCCAACAACCCGGAGAGTCAGCTCGTAAGCTCTAGAACAGATTTCTCACTAAGAAGAATCAAATCGTCGATTACCCGGATGCCGAAGCCTTAGCAGACTTCAAGCACAGTATAGAGGATGAATGGTTAGACAGACACCTCGGCCAGGAAAAGCCAAGGACAATGGCAGCCTTAACAAGCCTGATGACCCGCTTTTGCATGGGCAAGGATAGCTGGTTGGCCCCGCAGCGGCACCAGTGACCCGAGCACATCCGAAGTCAGGGATGGCAATGGGAAGATGTGGATTAATAAAAGAAAGCGCCATAACAGTGAAGACAACCCAGACAATACGACGGTCAAGGCCATTCACGGGCTCTCGACCCGGTCAACGGAAAAAAGCCATTTAAAGGCAAGAGAGATGGACCGTCCAGCCTAAACAAGATTCTAGACAGATTATGTCAGATTCATGGCACCCCCGAAAAACCTGCAAACCACACCAACAGAGAATGATGGGTCTTCAAGCAGGCCGGCAAACTAAACACCGAACACAAGGGGAGGGAGACACCAAGTGAAGATGGGGATGAGCCTCGCCAGCGAACACTGGAGGACAGAAGCACCAGAGGTCAAAACAGTGAACATGATTTACGCAACTCATATACCAAAAAGGAGGCACCAGCGCGCACTACGAGACGTATACGTTGTAGACCCAGTCGCCCCCAAGTTCAGCCCTTGGTCGGCCTGCCCGATCACTTTTGATCGCAGGGATCATCCGACTAGTATCTGGCACGGAGGATTAGCTGCCTTGGTGCTCGACCCAATAATTAACGGATACCATCTCACCCGAGTCCTTGTGGATGGCGGCAATAGTGTTAATCTGATATATCAAGACACTGTCCGCAAGATGGGGATAGACCCGTCAAGAATTAGCCAAAGTAGTACTACCTTTAAAGGAGTAATACCAGGCGTAGAGGCCAGCTGCACGGGCTCTCTAGCATTAGAGGTTGTATTAGGCTCACCCGACAACTTCCGAAGCGAAGAACTATTCTTCGACATCGCTCCATTCCGAAGCGGCTACCATGCACTACTCGGAAGAATGGCCTTTGCCCGTTTCAACGCAGTTCCACATTACGCTTATCTTAAACTCAAGATGCCCGGTCCACGTGGCGTCATCACAATCAGCGGAAATACAGAACGCTCTCTACATGTGGAAGCATACGTGGCGGCTCTAGCAGCTGAACGGCCTCCCCAACCAGAATAACTAATTGATCGTCAAGACCACGGACACGGTTACACATGTCCGGCGAACCACTAGTTGCAGCAGCCGAGATAATCCTGAGCTCGGGTGGATGGATATACCCCAATAGGCGGTGCTAGGGGCTACCCGTATAAAAAAAGAAGCCCATAGTTCGGCTTGACCCTATTAATACAATAATAGAATGCATCTTCATGGTTCATTAAGAATAACCAACTTTTAGCACGATCACACCAGACCTTTTTTTTACCTAGGTTTTTCTTCTTTTCAGATGATCATCGTGCTACACGCTTCCAGGATACGGCACAACGGAGACAAAGGGCAGACGTGCAGCAGGGCCCTGCTCAAAGGATTCTATTTAGATTAAGCCCCTGTGTAAACCTTTTCTAATGTCTATTGTTGCTTGACACCCTCCGAGCACTTAACGCAACTGAGAGGGATACTGGCGTTATTGGCATTTCGCCACACCAGATTAATGTGAGTACCTAGAAATTTAGGGCTCATTATCGAGGGTGTTACTTAGCCCAGTATATGTTGTAAAGTCCGAATACCTTAGGGAGTGTTCGGCATCGCGAGTTTGGCCTTATATGCATCAGCTCCGAATCATGTCTTTGGTCAAAAGTTGGGTTTGCCCAGCTCCCGTGTTTTGCTACCTTACGTTCCGCTCTATCGGCTAAGGTAGCACCGGGAGAACTACTGTGATTGTGCCCTGGTTCATCTGGATGAGCACCTCAGTAGAGAAAGCCAAAAACTGACTGTCATGATATAGCACGAGATTGGTCAACCACTTGATGACTCAGTGGAATCTTTGCGATTCTTCCGCATTAACGAAGGACCGGTTTCCCGGTCATGTACGTACGGCACAGTATTCGGAAGAATGCGGAAGTACCAGGGGCTATATAGTAGCCCCGCCGTCAAACTCCTATGGCTAAGTGAAAGTGTTAAAGCTATATAGTCTGATTGCCTGGTTCACCGCGCTATCACCTCCTTAAGGGACCAAGACGTTGGATCAAGTGTGATTACGTGCTTTTTCGAACACCCCCGCATTATATGCGTGGGGGATGAAGCCGACGACTGCAAACTTTCAAGTTATATACATACATAAATGGCCGCACAGGAGGCACTATAATACTTTCGGGCAAAAGTATAAACACAACCTTTATAATCAAAATAGCATTGTTTTTACAATTCAGATATATGTCACTCGAACATGGTACTCTTCAAGCACTGAGCCTCTATTAAATGGGCGCCTTCTAGGACTTCCTCGAAATAGTGCTCGGCCGGGTCCTGGCCTCCGGCCGGACCCCGGGTTGCAATAGCAGTGGCTTCCATCCCTGCCCAATATGTTTTAACACGGGCAAGAGCCATCCACGCACCCTCTATGCACGCCGACCTCTTCATAGCATTGATATACAACACATCACCAAGGAATTGTTGCACTAAACCAAAATAACTGTCCGACCTTGATCCCTTCGGCCAAAGATGATCCACGACAGACCTCATAGCAAGCCCGGAAAAACCTATGGAGCTCGGCCCATGCAGCCATCTTTTTCATTCAACGGCAGCGGACGCGTCGGGGAACTGAACTGTGGCCAGAACAACCTTTCCACCTCATGATCGTTCTAATCTTTGAAAAACTCAGTCGCATCAGCAGTACTCTTTGCCAGGTCCGCATATGCGTCTGCAACACTCCATAACTGATCCAGAGGAGCATACTTCGGATCTCCGAACTTCATCCGCAAGAAAAAGGGCTTCCCAGCCATGATATCTCCAGCTTGACGAAGCTCCTCCCTTGCTGCTCTGATCTCAGAGCGAGTTTCCTTGGCTGCTTCCAAGGCCTTCTTCAGGTCAGTCGCTTTTGCTTGGTTTTCCTTTTCAAGGAGCTCATATCGGTCGGCAGCATCCTTCAGTTCAACAGCCATTTTGGCTATTTTATCTTCGCTCTGGCGATGAGCAGCCTGTTTGGTTCTTAACTCCTCGACCGCCTTTAGGGCGGCCGCATCACTGATCCTGACTTGATCCTTTGCCTGGGCAAGTTCCGCCCGAAGCGGTCACAACATATTATAGATACTAGCATCGAGCTCCTCTTAATATTTGCTGACAATTCAAAAAAACATACCCTATGCCTCGTCAAGCCGCTTGTTGACAAGCGCGATGTCGGCATCCGCCACTTCAAGTTGTCGCCTCAGTTCGGCGAAATCAGCAGTCAAGGCAGCCACATCACTGATCCTGGCTTGACCCTTTGCCTGGGCAAGTTTCACCTGAAGCGGTCACAACATATTATAGATACTAGCATCGAGCTCCTCTTAATGTTTGCTGACAATTCGAAAAAACATACCCTGTGCCTCATCAAGCCCGCTTGTTCACAAGCGCGATGTCGGCATCCGCCACTTCAAGCTATCGCCTCAGTTCGGCGAAATCAACAGTCCAGTCAGCCGCCGGACCCTCAGCCGCCTGCACATGAAAGCAGCGCAATCATTACCTGGGAGTATGATTGAGGGAGTCCTGGATTAGGGGGTGTCCGGATAGCCGGACTACCATCATCAGCCGAACTATCATCGGCCGGACTATCATCATCGACCGGACTCCAAGACTATGAAGATACAAGATTGAAGACTTCGCCCCGTGTCCGGATGGGACTTTCCTTGGCATGGAAGGAAAGCTTGGCGATACGGATATGTAGATCTCCTACCATTGTAACCGACTCTGTGTAACCCTAGCCCTCTCCGGTGTCTATATAAACCGGATGGCTTTAGTCCGTAGGACAAACAACAACCCTTACAATCATACCATAGGCTAGCTTCTAGGGTTTAGCCTCCTTGATCTCGTGGTAGATCCACTCTTGTAAACATCCACAATATCAATATCAATCAAGCAGGACGTAGGGTTTTACCTCCATCAAGAGGGCCCGAACCTGGGTAAAACATCGTGTCCCTTGTCTCCTGTTACCATCCGCCTAGACGCACAGTTCGGGACCCCCTACCCGAGATCCGCCGGTTTTGACACCGACATTGGTGCTTTCATTGAGAGTTCCTCTGTGTCGTCACCGATAGGCTTGATGGCCTCTTCAATCTACAACGATGCAGTTCTGGGTGAGACTTTTCTCCTCGGACAGATCTTCGTATTCGGCGGCTTCGTACTGCGGGCCAACTCACTTGGCCATCTGGACACCCCTGGCCGCCAGGTCAGGTTTGGGAGCCTAAACTTCATGGCCGATATCCGCGGGGACTTGATCTTCGACGGATCCGAGCCACAGCCGAGCGTGCCGCGCTGTCACGATGGGCATGACCTAACTCTGCCGCAGGACAGCACCTTGGAGGCCGCACACGAATCCGCTCCGACCCATAGTCCGGAGCCGATCGCTCAGATCGAGGACGGATGGCTGGACACCGCCTCAGGAGCCGCAGGTTCTTCGGCGATGGAGCCGAACACTTACCTTGTCCCGCACAAAGCTCATGACTCCGAGGTGCCGGACTCTCTGCCGGACTCCGAACCTCCTGCGCCCCTGCCAGTCGAATCCGATTGGGCGCCGATCATGGGATTCACCGCTGCGGACATCTTTCAGCACTCACCCTTCGGCGATATCTTAAATTCGCTGAAGCATCTCTCGCTATCCGGAGAACCCTGGCCGAACTACGGCCAGGATGGTTGGGACGCGGACGACGAAGAAATTCAGAACCCACCCACCACCCACTTTGTAGCCACCGTCGACGATCTAACCGACGTACTCGACTAGGACTCTGAAGACATCGACGGTATGGACGACGATGCCGGAGACTATCAAGAACCAGTGCCTACAGGACACTGGAAGACCACCTCGTCATACGACATATACATGGTGGACACCCCAAAAGATGGGGACGGCGAAGATGCAGCGGAGGCCGATTCCTTAAAGAAACAGCCCAAGCGCCGACGTCAGCGGCGCCGCTCTAAATCCTGCCACAGCAAGAATGGAGATTTCAGCACAGGAGATAATAGCACCCCGAAAAGTGCCGAAGACAACCCCCTCCAGCACGATCCAGCGCAGGAGGAGACATAAGCAAGCCCTCACGAGAGGGCGGCAGACGACGAGGTCGAGGATGATAATTACTTACCTCCCTCCGGAGACGAGGCAAGCCTCGACGACGACGAATTCGTCGTGCCTGAGGATCCCGTCGAACAAGAGCGTTTCAGACGTAGGCTAATGGCCACGGCAAACAGCCTAAAGAAAAAGCAGCAATAGCTTCAAGCTGATCAAGACCTATTGGCTGACAGATGGACCAAGGTCCTCGCGGCCGAAGAGTATGAACTCGAACGCCCCTCCAAAAGTTACCCAAAACGCAAGTTGCTCCCCCGACTAGAGGAGGAAGCGTACAAACCTGCATCACCAGCGCACAATACGGCAGACCGACCACCTCATGGCCGCGACAGAGAGGCATGCAAACCCTCCACCAAAACCGTACCCCGGCATCGCTCAAAAAGCATGAAGCCATGGGGGAACGCGCCGGACTTGCGAGATATATTGGAGGACAAGGCAAGACAATCCAGATCTATCTATGGATCACGTGGGCGCCCCAAGACCCACGACAAATACCGTCGTGCCGGATACAACTACTCCGGCCGGGCCGAACACAACAGACAACGCTCTCTCGAGCTACGTCGCGATATTGCTCAATACAGAGGCGCCGCACACCCACTATGCTTCACTGACGAAGTAAAGGATCATCAAATTCCTGAAGGGTTTAAACCCGTTAATATCGAATCCTACGATGGCACAACAGACCCCGCGGTTTGGATTAAGGATTATCTCCTCCATATACATATGGCCCGCGGCGACGATCTTCACGCCATCAAATATCTCCCGCTCAAGCTTAAAGGACCAGCTCGGCATTGGCTGAACAGCCTGCCCGCAGAGTCAATTGGATGCTGGGAAGACCTGGAAGCCGCATTCCTTGACAACTTCCAGGGCACGTATGTGCGATCACCGGACGCAGATGACCTAAGCCACATAATCCAGCAGCCATACGAATCGGCCAGGCAATTCTGGACACGGTTCTTAACAAAGAAAAATCAAATCGTCGACTGTTCGGATGCAGAGGCCCTCGCTGCCTTTAAACATGACCCGCTTCTGCGCGGGAGAGGATAGCTGGCTAGCTCGCAGCAACAACCTCAGCAAAAACGCTGGCAGTCCGGATACCAAGGACCGCAATGGCAGGTTGCGTCGAAACAAAAACAAACGCCGCATTAACGGCGACAGCAATGAGGATACGACAGTCAACGCCGGAGTCCGAGGCTCCAAGCCCGGTCAACGGAAGAAGCCATTCAAAAGAACCACTCCGGGCCCGTCCCATTTGGACCGAATACTCGACCGCTCCTGTCAAATACATGGAAACCCCTAAAAGCCAGCTAACCACACCAACAGAGATTGTTGGGTATTCAAGCAGGCAGGCAAATTAATCGCCGAAAACAGTGACAAGGGGCTACACAGCGATGACGAGGAAGAGACCCAGCCGCCGAACAACAGAGGACAAAAGGGATTCCCCCCTCAAGTTCGGACGGTAAACATGATATACGCAACGCATATTCCCAAGAGGGAGCAGAAGTGTGCACTAAGGGACGTATACGCGATGGAGCCAGTCGCCCCAAAATTCAATCCATGGTCCTCTTGCCCGATCACTTTCGATCGAAGAGACCATCCGACCAGTATCCGCCATGGCGGATTCGCTGCATTGGTTTTAGACCCAATCGTCGATGGATTTCACCTCACGAGAGTCCTGATGGACGGCGGCAGTAGCCTGAACCTGCTTTATCAGGATACAGTGCGCAAGATGGGCATAGACCCTTCAAGGATTAAACCTACAAAGACAACCTTCAAAGGCGTCATACCAGGTGTCGAGGCCAGTTGTACAGGCTCAGTTACACTAGAAGTGGTCTTCGGATCCCCGGATAATTTCCGAAGCGAGGAGTTAATCTTCGACATAGTCCCGTTCCGCAGTGGCTATCACGCTCTGCTCGGATGAACCGCGTTCGCAAAATTCAACGCGGTGCCGCATTATGCATACCTTAAGCTCAAGATGCTAGGTCCTCGTGGAGTCATCACGGTCAATGGAAACACGAAACGCTCCCTCCGAACGGAGGAACATACAGCGGCTCTCGCGGCAGAAGTACAGAGCAGCCTTTTAAGGCAATTTTCGAGTCCGGCCATTAAACGACCGTACACGGCCAAACGCGCCCGAAGCAACATCAACCAAGACCACCTGGCACGTTCCGAGCACGCGTAGCAATGCGGCCTCAACCCCAGCCCTCGCTCAACTGTAAGACAAACTCTCCTCGTACATAATTACGCTCTGGAGATACCATGGGCATAGGGGGAGAGGCACAACCACAACAGACCCAGAGTGCGGTTCGACCACACCAGGGGCTCCCAAGTGTGTCGCTCTTTTTATCTTTTATTTTTCTTTTTTATACAGAACTCTGTCCGGCGGCGAACCTGCCAAACTCATGATGCAACAGCCAGGGAGGGACAAAGGCCGCGACGAACACTCAGGTGGTCTCCATTACGAGCATTAAATTTGTTAAATACACCATTCCGCGGCCTACCCCTGGAGGGAGACGCCTTTAATTCGTCCAATCCCTTGCTTTCCGCACTATTTGTATCATTCCGTACTCATAACAGATCTTCTCGAATAAAATGCAGCACTTTTTGCCCATAATTGCATTACCTTATATATATATGTTCATTTACGACATGTTGCATCCGTACATTTTGGTACGGCCAAATACACCAGGGGCTTATGTTCCCCGCATTATGGTGTGATAAAGTCCGAACACTTTCACAAGTGCGGCACCCCGAACTTATAGCATTATATGAATCGGCTCCGAATCATGTCTTGGGTCAATAGTTGGGTTTGCCCGGCTCCCATGTTTGGCACCTTACGTTCCGTTCTATCGGCTAAGGTAGCACTGGGAGAACCACTGCGATTGCGCCCCGGTTGAGCCGGGTTAACGCCTCAGTGGAGAAAGCTAAAACTGACTGTCATGATAAGGCGAGAGACTGGTCGCTGTTCGAGAGGTCCTTTCGGGTCCTTAAAGACCTACGCCGCTTCGAGCGAAGTTCCGGATAATGTCCGACGAAGGCGTGGATAGCGCCCCTAATTCGGTCTTCCGAATACTAGGGGCTTCGCCGAAATTTAAAATTATAGAATTCTATGGCTAAGTGAGAGTGTTCAAGCACTATAAGTCCGGTTGCCTTGTTCGTTGTGTTGAGCGCCTCCCTAGATGGACCCAAAAATGGGAACAAGAGTGCTCAAGTTTATCCCGAACACCCCAGCACTCGTGGCATGGGGGCTGAAGCCGACGACTTGCCATCTCTCAGATTTAATAAACGGCCGCACAGAAGGTAATATTTTAAATTAACAAGCGTTGCTTAGCGCATATGAACAAAGTTTTCAGCGCACAGGATAACACATTGCGAATTTACTCAATAATTACATCCCTGGGGCACTCATCCGCAATCTTGCGGGCACCCTTCAGGACAGTCCTATAGTACATTTCGGGCGTACGATATTCCTTGCCCGCTGGTGGCGCGTCAGTGATTAGCTTCTCCGCATCCAGCTTGCCCCAATGCACCTTTGCACGGGCAAGGGCCCGACGAGCACCTTCAATACAGGCGGAGCGCTTGATAACCTCCACCCAGGGGCACGCATCCACCAACCGTCGCACGAGGCCGAAGTAGCTCCCAGGCATGGCCTCTCCAGGCCACAGCCGGACTATGAGGCCCTTCATGGCCTGCTCGGCCGCCTTGTGGAGCTCGACCAGCTGCTTCAGCTGGTCGCTAGGGGGCACCGGATGGCCGGCCTCAGCATACTGAGACCAGAAGACCTTCTCCGTTGAGCTCCCCTCCTCGGCTCGATAGAATGCGGCGGCATCAGATACACTGCGAGGCAGATCTGCAAATGCCCCTGGAGAGCTCCGAATACGGGTAAGTAACACGTAATTTACATTCACATGCTTGCTTTGCATGAAAAATGCCTTACCCGCCGCTATCTTCCTCACCAACTCAATCTCCTGAAGGGACTTATGGGCATCGGCCTTGGCAGTCTTGGCACTTTCGAGAGCCGAGGCAAGCTCGGACTCTCGAGTCTTTGAGTCACGCTCCAAACTCTCATGCTTTTCCATGAGAGCCTGGAGCTCTTGCTGAACCACCGCCACCCGCGCCTCCTGCTTTTCTCGCTCTGCTCGTTCCGCGGCCGCATTGCGTTCGGCCGCAGACACGGCCTCCTTCAGGGTCGCCACCTCGTTCGTGGCCCCTGCAGTACCCATGTTATCCTTGTTATTTTTTGTTGCAACCTAAATCCTTTTCTGTAAGGTACAAGTTCAAAGTGGTGTTACTCACCTTCTTTGTCCTGGAGCTGCTTCTTGGCGCGGCCGAGCTCTTGCTCGGACCGCTCGAGCTCCTGCTTCAAAGCACCGACCTCCGCAGTCAGTGCGGCAGAGGTCAGCAGCGCAGCCTGCAACCCATATTGACATAATTTTTTAGCAACCCTGCGTATATCTTTTTTTTTCAGATCCTCAGTCCGGCTTTTCTTTCCGAACACCGAACCGAGCATCAGGGGCTACTGTCTATGCGGTATTACATTGCATATTTTTAACTTCTTACCTCAAAGCCTGATAGAAGGCTACTGCAGGCTTCGGTCAGCCCGCTCTTGGCGAGCTGTACCTTCTGAATCACCGCACTCATAATAGTGCGGTGTTCTTCCTCGATGGAAGCGCTCTGGAGCGCCTCCAACAAATTATCCGGCGCCTCCGGTTGGACGGAAGCCGCCGGCGTCACGGTCTTGCCCTTCGTGCGAAGGGGCCGCCGGCCGGACTCCGGAACCACTGCGGGTTCTGATATGGAGTCCGGCGCAAAGTCCGGGAGGCCGCCTCGTGGCGCCTCCGGAGCCTCCCCCTGATGGGCCCCTTCTTGGGATCCCACCTCGGCGTCCTCGGTGTCGCGAGGGGTGGAGGCGGTCGGGATGGAGTCTACCTCCGACGGAGCCAACGACCCGCTCGATGAAGCGGGGAGATCATCATTGGCCGGACTACAGGCAGCATGCGGCATCAGAATGACACTATGTGACGCAGAAAAAGAAATTATAACTCATTCAGGAATCCGGATACTTACGATCTCGCCGGAGGCCTGGCCCTTGAAGGCCATTCTTCCTCGCCAACGTTGATGTTGGCGGAGCTGTCCGGGGGAATAGTCCTTCCCCTCTTGGACCCTTCGGCCTCCCCTGTTGGGGAAGCCTTCCTCTTCCTCTCTCCCCCCTCTGGGAGAGAGTCCTCTTTCTCCTCCTCGTTTTCGGGGGAGGAGTCCGCCCCGGAGTCGTCGGACACCTGAAAACGGGAACTCTTTCGAGCACCCGTGGCCTCCTTCTTGGCCTTCTTCTCCGGCACCACGTGCGGTGCCGGAACCAGCAGCCTCGCTAGACGGGCGTCTACTGGGTTTTCTGGCATAGGAGCCGGGCAGATAATCTGCTCCGCCTTCCTCATCCAGTCCTGTCAAAGGAAAAGGGGAAATTAAAACCCGCATAGAGTCAAACTATGAAAAGCAAGTGTCCCGTAAAGGGGTAGAATCACTTACCTCGTCGGCTTGGCGCTGCGAGCGAAATCCGCGATCTTCAGTCGCGGATGCGGGGGCTTCGGCGCCCTTAAACAGCACCCTCCAGGCGCCTTCGTACGTCGTGTCGAAGAGCCCGCTCAGCGCCTGGTGCTGTTCCGGATTGAACTCCCACAGATTGAATGCCCGCTCTTGGCATGGGAGAATCCGGCGGACGAGCATGACTTGGACCACGTTAACCAGCCTGAGCTTCTTCACCAGCTTCTGGATACAGGCTTGGAGTCCCGTCACCTCCTCCGAACTACCCCACAGCAAGCCCTTCTCTTTCCAGGAGGTGAGCTGCGTGGGGATACCAGATCTGAACTCGGGGGCCGCCGCCCACTTAGGGTCGCGCGGCTCGGTGATATAGAACCACCCCGATTGCCACCCCTTGACGGATTCCACGAAGGCCCCTTCGAACCAAAGGACATTGGGCATCTTGCCCAACATGGCGCCTCCGCACTCCGCTTGAGTGCCCTTCACTACCTTCGGCTTGACATTGAAGGTCTTGAGCCACAAGCCGAAGTGGGGCTGGATGCAGAGGAAGGCCTCGCACACGACGATAAACGCCGAGATGTTGAGGATGAAGTTCGGCGCCAGATCATGGAAATCCAGGCCGTAGTAGAACATGAGCCCCCGGACAAAGGGGTGAAGTGGAAAACCCAGTCCGCGGAGGAAGTGGGGAAGAAAAACGACCCTCTCATGGGGCCTGGGGGTGGGGATGAGCTGCCCCTCGTCGGGCAGCCGGTGCGCGATGTCGCCGGACAGGTAGCCGGCGCTGCGCAGTCTTTCGATGTGCTCCTCCGTAACGGAGGAGGTCATCCACTTGCCTCCCGCTCCAGACATGACTGGGGAAGGTTGAGACGAGATGTGCGGGCTTGGGCGCTGGAGCTCGAGTGCGCGGAGATGGATAAGCAAAGGAGGAAGAAGGCGTAGGTGAAAAGGTGAATCCTTATCCCTTATATGGGCGGGCGAAGTCTACGCGTCCCCCACCGGCCTGGTAAAACTCGCTTATCCCCCAAGCGTCACCATCAATGGCGCGGTTGGGTTACCCACGTCCGTATTGATGAGAATCCCGGATTAAGGGGGAACACGATCTCTGCTTCGACAAGACGTGCCAAGGAAACCGCTTCGCTAAATGCGCTGAGGTGGTAGAGTAAAAAACGATTCAAGTAATGGCTTGGTAGTGGCGTGACGTCATGCCGCAAAAAACGTCAGCAGATTGAACTTGTGTATATATTATTCTCTCTACGGTGGAAATGTGGAATTTATTTTGCAGAGCCGGACACTATCCTGGTGTTCACAATCTTCTATCATTCGGAGGAGGAACCCGCCTTGCAATGCCAAGCAATATACGCGCCGGACTTATCGTCATTGAAGCCTGGTTCAGGGGCTACTGAGGGAGTCCTGGATTAGGGGGTGTCCGGATAGTCGGACTACCATCATCAGCCGAACTATCATTGGCCGGACTATCATCATCGACCGGACTCCAAGAATATGAAGATACAAGATTGAAGACTTCGCCCCATGTCCGGATGGGACTTTCCTTGGCGTGGAAGGCAAGCTTGGCAATACGGATATGTAGATCTCCTACCATTGTAACCGACTCTGTGTAACCCTAGCCCTCTCCGGTGTCTATATAAACCGGATGGCTTTAGTCCGTAGGACGAACAACAACCCTTACAATCATACCATAGGCTAGCTTCTAGGGTTTAGCCTCCTTGATCTCGTGGTAGATCCACTCGTGTAAACATCCACAATATCAATATCAATCAAGCAGGATGTAGGGTTTTACCTCCATCAAGAGGGCCCGAACCAGGGTAAAACATCGTGTCCCTTGTCTCCTGTTACCATCCGCCTAGACGCATAGTTCGGGACCCCCTACCCGAGATCCGCCGGTTTTGACACCGACAATGATCCTCTGTTTGCCGCCTCGGAATGACAAGCAGAGTCTCAGGGGCTACTATCTATACGGAGCACACCTAGCGTGTGCGGTACAGCCAAAAATTTACATATTACTTTGCGTACCTCAAAGCCTTTGAGCAGGCTCGTAAAAGCTTCATTCAACCCGCTTTTGGCGGATGAAATCCTCTGAAACACCATACCCATTAAAGTACGATGCGCCTCTGAGATAGCCGCTCGCTCCAGAAGACCCGTTAGTGTGTCCGGCTATGTGCCGGACAATCCCGGACTCTTCCTGTTGCTCTCCTTGGGAGCCGAATACTCCGGGCTTCGGGTGGCAGAAGCGTTAACTTCTGGCCTTGACGGATCAGGAGAAATCCTCTGTGAAGACACCTCGGGGTCGTCCGCCCCATGGGGCGGGGAGGCAGGAGGAGGCGTTTCGCTCTCCATCATCTCCGGAAGAAGATCCCCCGAAGACGAACTCTGTTGAGAAGGGCTACGAGCCGGACTACAGGAGATAGGTCTCGATTAGTATTCTCATAGATAAAATAGGATATATTTATCAAAGTACTTTTGATTCACTTACAGCTCAGTGCAGGGCTGGCCCGCTTGCGGGCGCTGTGTGGTAAGGACGCCCTCTGGGGCAGGGCCCCATGGCGAGGGTTTCTTCTCTCGTTTGGAAACCTCCGCTTCCAAGTCTTCGGAGGCGGCCCTTTTCTTCCCGTGGGGGGAGGGGATTTTAGATTCACCTCCCCGATTATCCTCCTTCTTGGAGACATCAATTGCCCCAGTCTGGATGTATAATGTAGGAAGCCCGCTCTCAGCTTCTCTATGCCTCTCTTCATCTTCTCCTAATGGCACTTGATAAGGTGCGCACTCAAGCATCCTGGTTAGCACGGGGTCCGGCGAGCCTTCGGGAAGAGGGGCCGAACAGCTGATCCTCTCTGCCTTTCTTAGCCAATCCTGGCCGAGGGCAGTTTTCAGAATAATGTTATGACAAACATAAACAACGTGTTCGGTTGCGGAGTTACTTACTTGGGTATCCGGACGATTGCAGTTCAGGCCCACATCCTCGGTGGTGTCTGGACACTTTATTCGTGATCCGAAGAATAACCGATACATCCCTTCGAGCGTCATGCCGAAGAAGTGCTGAATAGTTCGCGGTCCTTCTGGGTTGAACTCCCACATCCGGAGAGGTCGACGTTTGCATGGCAGGACCCGACGGACTAGCATTACTTGAATTATTTTGACGAGGCTCACATCCCTCTTGAGAAGATCTCTGATACGGCTTTGTAATGTGAGAACATCATTCACTGGCCCCCAGTCCAGCCCTTTGTTGACCCATGATGCCAGTTGAGCCGGAGGGCCCGGTCGGAAGGCTGGGGCGGCCTCCCACTTTGTACCTCGGGGCGCTGTGATGTAAAACCACTCCCGTTGCCATAGGTCGGGCACCTCTGGGAAGGAACCCTTTGGCCATAGGCCCCCGGCACCTTTGCTTATTATAGCGCCTCCGCACTCCGCGTGTCGCCCGTTAATCATCTTCGGATTCACATCGAAGGTCTTGAGCCACAAGCTGAAGTGTTGGGTAATGCGGAGGAAGGCTTCACAAACGACGATAAACGACGGGATGCGAAGGATGGAATCCGGAGCTAGATCGTGAAAATCTAGCCCGTAATAGAACATTAGCCCTCGAACAAAGGGATCAAGACTAAAGCCTAGCCCTCGGAGGAAGTGGGAAACAAATATGACGCTCTCGTTGGGTTCGGGAGTAGGGATGACCTGCCCTTGAGCCGGTAGCCTGTGCGGGATTTCGGTGGTCAGATACCTGGCCTCCCTGAGCTTCTTGATGTCTTCCTCTGTGACAGAGGAGGCCATCCACCGACCTTGAAGGTTGGATCCGGACATGATTGAAGGTCCGAAGCGCTTAAGCCCGAGCTTTGGGTGTTGGAACTCGAGGTGGGGGAAGGATCGAGCGTGGGAAGAAAGGGACAGGCCTTGGTCCCTTTATAAAGTGGGTGAATATCAAGCGTCCTCCGCGTGACCATTTGGAACGTGCCTAAAATCGAGGAGTCATACTAACAGGCGTGGTTGGGTTACCCACACACGTATTGATGAGAATCCTGTGATAAGGGGAACATCATCTCTGCTTCGACAAGACGTGCCAATAAAACCGCCTCGCAATATGTGTAGTGGCAGGCTGGGAAAAACGGTTCGTAAATAACCGGGCCGCGGTGTGATGTCACGCTATGAAAAGTTGTTAGCAGCTTAGATTTGTGGAATATTGTGCTCTCTACGGTGTTATGTGGAAATTATTTTGCAGATCCGGACATGATCCTCACATTCAGGATCTTCTATGGAGTATTCGGAGAAGGAACCCGCCTTGCAATGCCGAACACAATCTGCGCGCCAGACTCATCGTCATTGAAGCCTGGTTCAGGGGCTACTGAGGGAGTCCTCGATTAGGGGGGCCTCGGACAGCCGGACTATATACTTTGGATGGACTGTTGGACTATGAAGATACAAGATTGAAGAGTTCGTCCCGTGTTCGGATGGGACTCTCCTTGGCATGGAAGGCAAGCTTGGCAATCCGGATGTGTAGATCTCCTTCTCTGTAACTGACTCTGTGTAACCCTAGCCCCCTCCGGTGTCTATATAAACCGGAGGCTTTAGTCGTAGGACAACAACAATCATACCATAGGCTAGCTTCTAGGGTTTAGCCTATTTGATCTCGTGGTAGATCAACTCTTGTAATACTCATATCATCAAGATCAATCAAGCACGAAGTAGGGTATTACCTCCATCGAGAGGGCCCGAACCTGGGTAAACATCATGTCCCCCACCTCCTGTTACCATTAGCCTTAGACGCACAGTTCGGGAACCCCTACCCGTGATCCACTGGTTTTGACACCGACATGAGCCTCGGCGACGAAGAGTTCATTGTGCCTGAGGAGCCCGTCGAGCAGGAGCGCTTCAAGCGCCGGCTAATAACCACTGCAAAGATCCTAAAAAAGAAACAACAGCAGCTTCAAGCTAATCAGGATCTGCTCAATGATAGATGGACTGACGTCCTAACATCCAAGGAATACAACCTCGAGCGTCTAACCAAGAGTTACCCGAGGCACAAATTGTTACCCCAGTGTGATGACGAGGCGTCGGAACCCGTCCTACCAGCGCACAATGCGGCTGACCGGCCACCACACAGCCGAGATAAAGCGGCACCTCGAGCCGAACACCAGCCTGCACTAACTTGCCATAAAAACAGAAATACAACAGCTCGGGGATATACACATGACCTGCGGCATGACTTGGAAAACAGAGCATGCGAGACCAGATCGATCTACGGACCACGGGGGCGTGTCCTGATGCCCGATGATGGCCACCATGCCGGACGTGATAAATATAACCACGTCCGGGCCGAAAACCGCAGACGAACTCCATCTGAGCTACGTCACGACCTGGCCCGATATAGAGGCGCTGCACACCCCCTTTGCTTCACTGACGAAGTAATGGAACATGAGTTCCCGGAAGGGTTTAAACCCGTAAACATCGAATCATATGATGGGACAACAGACCCCACGGTATGGATTGGGGATTTTCTTATCCATATTCATATGGCCCGCGGTGATGATCTTCACGCCATCAAATGCCTCCCGCTAAAACTCAAGGGCCCATCTCGACATTGGTTGAATAGTCTGCCCGAAAACTCCATTGGCAGCTGGGAGGACCTGGAAAATGCCTTTCTTGACAACTTTCAAGGCACATATGTCCGACCTCTGGATCCTGACGACTTAAGTCATATAGTTCAATAGCCCGGAGAGTCAGCCAGGAAATTCGGGACTAGGTTCTTAACTAAAAAGAAGTAGATAGTCGACTATCCGGATGCCGAAGCCCTAGCAGCCATTAAGCATAGCATCCGTGATGAATGGCTCACCCGACACCTCGGCCAAGAAAAGTCGAAGTCCATGGCAGCCCTCACGACACTTATGACCCGCTTTTGCGCGGGCAAGGATAGCTGGCTAGCCCGTAGCAATAATCATGCAAGCGAACCTGGCACTTATGAGGCTAGAAACAGCAACGACAAGCCCGGACGCAATAGACATAAGCGCCGAAACAACGATGATAACACCGAAGACACGGCTATCAACGCCGGATTTAGTGGCTCTAAGTCCGGTCAGCGGAAGAAGCCATTTAAGAGAAACAATCCGGGCCCTTCCAGTTTGGACCGCATACTCGATCGTCCATGTCAAATCCACGGCACCCCTGATAAACCAACCAATCATACCAACAGAGAATGTTGGGTCTTCAAACAGGCCGGCAAGTTAAATGTCGAAAACAAGGAGAAGGGGTCGCAAAGCGATGATGATGACAAGGAGCCCCGGCCATCGAACACAGGTGGACAGAAGAAGTTCCACCCCCCAGTTAAAATGGTGAACATGATATACGCTAGCCATATCCCCAAGAGGGAGCACAAGCACACACTCAGGGACATCTACATGATGGAGCCAGTCACCCCAAAGTTCAACCCATGGTCGTCTTGTCCGATCACCTTCGATCGCAGGGAGCATCCGACCAGTATCCATCATGGCGGTTCAGCCGCACTGGTCCTTGATCCAATAATTAACGGATTCCACCTTACACGAGTCCTTATGGACGGTGGCAGTAGCCTGAACCTGCTCTATCAGGATATAGTGCCCAAAACGGGTATCGATCCCTCAAGGATCAAGCCCACAAAAACCACCTTTAAAGGTGTCATACCAGGTGTAGAGGCCTGTTGTACGGGCTCAATCACATTGGAAGTGGTCTTCGGATCCCCGGATAATTTTCGAAGTGAAAAATTGATCTTCGATATCGTCCCCTTCCGCAGTGGCTATCGCGCACTGCTCAGACGAACCGCATTTGGTCGATTCAATGCGGTGCCGCAGTACGCTTACCTCAAGCTCAAGATGCACGGGCCACACAATGTTATAACAATAATGGAAATACGGAATGCTCCCTCCGTAACGAAGAGCACACCGCGACCCTTGCAGCAGAAGTACAGAGCGGCCTTTCTAGGCATAACCGCAACCCCGCGGCCAAGCTCCCAGACACTTTCAAACGGGTCCGAACTAATCAGCAGCAGGGCGGTCCAGTTCGTCAAGAGCTTGACTAGCAATTCGGCCTCCATCCCTGTTCCGACCAAATAGCGGCATTGGTACCGCGCGTACATAACTACACACTCAAAATACCATGGGCATAGGCGGAGGCACAGCTAGACCGTGGTCCACAATACGGCTCAACCGCTCCTGGACCCACATACTATTACTGTTTCTTTTTCTTTTCAGGTTTCTTTTTCCAGGCCTTTCCCTGATAACCTGATCATCGGACCTATCAACGGATGGATACACCAAGAAGGCAAGAAGTTTTGGCGTACAAGGGAACTCCCAGGTGGTCTCTGCTAACGATCGTTATACCTGTTTTAAAAACCCGCACGCATCTCGCCCTTGGTCGTGGCATGTCAAATAGCCCTACTTGCTTATGGCATTACTTGTACAAATATGCCTTGACGTATTAATCAAATTACAATGGAAAACAGTTTGCGGCTCAATATTTGCAGCATCAGCTTATTACTTGTTTTTTTCCTTTTCTTTATATTCTTATCAATTGCGCCCGTACACTTTGGCACGCCTTAATTATCCTGGGGCTTCATCATGCCCCACAATACGGCAATAATGTCCGAACACTTTTACAGTACAGTTTGGCACGCCGAACTTATAGCATTATATGCATCGGCTCCGAATCTTTGCTTTGGTCAATAGTTGGGTTGCCCGGCTCCTGTGCTTACTACCTTACGTTCTGCTATATCGGCTAGGGTAGTAAAGGGAGAACTACTGTGGTCATGTCCCGATTCTTCCGGATGAGCACCTCAGTAGAGAAGCCCAAAAACTGACTGTCATGATGCGGTGAGAGCCAGTGAGCTGTTCGAGAGGTTACAAATGTTTAGCGATTTTTTCTGCTTTATGCGATAAATCGGTTTTTATCCGATCAGGTGTGTATAGCACCCCAAGTTAGGCCTTCCGAACACCAGGGGCTACGCCTACATTTTTTCTTGTCAAACTCCTATGGCTAAGTGAGAGTAGTAAAGCCGCATAGTACGATTGCCTGGTTCGTTGCGCTAAACACCTCCTTAAAGGACCAAAACCTTGGATAAAGAGTGTTTAGATTTATCCCGAACACCCCCGTACTACCTACATGAGGGTAGAAGCCGACGACTGGCCAATTCTCAGATTTAATAAAATGGCAGCACAAGAGGTAAAATTATAAATAACAAACATTATATTACATAACGGATCTGTTTCATAGTACTAGATAACATGAGTATATTCATGGGAATATGATATCCTTAGCACATTGCTCCGCCACAAGGTGGGGTCCCTCTAGGACACTGTCAAAATACAGTTCGGGTGTGCGGTGCTCCTTTCCTGTGGGCGGTCCTTCGATCATCAGCTTCGTGGCGTCCATCTTCGCCTAGTGCATCTTGGCGCGGGCGAAGGCCATTCACGCGCCTTCAATGCAGACCGACCGCTTAATGGCGTCAAGCCGAGGGCATGCATTGACCAGCCACTTCACGAGTCCGAAGTAGCAGATAGGAATAGCTTTGGTAGACCACAGCCGGATTATCAAATCCTTCATGGATAGTTCGGCCGGCTTATGCAGGTCGACCAACTGTTTCAGCTGATCGCTAAAGGGCACCGGATGTTCTGGCGCAAGGTATTGCGACCAAAATAGCTTCTTCGTGGAGCTCCCTTCTTCGGCCCGGTACAATTACGCAGCATCTGACACACTCTGCGGTAAATCCGCAAACGCCCTTGGAGAACTCCAAATCCGGGTCAGTAAGAGGAACCTTTCCTTCACATATTTGCTCTGCATTATAGAAACCCTTACCCGCCGTGATTTTCTTGGCCGCCTGGATTTCCTGGAGGGCGCCCTGGGCTTCAGCCCGGGCATCGTGTGTGCTCTGGCGGGCCTTGGCAAGCTCGGACCCTTGATCCGTACACTTCTTGACGACGTCCTGGAGCTCTTGTTGGACCTCACTGACCCGGGCCTCATGCTTTTCATGTGCGGCTTGTTCCTTGGCCGCTCTGTCCTCGGGCTCGACCAGCACCATCTTGAGGGCCTCCACTTCGGTCGCTGCCCCTAATAAATATAATGGCATTTTAGTCAGCACACATCATTCATTTTTCATGATTATATATAAGGTTACTGCATACCTTGACTGTCCTCCAGCTACTTCTTCACACGGCCGAGCTCTTCCTCGGCCCGCTCCAGATTCCACTTCAGTATGGAGACTTCCGCAGTATGAGAGGTCACAGCTAGCAACGACGCCTGCTTATTCACATAGACATTTTAGATTAGTCTCCTGCGAAAATTATTCGATCATCTATTCGGCTTTCCTTTCGGAACACTAAACAGAGTATCAGGGGCTACTATCTATACTGTGACATTATTTTAACACAATCGCATTACTTACCTCAAAGCCTGTTAGAAGGATAGTGCGGGCTTCGGTCAGTCCGCTTTTCACGGACTGGATCCTCTCAATCACCATACCCATAAGGGTACAGTGTTCCTCGATGATGGAAGTGCCTCACAACGCTTCCAGCAAAGTATCTGACACCTTTGCATGGACAGAGGTCACCAGCGGAATAGGCACGCCCCTTCCTTTGAAATGGGTTGCTTGCCTGATTCCGGAGCCGTATGGGTCTCCGGAATTATATTCGATTGGGGGCCGAATTGGATATGGCCCCCATCACCAGTATCCATGGGGTCTTGCTCCCCCATGTGTCCGGTAGCCAAGGCTTCACCCTCCGGCGCCTCCCTGACGGCCTCCGAATTCTCTCCCGGGCCCAGGATCCTTCGGGACGATGCATCGGTGTCATCCATGTCCTTGGGAGAGGAGGCCGCGGGAAGGGTCACGCTCTCCATCGCGGTTGGGTCCAGCAAATCCTCCAAAGATAAGGACCGCTCGAGGTTGGACCGAGCCAGACTGCAAATACATGATTCAACATGACAAAACAATAAAGCATAGAATCCGGATATACGAATGTTTCTGGGTACTTACAATTTGGCCAGGGGCTTGTCCCCTGGGCTACCACTCCGAGCTGTCGTCGGTGGCGGCGGTGGAGCTGTCCGGAAGGGAAGTCTTCCCCTTCTTGGACGCTTCGGCCTCCAAACACGTGGAGGCCGTCCTCTTCTTTCTCCCCCTGCAGGGGGAATGGCTTTGCTCTTCTTCTCCCTCCTCTTCCTCTTTGTCTTCGGCGGCGGAGGAGTGATCCTCCGCATCTTCGGAGATCACGTCGGAAGTGCCCTTGCGACAGAGACAACCTCTGGTCCCCTTGGCCTTCTTCTCCGGCGCCTGAGAAGGCGCCGAAACCAGCATCTTTGTTAGAAGCGGGATTTCTGGGTCTTCGGGTTGCGGAGCTGGACACCTGATCCGCTCCGCCTTCTCTGTCCTTGTCTAAAAAAATCGATAGGGAGCTCAGACACTTTCCTCGAATATGCAAGTAAAGGGTACACCTTGAAAACATGAAAAAAATTACCGGACTAGCTGGGTGGGTTGAGTCGTGTCCGTGATCCATGTTTGTGGGCGGTGGCACCTCGTTGGCCTTGAAGAGCACCTTCCAGATATCTTCGTGCGTAGTGTCGAAGAGCTCTAGTAGGGTCTGGTGCTTGGCCGGATTGAACTCCCACCGACGGCAAGTCTGGCATTGGCACGGAAGTATCCAGCAAACGAGCATCACCTGGATCACATTTACAAGCTTGATTCTCTTGTTTATCATGTTCTGAATGCGCGTTTGGAGTGCTGGTACCTCGTCCGAAGAAGACCACGTCAGTCCTTTCTCTTGCCAGGAGGTGAGCCGCATCGGGACTCCGAACTGGAATGCGGGAGCCGCGGTCCAATTGGTGCCGCGCGGCTCTGTGATGTAGAACCACTTCGCTTGCCACCCTTTGACAGTCTCCACGAAGGAGCCTTCAGGCCAGGTGACGTTGGGCATCTTGCCCACCATGGCACCTCCTCACTCTACTTGTTGGCCGCTCACCACCTTCGGCTTCACATTGAAGGTTTTCAGCCATAGCCCAAAGTGAGGTGGGATGCGGAGGAAGGCCTCACACAGGAAAATAAATGCCGATATGTTGAGGATGGAGTTGGGGGCCAGATCATGGAAGTCCATCCCATAGTAGAACATCAGTCCACAGACGAACGGGTGGAGAGGGAATCCTAGCCCGCGGACAAAGTGAGAGACGAACACCACCCTCTCATGGGGCTCGGGGGTGGGTACATTTTGCCCTCCGGCCGGAAGCCGATGTGCGATTTCCTTATCCAAGTACCCGGCTTCCCGAAGCTTCTTGATGTCCTTCTCCTTGAAGGAGGAGGCCATCCACTTGCCCTGCGCTCCAGATCCAAACATAGCTGGAGTGCTCTTTGGGGGCGGAGAAGATGAGAACTTGGGCGTTGGAGCTCGAGAGTGGGATTGGCAGAGAGAAAGAGAAGGCATGGGTGAAAGGGGGAGAATCCTTATCTCTTTATAAAGGCAGTAAAAATAATGCGCCTCCCCACTCGCCTTAAAACTCGCCTATTCCACAATCGACGTGCAGATGGCACGATTGGGTTACCCATGCCCGGATTGATGAGAATCCCGTGATAAGGGGACATGATCTCTACTTTGACAAGACGTGCCAATGAAACCGCACCTCAAAATACGGAGCGGCAGGCTAAAAATGGTTCGAATAATGACCGGGCAGTGGCGTGATGTCACGCTACGAAAAGTTGTCAGCGGATTGGACTCGTGGAATATTATACTCTCTACGGTTGTGTGTGGTATTTGTTTTGCAGAGCTATACACGTTTTTGTGTCCTAAGACTATTGTGGAGTATTCGGAGAAGGAACCCACCTTGCAATGCCGAAGACAATATGCGCGTCGGACTCATCGTCATTGAAGCCTGGTTCAGGGGCTACTGAGGGAGTCCTGGATTAAGGGGTCCTCGGACAGCCGGACTATTAACATGGGCCGGACTGTTGGGCTATGAAGATACAAGACCGGAGATTTCTTCCCGTGTCCGGATGGGACTCTCCTTTGCGTGGATGGCAAGCTTGGCGATTCGGATATGTAGATTACTTCTCTGTAACCGACTTTGTGTAACCCTAGCCTCCTCTGGTGTCTATATAAACCGGAGGGTTTAGTTCGTAGAGGCAACTACAATCATAATTATAGGCTAGGCTTCTAGGGTTTAGCCATTACGATCTCGTGGTAGATCAACTCTTGTAGTACTCATATTCATCAAGATCAATCAAGCAAGAAGTAGGGTATTACCTCCATAGAGAGGGCCTGAACCTGGGTAAACATCGTGTCCCCCGCCTCCTGTTACCATTAGCCTTAGACGCACAGTTCGGAGCCCCTTAACCGAGATCCGCCGGTTTTGACACCGACAGGGGCAACTAGCAAAAACCGGGATTCAAAGCTAAAAAATAGAAATTGAGTGGGGGCCTAGGCCCCCACTAGGCCTAACATGGGTCTACCCCTGTTATTGGGTTCTTTCACCACAAGGAACTTAATAATCTAAGTTATACTCGGTTCATCATCTTTGCCCGCTGTTTATTTTTGTGTTGTGTATTGTTAGTTGGTTGTGTATATTCTGTTAGATAAAAACCGGTTGTTGAACTTGTACTCCCTCCTTTCCGGTTTATAGGGTTTATTTCAACTTTTTTGTTTTTACAATTTAAAGGGCTCGTCTTCATCTTATTTTTAGGTTTTGAGGCGCATTAAATCATTGCATGCAAGAATTAAAAAGGAACATTCCACTGCATGTAATGTTCCTACTCATCTAGTGGCCAAGCATGCATGTACTGCAATTAATCCAAATTAATGCATGAATTTAATTTGAGTAGTTTTGTAAATTATGAGATACATTTCTACACTCACAAAATGCTTTGATTGATGAGATTTCAGATTTGAGCCCTATAAACCGGAAATGAGGGAGTGTAACTTTTGGCGCGACATTTGAGTAAATGACAGCCCCCTTTAATGCCCCTTCCCTATAATGGCCGATACTATTTGTTGTTCTAAACTCAAGAAGAATTTTGATCCATGGGAAGTCAAGGCTTCGGCCGGACTTTGATGAAAAATCATATCTCACGTAATACAATAGCACAACCATGAATACACACACATCATTCAACTCTAGTGTCTTGGATGTTTTTTTCACTTGATCGCAATTTTAGGGGTGAAGTCTCTTGGATAGCCAAAATATCAAACTTGCTGGTCTTATAATAATTGTTAGGCAGGAGATTAGTTTTTTAAAGATAATGCATGCCCTTGGAGTGGTACCCATATGAAAACAACTCCTGAAGTTGGGAGCTATGTGATGTGAGTGTCATGCAGTTATGAATTTAGGCAGTTCGGGCGTGTTTGGATGCCTTCGACTACAGAGCTAAAGGTGTTGCGTGCCAATTAAAATAGGGAATTGTTTGGTAGCTACAACTGTGCACCGAACCACTAGTAGAAAATAGGGCTTTGGTTGAGGCCTGGGTAAGGTAATTAATCCCGGTTCACTCATGAACCGGGATCAAAGGGTGCATTAGTCACGGTTCGTGAGGCCAGGGCGCCGTCTGGGCCTCGGGGGTCATTGGTCCCGGTTCGTATGACCCCTTTGGTCCTGATTTCCAGATGCGAACTGGGGCCAATGGGCCTCGCTCCTGGCCCAACACCTTTAGTCCCGGTTGGTGGCTGGAACCGGGACCAAATGTTGCCCTTTAGTCCCGGTTTGACCACCAACCGGGACTAAAGAGGCCCCTGCCCGCGAACAAAGCCACTGCTCGTTTTTTTGGCCGGCCATGGGAGAGGTGTGTGTTGCTCTAGCTCACCTCCTATGCACATGGGGTGTTCGATGAAATGCCCGATCCACACTTAAGCTTTCTCCTCTCCAAGCACCTCGTCCAAGCTCCATTTTCCTCAAGATTTGTTTGGCAGTTCGTCCTGTCCCGCGAGCTTCTTTCATCACATCATTTTGCAACGGAGAAAAAAGAAGAACATAATAAAGTTTCTGAATGACTCAAACATCCGTGTCCTCACTGTCGTCGGTTGCTCACGCCGATCTCGTCGCCGGCACCACTGTGGTGAGCCTCTTGTTCTTATCTTATTTCTAAAAAAATATTCTTACTTGTATGATTTAGATAAATACTTGTATAATTTTCTTACTTTTATTATTGTGTGTTATTATATAGTGCGATGGTTTTGGTATCCGCCCCCGTTGGCCCTCGTCCTGTCTATTATTGTGTGTTTATGACAATTATGCCGACCAATGTGACATAGATGTTTTTATCTAGGAGGTATGTAAACCGGAAATTCCAACCAACCCTCATGTCGAGAGGTTAAATTTAGTTGAAAAATAAAACAATTACTTGAAGAAAAAATTGAAAAGAATTGAGGAGGAGAAGATGAAATTGGAGTTGCATGTTGCGGATGTTGTTGATGATCACAAAATCAAGATGGATGCAATGCGCTTGAAGATTAGAAAGATTAGAAAATATGCCATTCATACTGAGGCTTGGTATCATTATGCCGTTGGGTCAATTGTGACCTTAGTTTAAAAAGCTTGTAGCATAATGCATGTTGCATGTTTAGATAATGCTCTTGCATATTCAAGCACTATTTAGCATACAGGATTTTCATAGTAGACGGTTCGGTTCAGCTTCCCTAGGGAGTTCTGAGAAACATCGCATCCCAGATGACAGGAAATAAAATGATCTACAAACTACTGGCTACAAGTTCTTTGCAGATAAAAGAAGTTACCAGCAAGTCAATTGATGTGTTTCTATATACAGCTACAGATGATATGTACTACTCCCTCCGTCCGGAAATACTTGTCCTCGGAATGGTTGCATTTGTTGTTGCATTGAAATGTTTTACATAGTTTCAATGTCTGATTTAATTAGATGCTCTAGAGAGCTATATGTTGTTTAATGAGAACTATGTATGAACTTTATGTATTTATTTTTTCAGTAATAACATTTGATCACTACTTTACTTTGGTTTTAATGTGATGATGAACTTCTATTAATTGGGTCACTTCTCTATTCATGATGTTCTGTAATGGTTTTTGACACACTCAATTATATATGATGCACGCAGATGAACCGACAATGGATGTACGCGTGGTGACAGACGCACCTCCAAGTACATTAAGGGTGTGCATTATTTTCTCCAAGTGGTTGAGGCAAACAAGCAGAATGGTTTTATGTGTTGTCCATGCCCTATCCATGGGAATACGAAGTCTTACTCTGACCCAAAAACCCTTCACATCCACCTTCTTGAGAAGGGTTTCATGCCACACTACAATGTTTGGACCAAGCACGGAGAAAGAGGGGTCATGATGGAAGACAATGAAGAAGAAGAGGATGATGACAACTATCCCCCCCCCCCCCCGAATACGGTGATGCTACAATGGGGGAAGCTTAAGATAAAGAGGAACCAGACAATGTGCCCGATGATGATCTTCACCGGGTCATTGTTGATTCAAAGAGATAATGCCAAAGTGAAAGGGAGAAGTTGAAGTTCGTTCGCATGTTAGAGGATCACAAAAAAGGGTTGTACCCAAATTGCAAAGATGGCAACACAAAGCTCGGTACCACACTGGAATTGCTGCAATGGAAGGCAGACAATGGTGTATCTGACAACAGGTTTGAGAAGCTACTGAAAATATTGAAGAAGAAGCTTCCAAAGGATAAAGAATTGTCCGACAGTATGTATGGAGCAAAGAAGGTTCTATTCCCTCTAGGATTGGAGGTGCAGAAGATACATGCATGCCCTAATGACTGGATCCTCTACCGCGGTGCCTACGAGGATTTGAACGCATGTCCGGTATGCGGTGCATTGTGGTATAAGATCAGACGAGATGACCCTGGTGATGTTGAGGGGCAAGCGCCCCAGGAAGAGGGTTCCTTCCAAGGTGATGTGGTATGATCCTATAATACTAGGGTTGAAACGTCTGTTCAAAAACAAAGAGCATGCCGAGCTGATGCGATGGCACAAAGAGGACCGTAAGAAAGACGGGAAGTTGAGAGCACCTGCTGACGGGTCATAATGGATAAAAATCGAGAGAACATGGAGGGACTTTGCAGGTGATGCAAGGAACATATGGTTTGGTTTAAGCACGGATGGCATTAATCATTTTGGGGAGAAGAGCAGTAATCATAGCACCTGGCCCGTGACTCTATGTATCTATATCCTTCCTCCTTGGTTGTGCATGAAGTGGAAGTTCATTATGATGCCAGTGCTCATCCAAGGCCCTAAGCAAACCGACAACGACATTGATGTGTATCTAAGGCTATTAGTCGAAGAACTTTTATAGTTGTGGAATGGAAAAGGTGTACGTGTGTGGGATGAGCACGACCAAGAGGAATTTGTCACACCCTAGCTAGTCATGCATTAGAGTGTTGCATCATGTTTATTCTTTCACCAGAAACCTGAAATGGGGATGACAGAACCCCCAGTCCCCTCTGAAACCAACTAGGGTTTACTAAATTTTTTTCAATGAACCTGAAATGCCCTTCTAAAATGCCCATCATTTTTGTCTTGGTTCAGAACCTCTGCCAAAAGTGATGCACATTTTCCTAGGCCATCTTAGGGTTTTTGAATTAAATCATAAATATTTGAATTTGGGCATTTAAAATTATTTAAAATATTTAAATGCTCAAATATCTCCAAACTAAAATGTTTCATGTTGGAAATAATCCAACTATGGACCAGGAGTAGTTTGGTGATTTTAGGAGTTGCCTAAGTATTTTATTTAATTCAACAAAGTTGCAGAAGTATTAAAAAACAGAAACAGAAAAAAATGGAAAAATCTTACCTGGCGCCCAGCACCCGGCCCACCTGCCGGCCCAGCTCAGCGCCGCTCCAGCGAGCTGCTTGCCAGCCAGGCAAGCAGGCAGGTGCCTGACGGCGACCGCCGCGCGCGCCACACACCTGCTCGCCGCCTCACCACTCCCCTCGTCCGGTGACGTCGTGGACCGGCCTCCCTCGCTCCCCCGAACCCCCCAGACACCCCCGCTCCTCTCCAGCTCCTCCCCCTCGCGCTCCCTCGCCATGGCCGACGCCACCATCGCCGTGCCTTCGTCGTAGCCGTGCTCCCCGCCACCCGTGCGTCCTCTCATCGTGTCCAGGAGCTCCGCCGCTGTCCACTTCATCGAGCAGCCCAGCCCCGAGCGCTCGCAACGCCCGAGTCCACCGCAACGACCTCGCCCGAACCGCCGTCGCCGGAGATCCCCTTCAACGCCGTCGTCGCTCCGGTTCATCTCCGGCCACACCAAGGGCTTCGTCGCACTCACTGTGAGCTTAGCCATCTTCCCCTCCCTTCCGTTCTTGCTCCCGAGCCATGTAGCAACCTCCTGGAGCTCAACCGCACCCACCGCCGTGGAGCTCGTCGCCGACGTGCTCCCGGTCACCCTCCGGCCACAAACTGGAGTCCATCATACTCACCGTGTCACTTAGCACCTAGCTAGCCACTCCCCGAGCCTCACCGACCCCTTTAGCGTCAAGTTCGTCTTCGGCCGAACCCCGGTGGCCGCCAAAGTCGTCGCCGGCGCCAACTCCGGCCACCCCGACCCCAACGGACTCCACCAAGAGCTGCGGCTCGTCCTCAGCTCCACTCCGGTGGTCTCCGCGACCCATTTGGTGGCCGAAACAGCCAAAACCACTTCCGCCGCCGCGTCGGGCTCGCTGGCGGTTAAACGCCGGTGCAGCCGACCCGGGTTTGACCACGGGTGGGCCCTGGTTGACTCCCCTAAGTCAATGACAGGTGGGGCCCAGCCCTGTTAATTAAACAGGTTTAGTTTTATTTAAACTCTAATTAATCTAATCACACTGACACGCGGGACCCACTATCAGGTTTGACCTGGACGTGTTCCGTTGACCTGCTGACGTCACATTGACGTCAGGCTGACGCCATAATTGATTTTCTGGAATTAATCTAATATAGGAAATTCTAGAATATAGTTTAAACTTTAAAAATTCATAACTTTTATTCTGTAACTCCAAATCAGACAAATTATATATGAAAAATGATCAGAAAAATCCAATCTATCCATCTGTACTATTTTCATGCATGATTAAACAAGTTAACTGGATGTTTAATGCAGAACAAGGAAAAACACTTTAAAGGGCCATGTTTGAGTTTGAAATTTGAATCTTTGATTCAAATTGGTTCAAACCCTTCTGGTCTTAGTTGCATTAGCCCAACACACTCATATTGCTATGTTTCATGCATGCATCATATTGTTGCACATTGTTTGGTGATGGTTGTATATCGGTGTTCTTTGCGGCAGGATCTGCCCCCGAGGAGTACCGTGATTACTCTAACGAAGAACCGTATCAGTGCATCGAACCATCAGGCAAGCAACCAACTATTTGATCATATCGATACAATCCCATGTTCTCGCTCCTGCTCTCTTTTTCTGCATTAAGACAACGCGTTTCAAACTGCTGTGTGCTACGGTAGTTGAACCCATTTCCTCTGCATGACCTGTCATTGCCACAGTAACTAGATGAAACCCACTAGCATGTGTAGGAGTTGATTGAGCCATATGTATGTGTTGTTCCTACCTTGCTATGCCTGCTATGCTTAGAGTCGTGTCAGGTCTGGTTCATCTGGGTGATGGCTAGAGTGAAATGATTATGTCGGTAATGAGAGTGGTGTGGTGAACACGTTTTGGTAAAGGTATCGATGAGAGGCCATGTAGGAGTACATGGTGGGTTGTTTCATTGAAGCCGACCTTAAGCACTGAGATCTGTATGTGTGATTTAAGATACAGCTACTACCATGCATTGGGCCCTGAAATATGACCTCGCTCGACTTCTTATTCACCCTAGCTCTCTGTCCAGGAGTTGCACGTAGTTTCTGGTGTTTGTAGCCTACTGGAGGCCGTGGACAGCGCTGACCGTAGGGGTGGGATGTGATGCGGTAGGTACGTGGCACGGTGTACCGAATACCCGTTAGGTATCTCGGGAACCCTGTTCACATCGTTCGGGGCCGTATGGGAAACCTCGGCCGGACTCCCTGCGGATGGAACCTGGATAGGCGATAAACCTGGACTAGAGACTTAGGTGTTTAGGTAGGTCGTGGTCTACACCCACGTTGGCTTTCGCTTGAAGTCTGCCGAGCACATGTCGTGTGCAGACGCTAAGTGGTGGAAACATGTATGAAGAAGTACACCCCTGCAGGGTTATCATGATCTATTCGAATAGCCGCGTCCGCAGTAAAGGACTGCTTGGTTGCCTATACAGTTCATAGACAATTAAATGGAAACTGCTAAAAGCCTCAAGATAAGTGTGAGTGCCGAGGATGGCTCTTCCGTAGGAAGACGGAGGTGGATCCTCGGTAGTGTATTGAAGTGGTGAGTAGTGGACTCGTGTGCGCAAAACCATTTCAAGTTTGAGTCTCGTAGGTTAGCCTAGCCAAGAGTCAAAGCTGGCTGGCTGCAATAACTCCACCAACCCTTCTTGATAATATGCATGTATGTAGGATCTGGTGTAAGTCTTGCTGAGTACCTTTGTACTCATGTTGCTATAATTTACATTTTTACAGAAGACGCTGCAACCCCTTTTGATGGGTTCTACGTAGACGTTGACATCAATGAGTAGGCTAAAGGCCCAGGTGGTGATCCTGAGCTTGTGAAGGACCACGTAGTATAGCTAGGCTTTCCAAGCCTCTTTTATCTTTCTAGTTGTCTGTACTCAGACAAGTTACTTCCGCTGCTGGTTTGTATGACTGTACGACTTGAATGCTGGGTCGTGTGACCCGTACCTTTGTGTATGTTATGTATGGCTCTCTGAGCCTTAAATAAAGTGCTTGTGTCATAGAGTCATGTTGTGATGCCTTGTTGTGTTTGCACATATCGGGCATATTGTGTGTATGATTGAAATGCTTGGTATGTGTGGGATCTAACTATCTAGTTGTTTATCTTTAGTAGCCTCTCTTACCGGGAAATGTCTCCTAGTGTTACCGCTGAGCCATGGTAGCTTGCTACTGCTCTGGAACACTTAGGCTGGCCGGCATGTGTCCTTCTTCGTTCCGGTGTCTGTCCCTTCGGGGAAATGTCACGCATTGAGTACCGGAGTCCTGTTAGCCCGCTACAGCCCGGTTTACCGGAGTCCTGCTAGCCCAGTGCTACAGCCCGGACCCACTTGCTGATGACCGACACGTTCGAAGCTGGGTCATGGATGCCTGTCCCTGTAAGTCTGTGCCACTTTGGGTTTACGACTAGTCATGTCAGCCCGGGCTCCTTATCATATGGATGCTAGCGACACTATCATATACGTGAGCCAAAAGGCGCAAACGGTCCCGGGCAAAGGTAAGGCGACACCCGTGGGTATGCCGTGCGTGAGGCCGCAAAGTGATATGAGGTGTTACGAGCTAGATCGATGTGACATCGAGTCGGGGTCCTGACAGCGTTGGCATCAGAGCCGGACTGCCTGTAGGTTCTCCAAGCCAAACTGGTCGATGTTGAGTCTAGAAATTCTTTAGTTATATGTAGGGGAATTGTTTGTGGGTTGGCACGTAAGGCTCTTTTTACTCCTTTATCTTATGACGTTCTGATCTAAGTCAGTCTATTCTTCCACCGGGGGTTAAGGAATTAGGATCTATTCTCTCTATCAGGATCACGTGTTACTAATCAGTAGTACCTTATAGGTTTGATGGATACAAGCCTAGTTCAATTCTACTACCACAATGTGTTGCTAGGATGGACTCAGAACTTGATATGATGATATTGAGTGTGTATGAAATCCTTTGTCAAATGTCTCAAAATCCTTCTTGAGCATTTACAGCTGTTATGCTGCCGAAATTTCGTTAGAAATTCTAATGCCTTTGCATTATGATTGTGTTTTCAGATGGCCACTCGCGATCTCAATCAAGTGGTTCGTCTGACTTGATGCCTAGATGTACCCGGTCATACCGCGATGTTGGTCAGGGTAATGACTGAGGCTGGATACCGTTGGTATCCTGAGTACACGGTCGAAGAGCAATTCCGAGACTTTAATCAAAGCCAGTATCTCTGCACTGTCAGGATATTTCCATCTTATCCTGGGTCCACCGAGCCCCTTCACTGCTCCTATGGACTCGGGGTTACTATTGAGATGGCTGTGCAGGACGCCGCCTACTCTATGATGACCATCATGCGAGTCAGGTCCGGCCTATTTCGGGACTCTGATTTCCGGTCTATGCCAGGATCACTTCCGGGAGCACAAGGGTATCTCCAGGCTATCTCTGCTGACCCCACCCAGGAGGATTCACGGACTCGCACCACTGCTGAGATGCTCGAGGATAAGGACCGTGAAAATCGGGCCTTGAGGTTAGAGCTCTTCAATACCCGTGCTGACCACTGGGCCACATTGACTCGGTTTGCACCGGCGGTGCAAGCTGGATATTCGGATATGCGCGATCTCCATCCTGTGAGATCTGCTCTGCCAGACGTGATGGGTTGGCGTGATGTAGGAGGCATCACCCCACCTCGCGGTCCCCGCAGGCCACCGTCTGTTGGTCCAAGACCCCATCCTAGCCCCTATGGTCCACAAGCTCCGCGAGATCGTCTGTTTCCGGATGATCATGTTGAGCTTCCAGGCTATGGAGGTAATTTCTACGAGGACTACTACGGTTCGGTCTGAGTTAGTGGTAGTATCACTAGTTGTACTAGCTGTGTCGTCTATCGTCCTGCGTGACTCGTCGGATATGACCTAGTTTGTACCGCTTCCGGAGGTGTAGAAAAATAATGTATAGAAGCTTGGGATGCCTCCGATGTGATGTAATCTTCCTTTCACCGTAACAGTACCTTGTTTGGTCTTGTACTAAACCCTGTATGGTGTGTATGACGATGGAATAAACAAGCAGTTTCTGTATCTACCATGTCATACGGATGATCATCTTGCATTTCGAGTTATTCCTTACATTCTGTATCCTATGTCGGAATTTTATCATTCTGACTAAATCATTGTCTTGTTTACCTAGGATGGTCAACACGCACACTAACCCTGCTCCTCAAGAGCAGGCCGAAGGCAGTGAAGTCAGGAATGCAAATCTGCCTCATCCTCCTTCCCTAGCCGAGGTTATGATGGAAGCTGAGAGGAATAAACGGGAGACCAACCGTTTGTTGGAGCGTATTGAACAGAACACAGCACACCATCAGAGGACTAACGTGGTGTCGCTCAGTGATTTCATTAAGTTACATCCACCCACGTTCCACCACTCCGTCGAGCCTCTCGACGCTGATGACTGGCTTCGCAGTATTTCTCACAAACTGCGTTCTGCGCTAGTAGCTGAGGCTGACAAGGTCACCTTTGCTGCATATCATCTTGAAGGCCCCGCCAGTCTATGGTGGGAGAATTATGGAGCTATGCGCCCAGCGGGCCATGTCACTACTTGGGCTGAATTCAGCGAGGCTTTCCGTGAACATCACATTCCGGAGGGTCTCATGGACCGTAAACGTGAGGAATTTTGCAGTTTCACTCAGGGCCGACTCTCTGTGGATGCTTACAACAGGTAGTTCGGTAACCTCGCACGATATGCAACTGAGGAAGTTTCTACCGATGCCAAGAAGCAAGCAAGGTTCCGTAAGGGGCTTAGTCCTGAGTTTCGCCGCGACCTCCGTCTGCATGAGTGCACATCTTTTCAGAAACTTGTTAACAAGGCCATCAGTGCTGAAACTGGTCAGACTGATTATGACGCAACACGCAAGCATGGCCGTGACATGGGTTCCTCATCCGGTGCTGGTCCTCAGAAGCGTCGCGTGTGGGTGCCTAACACTGCCCTGCCACCCAGGTTCACACGAAGGCCATCCTTCCAGGCGCCTCGCCCCGTTCAACAGTCTGCACCAGCCAAGCCCTATGGTGGTCCAACCAACAACGCTCCTCCACGTACCAGTTCTGTGACTTGCTTTAAGTGTGGGGAATCTGGCCACTATATGCGCGAGTGTCCCCAGACCAACCCCAACCAATCTGCTAAAGCTGTTGGCCATGGCAAGCCGACAGGGAAAGTGTTCCACGCCAAGCCGGCCACCGCTACACGTGGCCATGTCAACTGTATCTCTGCCGAGGAAGCTCAAGAGGATCCCAACGTCGTTCTTGGTACGCTTCTTGTTAATTGCCACCCGGCATCTGTTCTTTTCGATACAGGAGCATCTCATTCTTTTATATCCGAAAATTATGCTCATTTGCATAACATCGCATTCTGTGACATGCCAACCTCTATGGTAATTCAAACTCCGGGATCCAAATGGCAAACTTCTAGAGTAAGCCATGGAAATGAAATCCAAGTCGACAGACTTGTTTTCCTCGCGTCTTTGATAGCCCTTAAATCTTCAGATATTAATATCATTCTGGGTATGGACTGGATGTCAGTTCATCATGCCCAAATTGATTGCTTCTCTAGGACTGTTCAACTTACCCATTCTTCGGGGAAGATAGTCAATGTCTTGACCCGAATAGCCAAGCGACAGTTATATTCTCTTAACGCCAGCCCTTTGCCAGACCTTGAGGACGTCCCGGTAGTCCGTGACTTTCCGGATGTTTTCCCAGAGGAATTGCCAGGTGTTCCACCTGACAGGGATGTTGAGTTCGTAATAGACCTCATTCCAGGAACCATTCCGATTGCTAGAAGACCCTATAAGATGGCACCACTAGAACTAGCCGAGCTTAAGAAACAACTCGATGAGTCCTTGAAAAAGGGTTTCATCCGACCTAGTTCATCTCCGTGGGCTTGCCCCGTCCTCTTCGTCAAGAAGAAGGATGGTACGGACCGGATGGTTGTAGATTACCGACCTGTTAATTTGGTCACAATCAAGAACAAATATCCGCTCCCCAGGATCAACGACCTGTATGATCAGCTCGCTGGATCCTCAGTCTTCTCCAAGATGGATTTGAGGTTGGGCTATCATCAAATCAAAATCAGAAACGGGGACATTCCTAAAACGGCCTTTGTTACTCGTTATGGCCAATACGAGTACACCGTCATGTCCTTCGGTTTAACCAACGCTCCAGCCACCTTTTCTCGGTTAATGAACTCAATCTTCATGGAGTATTTGGATAAATTCGTCGTGGTTTACCTATATGATATACTCATCTACTCCAAGAATGAGGAAGAACATGCCGAACATCTAAGGCTAGTGTTGAAGAAACTTCGAGAGCACCGCCTTTATGCCAAGTTTTCCAAATGTGAATTTTGGTTGTCAGAAGTGACCTATCTGGGTCATGTAATATCTGGTAAAGGTATTGCTGTTAACCCTGAGCGAGTTCAAGCCGTCCTTAATTGGACTCCACCTGAATCGGTCAAGCAAGTTCGGAGTTTTCTGGGCTTAGCGAGCTATTGCCGTCGCTTTGTCGAAAATTTCTCCAAAATTGCTAAACCTCTAACCGAACTCCTCAAGAAAGATAAAAAGTTCGAATGGACTTCACAATGTGAGCACAGCTTTCAGGAACTGAAAAGACGCCTGACTTCTGTTCCCTTTCTGGTACCGCCAGACTTCTGTAAGGACTTTGTTATCTACTGCGACGCCTCGTGACAAGGACTAGGTTGCATCCTCATGCAAGATCGACACGTAATTGCTTACGCTTCACGGCAATTGCACCCACATGAGGAGAATTATCCTACTCATGATCTAGAGCTTGCAGCCGTAGTCTATGCACTTAAGACCTGGCGACATTACCTCCTCGGTAACCGTTGCGAAATATTCACTGATCACCAAAGTCTGAAGTACATTTTCACCCAACCGGATTTGAATCTCAGGCAAAGACGTTGGGTTGAGTTGATCACAGATTTCGACTTAGGAATAACTTACACCCCAGGGAAAGCCAACGTCATGGCTGATGCGCTAAGTCGTAAATCCTATTGTAACAACCTGATGTTACAACAAAGTCAACCGCTTCTCCATGAGGAATTTCGGAAGCTTAACCTTCACATTGTTCCTCAAGGATTTCTTTCCACCTTGGTGGCGAAACCTACTCTTACGGATCAAATCATCGCTACCCAGAAGCGAGATAAGGGAATATCTAAAATCAAGGAGAACATGGCTAGCGGAGGTGCTAGTTGTTTCTCCACAAATGATCATGGTGTTGTGTACTTTGGGAACCGTTTAGTGGTTCCCAAGAACCAGCATCTACGACAGTTGATCCTTAAGGAGGCTCATGAATCTCCTTTCACCATTAATCCCGGTAGTACTAAGATGTATCAGGACCTACGCCAGAGGTTCTGGTGGACTAGGATGAAGAGAGAAATTGCTCAGTATATTGCTAATTGCGACGTCTGTCGTCGTGTAAAAGCAGAGCATCAACGGCCTGCTGGCACCCTTCAACCCTAGCTATTCCTGAATGGAAATGGGATAAAATTGGTATGGATTTCATTACCGGTTTTCCCAGGACCAAGAGAGGGAATAATGCTATCTTTGTCGTTGTCGATCTTCTTTCCAAAGTGGCCCATTTCTTACCTGTTCATGAGAGTATAACCGCTAGTCAGCTGGCAGACTTATACATCTCCCGAATAGTGTCTCTCCATGGTGTTCCTTTGGAAATTAACTCGGATCGAGGAAGTCTTTTCACCTCTCGATTTTGGGAAAGTTTCCAAAACGCTATGGGAACCCGCCTTTCCTTTAGCACCGCTTTTCACCCTCAATCGAGTGGTCAAGTAGAACGCGTCAACCAGATCCTAGAAGACATGCTTCGAGCCTCTGTTATCTCATTCGGAATGGATTGGGAGAAGTGCCTTCCATTTGCCGAATTCGCTTACAACAACAGCTATCAATCTAGCTTGGGTAAAGCCCCTTTTGAGGTTCTCTATGGACGACAGTGTCGAACACCCCTTAACTGGTCAGAGACCGGGGAAAGACAATTCTTTGGCCCGGATATGATTCAGGAAGCAGAAGAGCAAGTTCGCATCGTTCGTGAAAAGTTGAAAACAGCCCAATCCCGTCAGAAGAGTCAATATGACCGAAAACATAAGGCTATGACTTTCGAGATTGACGAGAAGGCTTACCTTCGGGTTACCCCTCTGAAGGGAACCCATCGTTTCGGTATCAAAGGCAAATTGGCTCCTCGTTACATTGGACCTTTTCGCATTCTCGCCAAACGAGGAGAAGTTGCCTACCAATTGGAACTACCTCCGCACCTCTCCAGAGTCCACGATGTCTTCCACGTTTCTCAACTCAGGCGTTGCTTTTCGGATCCTATCCGTGGAGTGGACTATGAAACGCTTGATCTCCAAGATAATCTTACATATCGAGAGTACCCCATTCATATCCTCGATCAGGCCGAGCGTACCACTCGACGTCATAATATCAAGTTTCTTAAAGTACAATGGTCGCACCATTCTGAGGATGAAGCAACTTGGGAAAGGGAGGATCGTCTTCGACTTGAGTATCCCGCCTTCTTCCGGAGGAACCCAAATCTCGGGACGAGATTCTTTTGAGTGGGGGTGAGTTGTCACACCCTAGCTAGTCATGCATTAGAGTGTTGCATCATGTTTATTCTTTCACCAGAAACCTGAAATGGGGAGGACAGAACCCCCAGTCCCCTCTGAAACCAACTAGGGTTTACTAAAAACTTTTTCAATGAACCTGAAATGCCCTTCTAAAATGCCCATCATTTTTGTCTTGGTTCAGAACCTCTGCCAAAAGTGATGCACATTTTCCTAGGACATCTTAGGGTTTTTGAATTAAATCATAAATATTTGAATTTGGGCATTTAAAATTATATAAAATATTTAAATGCTCAAATATCTCCAAACTAAAATGTTTCATGTTGGAAATAATCCAACTATGGACCAGGAGTAGTTTGGTGATTTTAGGAGTTGCCTAAGTATTTTATTTAATTCAACAAAGTTGCAGAAGTATTAAAAAAACAGAAACAGAAAAAAATGGAAAAATCTTACCTGGCGCCCAGCACCCGGCCCACCTGCCGGCCCAACCCAGCGCCGCTCCAGCGAGCTGCTTGCCGGCCAGGCAGGCAGGCAGGTGCCCGACGGCGACCGCAGCGCGCGCCACGCACCTGCTCGCCGCCTCGCCGCTCCCCTTGTCCGGTGACGTCGTGGACCGGCCTCCCTCGCTCCCCCGAACCCCCCAGACACCCCCGCTCCTCTCCAGCTCCTCCCCATCGCGCTCCCTCGCCATGGCCGACGCCACCATCGCCGTGCCTTCGTCGTAGCCGTGCTCCCCGCCACCCGTGCGTCCTCTCATCGTGTCCAGGAGCTCCGCCGCTGTCCACTTCATCAAGCAGCCGAGCCCCGAGCGCTCGCAACGCCCGAGTCCACCGCAACGACCTCGCCTGAACCGCCGTCGCCGGAGATCCCCTTCAACACCGTCGTCACTCCGGTTCATCTCCGGCCACACCAAGGGCTTCGTCGCACTCACTGTGAGCTTAGCCATCTTCCCCTCCCTTCCGTTCTTGCTCCCGAGCCGTGTAGCAACCTCCCGGAGCTCAACCGCACCCACCGCCGTGGAGCTCGTCGCCGACGTGCTCCCGGTCACCCTCCGGCCACAAACTGGTGTCCATCATACTCACCGTGTCACTTAGCACCTAGCTAGCCACTCCCCGAGCCTCACCGACCCCTCTAGCGTCAAGTTCGTCTTCGGCCGAACCCCGGTGGCCGCCAAAGTCGTCGCCGGCGCCAACTCCGGCCACCCCGACCCCAACGGACTCCACCAAGAGCCGCGGCTCGTCCTCAGCACCACTCCGGTGGTCTCCGCGACCCATTTGGTGGCCGAAACAGCCAAAACCACTTCCGCCGCCGCGTCGGGCTCGCCGGCGGTTAAACGCCGGTGCAGCCGACCCGGGTTTGACCACGGGTGGGCCCTGGTTGACTCCCCTGAGTCAATGACAGGTGGGGCCCAGCCTTGTTAATTAAACAGGTTTAGTTTTATTTAAACTCTAATTAATCTAATCACACTGACACGCGGGACCCACTGTCAGGTTTGACCTGGACGTGTTCCGTTGACCTGCTGACGTCACACTGACGTCAGGCTGACGCCATAATTGATTTTCTGGAATTAATCTAATATAGGAAATTCCAGAATATAGTTTAAACTTTAAAAATTCATAACTTTTATTCTGTAACTCCAAATCAGACAAATTATATATGAAAAATGATCAGAAAAATCCAATCTATCCATCTGTACTATTTTCATGCATGATTAAACAAGTTAACTGGATGTTTAATGCAGAATAAGGAAAAACACTTTAAAGGGCCATGTTTGAGTTTGAAATTTGAATCTTTGATTCAAATTGGTTCAAACCCTTCTGGTCTTAGTTGCATTAGCCCAACACACTCATATTGCTATGTTTCATGCATGCATCATATTGTTGCACATTGTTTGGTGATGGTTGTATATCGGTGTTCTTTGTGGCAGGATCTGCCCCCAAGGAGTACCGTGATTACTCTAACGAAGAACCGTATCAGTGCATCGAACCATCAGGCAAGCAACCAACCATTTGATCATATCGATACAATCCCATGTTCTCGCTCCTGCTCTCTTTTTCTGCATTAAGACAACGCGTTTCAAACTGCTGTGTGCTACGGTAGTTGAACCCATTTCCTCTGCATGACCTGTCATTGCCACAGTAACTAGATGAAACCCACTAGCATGTGTAGGAGTTGATTGAGCCATATGTATGTGTTGTTCCAACCTTGCTATGCCTGCTATGCTTAGAGTCGTGTCAGGTCTGGTTCATCTGGGTGATGGCTAGAGTGAAATGATTATGTCGGTAATGAGAGTGGTGTGGTGAACATGTTTTGGTAAAGGTATCGATGAGAGGCCATGTAGGAGTACATGGTGGGTTGTTTCATTGAAGCCGACCTTAAGCACTGAGATCTGTATGTGTGATTTAAGATACAACTACTACCATGCATTGGGCCCTGAAATATGACCCTGCTCGACTTCTTATTCACCCTAGCTCTCTGCCCAGGAGTTGCATGTAGTTTCTGGTGTTTGTAGCCTACTGGAGGCCGTGGACAGCGCTGACCGTAGGGGTGGGCTGTGATGCGGTAGGTACGTGGCACGATGTACCGAATACCCGTTAGGTATCTCGGGAACCCTGTTCACATCGTTCGGGGCCGTATGGGAAACCTCGGCCGGACTCCCTGCGGATGGAACCTGGATAGGCGATAAACCTGGACTAGAGACTTAGGTGTTTAGGTAGGTCGTGGTCTACACCCACGTCGGCTTTCGCTTGAAGTCTGCCGAGCACATGTCGTGTGCAGACGCTAAGTGGTGGAAACATGTATGAAGAAGTACACCCCTGCAGGGTTATCATGATCTATTCGAATAGCCGCGTCCGCGGTAAAGGACTACTTGGTTGCCTATACAGTTCATAGACAAGTAAATGGAAACTGCTAAAAGCCTCAAGATAAGTGTGAGTGCCGAGGATGGCTCTTCCGTAGGAAGACGGAGGTGGATCCTCGGTAGTGTATTGAAGTGGTGAGTAGTGGACTCGTGTGCGCAGAACCATTTCAAGTTGGAGTCTCGTAGGTTAGCCTAGCCAAGATTCAAAGCTAGCTTGCTGCAATAACTCCACCAACCCTTCTTGATAATATGCATGTATGTAGGATCTGGTGTAAGTCTTGCTGAGTACCTTTGTACTCATGTTGCTATAATTTACATTTTTACAGAAGACGCTGCAACCCCTTCTGATGGGTTCTACGTAGACGTTGACATCAATGAGTAGGCTAAAGGCCCAGGTGGTGATCCTGAGCTTGTGAAGGACCACGTAGTATAGCTAGGCTTTCCAAGCCTCTTTTATCTTTCTAGTTGTCTGTACTCAGACAAGTTACTTCCGCTGCTGGTTTGTATGACTGTATGACTTGAATGCTGGGTCGTGTGACCCGTACCTTTGTGTATGTTATGTATGGCTCTCTGAGCCTTAAATAAAGTGCTTGTGTCATAGAGTCATGTTGTGATGCCTTGTTGTGTTTGCACATATCGGGCATATTGTGTGTATGATTGAAATGCTTGGTATGTGTGGGATCTGACTATCTAGTTGTTTATCTTTAGTAGCCTCTCTTACCGGGAAATGTCTCCTAGTGTTACCGCTGAGCCATGGTAGCTTGCTACTGCTCTGGAACACTTAGGCCGGCCGGCATGTGTCCTTCTTCGTTCCGGTGTCTGTCCCTTCGGGGAAATGTCACGCGTTGAGTACCGGAGTCCTGTTAGCCCGCTACAGCCCGGTTTACCGGAGTCCTGCTAGCCCAGTGCTACAGCCCGGACCCACTTGCTGATGACCGACACGTTCGAAGCTGGGTCATGGATGCCTGTCCCTGTAAGTCTGTGCCACTTTGGGTTTACGACTAGTCATGTCAGCTCGGGCTCCTTATCATATGGATGCTAGCGACACTGTCATATACGTGAGCCAAAAGGCGCAAACGGTCCCGGGCAAAGGTAAGGCGACACCCGTGGGTATGCCGTGCGTGAGGCCGCAAAGTGATATGAGGTGTTACGAGCTAGATCGATGTGACATCGAGTCGGGGTCCTGACAGCATTTTACGTACATGCATTGCTGTTTATAACCATCAATGATTGGCCTAGTCTTAGTAACCTTTCAGGACAGACAAACAAGGGATACCACGCATGCACGCACTATTTAGATGACACTGAAAGTATATATTTGGACAAATGTAGGAAGAATGTGTACCTGGGACATCGTCGATTTCTTCCGACCAACCATCAATGTCGAAAGAAAGGCAAGCATTCCAAAGGCGAGGCAGGTCACCAGAAGAAGCTCACCATCCGTACTGGTGATCACACACTTGCTATTGTCAATGATTTACAAGTAATCTTTGGAAAGGGTCCCGACAAACTATCTATTCCGAATGACTCCGAGGGATGCGCACCCATGTGGAAGTAAAATCTATATTTTGGGACCTACCCTATTTGTTGGGGATATGACTATTGGGTATGACCCGCCCAGGAGGGGCTGGGTTATACCTATGGCGGTTCATCAAAACAAAGCCCATGAGGATGTTGAAGATGGCGGTTCATGAATCAAGTGCCCAAAGGCCAAAGGCGACTTAAGGCCCATAGGGGTAAACTGACATATGTGTATGACTTATATTGTAATGCAAGTATATTTTGTCACCGAGCCGGATACATTGTCTATGAGCAGGCCGGGACTCCGTGAGCCGCTGGGCATCAACCTGTGTATATAAAGGGATGACCTGGCGGTGGTTCAGGGCAATAAACAAGAGATCGAAAGCTAGGTCAAGAGGAATCACTCCCTAGTAATCGAGACATAAGCAATACCACCTCAAACTGGATTAGGCCTTTACCTTCCCTGCAAGGGGCCAAACTAGTATAAATTCTAGTGTCCTTTGTCCCGTTTAACCCCTTTAAGTTAACCTAGTTGCGATGGCTCCATGACTAAGTCCTCACACTAGGACATCTGCCGTGACAATTCCACGACAGTTGGCATCTAATATGTAAAAAATAGGCAGAGGAAGGAGACGAACACAGAGTCCGGCGCTAGGCGTAGAATCTTCGTAGACGGGCTGCGTTCCATGGGTTCGGCTCAAGTCGGTTATCAGATGCATTTCGCAGACGGTACGCTCCACCAGTCAGGACTTGGTCAATGATGAAGGGACCTTCCCATTTGGGCTTGAGTTTGTCCTTTTTTTGTCCGGTAGGCGTAGAAGTAACTCGCCAACATTGTAAGTTTTGGCCCGTACTTCCCTGCTTTGATATCTTCGAGCTTGCTGTTGATAGAATGCGGAACAGGCTTTTGCCACGTCACGCTCCTCCTCCAAGGAGTCCAAGCTGTCCTGCCTATCGAGTTCGCCTTCTCTTTCTTTGTACATGCGCATGCGAGGTGAGTCATGAATTATGTCGCAGGGCAGAACTGCCTCTGCGCCATATACCATAAAAAATGGTGTGAATCCAGTGGTATGAATCAGCATGGTCCGCAGCCCCCAGAGTACGGAGTCGAGCTCCTCTACCCAGTGCGTATTAGATTCCTTAAGGGATCGCACTAACCTGGGTTTGATGCCGCTCATGATTAGATCATTTGCTCGCTCGACTTGACCGTTAGTTTGTGGGTGATAGACTGAAGCGTAGTCGAGCTTGATGCCCATGTTTTTGCACCAGAGTTTGACCACGTCGGCCATAAAGTTCATGCCGTTATCAGTGATGATGCTGTGGGGGACGCTGCAATGGTGTACGACCCCTGATATGAAGTCTATCACTGGTCCGGATTCGGACGTCTTGACAGGCTTGGCCTCTATCCATTTGGTGAATTTGTCCACCATGACTAGTAAGTATTTTTTCTTGTGGGTTCCTCCTTTAAGAGGTCCAACCATGTCAAGCCCCCAGACCGCGATGGGCCAGGTGATGGGTATAGTTTGGAGGGCGGTGGGTGGCATATGGCTTTGGTTAGCAAAGAGTTGGCAACCGACGCATCGTTGGACTAAGTCCTGAGCATCTTCCCGGGCCGTCGGCCAATAAAATCCTGTACGGAAGGCCTTGCTTACAAGGGCCCGGGCTGCGGCGTGGTGCCCGCCGAGTCCGGCATGAATTTCAGCCAGGAGATTTCGGCCTTCCTCTTCGGAGATACACCTTTGAAGGACTCCCGTGGTGCTTTTCTTATAAAGCTCTCTGTCGGTGTCAAAACCAGCAGATCTCGGGTAGGGGGTCCCGAACTGTGCGTCTAGGTGGATGGTAACAGGAGACAAGGGACACGATGTTTTACCCAGGTTCGGGCCCTCTTGATGGAGGTAAAACCCTACGTCCTGCTTGATTAATATTGATGATGTGTGTTACAAGAGTGGATCTACCACGAGATCAAGGAGGCTAAACCCTAGAAGCTAGCCTATGGTATGATTGTTGTTCGTCCTACAGACTAAAGCCATCCGGTTTATATAGACACCGGAGAGGGCTAGGGTTACACAGAGTCGGTTACAATGGTAGGAAATCTACATATCCGTATCGCCAAGCTTGCCTTCCACGCCAAGGAAAGTCCCATCCCGACACGGGACGAAGTCTTCAATCTTGTATCTTCATAGTCTTGGAGTCCGGCCGATGATGATAGTTCGGCTATCCGGACACCCCCTAGTCTGGAACTCCCTCAGTAGCCCCTGAACCAGGCTTCAATGACGATGAGTCCGGCGCGCATGTTGTCTTCGGCATTGCAAGGCGGATTCTTCCTTCGAATAATTTATAGAAGATTGTGAACACCAGGATAGTGTCCAGCTCTGCAAAAATAAATTCCATGTACCACTGTAGAGAGAATAATATTACACAAGTTCAATCTACTGACGTATTTCATGGCGTGACGTCACGCCATTACCAAGCCTTTACTCAAATTGTTTTTATTGTTCCACCTCTATGCGTTTAGCGAGGCGGTTTCCTTGGCACGTCTTGTCGAAGCAGAGATCGTGTTCCCCTTATTCCGGGATTCCAATAAATACGGACGTGGGTAACCCAACCGCGCCACTGAATGTGACGCTTGGGAGATAAGCGAGTTTTACCAGGCCGGTGGGGACACATGTTCTTGTCCGCCCATATAAGGGGATAAAGATCCAACCCTTTTACCTGCGCCTTCTTCCTCCTTGGCTTATCCATCTCCGCGAACTCGAGCTCCAGCGCCCAAGTCCGCACTTCTCACCTCAACCTTCTCCAACTATGTTCGGAGCGGGAGGCAAGTGGATGGCCTCCTCCGTCACGGAGGGGCAGATCCAGAAGCTGCGCGACGCCGGATATTTGTCCAGCGACATCGCGCACCGGCTCCCCGACAAGGGAGAGCTCATCCCCACCCCCAGGCCCCATGAGAGGGTAGTATTTCTTCCCCATTTCATCCGCGGACTGGGCTTCCCACTTCATCCCTTTGTCCGGGGGCTCATGTTCTACTACGGCCTAGATTTCCATGATCTGGCCCCGAATTTCATCCTCAACATCTTGGCGTTTATCGTCGTGTGCGAGGCCTTCCTCTGCATCCAGCCCCACTTCGGCTTGTGGCTCAAGACCTTCAGTGTCAAGCCGAAGGTTGTGAAGGGCAGCCAAGCGGAGTGCGGAGGCGCCATGGTGGGCAGGATGTCCCACGTTACGTGGCTGGAGGGCACTTTCGTGGAAACCATCAAGGGGTGGCAATCAGGGTGGTTCTACATCACCGAGCCGCGTGACCCTGATTGGGCAGCGGCCCCCGAATTCAGATCTGGCATCCCTACACGGCTCACCTCCTGGAAAGAGAGTGGCCGGATCTGGGGGGATTCGGAGGAGCTGACCGGACTCCAAGCCTGTATCCAGAAGCTGGTGGACAAGAAGCTCAAGCTTGTCAACGTAGTCCAGGTCATGCTCATCCGTCGGATTCTCCCGTGCCAACGACGGGGCTTCAACATGTGGGAGTTCGATCCGGCGCAGCACCAGACCCTGAGCGGGCTCTTCGACACTACGTACGAAGATGTCTGGAAGGTGCTGTTCAAGGGCGCCGAGGCTCCCGCATCCGCTCCCGAAGATCGCGGATTCCGCTCGCAGCGTCCAGCTGACGAGGTGAGTGATTTCACCACTTGTTTCCCATAGTTTGACTCTATGCGGGATCTAAACTCCCTTTACGTTTGACAGGAATGGCTGGCGAAGGCCGAACGGACTATCTGTCCGGCCCCATTGCCAGAGGACCCAACGGACGCCCGCCTAACGGGGCTGCTGGCTCCGGCACCCCACGTGGTGCCGGAGAAGAAGGCCAAGAAGAAGGCCACGGGGACTCGGAAGAGTTCCCGTTTTCAGGTGCTATCGGATGATGAATCCGAGGCCGACTCCTCCCACCAAGGCGAGGAGGAGAAGAAGAAAGCCTCTCCCCCAGTGGGGGGAGGGAAGAAAAGGAAGGCCTCCCCAACAAGGGAGGCCGAAGGGTCCAAGAAGGGAAAAACTCTTCCCCCGGACCGCTCCGCCAACGCCAGTGACGATGACAAGGACTGGCCTCCAAGGGCCAAGCCCCTGGCGAGATCGTAAGTATCTGGACTCCCGAATAACTTCAAGGTTTTTATCTTTTGCCACATAATGTCTTTCTAATGCCGCATACAACCCTGCAGTCTGCCTAAGGATGATCTTCCCGCTTCGTCGAGCGGGTCCTTAGGTGCGTCGGATATGGATTCTCTTCCGACGGCCTCCACCCCCCGTGATGCGGACGATGCCGAGGTGGGATCCCAGGAAGGGACCCACCAGGAGGAGAGGGCCCCAGAGGTGTCGCAGGACAACCTCCCGGACTTTGCACCGGACTCGGCCCCGGAACCCACAGTGGCTCCAAAGTCCGGCGGGCGACCCCTTCGCAAGAAGGGCAAGACCATGACGCCGGCTGCCTCCGTCCAACCGGAGGTGCCGGATAACTTGCTGGAGGCACTCAACGGCGCCTCCATCAAAGAGGAACACCGCACTATTATGAGTGTGGTGATTCAGAAGGTGCAGCTCGCCAAGAGCAGGCTGACCGAAGCCTGCAGCAGCCTTCTAACAGGATTTGAGGTAAGAATTTCAATATGTATAAAATGGTACCGCATAGACAGTAGCCCCTGATGCTCGGTTCGGTGTTCGGAAAGAAAAGCCGGACTGAGTATCTAAAAAGATATACGCAGGAGTTATAAAAATATGTCAATATGGGATTGCAGGCTGCGCTGCTGACCTCTGCCGCACTGACTGCGGAGGTCAATACTTTGAAGGAAAACCTCGAGTGGTCCGAGAATGAGCTCGGCCGTGCCAAGAGGCATCTCGAGGGCAAGGAAGGTGAATAACACCTTATTAAAATTGTACCTTACAGAAAAGAATTTTGGTTGCAAAAAGAATGACAAGGATAACGTGGGTATTGAAGGGGCCACTAACGAGGTGGCGAACCTGAAAGAGGCGATGGCCGCGGCCGAATGAAATGCGGCCGCAGAGCGCACCGAGCGAGAGAAACAAGAGGCGCGGGTGGCGCAGGTACAACAAGAGCTCCAGGATCTCGTGAAAAAACATGAGAGCCTGGAGCGTGACTCGAAGACTCAAGAGTCTGAGCTTGCAACGGCTCTTGAGAGTGCCAAAGCCGCTAAGGCCGAAGCCTACAAGGCCCTCTAGGAGATTGAGGCGGTGAAGAAAATAGCAGCGGGTAAGGCATTTTTCATGCAAAGTAAGCATGTGAGTGTTAATGACCTGTTGCTTACCCGAATTCGGTGCTCTCCAGGAGCGTTCGTAGATCTTCCTCGCAGCGTGTCCGATGCTGCCGCATTCTACCAGGCCGAGGAGGGGAGCTCGATGGAGAAGGTCTTCTGGTCTCAGTATGCTGAGGCCGGACATCCGGTGCCCCTTAGCGACCAGCTGAAGCAGCTGGTCGAGCTCCACAAGGCGGCCGAACATGCCATGAAGGGCCTCATAGTTCGGCTGTGGCCTAAGGAGGCCATGTCTGGGAGCTACTTCGGCCTGGTGCGGCGGCTGGTGGATGCGTGCCCGTGGGTTGAAGTCATCTGGCACTCCGCCTATATTGAGGGTGCCCATCGGGCCCTTGCCCGCGCGAAAGTGCATTGGGGCAAGATGGATGCCCAGAAGCTTGTGACGGACCCGCCACCATAGGGCAAGGAGCATCGCATGCCCGAGATGTATTATAAGAGTGTGCTGAAGGGCGCCCGCACTATTGCGGGGGAGTGCTCCAAAGATGTAATTTTTGAGTAGACTCGCATTTTGTTATCCTGTGCGCTGAAAACTTAGTTAATTTAAAATATTACCTTCTGTGCGGCCGTTTATCAAATCTGAGAGATGGCAAGTCGTCGGCTTCAGCCCCCATGCCACAAGTGCTGGGGTGTTCGGGATAAACTTGAGAACTCTTGTTCCCATTTTTGGGTCCATCTAGGGAGGTGCTCAACACAGCGAACAAGGCAACCGGACTTATAATGCTTGGACACTCTCACTTAGCCATAGAATTCTATAATTTTAAATTTCGGCGAAGCCCCTAGTCTTCGGAAGGCCGAATTTGGGGCGCTATCCACGCCTAGGCCGGACAAGATCCGGCTCCTCGCTCTAAGCGGCATAAGTCTTTAAGGACTCGCAAAAACCTCTCGAACAGCGACCGGCTCTCGCCTCATCATGACGGTCAGTTTTAGCTTTCTCCACTGAGGCGTTAACCCAGCTCAACTGGGGTGCAATCGCAGTGGTTCTCCCAGTGCTACCTTAGCCGATATAACGGAACGTAAGGTACCAAAACATGGGAGCCGGGCAAACCCAACTATTGACCCAAGACATGATTCGGAGCCGATGCATATAGTGCTATAAGTTCAGGGTGCCACACTTGTGAAAGTGTTCGGACTTATCACACCATGACGCGGGAGACATAAGCCCCTGGTGTGTTTTAACCGTACCCACAAGTATAGGGGATCGCAACAACTTTCGAGGGTAGAGTATTCAACCCAAATTTATTGATTCGACACAAGGGGAGCCAAAGAATATTCTCAAGTATTAGCAATTAAGTTGTCAATTCAACCACACCTGGATAACTTAGTATCTGCAGCAAAGTATTTAGTAGCAAAGTAGTATGATAATAATGGTAACAGTGGCAAAAGTAAAGATAATAGTTTTGTAGTGATTGTAACAGTAGCAACGGAAAAGTAAATAAGCGAAGCATAATATGTGAAAAGCTCATATACATTGGATCAGTGATGGATAATTATGTCGGATGCGATTCCTCATGTAATAGTTATAACATAGGGTGGCACAGAACTAGCTCCAACTCATCAATGTAAGTACACATGTATTCCGAATATAGTCATATGTGCTTATGGAAAAGAACTTGCATGACATCTTTTGTCCTACCCTCCCGTGGCAGCGGGGTCCTAGTGGAAACTAAGGGATATTAAGGCCTCCTTTTAATAGAGTACCGAACCAAAGCATTAACACATAGTGAATACATGAACTCCTCAAACTACGGTCATCACCGAGAAGTATCCCGATTATTGTCGCTTCGGGGTTGTCGGATCATAAAACATAATAGGTGACTATAGACTTGCAAGATAGGATCAAGAACTCACATATATTCATGAAAACATAATAGGTTCAGATTTGAAATCATGGCACTCGGGCCCTAGTGACAAGCATTAAGCATAGCAAAGTCATAGCAACATCAATCTCAGAACATAGTGGATACTAGGGATCAAACCCTAACAAAACTAACTTGATTACATGGTAAATCTCATCCAACCCATCATCGTCCAGCAAGCCTACGATAGAATTACTCACGCATGACGGTGAGCATCATGAAATTGATGATGGAGGATGGTTGATAATGACGACAGCGACGAATCCCCCTCTCCGGAGCCCCGAACGGACTCCAGATCATCCCTCCCGAGAGAGATTAGGGATTGGCGGCGGCTCCGTGTCGTAAAACGCGATGAAACTTCCTCTCCGATATTTTTCTCTGCGAAACGGAATATATGGAGTTGGAGTTGAGGTTGGTGGAGCATCAGGGGGCCTACGAGATAGGGGGCACGCCCAAGGGGAGGGGGCACGCCCCCACCCTCGTGGACAGGGTGTGGGCCCCCTCACCTTGATTCTTTATCTAGTATTTTTTATATTTTCCAAAAGTTATCTTCGTGGATTTTCAGGTCATTCCGAGAACTTTTATTTTCTGCACAATAAACAACACCATGGCAGTTCTACTGAAAACAGCGTCAGTCTGGGTTAGTTTCATTCAAATCATGCAAGTTAGAGTCCAAAACAAGGGCAAAAGTGTTTGGAAAGCTCCGGGATGTCACAGTTAGATACGTTGTTCGAGACGTATCATGCCCGCCGCCTGCGGGCCGTACCGATAGCCCGTCGTGGGAGCATGACAGCGCTGCCATGGATGATGTCACAGTCAACATGCCTGCTCCGGGATTTGGGGTGGCTTCCCGGTACGGCCCACTGTGGCCATGCCTGCTCTGGGATTCGGGGGTGGCAGGCTGCACTGTAGCCACGCCCCGTTCTATCACCGTTATGTGGGTGCAAACTTTGAGGGGCACGGGGTGGGCCACCTGCTAGAGGTCCGCCACTCTTGTGGCCGCCTACTAGGAGTCGGCACACTTTGGGACCGCTCATTGAGCCTTGCCGCCTTCCAGCAGCCGGCCACGGGAAGGCGGCCCGTCGTCTCGGAAAAGCCAGGGGGAGCTGATGAGGCTACTCGTGGTCATTTACTCCCACAGTAGTCCCCGAAGCTGGTGGGGCTTCGCGGCTGAAAGAAGAGCGTGAGGCCCTAGCAGCTTCCTAATCTGAAGAGCCGACAACTAGGAGTCGGCCACGACCAGGCGCACCGTATGGAAGATTTCTAAGTGCGAAGGGGGGAACCAGGTGGCACATGCGCCGGGCCGCTGTTTGCGTGCCATGCGGCACCAGCTGGCTGGACCAACCTGCCAGCCCACGCGCACGATGGGATGTCGCAGCAGGCTGGGCCTGCCACTACCGCGCCTCAGCCCATGTGCGGAAATGCTGCGGCCAAGGTGGGCGGTTGGCATTCCGGGCATGGTTTAATGCACGCTGTTAAGGCGCGATAAATGCGGGGTTGTGGGGGCGCAGTTAATCCCACGTCCCCCACTTTGCGCCCCCTTGGCTTCGCCGTCTGGGGCTATAAGTAGGGGGAGAGGGGGAGTGCCAGACGCATGCGCGCCCACCTCCCCCTTTGCCATTCTCTTCGTCCTCCTTTCTCCTTCTGCTTCTGCTGCTGCTGTCCGCCGCCGCCCCACTCCTCCGGCCACCCTGCTGTGTTGTTGCTCGCCGCAGCAGGGACGCGTACTCGCCATCACGCCGCCCTTCCATCGAGCTTTTCGTGCTCATGGCGTGCTCTGGAGCATGGGACGGCTCCAATGTCCATGAGGACCACATCGACTTCCATCGCCGGATGCGGCGGTTGCCCGGCGAGGACTATGTGAAGGTTCGCCTAGCGCCCGAAAGGGAGATCTCGCTGGCACCGGAGGAAGGTGAGCGCGTCATCTTCGAGTCACACTGCCTGCGTGGCCTCATCCTGTCGGCAAGCGGCTTCCTCCATTCCTTCCTCAACTTCTACGGCCTCTAGCCGCACCTCCTCACGCCAGAAGGTGATGCTGTCTGCCTTCGTCACCCTCTGTGAAGGCTTCCTCGGCATCCTCCCCACCCTCGAGCTCTGGGGCGAGTTCTTCTACACGAAGCTCGGCACCGTCACCAAGGTGGTAGCGGCGCAGTGCGGCGCCTTCATCACGGTGCGGAGGCCGGCTGCTGACAACCCCTTCCCGTCCATCACGCTGATATAGTCGGTGAAGATGTGGCAACAATCGTACTTCTATGTGAAGAGCGTCAACCAGGAGGCCGACTGGGTCAACCTGCCGACCTACGCAGCCGCCCGCTGACTGGAATGTGCGCCGACTGGTCGTACTAGCCCAAGACGCTGTTGGTCGCCGGTGCCGCCACCGTCGCACAACTCAAGGTGATGGTGAAGTCAGAGGGCCTCACTGGGACGGACTTGCTGTCCGCCTTCATGGCGCGCCGGGTGTCACTGTCAAAACCGGTGGATCTCGGGTAGGGGTTCCCAATCTGTGCGTCTTAGGCTGATGGTAACAGGAAGCAAGGAACACAATGTTTACCCAGGTTCGGGCCCTCTCGATGGAGGTAAAACCCTACTTCATGCTTGATTAATATTGAAGATATGTGGAATACAAGAGTAGATCTACCACGAGATCATAGAGGCTAAACCCTAAGAGCTAGCCTATGATGGTATGATTGTAATTGTGATCGGCCTTCTAAGGACCATGATCTCCGGTATATATAGACACCGGAGAGCTAGGGTTTACATGGAGTCGGTTTACAAGGAAGGAAACATAATATCCGGATCGCCAAGCTTGTCTTACACGCAAAGGAGAGTCCCATCCGGACGCGAGCCAAAGTCTTGAGTCTTGTATCTTGACGCTTCTATAGTCCGGACGATGTATATAGTCCGGCTGTCCAGATAACCCCTTATCCAGGACTCCCTCAGTAGCCCCTGAACCAGGCTTCAGTGACGATGAATCCAACGCGCAGTCTTGTTTTCGGCATTGCAAGGCGGGTTCCTCCTCCGAATACTCCAAGGTTATCATCGAACACATAGACCGTGTCCGGATCTGCAAAATGATCTTCACATACCACCGTAGAGAGAATGATACTCCATCTGAGAACTTTTAGACAACGTGACATGCCATTAGGGCGAGGTCATTACTCGAACCGTTTTTTCACAACCAGCCACAACACGTATTGCGAGGCGGTTTCCTTGACACGTCCTGTCAAAGCAAAGATCATGTCCCCTTATCGCGGGATTCTCATCAATACAGGTATGGGTAACCCCCCCCCCCCCCCCGTGCCATCAATCGTGGCGCTTGGGAAGTAAGCGATTCTCAACAGGCTAGTGGGGAGGCGCACCCCTTTCGTCGCCTCTATAAAGGGATACGAGTTCCTCATTTTTACCCACGCCTTCTTCCTCCCATCGCATACTCTTGCCCCCTCGAGCTCCAGCGCCCTAGTCCAGGTCTTCTCCGCACGGTTAGTCATGTCCAGAGCAGGAGGCAAGTGGGTGGCTTCCACCATGACGGAGAAGAAGATCGCGAATCTTTGGGCGGCCGGATACTTGGCCGCAGACATAGCGCACCGACTACCAGATGAGGGGCAGATCATTCCAACTCCAGGACCCCACGAGAGGGTCGTGTTCCTTGCCCACTTCGTCCGTGGACTGGGGTTTCCACTCCACACCTTTGTCCGCGGGCTTATGTTCTACTATGGGCTAGATTTTCATGATCCAGCTCCGAACTTCGTCCTCAACATCTCGGCGTTCATCGTCGTGTGGAAGGCTTTCCTCTGCATCAAGCCTCATTTCGGCTTGTGGCTCCAAACCTTCTGCGTGAAGCCGAAGATTATGAGTGGCCAGCAAGCGGAGTGCGGAGGAGCCATGGTGGGAAAAATGCCTAATGTCACCTGGCCTGAAGGCTCCTTTCCGGAAACCATGAAGGGGTGGCAATCGGGGTGGATCTACATCACGGAGCCACGCAACGCCAACTTGGCACCGGCCCCCGAGTTCCGATCTAGAACCCCTTTGCGTCTCACCTCCTGGGAACAGAAGGGCCTGTTATGGGGCGAATCTGCAGAGCTGACCGGACTCATCAACTGTGTCAAAGGCATGAAGGACAAGAACATCAAGCTTGTCAACGTGGTCCAAGTCATGCTCATTCGCCTGATTCTGCCGTGCCAAAGGCGGGCATTCAATTTGTGGGAATTCGTCCCAGCCGAACACCGGACGCTCCAGAGGCTCTACGGCATGAAGCATAAGAATGCATGGAAGGCGTTGTTCAAGGCCACCGAGGTACCTCCTCTCATAACCGAGGACCGCGGGCTCCACGCCGCACAGCAACCTACCTAGGTGAGTTCTCAGGCCGCCACCGGGTCTGACTCTTCCCAATGTACTCATGGGGGAATTCCTAAGTGATTGTGTATATTTGTTTTAGGAGTATGTGGAGACAGTGGAGCGGATCGACAGTCCGGCTCCGTTACCGGAAAGCCCAGCCAATGATCTTCTGACGAAGATGCTGGTCCCGTTGCCCTATAAGGGGCCGGAGAAGAAGGCCAACAAGAAGGCCCCGGGGACCCGAAAGGGTCTCCGAAGTAAGGTTGCGCAAGCCTCGTCCGAACATGACGAGGTGCACTCCTCCCCCGAAGGGGAAGAAGAAGAAGAAGAGGCCGCCCCGTCCGGAAAGGATGGGGGGCCTGAGACGGTGAATAAGGGGGCCAGGAGAGGCCCCCGGCATAAGGTCGTCATACCCTTGTCGTCTGATGTCGACGAGGCATATTCCTCCCGCGGAAGTGGGGAGGAACAAGGAGAAACACCACCTCCCCGTGTCCGGGGAGGGAAGAAGAGGAAGGCCGCCCCAGTGGGGGAGACTGGGACGTCCAAGAAGGGAAAAGAATCCCTTCCGGACTACTCCGCTACCGCCGCCGATAGCGAGGAAGGGTGGCTGCCCAGGAAGAAGCCCCTCGTGCGGTCGTAAGTATCCGCATTCAGTCGTAATTTTCGCTTCATAATTTTGTTTATAATGCCGAGCTTGTATACAGTCCGGCCACGGCCCATCCGGGAGTGTCGTCTTCGGACGGGTCCTTGAGTGAGTCAGCAATGAACTCACTCCCGACGGCCACGTCTCCTCACCCTGCGGTCGACACGGAGGTGTTGTCCCAAAGGCTCCCGACAATGGCGGAGGTGGCCCTAGAGGCGCCTTAGGGTGGCGTCCCAGGAGTCGGACTCGCGGGGTTCAAGGTCCCCACGGGTCATGTCGATGAGAGCCACGGCAAGCCGGGCTCTCAGCCGAGCACTATTCTGGAGCCTTCATTGGTTCCAGACTTAGGCGGGCAACCCCTCGTTATGGAGGGAGGGCCATCTATATCAAGGACTTCCGTTGCGCCCCAGGCGCCGAATTGTCTGCTGGAAGCGCTTCGAGGCGCTTCCCTAGATGAAGAGCACCGTACTCTCATGAGTGCGGTGCTTCAGAAGGTGTCATCCGCCAAGAGCAGACTAACCGAAGCCCGCACCAGCCTCCTAATAGGCTTTGAGGTTAGCAGTAAAAATATGTAAAATCACCACCCGATAGGTAGTAGCCCCTGATACTATGTTTGGTGTTCGGAAAGAAAAACCAAATGGAGGGTCAATTATAATCCGCAGGAATCTAACAATAAGTGTGAATGTAAATAAACAGGCTGTGCTACTGGCCGGTGCTGCTCGCACGGCCGAAATCGCCGGCCTGACGCGGGATTTAGAGCGGGCACAGGGAGAGCTCGGCCTCGCGAGGAGGCAGCTCGAAGAGAACAAAGGTGAATGATTCCCCTCTCTCATATAATAAATAGTAAATAAAATTTGATTATGCTAATGACGAGACGTCGTGATGTGGTAACAGAGGCCGCCACCGAAGTGGCGTTCCTCAAGAAGGCGCTGTCCGAGGCCGAACACAAAGCAGCCTTGGAACTCAAGGAGCGCAAAAAGCAAGAGGCCCGAGTGGGCGAGGTACAAGAAGAGCTCTAGGAGCTTGGCAAGAAGTTCGAGTCTGCGGAGCGGGAGCTTAAAGCAAAGGAGGCCGAGCTTGCGAAGGCCCTTACAAATACAAAAGACGCCAAGGCCGAAGCTGAGAGGGCTCAGCAAGAGATCCATGAGGCCAAGAAAATAGCGGTGGGTAAGAAATTTTTTATGCAAAGCAAACATGTGGAGGACGCGTTTCTTTTACTTACTCGAATCCGGAGCTGTCCAGGGGCATTCGCAGACCTGCCACGCAGCGTATCAGACGCCGCGGAGTTCTACCGTGCCCAGGATGGGAGCTCAATGGAGAAGTTGTTCTGGTCCCAGTATGTTGTGGCCGAGCATGCAATGCCTCTGAGTGACCAACTGAAGCAGTTGGTCGAACTCCACAAGGCCGCCAAAGTGGCTATGAAAGATCTCATAGTCCGGATATGGCCTAGTGAGCTTCTGCCCACCAGCTACTTCGACCTGATCAAGCTGATGGTGGATTCCTGTTTGCGACTGGAAGTCATCAAGCGATCCATTTGCATTGAGGGTGCCCGCCGGGCCCTTGCCCGCGCCAAGGTGCATTGGGGCAAGCTGGATGCGGAGAAGCTGGTGAAGGACGGGCCGCCGGAGGGCAAGCCACATCGCGTCCCCGAGAAGTATTATGATGGCGTTATGAAGGGTTCTTGCCTCGTGGCCGATGAATGTAGCAAAGACATAATTTTTGAATGAATTCACTTATGTAAAGATTGTAATTTAAAGACGAAGTACTTGCGCTATGTAGCGCTTTCGTAATTTAAAATATTACCTTCTGTGCGGCTGTTTATCAAATTCTGAAAGTAGGCTAGTCGTCGGCTTCCGCCCCCGTGCAACTAGTACTGGGGTGTTCGTGGAAAACCCGGACACTCTTTATCCAAATGTTTGGTCCCTTAAGGAGGTGTCCAGCGCAGCGAACCAAGCAATCGGACTATACAACTTTATAAACTTCACTTAGCCATAGAAGTATATGATTTTAAATTTCGGCGAAGCCCCTAGAATCTGGAAGGCCGAATTGGGGCGCTATACACGCCTATATCGGAGAAAGCCGAATTAACGCCTAAAGCGGAAAAATCTTTAAGGATTTTAATACCTCTCGAAAAGCGACCAGTCTCTCGCCATGTCATGTCGGACAGTTTTGTGCTTTCTCTACTGAGGTGCTCGTCCGGAAGAACCAGGGCACAATCGCAGTAGTTCTCCCTGCGGTACCTTAGCCGAATTAACGGAACGTAAGGCACCAAAGCAAGGGAGCCAGGCTATCCCAACCGTAACCCAAGACATGATTCGGAGCTGATGCATATAATGCTATAAGTTCGGGGTACCGCACTGTTGAAAGTGTTTGGACATGACTTGCCATATTATGGGGTAACATAAGAAGCCCCTGGCAAACTACACGTACCAAAGTGTACGGATGCAAAATTAAATAGACATTTATAAAAAATGCTCGAATAAAAATAAGTAAGCTGATGCTATTTGTGGTCTTCCATTGATGAATAATATGTTTAAGCATATGTTTACAATGTATGCATTAAGCGGAGACAAAATAGGATTATTTGACATATCCTATCCAGGGGCAGGCTACGTATAGATAGATAAAGCAGGAATGATGATCGGAATTAGATTCCACCTGGGTGTTTCCTGCTGTGCCCAAAGCCTGTTGCCTCCTGGGTTTCCTCTCCCATGTAAGTCCGACCATCTGGCTGTTCTGGAGAAGCTGCACTAAAGCAATGTCCTTAAGGGTGAATGAAAAGGTTATGAAGTGATACCGTACTGTTGGCTGAGCCCCTGATACGCCTCCGCCTGTACCCATGGTATTTTGAGTGCGTAATTGTGTACGCATGGCATGAATGCTGCCTTGATGGGATTTGAGCGGAGGCCGGATTGCTAGTCCTGCTCTTGTTGTGCCTGCTTATCTTGCTGCGGGGTGTTCCGCCCTCGCTTGACGAAACTTGGAAATGTCGTTGCTGGATTGGTGGTTTGCCCGAGGAGGCCGCATTGTAATTCTACCGCAAGGGCCGCAGTATGTTCTTCTGTACGGAGAGAGCGGTCCATATTCCCGTTGACTGTTATGACCCCGCACGGGCCTGGCATCTTGAGCTTGAGGTATGCATAGTGTGGTACCGCATTGAATCTAGCAAATGCGGTTCGTCCGAGCAGGGCATGGTAACCACTTCGGAATGGGACGATATCGAAGATTAGCTCTGCGCTTCGGAAGTTATCCGGAGATCCGAAGACCACTTCCAATGTTATAGAGCCCGTGCAACGGGCCTCTACTCCAGGAATGACACCTTTAAAGGTGGTTTTGGTGGGCTTGATCCTAGAAGGATCGATGCCCATCTTCCACACTGTGTCCTGATAAAGCAGGTTCAGGCTACTGCCTCTGTCCATAAGGACTCTTGTGAGGTGAAATCCGTCTATAATTGGGTCTAAGACCAATGCGGCTGAGCCGCCATGACGGATGCTAGTAGGATGGTCCCTACGTTCAAAGGTGATCGGACAAGCTGACCATGGGTTGAATTTGGGGACGACTGGCTCCATCGCATATACGTCCCGTAGTGCTCGCTTCCGTTCCTTCTTGGAGATGTGGGTGGCGTAGATCATGTTGATCGTTTTCACCTGGGGGGGAAATTTCTTCTGCCCCCCATGTTCAGACGCTGGGGCTCATCGTCATCGTCACTGTGCAGCCCTTTGTCCTTGTTTTCGGCGTTTATTTTGTCGGCCTGTTTAAATACCCAGCAGTCTCTGTTGGTGTGGTTGGCTGGCTTGTCCGAGGTGCCATGAATTTGGCACAAGCGCTCCAGTATACGGTCCATACTGGACGGTCCTTGATTGTTACGCTTGAATGGCTTCTTCCGCTGATCGTATTTTGATCCGCTGAATCCGGCATTGACCTCTGTATCCTCGGTGCTGTCGCCGTTGTTTCTTCGCTTGTGTCTGTTGCGCCGTGGCTTGCCATTATTGTCCCGGACATCTGAAGTTCTAGAATGTGGCGTAGTGCTACTGCAAGCCAACCAGCTGTCCTCGCCCGTGCAAAAGCGGGTCATTAGTGTCGTAAGGGATGCCATGGACTTGGGTTTCTCCTGGCCGAGGTGTCTGGCGAGCCACTCGTCACGGATATTATGCTTGAAAGCCGCCAGGGCTTCAGCGTCCGGACAGTCGTCTATTTGGTTCTTTTTAGTTAGGAACCGAGTCCAAAATTTCCTGGCTGATTCTCCGGGCTGTTGAGTAATGTGGCTCAAGTCACCATCATCCGGAGGTCGCACATATGTGCCCTGGAAGTTGTCAAAGAATGCGTCTTCCAGATTTTCCCAACTGCCAATGGAATTTGTGGGCAGGCTGTTTACCCAGTGTCGGGCAGGTCCTTTGAGCTTAAGGGGAAGATACTTGATGGCATGTAGATCATCTCCGCGGGCCATGTGAATGTGGAGAAGGAAATCCTCGATCCATACCACGGGGTCTGTGGTGCCATCGTATGATTCGATGTTTACGGGTTTAAACCCTTCTGGGAATTCATGATCCATTACTTCATCAGTGAAGCATAGGGGGTGTGCGGCGCCTCTATGTCGGGCTATGTCACAGCGCAGTCCGGCTGCGTCTCACTGGTTGTATTCGGCCCGGACGGATTTGCTGTTGGTGTATCCGGTATGACGGTCATCTTCATGTGCTTCGGCACGCCCCCGCGATTCGTAGATCGATCTTGGTTGTCCTGCGACGTTATCCAGTTTATCGCGCAGGTCATGAGTAGCCCTGGGCCGTAGTAAACCGGCGCGGGGGTACGTGCTGGTATTTCGGCAGATATGCCATTTTGTCCCGACCGCGAGGCGGTCGGTCAGCCATGGGGTGCTCGTTTCCGTATTCCTCGGCTGCCAGCACTTCTGTCCATCTGTTTGTGAGCAGATCTTGATCAGCTTGGAGCTGCTGTTGCTTCTTCTTCAGGCTTCTCGCACTGGCAATAAGCCGTCTCTTGAAGCGCTCCTGCTTTGCGGGGTCTTCGAGTACGCCGAACTCGTCGTCGCCGAGGCTAATCTCGTCTTCAGAGAGGGGCATGTAGTTGTCCTCCTCCGGATACCCGTATGTCGCCTGTTCATCTGGGCTGTCATGCCCGTCTTCCTGTTTGGCCTGCTCGAAGGCGGGCCGTTCGGGGTTGTATTCATCATCGACACCGTCTGGATTATTATCGTCTCCGGTGCCGGTATTGCCTTGGCAGGGCTTGGAGCGGCGCTGACGACGCCCATGCTATGCTTTCTTCTTGGAGGGGTTATCCTCCGTTGCCTCATCGCCATTGGTTTCTTTCGTAGTGTCCACCATATATATATCATATGAAGAGGTGGCTGTCCACCGCCCTGTGAGCAGTGGCTCCTGTATGTCTCCTGCATCGTCGTCCACACCATCGATGTCTTCGAAGTCAAAGTCGAGCACGTTGGTTAAATCATCGGTCGTGGCAACAAAGTGGGTGGTGGGTGGGCAGCATATTCCTTCGTCGCCTACTCCCCACTCAAGCCGGACATAGTTCGGTCAGAGCCTCCTGACAGAGAGAGAGACTTTAATGAGTTCAGCATGTCCCCAAAAGGCGAGTGCCGAAAGATGTCCGCAGCGGTAAACTCCATTATCGGAGCCCAGCCTGGCTCGACTGGCTTGAGATTGAGCGGACCAAGACCAACAACCGGATATGAGTCCGGGGGCCCAGGGTTAAAGGCCTCCACAGCGGTGGGACCCGTGTTCGGCTCTACCGCCGATAAGTGTGCGCCCTGCGGAGCGGGGTCCAGCCCTCCGTCACTAGGCAACACAACCTGCCCTGGATTTAGATCCAAGGCTGCTTCGGGGTTGATGTCACGGGCACTATCTGACAGCAGGTCTAGGCTGTGCTCGTCGTGGCTGTCCGGTGCTCCTGGCGCAAGCTCGAACCCGTCGAAGATCAAGTCTCCGCGGATATCCGCCGTGTAGTTCAAGTTTCTGAACCTGATCTGGTGGCCAGGGGTGAAGCTGTTGATCTGCTCCAACTGGCCAAGCGAATTGGCCCGCAGTGCGAAGCCGCCGAACACAAAGATCTGTCCGGGGAGAAAAGTCTCACCCTGGACCGTGTTGTTGACGATTGAAGTCACCATCAAGCCTCGAAGCGACGACATAGAGGAACTCTCAATGAAAGCACCAATGTTGGTGTCAAAACCAGTGGATCTCGGGTAGGGGGTCCCAATCTGTGCGTCTTAGGCTGACGGTAACAGGAAGCAAGGGACACAATGTTTACCCAGGTTCGGGCCCTCTTGATGGAGGTAAAACCCTACTTCCTGCTTGATTAATATTGAATATATGTGGAATACAAGAGTAGATCTACCACGAGATCGTAGAGGCTAAACCCTAAGAGCTATCCTATGATGGTATGATTGTAATTGTGATCGGCCTTCTAAGGACCATGCTCTGCGGTTTATATAGACACCGGAGAGTTATGGTTTACATGGAGTCGGTTTACAAGGAAGGGAACATAATATCCGGATCGCCAAGATTGTCTTCCACGCAAAGGAGAGTCCCATCCGGACACGAGCCGAAGTCTTGAGTCTTGTATCTTGACGCTTCTATAGTCCGGACGATGTATATAGTCCAGCTGTCCGGATACCCCCTTATCCAGGACTCCCTCACCGGGTGCTTCCCCTCCAAGGCCGGCCACACATAAGCTGGCACCAAGACCCGAGCCGGATGTGCATCAACGAGATGCCACACGCGGAGGTGGCTCACTTAGTGAATTACATCTTGAACTACAAGCTCTCGGAGGAGGAGTGGCGGTTCGGCAAAGAGTCATACTGCGCGTGCATCCACCACCTAAGGTAAGCCTTCATTTCTTTACTTTGCTTTTAGTTGTCGGGTTCTTCCTACCCGTCTTGACCAATTGACCGTGAAACAAGGCTCCCTCATCCAGCCGGCAGCCAGTACCTTGGGGCTAGAGCGTGAGTTTCTCCCCGACCGGGTGGAGAGCGACGTGGACAACCCTGACTTGGAGGCGACCGCCCTGGAAGATACCACCACAGGCGGTGGCAACGAGGTAGGCGTCTCCGAAGCCGGAGGTGGGCTCGAGGACTGGCCTGATGATGATGACGAAGAGGTCGTCCCGTGCCGCCAGCCGGCGTCCGGCCAAGCGGGCGCGAGCTCATTCGCCGCATCGGCCGCCCGAGGTGGCGCGCAAAAACGTCGAGCCGCGCCATCAATGTGGGGCAGCCGGCCGAAGAAGCCCAAGAGCTCGGCCATGGCGACCAAGCGGGAGGAGCCAGCCGCGAAGGCGAGTCGCTTTTGGGAGGTTGTGAAGGAGCCCCCAACGGTTTCTGCCTAAGTACTGGCTCCTTATCGCAGTCTTTCTTCTTTTTTCTTGCAAACACCCTTCTGAACTTTCTCCTGCTTCCTTGACCAGGGCCCCGCTCTCTCTTGAGCGGTCGGACGCCGCCTCCATGGTGGGGACGGCGGGGGGCTCCGCCAACGCCTATCGCATGGACCCGCGCGCCAAGCTCCTGGCAGCAACAGAGAGGAACGCGCGGGAGGCGCGCGAGGCGCAGGAGGCAGAGCGGCAGAAGGCGGCGGCAGCGAAGGCGGCGTAGGAGGAAGCGGACGAGGCAGCGAGGGCACAAGCCGACGCCATTGCCGTGGCCCAGGCCGACGCTGCGGCTGAAGTGCAAGTGGGGGAGGCCACATGTTGCCAACCCCCACAACTCGTCGTCCCCCATCGCGCCGTGCCACCCGCACCCGAGGACCCGGTGGTGCCGCCTGAAGGAGCCGGTGGCGACCAGCCGGTCATGGAGAGGGAGGAGGGCGACGGCACCGAACCGGAGACAGAAGTGACTCTGTCGGCGCTGATCGTGGTGGACCAAGGCGGCGAACCCAACACACCACTAGTGCCGCCGACTGGCGGCGGACCTGTGGCGGGAACGGACCCCGCGGTCCGATCTCTAGCACGCCAGCGCGCCGGGAAGGTGGCCTCGGTGCCTCATCCGCAGGAGGCCAGGGGCGCAGGCTCGTCGACCATGGAATTGGAGGCGGCCAGCGTCAGCTCATCGGATAGGACGCCTGGGGGCGGGACGGCCGTGTTGAACGAGGCAGCACAGGACGTCTGAGCCCGGCTTCAATCTTAGTCCAACGCCCTGAAAAACTACAACCAGGAGTTCCTAGCAACGCGGACGGCCATCCGGGTATGTTTCTTGCGTTTTTGCTTCTCATGCTTGTATTCTTCTATGGGGGCGCATCTGCGGACCCACTGGGTGTAGTCCCCGAGTTCCGGGCCGGCTGTTGAGCAGGAGGCCTGGAACTTTTAAGTAGGCTCGGGTGCTGACTTGTTCTATTTTGTCTATTATCGTTGTTGCGGGATTATCATAATCTCCATGCGGCCGCCTTCAACTCCCATGTCCGGGAGCTGACCCTGCGGAATGCTGACTTGTCCGAAAGCCAAAGTAAGTATTCTGCCTTCTTTCTCTCGTGGGGGCGCGTCAGCGTACCCATTTGGTGTAGTCCCCGAGATTCGGGCCGACTGCTGAGGAGTCGGGCCGGATCTCTTTTGGTGACCACTCGCTTTCTTTCTTGCTTATTGATCGTTCTTCTTGGCTGTCTTTGTAGAGGCCAACACCGCCTTGCAGCAGCAGTTGGGCGAGCCCCAAACCACGCTGCGTGTCAATGAGGCGGAGTGCAGCACGGTGTCCCAGGAGCACGACCGCCTGGCCAAGAAGCTGGCTGAGCAGAAGGAGCTTCACAAGGCGGTCCTCCAGGCGGTGAAGGACAGCAAGACCGCTCTCCAAGCCGAGTACGATACCCAGGCAGCGAACTAGGCCGAATCGGAGCGGGCGCTGAGCGACGGCTACGGCCAAATTGAGAACATGGTCGATGGTGACTGGCCTTCCTCCTCTTTCCTTCGTCTGCCGCCTGTTGTCTCGTCAGGCTTCTAACTTCGCATTCCCTTTTGCTTCTTTGTGCAGAATATTTCCCTGGCTACTCCATCGCCGCCAGCCAGGCCATCGAGGCCCACCGTGAATCACGGAGGAAGGCTGGTGCAGACATTGTGCGGAATGATCGTCGGATGCTCGAGGAGTAGCTCTTGACCATCCAGGCCCGTCTCCAGCCGGCTCACCGGATGCTCCGCTAGCTGTAGCGTGTCAGAGCCCAGGTGATTTCCGCCCTTTGGACTGACACCCCGGTTCTGCACACCCCCAATCGGACTACCGACTGGCTGGAAGTGGCAGTCGGCCGCCTCGAGGCATGGAAGGCTTCTTCGGCCTGGCGCCAGGCGGGCATTGGAGATTGTCAGGGCGTGGTAACCTGGCCTGGATCTAGACCAGTTGGCCACATTCTGGCAGGAGGCCAACGAGATGTTGGTGGCGGTGAGGCCTGCTATCATTCACCGCGGCGCGGCGATCGCCGACTACACCGACACCAGCATCTTTGTCCCCGAGCTGAACGAGGATGGTGTTGAGGTGCCTGCAGACCTGTTTGGGATGAACCTGGAGGACGGTGAGGACTCGGCAGAGGAGATCGACTCCAGTGACGAGGGCGAGGACGAGGAGGGCAAGGACGGCAAAGACCCCACGCCATATGATGGTGCAGACGGCCTGCCTCAACCCAATCGTGCTTCTAGCAACGAGCCACGTGCGAGCGTGCCGGCTGCAGCTGGAGACGATCAAGCCGAGACTTACCAGCCAGCCACTCCACCAGCCGGCACGGCCGACTCCACCGACCTGCCGGACATGCCAGTTGCGCCCTTGGCCTAGGCGGCCAACTTATCTTGTACGTTTTCCTGTTTAGAAGCCTTTTGAACAATACTTGTTAAATTCGCGCAATTCCACCCACTGGCGGTGTATTCGAGCTATGTTGAATTCCGGCTTGAGAGCCTTTCTTCATGTAAATATTATCTCGCGTGTGCTATGCTTGTGTTGCATTCTGACTTTGCTTGCTTTTTGATCCTTTTGGCTTTTTCCTTTGCCACCCTCCCTTGGCTGCTGCCCTGCCAGCCAAACAGCCGCTCTGCAGACTGTGTCTGAGATGTGTGCTTAGCCGTTTGCGAAGGCAAGTACTTCAACCTTTTTAGGTCATGGCAAGGTAAGTGGGAAGCCGACCGGCCCGCTTCTTAGCAGCCGGTCGGCAAGGCGGGGAGTCGTCTTATGTTATGTAAGGGTGTTGGTCCTTAGCCATTTTTTGTGTGGGCACCATTTCCTGCCTTTGACTCTTGCCAGACGAACAACCACTCTGCAAGGTGCGGCTTTTGGCAAGAGAGGGCTTAGATGACGGCACACTACTTGTCCGGCTGCGGGTAGCGCTAACATAATACAAGGCGGCAAGTCCCCGAGCCGACTGGTCGAACCTGGTGCAGGACAAAAGAATGTAGTGACACATCATAGGCATAATACTTATGATACAGATAAGAAAGGGTAGTCCCCGAGTGCTCCTCGAGGGACCTGATGTCTTGTATTTAATACAAAAGATAGCTTGGTACATACTGCATCAACTGTAAAATCATCAAAGGAGATTGGAGTTCCATGGGCGTTCCGACTCCTTGCCGCAGTCATCTCTATTGCGTGCCTTGGGCTTCTGTGCATTGATCAGGTAGTAGGAGTCGTTTCCCAAGGCCATGCTGATGAAGAAGGGGCCTTCCCAAGGGGCCGAGAGCTTGTGCTGGCCAGCTGTTCGCTGGATCAGCCGGAGAAAAAGGTCGCCTTCTTAGAAAGATCTTGGCTTGACTTTCCGACTGTGGTAGTGGCGCAGGCTCTGCTGGTAGATGGCGGACTGACTGAGTGCCAATAGTTGTCCCTCTTCTAGCAGATCTACAACGTATTCTCGGGCCTCCTTTGCTTCCGCTTCCGTGTACATGGTGACGCGAGGTGAGTCGAACTCAATGTCAGTTGGGATGACGGCCTCGGCACCATACACAAGCAAGAAAGGAGTGAAGCCGGTTGACTTGTTTGGAGTGGTGCTCAGGCTCCAAAGGATGGCCGGCAGCTCCTTGAGCCATTAGTCGGCCGACCGCTCCAGCGGCTCGACCAGTCGGGGCTTGATGCCGGAGAGGATGTGGCCATTTGCTCACTCGACTTCGACGTTTGACTGCGGATGGGCAATGGACGCTAAGTCCAGTCAGATGCCCTACGTCGTGCAGAAACGGGCCAATGCTCCCTTGGCAAAAAATTTGCCGTTGTCGGTGATGATGCTGTGTGGTATGCCATACCGGATGGTGATATCTGTGATGAAGGTCATAGCAGTCGGCCCATTCAGCTTCTTGATTGGCTTTGCTTCAATCCACTTGGTGAATTTGTCAACAGCGACAAGCAGATGAGTCATGCCGCCGCGTGCCGTTTTGAATGGGACTACCATATCCAGCCCCCAGATGGCAAAAGGCCAGGTGAGGGGGTGGTCTTGAGTGCAGAAGCCGGCAGGTGTTGTTTAGAGCTGAATACTTGGCACCCCTTGCAGTGTTTGACCAGCTCTTTGGCGTCCTCCAAAGCGGTCGGCCAGAAGAAACCGTGGCGAAAAGCTTTGGCAACAAGTGATCTTGAAGCCGCATAGTGGCCGCACTCGCCTTGGTGGATGTCCTTGAGAATCGCCATGCCTTTCTCTGGCTCTACACAACACTGAAAGACTCCAGTCACGCTACGCCTGACGAGCTCTCTGTTTACTATTGTGTAGGCTCCTTCTCGGCGTTGAACTTGTCGGGCCGAGATCTCATCAGCCGGCAGCTCTCTGTTCACCAGGAAGTTGAGGATGGGCTACGCCCATGATGGAGCTGCACCCATGATGGAGCTGCGACTTCTTCTATTGTCAGCACGACCACTGTAACTAGGGCAGTTGGGTTGGGAGGTGGTGGGTTGGAGTCGGCCACCGCTTGTTGTGTCGTTGAAGTCCCCGGGTTGACTGCTGTAGTCCCTGGGCCGGGCTCTGAAGTCCCCGGGTCGGGTGTGGCTGTTGCAGTCCCCGAGCCACCTGCCGAAGTCCCCATGCTGACTACTGAGGTCCCCAAGCCGGATCCGACTGCTTTGGGGTCAGCTGGCACGAAGATGGAATTTGATTCCGGTCAAGGCTTGATAGACGACTTGAGGAAGCACTGAAGGGAGACGCCGGTTGGTATGGCTTGCCGGGTGGAGCCGATTCGTGCGAGGACATCTGCCTGTTCATTGTCGTCCCATGGCATGTGAAGGAACTCGCACCCTTCGAAATATCCGCTGAGTTTCTTAACGAGGAAGCGGTAGCTCGCCATGTTTGCATCCTTGGCATCCCAGTCGCCGGACGACTGTTGGACCACCAAGACTGAGTTTCCATAACAAAGGATCCGGCGGGTGATGAGTTCTTTGGCCAGCCGGAGCCCATGTATGAGCGCCCCATACTCGGTCAAATTTTTGGAGGCGGCGAAATGGATTTGTAGCGTGTATCTGAGCTTGTCGCCTTTGGGAGAGGTGAGGATGATGCCGGCTCGCAAATCGGTGCGCATCTTTGATCTGTCAAAGTGCATCCGCCAATGGGTGGTGTCGTGTTCTGGCGGTAGGTATTGAGTCTCAGCCCAGTCGACAAGGAAGTCGGACACCACTTGGGACTTGATGGCGGTGTGAGGCTGGTAGAAGATGGTTTAAGGAGCCAGCGCAATGGCCCACTTGGCCATCCGGCCTGATGCATCCCAGCTGCCCATGATCTCAGCAAGTGGGGCAGTGCAAACGACCGTGATGGGGTGCTCTTGAAAGTAGGCCTTGAGCTTCTTGGCGGCAAAATACATGCCATAACACATCTTCTGATAGTGGGGGTAGTTCTGTTTTGAGGTTGACAATACTTCAATCAAATAATACACGGGTCTTTGGACTGGCTGTGCCTTGCCATCTTCTGGGCGCTGAACCATGATGACTGTGCTGACCACCTGGCTGGTTGCAGCGATGTAAATGAGCATGGGCTCTTTGTCAGTCGGAGCCACCAGGACAGGTGGCGTGGTCAACATCTTCTTCAGCTTGTGGAAGGCTTCTTCCCAACTGACTGATGAAGCGGCTAAGGGAAGCCAAACAACCGGTGAACTTATGGACTTCTCGCAGCTGGGTGGGAATCTCCATCCTCTCCATGGCCTTGATCTCCATAGGGTTGCACTCAATGCCGCGTTCAGAGACCAGGAAGCCAAGGAGCTGGACGGCTGGTAGTCCAAAGACGCGTTTCTCAGGGTTGAGCTTGATCTGAAAGCGGAGCAGGTTGTCGAATGTTTCCTTGAGTCTTCCAGAAGGGTGCCGCGCTTCTTCGTCTTCACCACAATATCGTATACATAGACGTGGGCATTTCTGCCGAGCTGTTTGAGGAGGCACTTCTGCATGGAACGCTGAAAAGTGGCACCGGCATTCCTCAAGCCGAATGTCATAGTCAGGTAGAAGAAGGCTCCGAATGGTGTGATGAAGGCGGTCTTCATCCGATCGGCTGGATCTAGCTTAATCTGGTGGTACCCTTAGTAGGCATCCAAGAAACTCAAAAGCTTGTATTCGGCTATGGAGTCTATTACTTGATCAATCCGAGGCAAAGCAAATGGGTCTTTGGGACAGGCATTGTTGAGGCTGGTATAATCTATACATATGCGACATTTGTTGTTCTTCTTCAGTACAAGGACTGGGTTGGCAAGCCATTCTTCAAAGAACACTTCCATAATGAAGCCGGCTGCTAGAAGCCGGGCTATATCTTCACCAGCAATTCTTCTTTTCTCCTCCAACAGTCGGCAGACGGGTTGCTTGACTGGTTTTGCATCTGCTCGTACATGAAGCTTGTGCTCGGCGAAATCCGTCGGAACTCCCGGCATGTCCTTTGGGACCATGCAAAGATATCCTGATTCTCACGGAGGAAATCGACGAGCTCACTTTCCTATTTGCTATCCAGGTTTGTTCCCACAAGGGAGAACCTCTTCGGGTGCTCTGGGTCCAGAGGTATCTTCTTGGTTTCCTTGGCCGACTGGAAGGAGCCCTGAGCTTCCGACTCCTTTGGGTCTGGCGATAGGTCCGGCTGCTTGCCAGCCATGGACACAACCCGGTCAAGGATGTTCTTCTCGGCAGTGATCACAAGGGACTCGGCTAGCCGGCTGCTGGCTGCAACACAGGCGGATGATTTCTTATAGTCTTTGACTATGGTGGTGATGCCCTTGGTGCTTGGCATCTTCATCTTGAGGTAGGCATAGTGGGGCACAACCATGAACTTGGCCAGAGTAGGTCAGCCAAGTAATGCATGATAGGGGATCTCCAGGTCCACCACTTCAAACCAAACTACTTCACGGCAGAAGTGATCTTTGTCCCCGAAGAGGACATCTATCTTGATCTTGCCGATTGGTGAGCACGAAAGGACGGGTACAATGCCATGGAAGACGGTCCGACCGGGCAAGAGTTGCTTTGTCTTGATGTTCAGCTTCTCCATGGTGTCGCGGTACAAGATGTTGATGCTACTTCCGCCATCAATCAGGACTCGGGAGAAACGAGCAATTTGCCTCTCTGTTGCAAAGGTGGCATCCAACACCATGGCATAAGGGCCCGGAGAAGGCATCACCTCCTGGTGATCAGCTCGGCTCGAACTGATGGGCTTCTCGGACCAGTGCATGAACTCTGGGACCTTGGAGGTGACATCATTGACCTCTTGGTGTTGTCGGCGCCGACTGCGCCTGTCGTCAGCTTGGCTAGTGAAGATGATGTAGGTTGCATGCTCTTCAGGGAACTCGTCTTGGATAGCGCCGACTACTGGGTGGGCTGCCGGCTGCTGAGGAGCCGGAGGCGGCTGACCAGCAGGCGGAGGAGGCAGCAACCCCTTGCCTTTGGAGATTCAGGTGAGCCAGTGGCACTTCCGGGTTATGTGGTTGGACGGGTCGCGCCGCTGTGGAACTTGCAGGGGGCATCAAGGGTTTGCTTGTAGGAGAAAGCGGGCTGCCAAGCCAGCTTGGTGCCTTTCTGGCGCTCGGGTATGGGCTGTCCTTCTGGCTGCTGATCTTCAACAGTTGCCACCTCCCGGCTGGTGGAAGCCGGCATCGGGGCCTTGCGCTTGTTGTCGTCCTGTTGCGGGCGCCGACTGGTGTCGCCAGCCGGCATTTTAGGAGCCAGAGGGAGCACCTTCCCAGAGGTGTCCACCCGAAGCTCCGACTTCATTAAGGAGTCCCTAGTGGTGTACTTGTCCGCTATGATCGACCGCTCGTCGAGTGTAGCCGGCTCGTCGCTGAGGAGTCGATGCTTGAGGATGGTGCCTTCTCTGCACCGGGTGGTGAAGTACTCTATAGCTTGCACCTCGTGCACCCCCCTCGCAAGAGTTGTGGAGCTCGGCCCAACGTGTCAGGTAGTCGCGACTGGACTCGGTTGGGCCTTGGACGCACAGAGAGAGTTGGCGAGGTTTGGGTGCCCGCTTGTAAGTGTTGGTGAAGATGTGGATGAAGACTTCCATGAAATCCATCCAGCTGTTGATGTTGTAGGGCTTGAGGGCGTTCAGCCAGGTGCGTGCCGTGCCTTGAAGCATGAGGGGGACGTACTTCACGGCAACGCTCCTGTTGCCTTTTGCTATGCTGACTGCAGTGGAGTAGTCGATCAGCTAGCCTTCCGGCTTCACCGAGCCGTTGTACTTGGGCGTGTCTCTTGGGAGCGAGAACCCTTTGGGGAAGGGCTCATTGTGGATGCGGGGGCCAAAACAAGGCAGGCCGACCACGTCCTCCTCTTCTAGCACAAGGGATTGCGCTAGGCGGTCGATCCGATGGCGGGCGTCGTTTTCTCCGATTCCTTCGCGTCGGCCCAGCCGGCCGCTGAGCGTCGGGTGCTCAACAGGCGGCTGGGAGGGGTATCTCTCCCTGCGGGGCGGAGGAGGAGGTGGGTAGTCACTTCGCCGCTCCATGGCTCGTGGGCGGCCATCTTCGTCGCCCTCATTGGTGAGGCGCGTCCGACTGCGGCTAGGAGCCGGCTCCTTATCTTTTCGCTCGCGAGCGCCGCCTACAGTCGATGTCTGGGAGGTCGTGCCGTGATCTCAGCGGGGGGGGGGGGGGGGGTGAGGACTCTCGGCGCGGGCACCGGCTTCTTGCCGTTCAACTACCACGTCGATGAGCTGCTGGACGCGCCTGGTCATGCAACATAGCTCATCACGCGCCTTAGACCTCATATGCTGCCGCTTGGGCGGCACACAGGTTCTCGAGGGGTGTAGCATAGACCGAACGGTCGGCCCCCAGCATGCTGGCGATGGCTGCGCCGCACTGCTTCACAACACCAAGCGGGCTAGGCCCGCCAGCAGCCGGCGTGCCGCAGGCGGCAATATCGACCTTGCGCTGATAGGCCTTAGTGAGGCGTCTCATGAAGGCTATCTTCTTGCCGCTCTCGATGAGCGCAAGGCGGTGGCGCTCCAGTGTCTTGGCGTCTGCGTCGTCCGAAATGGGTGCAGACAAGTCGCGTATCATCGCCCGCAGCATGTCGTGGGCGTCCGTGCCAGACGCGACACCATGGCTGATGACTAGTACCTCAGTTACGGTGCTGCCGCCACTATCGGAACGAGGGAGGGGGTCGTCGATGACCACCACGTTGGTGGGGAAGGCATCGAGGTATGCCGTGTCGGAGTCGACAAGCATCGGGTTGGTGGAGCCGATTGACTCCAAGTCAGAGGTGGGCTCGCTAGCGATGTCGAGCTTGCCGAGGAGGTCGATGAGGTAGCTCTCGGAGCTGCGCCCATGCCTGGTGTGGGCTCGTCAGAGAGGCAAATCTTGCCGAGGAGATCGGCGAGGCAGCTCGCCACACAGGCAGCTTCGAAGCCATGTAGCGCGTCGGGGCAAGCGCCATCGAGCGTGTCGGGCTGGCTATGCTCGCTGGGAAGGAACGGGGTTCCCGTCCAGAGCAGGCCTCTGGACAACGGTGCACCTAGCCACACGGTGGGCACCAAATGTTGGGTGGTAGGTGCGACATATGCCAAAGGATGGCTAATCATAGTGGGAGCTAGTAAGACGTCGCCGGTGCCTGGAAACGACATGAGGCGAAGACATGCACGCCGGTGAATCTTACCCAAGTTCGGGGCTCTCCTAGGAGATAACACCCATAGTCCTGCTCTATGGGGTCTCCGCATGATCACTGAATCAACAAGTAGCTACAAGTGGCTCCTTGAGCTGTTCGGCTAGAGGAGGAAGAAGGGCAAGGCTAGCACTACTCCTCTGTCACGTCCAATATGCGATACTATCCTAAAGAGACTCAAAGGTCCCACCAAGGATAGAACCACATATTGATACGCTTTTGCAAGGTGGATATCATTACATCAACATTACATAATAGATGGGGATACATACAAGAGGCACACAATGCCACACGAATACAACAATACATCATACACAATAGCATCATCCGACTACGGATGAAACACAAATAGAAACTCAAATGACATCCACCCTGCTAGCCCAGGCTGCCGACCTGGAACCTATCCCCTGATCAAAGAAGAAACAGAAGAAGAACTCCAAAACAAGCAAACATCGCTCTCGTGTCATGATCATCGCATAATACTGTACCTGCAACTATTGTTGTAGTAATCTGTGAGCCACGAGGACTCAAAATCCCATAACCATGGGTATCAAGACTAGCAAAGCTTAAAGGGCAAGGAAGGGGTAAAGTGGTGAGGTTGCAGTAGCGACTAAGCATGATATGGTGGCTAACATACGCAAATAAGAGCGAGAAGAGAAGCAACGGAACGGTCGTGAAGCTAGCAATGATCAAGAAGTGATCCTGAACTCCTACTTACGTCAAACATAACCCAAAACCGTGTTCACTTCCCGGACTCCGCCGAAAAGGGACCATCACGGCTACACACACGGCTGATGCATTCTAATTGAGTCAAGTGTCAAGTTATCTACAACCGGACATTAACAAATTCCCATCTGCCACATAACCACAGGCACGGCTTTTGAAAGTTTATACCCTGCAGGGGTTTCCCAACTTAGCCCATCACAAGCCTAATTGTCAACGAAGGATATACCTTCTCCCAGGAAGACCCGATCAGTCTCGGAATCCCGGTTTACAAGACATTTCAACAATGGTAAAACAAGACCAGCAAAGCCGCCCGATGTGCCGACAAATCCCGATAGGAGCTGCACATATCTCGTTCTCAGGGCACACCGGATAAGCGAAGCGTACAGGTACCAACGTAACCCAAGTTGCCAAGGTACGGTCCCGCACGGGGCTCTAGTTTGGACCAACACTCGGAGGAGCACTGGTGTCACGCCCAATATGCGATACTATCATAAAGATACTCGAAGGTCCCACCAAGGATAGAACCGCATATTGAAATGCTTTTGCAAGGTGGATATCATTACATCAACATTACATAATAGATGGGGATACATACAAGAGGCATACAATGCCACACGAATACAATATCACAATACATAAGAGCATCATCCGACTATGGATGGAACACAAACAGAAACTCAAACGACATCCACCCTGCTAGCCCAGGCTGCCGACCTGGAACCTATCCCCTGATCGAAGAAGCAGAAGAAGAACTCAACGCAAGCAAGCATCGCTCTTGCGTCATGATCATCGCACAACCTGTACCTGCAACTATTGTTGTAGTAATCTGTGAGCCACGAGGACTCAGCAATCCCATTACCATGGGTATCAAGACTAGCAAAGTTTAAAGGGAAAGGAAGTGGTAAAGTGGTGAGGTTGCAGCAGTGACTAAGCATGATATGGTGGCTAACATACGCAAATAAGAGCGGGAAGAGAACAAGCGGAATGGTCGTGAAGCTAGCAATGATCAAGAGGTGATCCTGAACTCCTATTTACGTCAAACATAATCCAAAAACCGTGTTCACTTCCCGGACTCCGCCAAAAAGAGACCATCACAGCTACAAACACGGTTGATGCGTTTTAATTCGGATCTGGTGTCAAGTTATCTACAATCGGACATTAACAAATTCCCATCTGCCTATAATCACAGGCACGGCCTTCGAAAGATTATACCCTGCAGTGGTGTCCCAACTTAGCCCATGATAAGCTCTCGCGATCAACGAAGGATATACCTTCTCCCAGGAAGACCCAATCAGACTCGAAATCCCGGTTTACAAGACATTTCGACAATGGTAAACCAAGACCAGCAAAGCCTCCCGCTGTGCCGACAAATCCCGATAGGAGCTGCACATATCTTGTTCTCAGGGCAACACCGGATGAACACTACGTACAACTAAAACCAGACCTCGAGTTTCCCCGAGGTGGCGCTGCAAGTGGCTCTGGTTCGGACCAACACTTAGACAAGCACTGGCCCGGGGGGCTAAAATAAAGATGACCCTCGAGAGAGCGACTCCCAAGGGAAAAGTAGGTGGTGGTGAGGCAAATGGTAAAACCAATGTTGGGCCTTGCTGGAGGAGTTTTATTCAAAGCGAACTGTCAAGGGGGTCCCATAAATCACCCAACCGCGTAAGGAACGCAAAATCCGGGAACATAACACCGGTATGACGGAAACTAGGGCAGCAAGAGTGGAACAAAACAACGGGCATAAGGCCGAGTCTTCCACCCTTTACCAAGTATGTAGATGCATTAATTAAATAAGAGATATTGTGATATCCCAACATAATCCTGTTCACCAAGGAGCAATCTTCAACTTCACCTGCAACTAACAACGCTATAAGAGGGGCTGAGCGAAAGCGGTAGCATAGCCAAACAACGGTTTGCTAGGAAGGGTGTCAAAGGATAGAGGTTCATGGCAATTTGGGATGGCTTGATAAACAAGTGATAGGTAGCGCAGCATAGCGATAGAACGAAGCAACTAGCGTAGCAATGATAGTAGTGAGATCCAGGGAAATAGTCATCTTGCCTGAAATCCCGCAAGGAAGAAGAACGAGTCCATGAAGAAGATGAAGCCACGAAGACGAACCAAGCGTAGACGAACGAATCCTCACGATCGCAACGAAATGGGAACTATCGAGAAAAAGCACACAACATAGTAAACACCCCACACATAGACAAGACATGATGCACAACAATCATGATGCATGACAAATCTAGATGAGGCTACTCAGGGCAAGAGATGATGCAAACAAGAGCAACACAACAAGGCAAGTTTAAATGAGGCCGGGAACAACATATAACAAATCCGGTAAGTCCTCATATGCAAATTTAGAAGTTGGTCCAGATCTGAATAAACCTTATGTTCAAGTTGTTAAAAAGAAAGTTAAGATGCACCAAGATGATCTACACGAGATTCTAGTCAAGTTACATATAAAGTTCATTTAATTCGGAGCTACGGCCTAGAAGATATGAGCAAAACAAGTTAAGCATGGCATTGATGCAAAATGCATGCAAACATCAAGCAAACACTCCCAAACATGGATGCAACATGATAATATGAAACTACATGGAAAATCAAGCAAGTTTCATATAGAGCACACTCAAAACGGAGCAACGGTTCAACACATACACTATACAAGTTTAAAGGACAAGCTGTCCAAAACAGAAACTTGGCATCTAGCAAGCATCAAAACAACATGCTACAGTACCACAATATGAAAACAAAAGGAATGGGCATGATGTACAGGTAAAGCATAACAAAACATGAACACTGAGCTATCTCTAGAAATCACTAGAACATGCTCAAACACACATGGCAAGATTGCAAATAATAACAGTTCAGACTTTGCAGAAAATAACATCAGGTTGCAATGTTTAGAGCTATCAAACAACATGTTACAGGAACTTAACATGGCAAACAAAGGCATGGAATGAATCTACTAATTGCATAGAACAAAAGTCCCTTACTGACCATGAGCCAAAAAGGATCAGAAGATATGATGGCACCCATGTAAACATAGCAAGTTTCGTTAACATATTCCAACATGGCAGGAACAACGATAAGTAGGCATGTTGGTGAGCTTGTGCAACTCACTACAGCGCAAAACATGGCATGACAGGGAAACCAACAGTAAGAAAAAATGTTGATGAAGCTAAGCATGGCAAGAGAAAGTTCATAGGGTGCGTGGATCACTAACAACAATCATGGCAACAACTGAACATAATGTTAACAGGCTGACAGCAACATTATTTAGCAACTTTGGAGCAAGATTACAACAAGCTACAGCAGGCTATAAATGCAACCAGGGGCATGGATGGATAGACCATGACATGTATAACAAAACACCCTTAGTGAACATCTCCATAATATGCATAGAATGACTTGTAGCAGCAGGTTTACATGGCATCACCAAATAACAGATTCAGCATAGCAAAACAGCAACAACAAGTACACTACTTAACAAGCTCGATGCACTCACTACACAACTCACAAAAATACATGGATGGCACCCCTGTAAAGATGGCATGGCATAGTTCAAAACACATGTAGACATCAACCTCATAGGATGCACACATCAAACAGGGCAAAAATGACAAATGAGCATTTTCTATTAACAGACAACACACAACATTATATAGCACTCTTGCAACGATGATTCAGGCATCCAGATGAGCTCAAACGAACATGATGCAATGGAAGGAAATTAAGTACTCGTTGAGACGAACAATTTGACATATTACACGCACGAAATGGAGCAGTATGCATGGAGATATAATGCGATGAACATGGCATGAAATTATGCAAAATATTACAGGACTTGTCGTTTTTCGAGAAAAAAACAGGGTGAGCGAAAGATTACTAAATATCGCGCGGTGCGAGGGGCATGCGGCTGCTCACCACAGGGCTTGGCCCAAGAGGGGGAAGGACGTGGCGGGCCGGCTGGGGCTGGGCCGGACGCGGGGTCGTGGGGAGGGCATAGGAGTGCCGGATTGCAAAACGGACAATGGGGAAAATGCTCGGATGCATGAGACGAACATGTATGCAAAATGAGATGCACATGATGACATGATAAAATGCAACACGCAAGCAAATTACATGGCAACGACGGCGAATAACTGGCAGACACCTCGCGCATTGAATCCGGGGCGTTACAACAGGCCTGGGGAGGGGGGTAAATAAAGATGACCCTCGGGCTCCGGAAACCCAAGGGAAAAAGGCTTAGGTGAGGCAAATGGTAAAACCAAGGTTGGGCCTTGTTGGAGGAGTTTTATTAAAAGCGATCTGTCAAGGGGGTCCCATAAATCACCCAACCGTGTAAGGAACGCAAAATCAAGGAACATAACACCGGTACAACGGAAACTAGGGCGGCAAGAGTGGAACCAAACACCAGGTATAAGGTCGAGCCTTCCACCCTTTACCAAGTATATAAATGCATTAATTAAATAAGAGATATTGTGATATCCCAACATAATCCTGTCCATCATGGAGCAATCTTCAACTTCAGCTGCAACTAACAATGCTATAAGAGAGGCTGAGCAAAGCGGTAACGTAGCCAAGCAACTGTTTGCTAGGAAGGGTGAAAAAGGTTAGAGGCTAACATGGCAAATTGGGAGGTTTGAAGAACAAGTGATAGGTAGTGCGGCAAAGCGATAGAACGACGCAATTAGCATAGCAATGATAGATGAGATCCAAGGTGGCGGTCATCTTGCCTGAGATCTCGCAAGGAAGAAGAACGAGTCCATGTAGAAGACGAACGGGAGTAGTCGAACGAATCCTCACAATCGCAACATTACCGGAACTAAGAAGCAACACCGGGAAGAAACAAACAACATGGTAACACACAAGCATAAACATGGCATGATGCACAATCAAGTATGATGCATGTCCGGTTTAAAGAGGCATGGCATGGCAAAGTGCAACAAACAATACTACAAGTTAAGTGGAGCTCAATATGCAACTAGTTGCATATTGACGAAACACCACATTCGAGTTATTTAGTTCGCTCTCGTTTAGGTACACAACAATATTAAATGTTGTTAAACATGGCAAGAGGTGAAACAAAAGTAAACTAACTATTTAGGCAATTTAAATGAGGCCGGAAATAACAAACAACAATTCCGGAAAATCCTCATGTCCACATTTCGAATTTGCTACTGTTCTGCCCTAAACCATATTTTAATGTTGTTAAATAGGAAAATAAAGTGCATCAAGTTAATCTATGCATTTTTCAAGACAATTTACATATATAGTTTATTTAATACCAAGCTACGGTTAATTCGTTATGAAATAAATCATTTTAACATGGCATTTATACAAATTGAAACAAACAACATTTTTAACATTTCAAACATGGATGAAAGTGGCAGATTATGAAAGTACATGAAAATCTGAGCATTTTACATGTTTGAAACATTTTAATCCGATGCATGGTTGTGGAGTTATCAAAGCATGAACATGGAGGGTTTTTCTCTAAAACTGCACTCTCTGGATAAATGGACAAATTCGCAGAACAGGAAAAAAACATGACATGGGCCGAATCTGGCAGGGCAAATAGTGCATAGGAGAGGAGCTGTTGGGACTGCTCACACATGGGCCAAGGCCCGGTTGGTGCAGCAGGCCGGCTGAGGAGGCGCTGGGGCAAGAGGCTGCTGGGCCACACGGTGCTGGAGGCGCGGTCAACGCTCGCATGCCATGCGCGATCGTGCTCGAGGCAGGGGTGTCGACCTCCTGCTCGAAGCAGAAGCACAGGAGGAAGTGGCCTGACTTGCAGGTCAACGAGCGAGCCGACAAGGAACTCCGGCGACAGGTGGCTGACGGGGAACGGCAGAACGGGGCGCCACGGAGCGTATCTGGATGGACTCAAGGGCAGGGAGGCGGCTTGGCGACACGGTACTTGAGGCGCAGGGGAGAGGTGAGCTCGAGCAGATCCGGCGGGTGGCGCTGCTCGGAGGTCATCGGACGAAGCAGGACAACGGCGGCGGCGGCATGGAGCGTTGGCGAGCTCCTGCTTGTTCCTGGGAAGGAGAGAGAGATGCCACCTTGAGAGAGAGAGGGAAAAACAGGAGGAAAAGAGGAGCGGGACGGGACCGGTCCTGGGGTCGAGGTCGCCGGCTGTCACGCTCGCCGGGGCGGCGCGGTGACGAGGGGCTCGTGCTCCTGGACGAGAGGACGCTCGGGCCTCGGGAGAAGAGGAGGTGGCGGTGGAGGCTTCGGTTGCTGGTGGTGGGTTCATGCACTCTAGGAGCTCCTCTCCTCGGGCGCTCGGGTGTGAGGGGATCGGGAGGAGGCTGCCGGTTGGGGTGGTGAAGAAAAACGAGGGAGGTGGGGTGGCACTGTGGATGGATGGATTTGATGGGTGGCGGTTGCGGCTGATCCAAGGAGGAAGGAGGCTGGTCGGCTGGCTGTGAGATGGATCTGGGAAGATCCCGAGGGAGAGGGAGACCGGGTGGAGGAAATGGTGGCAGAAAGGAATGGATGGATGGGACAGATTGTTAGGGCTAGGGTTTGACTAATATATATATATATCAAGTGGGATTAGGGTAGGGGCATTTGGTCCCTCCGATCTTAATAGGACGGTTCCAGATAAGTAGGTTAGGGAGTCCAAATAAGAAAACAGAGATGTTTTATAGATGTTTGGGGATGATCCGGACCCATTGGTCATGGCAGCCCCGGGTCGGGTCCGGGAGAAGTTTTTCGGACTAGGTTGCGGAGGTTTGACAAAAGGCCATGGAGACAAGGGGTTTTGATGGGCTCAGAAAAGAGAGAGAAGAGAGCGGTCCGGTTGAACTGAGAGGGGTCAACAGGGGCAAGGAAGAAGTGGCAACTACAAGCGAATGCAAGTTTTATGAAAACGATGCCGATGCAATGCAAATGATGACATGAGATGACATGCATGACATGAACAAAATGCAAAACAAAAGACAAAAACCCAACCACGAAGGAAATATCATATCGCTTCTCCAGAAAAGGCAAGAGTTGGAGTTACGAATATGGGAAGTTGTATCCAGGGCGTTACAACACTCCACCACTACAAGAGGATCTCGTCCCGAGATCTAGGATGGCACCAGAGGGAAAAGAAAGAGGAAGATAAGAGGTAAAACTAAGTTGCTTCTTCGACAAATGAGTGAAACCAAAGAACCTTGAGAGGTTGAGTAATTTAAAATAAAGAGTAGAACAGAGATGAACGAGATTGCCAACAATCCGTTAGAAAAGAGGAACAAGGAACATTACGAGAACTTGAAGGTTGCAAAGACATGAATCAAGAGTTTAATGGACAAGATAGAATTCGAAACCACTCCGGTTAAAGCAAGATGAGAGAGGAAGAATTCGGGCAGCACTCCAGTTGAACATGGAAGGAATAGGACAAGAACTTGAGAAGGTGGGATGATACTTGATGAAATCAACAACACACTGCCTCCGGAACTATTGAAAGAATGGCATAATGGGTAAGAAGGATTTCAGATAGCACTCAGGTTGAAAAGAGAGGCAAAACTTGATAAGATGAAAAGAACTTGAAGAGATGACACAACACTCCAGTTAAATGGAACTGCACGAAAAGAACATGGTCCTCACAATCGAGATGATGAGTGAAAAGAGCAACATCACAATGCCTCTGGAAGAAAGAATAGAAGATAGATCATTGGAATAACAGAATGGAGAAGAAAATGCCAACTTGTGCCACAAATGAGCTTGGCAAGCACCCTTCCAAGATGGTTACAACGGGGTTGTTGGAAAACCAACAACGAAACGAATAAGCTTGTAGTGGGCTTATGGAAAACTTCTCAAAATTGAGGCGAAATTCTGCCACTACGAAAACAAATAATATAATTGATAACACCAATGAGAAGAAAAACTTCTTCCACCAAGATGATAGAGAGATAACTTGGACCATTGATAATCACCACAATAGCAACATTCCTTATGGAAGGCTTTAGGTGAAATATGACACAAGATAACTCCAACGAAGAGATTAATGGATTTAAAATACCTCATTCTTGACAACATGAGAATCACGAAACGTGAATGGAAATTGCCAAGAATGATATAACACCACCTCAAAAGATAAGGTAGAAAGAATTGCACTTTGGAATGCAAGATGAAGAATACTTGAACTCCTCAAAACAAAACATGTGTAGAGCACCCTGTTTAATTTTGAGTATAGCTTGGCAGATCATAACTCCGAGAGAAATCTTGAAGAACAATTGAAGAATGAAAAGAATCCTAGATGAACCACCATGTAGAGCCTCCATGAAGAACTCCGGTAATAAAAGGATGATAAAAAGAAAGAGAAGTTGAAAACACAAGGTGAAGCCTTGCGATGATTTAGATGGAGCTACAAAATGACATAATGAGGAAAACTTGGAACTCCAGAAAAGAAAGGTGAAGCATCTCGAACCGAGAATGTGATATGATGACCAACTCCAGAAAGAAAGATGAATCACTTGTAATCAAGAATTTATTCATCATTAATAATCTCCGGAAAAAGAATTGAATCACCTCGAGGAAATAAGAATAAGATTTATTGTATGCTTATCCTTTATCAAATTAAATTGATGACAAGCAATGGATTTGGCATACTACTTATTCCCGTAGAAAGAATTAATAGAGATATAGCTCAAACTGGAGAAGGTCTTGATAGATCCACCGGTAGGATTTGGAAAGAACGAATGAATTGGTATGATAACGAAGGAAGTGAAATCTTGAACGAACCACCGTAAGAATTGAAAACGAACGAAGTAAAGGGGTGAATCACCGGTAAGAATTAGAGAACGAATGAATATACTTGAGGGAATTTGATACAAGAGAACGAAGAGATCACGAGCTGATTAGGGAATACTTGAGCGATGCACCTGTAAGATTTGGATAACGAGAGCTGAAGGCTGGAATGAATGCTTCTGAGATGATGTGCTCTGGAGAATCAAACCGAAAAGACTCTTGAATAGATCCGGATGGGTGAAAAGAATACTCATAATCAAAAATAATTATGATAGGATGGCATCAAGCTAGAATCACGAAACTTTGAGAGAACGGATAAGATTTGGAGGAAAACTCTTCTTTGGTCTTCAAATGTTGCGAATGATGATGGGAAACACCACCATAAATTGTTGAGATACTCCGGGATGAGAATTAGAAAGTTTGAACCAACGATGAAAAGAATTTGAAAGATCTTGGAGAAGGACATATGACTTATGATAATTCATTCTTACGTCAAACTTGGAAAAGAATTTGAGAGTAACTCCAGGAAGGTTAGAAGAGTCAGGTAAGATCCTGGAAAAAGACATGTGGGTTAGGGCCCACTCAAAAGATACACCTTCAAAAAATTAATTGAAAGGGAAATTGCACCAGTTGAATTAAATGACTTGAATGAGATAACAACCTGGAAATAACTTGAACAAATTTTGAATGGAAACTAATCTTTTGAGATATCTTCGCACTCCGAAACAAATGAATAGGAAGAAGCGAATGATTAAGAGGTGCATCGGCATGAGAAAGCATTAGAAACGAGAAAGGAATATGATGAATATCGAAAGCTTGGATTGGATCCACCGGAGAAGAAACAACAATGAAGGATGATGAACTTGAAACTGTTGAGCATCTTCATGGATAATCACCGGATAAGAACATTGAATGAAAAGAATGAAGAGACTTTCCATCAATAAAATGGATACCCGATTAAGAAATTTGAGTCCTTAAAGAAAAGGGTGGGAGGGTGGGAAAAACAAAGGCAACTTGGGGACGGATGAAACGGATACCGTTGAGAAAACTTAGAATTGATCTCACAAATGTTGAAAATGATCGGATCCACTTGAAGAGAAGCACACCGGTTGGAAAGAATTGACATGGCGACCTTGTTGATCAAGAAGGATTAGTATTCACATAGCGATATGAGAAAACCAATATGATGGTATGGATTCAACATTTGACTTCGAAACAACTCGAATACCACAAATAAAACGTTGTAACCATGATAGAGATTTACCCAATCATATTGGCTTGCAGAAATAGGCCGGAACAAATACATATGATAGAGATTTACCCAATCCCATATCATGCATCTGTCGAAAAGATATTCTAGGAGCTACTTGAATCCCCACCTATATAACTCCTGAAACTTTCTGGTTATGCAATCAGGTGTTGGGGATACAGGGGAAGTATAATATCTCACTCAAACTAACAATCCCTACATCCAGCTGTATCCATCCGTCAACACATAACCAAGAAACCTTCGGAAATCATGTACCTCAACCTTCGAAAAGCAGCCGTTATACGAGCTATGGCAATACTCCCGAACTGCCGCCCCAGTATTGGGTGGCGTCGAGGTTATCTCACCAACAACTGCATAAGAGAGATTTTCGATGTCGGCAAAACTCAGGTATTCTAGAACTGCAACGATAAAATTATGATGACAACACCTCGGAGCTCAACTCCCCGGGACACTGCCACAACCCCTAAATGTCAGGAGGCACCAAGAACAATGTTCTCGTCATAAGAATATAGGAACGATTCCAAGATACCCGCGTGATCCTAAAAAAATTTAGTGAGATTTGAGGAGAGGAAAGACAAAACATCTACGTCAGGAGACCTCACGAGAGCGACGAAGGGGCTGAGGAGTGAAAAGAATCCTACTCTCCGATATATATAATCCTAAGACTCAAAATAGTTTTCTTCTAGACTTAACAATGGTCAACAATCAAGGGGGCTCCTATGGTCGGTCGAGGCTCTAAGACGAACTTGTCACGCCCAATATGCGATACTATCCTAAAGAGACTCGAAGGTCCCACCAAGCATAGAACCGCATATTGATACACTTTTGCAAGGTGCATATCATTACATCAACATTACATAATAGATGGGGATACATACAAGAGGCACACAACGCCACACGAATACAACAATACATCATACACAATAGCATCATCCGACTACGGATGAAACACAAACAAAAACCCAAACGACATCCACCCTGCTAGCCCAGGCTGCCGACCTGGAACCTATCCCCTGATCGAAGAAGAAGTAGAAGAAGAACTCCAAAACAAGAAAACATTGCTCTCACTTCATGATCATCGCATAATCATGTACCTGCAATTGTTGTTGTAGTAATCTGTGAGCCACGAGGACTTAGCAATCGCATAACCATGGGTATCAAGACTAGCAAAGCTTAAAGGGTAAGGAAGGGGTAAAGTGGTGAGGTTGCAGCAGCGACTAAGCATGATATGGTGGCTAACATACGCAAATAAGAGCGTGAAGAGAAGCAACGGAACGGTCGTGAAGCTAGCAATGATCAAAGAGTGATCCTGAACTCCTACTTACGTCAAACATAACCCAAAACCGTGTTCACTTCCCGGACTCCGCCGAAAAGGGACCATCACGGCTACACACAGGGTTGATGCATTTTAATTGAGTCAAGTGTCAAGTTATCTACAACCGGACATTAACAAATTCCCATCTGCCACACAACCGCGGGCACAACTTTCGAAAGTTTATACCCTGCAGGGGTGTCCCAACTTATCCCATCACAAGCTCTCACGCTCAACAAAGGATATACCTTGTCCCAGGAAGACCCGATCAGTCTCAGAATCCTGGTTTACAAGACATTTTGACAATGGTAAAACAAGATCAGCAAAGCCGCCCAATGTGCTGACAAATCTCGATAGGAGCTGCACATATCTCGTTCTCAGGGCACACCAGATAAGCGAAGTGTATAGGTACCAACGTAACCCAAGTTGCCAAGGGACGCTCCCGCACGGTGCTCTAGCTTGGACCAACACTCGAAGGAGCACTGGCCCCGGGGGGGGGGGGTAAATAAAGATGACCCTCGGGCTCCGGAAACCCAAGGGAAAAAGGCAAATGGTAAAACGAAGGTTGGGCCTTGCTGGAGGAGTTTTATTCAAAGCAAACTGTCAAGGGGGTCCCATAAATCACCCCACCGTGTAAGGAATGCAAAATCAAGGAACATAACACCGGTACGACGGAAACTAGGGCGACAAGAGTGGAACAAAACACCTGGCATAAGGCCGTGCATTCCACCCTTTACCAAGTATATAGATGCATTAACTAAATAAGAGATATTATGGTATCCCAACATAATCCTGTCCATCATGGAGCAATCTTCAACTTCACCTGCAACTAACAACGCTATAAGAGAGGCTGAGCAAAGCAGTAACATAGCCAAGCAACGGTTTGCTAGGAAGGGTGAAAAAGGTTAGAGGCTGACATGGCAAATTGGGAGGTTTGAAGAACAAGTGATATGTAGCGCGGCAAAGCGATAGAACGAAGCAACTAGCATAGCAATGATAGTAATGAGATCCAAGGTGGCGGTCATATTGCCTGAGATCTCGCAAGGAAGAAGAACGAGTCCATGTAGAAGACGAACGGGAGTAGTCGAACGAATCCTCACAATCGCAACATTACCGGAACTAAGAAGCAACACAGGGAAGAAACAAACAACACGGTAAACACACAAGCATAAACATGGCATGATGCACAATCAAGTATGATGCATGTCCGGTTTAAAGAGGCATGGCATGGCAAAGTGCAACAAACAATACTACAAGTTAAGTGGAGCTCAATATGCAATGAGTTGCATATTGACGAAACACCACACTCGAGTTATTTAGTTAGCTCTCGTTTAGGTACACGACAATATTAAATGTTGTTAAACATGGCAAGAGGTGAAACATAAGTAAACTAACTATTTAGGGAATTTAAATGAGGCTGGAAATAATAAACAACAATTCCGGAAAATCCTCATGTCCACATTTCGAATTTGCTACTGTTCTGCCCTAAACCATATTTTAATATTGTTAAACAGGAAAATAAAGTGCATCAAGTTAATCTATGCATTTTTCAAGACAATTTACATATATAGTTTATTTAATACCGAGCTATGGTTAATTAGTTATGAAATAAATCATTTTAACATGGCATTTATACAAATTTAAAAAAACAACATTTTTAGCATTTCAAACATGGATGAAAGTGGCAGATTATGAAAGTACATGAAAATCTGAGCATTTTACATGTTTGAAACATTTTAATCCAATGCATGGTTGTGGAGTTATTAAAGCATGAACATGGAGGGTTTTTCTGTAAAACTGCACTCTCTGGATAAATGGACAAATTCGCAGAACAGGAAAAAAACATGACATGTGCCGAATCTGGCAGGGCCAATAGTGCATAGGAGAGGAACTGTTGGGGCTGCTCACCCATGGGCCAAGGCCTGGTTGGTGCAGCAGGCCGGCTGAGGAGGCGCTGGGGCAAGAGGCTGTTGGGCCACACGACACTGGAGGCGTGGTCAACGCTCGCAGGCCACGCGCGGTCGCGCTCGAGGCGGGGGTGTCGACCTCCTGCTCGAAGCAGAAGTAGAGCAGGAAGCGGCCTGACGGGCAACGACAGAATGGGGCGCCATAGAGCGGATCTGGACGGACTCGAGGGCAGGGAGGCGGCTTGGCGACACGAGACTTGAGGCGCAGGGGCGAGGCGAGCTCAAGCAGATCCGGTGGGTGGCGCTGCTCGGAGGTCACTGGACGAAGCATGACGACGGCGGCGGCGGCATGGAGCATGTCCGAGCTCCTTCTCGTTCATGGGAAGGAGAGAGAGAGGCCACCTTGAGAGAGAGAGGGAAAAACAGGAGGAAGAGAGGAGCAGGATGGGACCGGTCCTGGGGTCGAGGTCGCCGGCTGGCACGCTTGCTGGGGCGGCGAAGTGACGAGGGGCTTGTGCTCCTAGACGAGAGGATGCTCGGGCCTCGGGAGCAGAGGAGGTGGTGGTGGAGGCTTCGGTTGCTGGTGGTGGGTTCATGCACTCGAGGAGCTCCTCTCCTCGGGCGCTCGGGTGTGAGGGGATCGGGAGGAGGCTGCCGGTTGGGGTGGTGAAGAAAAACGAGGGAGGTGGGGTGGCGCTGTGGATGGATGGATTTGATGGGTGGCGGCTGCGGCTGATCCAAGGAGGAAGGAGGCTGGTCGGCTGGCTGCGAGATGGATCTGGGAAGATCCCGAGGGACAGGGAGACCGGGTGGAGGAAATGGCGGCGGAAAGGAATGGATGGATGGGACAGATTGTTAGGTCTAGGGTTGGACCAATATATATATATCAAGTGGGATTAGGGTAGGGGCATTTGGTCCCTCCGATCTTAATCGGGCGGTTCCAGATAAATAGGTTAGGGAGTCCAAATAAGAAAACAGAGATGTTTTATAGATGTTTGGGGATGATCCGGACCCATTGGTCATGACAGCCCGGGTCGGGTCCGGGAGAAGTTTCTCGGACTAGGTTGCAGAGGTTTGACAAAAGGCCATGGAGGCAACGGGTTTTGATGGGCTCAGGAAAGAGAGAGAAGAGAGCGGTCCGGTTGAACTGAGAGGGGTCAACAGGGGCAAGGAAGAAGCGACAACTACGAGCGAATGCAAGTTTTATGAAAACGATGCCGATGCAATGCAAATGATGACATGAGATGACATGCATGACATGAAAAAAATGCAAAACAAAATACGAAAACGAAACCACGAAGGAAATATCATATCCCATCTCCGGAAAAGGCAAGAGTTGGAGTTACGAATATGGAAAGTTGTATCCGAGGCGTTACATCCTCTGTCTATATCGTGTGGGAAACTCTAAGAGATTAACCCTTTGCATGGGTTCCTGGGGGTTTATATAGGCCTACCCCCTTGGTGTACAATGGTAATCCAGCTGGGTGTGGACCCAGGCCGTCAGTGTCTATAGTCGCCGGGTTCTCCGCCGGTCGCTGGGGCCTGCCGACTGCCGGGCTCTAGGCCAACAAGCTGGGCCCATCGCCTGTGGGACCTGACAACAGCTCATTACTATAGCCTTGCCCCTGATGACGATGGCTTGGTCGGGGCGGACATGGCTAAAGTGCCACCGCCTGGCGGGCATTCACTGTTGCCACTCCTCGTCTTATCTGGTTGATGGCGCACAAACTCCCAGGGGAGGGGAGGGCCGACTGTTGAGAGCCAGCCTCCCCACATGCCGACTGGTCTGGTCGCGCCGCCTCTGGGTAACTCAGTGCCAGGTAGTGCCCATCGCCCGCGGGTAGTACCGACAGCCCGTCGTGGGAGCTTGGCAGCTCTGCAATGGATGATGTCATAGTCAATGTGGTAACAGTGCCGCGCCGGGCGGGGGATGGCCGCCCGGTATGGCGCACTGTGGCCACACCTGCTCTGGGATTCGGGGGTGGCAGGCTGCACTGTAGCCATGCCCCGTCCAATCGCCGTTATGTGGGTGCAAACTTTGAGGGGTACGGGGTGGGCCTCCTGCTAGAGGTCGGCCACTCTGGTGGCCGCCTACTAGGAGTCGGCACACTTTGGGATCGCTCATTGAGCCTTGCCGCCTTCTAGTAGCTAGCCATGGGAAGGCGGCCCTTCGTCTCAGATGCTTGAGGGGCGCAGTCGGCCTGATGTCTTGAAAAGCCAGGGGGAGCTGATGAGGCTACCTGTGGTCATTTATTCTGACAACTCCTAAGAATTCTTTTTCAGTAGTAGCATAATTTCGTTGAGCACTGTCTAGAGTTTTACTAGCATAATGAATAACATTCTGTTTCTTATCAACTCTTTGTCCTAGAACCGCACCAACAGCATAATCACTAGCATCACACATAATCTCAAAAGGCAAGTTCCAATCAGGTGGTTGAACAATAGGTGCAGTAATTTAGGCTTTCTTTAGTGTTTCAAAGGCTTCCAAACAATCATCATCAAACACAAAGGGAATATCCTTTTGCAAAAGATTCGTAAGAGGCTTAGAAATTTTAGAAAAGTCTTTGACAAACCTCCTATAGAAACCAACATGACCAAAGAAACTACAAATACCTTTGATATCTTTAGGACATGGCATTTTCTCAATTGCATCAACCTTGGCCTGGTCCACTTCAATGCATCTTTCAGAAATTTTATAACCCAAAACAATACCTTGGTTAACCATAAAGTGGCACTTCTCCCAATTCAAGACAAGATTTGTTTGTTCACATCTCTACAAAACTCGATCAAGATTGCCTAAACAATCATCAAAAGACTTCCCATAAATGGAAAAGTCATCCATGAAAACCTCAACAATCTTTTCACAAAAATCAGAGAATATAGCAGTCATACATCTTTGAAAGGTAGCAGGTGCATTACATAAACCAAAAGGCATACATCTATAACCATAAGTTATAAAAGGATAAGTAAAAGTGGTTTTTCTTGATCAGATTGTGAAACTGGCATTTGTGAAATACCAAAATATCCATCAAGGAAGCAAAAATGTGTGTGCTTAGATATTCTTTCTAACATTTGATCAATAAAAAACATAGGGTAATGATCTTTTCTTGTTGCTTTGTAAAATTTTCTGTAATCAAGTACCATCCAATAGCATGTGACAATTCTTTGTGGAATAAGATCATTCTTATCATTAGGAACAACAGTAATACCTCCCTTCTTAGGGACACAATGAACATGACTTACCCATCTACTATTAGCTATAGGATCGATTATACCTGCTTCCAGAAGTTTCAATATTTCTATTCTTACCACTTCTTTCATCTTAGGGTTTAACCGACATTGGTGATCAACAACGGGTTGAGCATCAGGTTCCATATTAATCTTGTGCTGAATTAGAGTGGGACAAATGCCCTTAAGATCATCAAGAGTATATCCGGTAGCAGCTCTATGATTCCTTAGAACTTTCAATAATCTTCCTTCTTCATGTTCTGAAAGGTTAGCACTAATAATAACAGGATATATCTTTTTCTCATCAAGATAAGCATATTTCAAAGTGTCTGGCAATTGTTTTAATTCAAACACAGGATCACCTTTAGGTGGAGGAGTTCCTCCTAGACTTTCAATAGGCAAATTGTGTTTAAGCAGAGGTTGTTGTTCAAAAAAGATTCTATCTATTTCATTTCTTTCATGCATATGCAAATCATTTTCATGATCTAGCAAATATTGTTCCAAACGATCAGTAGGAGGTACAGCAATAGAAGCAAGACCAATAATTCATCCTTACTAGGCAAATCTTTCTTATGAGGTTGTCTACTAAACTTGAAAAAAATTAAATTCATGAGATTCATCACCAAAGATAACACCGACAGTTTGTTTCTTACAATCTATTTTTGCATTGACGGTGTTCAAGAAAGGTCTACCAAATATAATGGGACAAAAGTCATCTTGTGGGGAGCCAAGAATAAGAAAATCAGTAGGGTATTTTATTTTCCCACACAAGACTTCAACATCTTTAAGAATCCCAATTGGTGATATAGTATCTCTATTGGCAAGCTTAATAGTGACATCTATGTCTTCTATTTCAGCAGCTGCTATTTCATTCTTAATTTCTTCATATAAGGAAAAAGGAATATCACTCACACCAGCACCTAGGTCACATAACCCATGATAATCGTGATCTCCTATCTTAACTGAGACAACAGGCATGCGAACAACATGTCTATGTTTATCCTTTTTATCAGGTTTGGTGATTCTAGAAGCTTCATCACGGAAGTAAATAACATTCCCATTAATATTATGGACTAAAGGATCTTTAATCATAGCAACACTAGGTTCAACTCCAAATTTTTCAGCTGGTTTGGGTGTTCTAACATAAATTTTGTTAACCATAGTTGAAGATCTATCATGTTCCTTAATCCTAACAGGGAAAGGTGGTTTTTGAATATAAGTAGTGGGAACAACTGGATCAACATTGTAAATGATAGTTTATTCTTTGGATTTTACCAGTCCTTTAACTTCTTCTTTAATAGGTGGATGATATTTAAACAACTTCTCCTTAGGGAGATCAACATGAGTAGCAAAAGATTCACAAAAGGAAGCTACTATCTCAGAGTCAAGTCCATATTTAGTACTAAACTTTTGAAAACCATCAGTATCATAAAAGATTTAACACAATCAAACTTAGGTTCAATACCTGACTCTTCACCTTTGCCGAGTTCCGAATCTTCAGAGTTGCATTTAATTCGTTCTAAAAGATCCCATCGGAATTCAATAGTCTTCTTCATAAAAGAACCAGTACAAGAAGTATCGAGCATTGATTGATCATTGCGAGAAAGCCTAGAATAAAAATTATGAATAATAATTTCTCATGAGAGCTCATGACTGGGGCATGAATATAACATTGACTTAAGCCTCCCCCAAGCTAGAGCAATACTTTCTCCTTCACGAGGAATTTTTTTCGATGAACTAGATGCATAGGATATTTTTTTTGATGAAATTCCAATTTCGATCGATTCCAGTTCCAAGATCCAATATCATCGCATAGACTATACCATGTCAATGCTTTTCCCTTCAAAGATAAAGGTCAAACCTTCTTCTTAGCTTCATCTCTGAGCAAACCTGCAAGCATAAACAATCCACCAATTTCATCCACATATATCAAGTGCATATCAGGATGTTCGGTTCCATCTCCTGCATAAGGATTAGCTAGCAGTTGTTCTACCATACCCGAAGGAATATCATATTCAATATTTTCATAAGGTGCAGTAGGTTGAGGAGCAATTAATTGTGGTTCTGGTCAAGGTGAAGATACCCCGAACAGGCCCCTCAAAGGATTGTTTTCAGTAGTAGCAAGTGACAATAAATTTCAGCACATAGTAATAATGTTTCCTTACCAATTTCCACTTACCAAGAGCACTTCACTCCCCGGCAACGGCGCTAGAAAATAGCCTTGATGACCAACAAGTATATGGGGTCAATTTTAGCCTTTTTGATAAGTACGAGTGTCGTACCCAACGAGGAGCAGAAGGAAATGACAAGTGGTTTTCAGCAAGGTAATGTCTGTAAGTGCTAAAATTGTAAGTAGCGGAGTAGTTTGATAGCAAGATAATTTGTAACGAGCAAGTAACAATAGTAGTAAAAAAAGTGCAGGAAGGTAGCCCAATCATTTGGAGGCAAAGAACAGGCCAAAACAGTCTCTTATGAGAAGCAAATCGTTCTTGAGGGTACACGGGAATTTCATCTAGTCACTTTCATGATGTTGGCTTAATTCATGTTCACTACTTTGATAATTTGATATGTGGGTGGACCGGTGCTTAGGTTCTGTTCTTACTGGGAAAAACCTCCTACTTATGATTAACCCTCTCGCAAGCATCCGCAACTACGAGAAAAGTATTAAGAATAAATTCTAACCATAGCATTAAACTTTTGGATCAAATCGGTCCCTTACGGAATAGCACATAAAGTGGGTTTTAAGCTTCTGTCACTCTCGCAACCCATCATCTAATAACAATACCACAATGCATCCCTTCGACCCAAATATGGTGAAGTGTCATGTAGTTGACGTTCACATGACACCACTAAGAGAATGACAACATACATATCATCAAAATATCAAACACATATCAAGTTTATGTGATTACTTGCAACATGATTTCTCCCGTGACCTCAAGAACGAAAGTAAATACTCACAAATGATAATCATGCTCAAGATAAGAGGGGTATTAAATAGCATAATGGACCTGAACATATAATCTTCAACCAAATAAACAATATAGTAATCAGCTACAAGATGTAATCAACACTACCAGTCACCCACAAGCACCAATCCATAGTTCCGGTACAAAGATTGAACACAAGAGATGAACTAGGGTTTGAGAGGAGTTGGTGTTGTTGAAGATAGCCCTCCCCAAGATGGGAGAGTTGCTGGTGATGATGATGACGATGATTTCCCCCTCTGGGAGGGAAGCTCCCCCGGCGGAATCGCTCCGTAGAAGGGCAAAAGTTCTCCTTCCCAAGTTCCGTCTCGAGACAGAAACGCTTCTCCCGAAAGTCCTCTCCTCGATTATTTTAGGTCAAAATGACTTATATACCAGAAGATGGGCACCGCAGGTGGGTCGAGGAGGGCAACACCCACCAGGGCACGCCTGGGCCTCCAGGCACGCCCAGGTGGGTTGTGACCACCTGGTGGCCCCCCTCTGGTACTTATTTGCTCCAATATTTATTAAATATTACATAAAAATCCTCGAGGAGTTTCAGCTCATTTGGAGTTGTGCAGAATAGGTAGCTTGACATAGCTTTTTCAGGTCCAAATTTCCATCTGCCAGAATTCTCCCCCTTTGTGTATACCTTGCATATTATGAGAGAAAAGGCATTAGAATTACTCCAAAAAACATTATTATACAATAAAACAACATAAATAACAGTAGGAAAACATGATGCAAAATAGACATATCATCTGTCAAAGTGCTCCTCCAATCTTCTCACTTCCTCAACGTATGCCTCCATCAATGGCCTTTGGTAATCCTTGTTGACTTGTCTCACCACAAGTTGCGAATCTCCTTGAATGATCAGCTTCTTAATTCCCAATTCAACGATGATTCTTAGCCTGGCAAGGAGCCCTTCATACTCTGTTGTATTGTTGGTGACTTTCTCCCAGGGAAAATGCATCTGGACGACGTACTTCAGGTGCTCGCCAGTGGGAGCAAAGAGAAGCATGCCAGCCCCTGCACCTTGCAGGAAGAAAGCACCGTAAAAGTACATGATCCATTCTTGGGGCGCTTCCTTGCCGGGAATAACTTTCTCCATCACCTCTTCCTCAGAGGTTGGCGTCCATTCTACAATAAACTCTGCCAATGCCCTGCTCTGGATTGTCGAGGTGCTCTCAAACTTCAGGCCAAAGATGGACAACTCCAAAGCCCATTCTACTATTCTGCCGGTAGCCTCAGGGTTCTGGAGTATCCTTTGCAACAGGAAGCGGGTGACCACTGTAATTTCATGGGCTTGGAGGTAGTGATGCTGTTTGAGGAGAAAAAATCAACTTTTGCATGCCAGAGTACCTCGATCTAGCTCCCAGTAGCAAGGAGTCGATGAAGTACACTGCGCGCTGCACCACTTTCTTCCTTGCCGCGTCCTTGGGGTCACCCCTGCTGTTGTGCTCCTGCCTTTCTTGATCCTCATCTGGTCGTCCTGCCGGGCTTTGCATATCCTCTGTTTCCTGTACTTCCCATTGTGCCACTAGGGTTGCACTAACCACTTGATTGGTTGCCGCTAAGTATAGCAACAACAACTCTTGTGGTTTAGGGGCTACCAACGTGGGAAAAGAGGACAAGTAGGTCTTCAGCTCCTGCAGTGCTGCATCTGCCTCTGGGCTCCACTTCATGGGTCCTGCCTTCTTCAAAATTTTGAAGAACGATAGGGCGCGCTCGGCAGACTTGGAGATCAATCTGCTGAGTGCGGCAACACACCCTGTCAAATGCCTCACATCTTTAACTGTCCTGGGTGCCTGGATCTGCTCTATAGCATTGATCTTATCTGGATTGGCCTCGATCCTGTGTAGGGACACAAAGAAACCAAGTAGCTTGCCGGAGGGAATCTCAAACACACACTTTTCTGGGTTTAGCTTCAAGTTGATCTTGTGTAGATTAGCGAATGTTTCTTCCAAATCCTGGATGAGGGTGGATTTTTCCTTGGTCTTGACCACAATATCATCCATATAAGCCTCAATATTTCTGTGCAACTATGGTTCAAAACCAATTTCGAATGCCCTTGCAAAAGTAGACTCGACACTTTTTAATGCAAAAGGCATGCGAACAAAGTAGTACGTCCTGCATGGGGTGATGAAGGAGGTCTTTTCTTCATCTTCCTTGGACATGAAGATCTGATGATACCGATAGTATGCATCTAGGAAAGACAGTAAATCATAGTCTGAAGTGGAATCCATGATCTGGTCTATGCGTGGCAAGGGAAATGGATCCTTTGGGCAGGCCTTGTTGAGGTCTGTAAAGTCGATGCAAAGTCTCCACATCCCATTAGCTTTGCGCACAACCACTGGGTTTGCTAACCACCTTGGATGCAACACTCCTCTGACCAAACCAGCTTCCTCAAGCTTCTTAATCTCCTCGGCAATGAACTGCTGCTGCTCCAAGGCTTACTACTGCACCTACTGCTGACGGGTCGGGCATGTGCGCAGACAGTAAGGTGGTGCTCGATTACCTCCCTGGGAACACCGGGGATATCAGATGGTTGCTAGGAAAACACATCGATATTCGCCCGCAGGAAGGCAACAAGCGCGCTTTCCTATTTTGCATCAAGGGTGGCACTGATAGTAAAGGTACCATCAACACCAGCCAGCCCTGGGGGGACCTACTTCACATGTGGTGCAGAAACCTTGGCCCTCTTGCTGTTGGAACACCCCGGCACGTCACCAACGGGTGTCGTGCACTCGGTAGGGGCACGCTTGCCAAATTCCTTGCCGGAGTCCCTACAATCCTTCTTGTTTCCTTTGCTTTCCTTGCCGGGCACTGCTGCCTTGATGGCCTCTGCCGCGACAGCGTCTCAATACATCATATCCACGCTTATCATCGCGTCTTTCTTATCCGATGGAATGGAAATGACGCCCATTGGGCCTGGCATCTTCAAGGTATTTTAGGCATAGTGGGATGCCGCCATGAACTTGGCTAGGGTAGGGCACCCAAGAATCCCATTATGCGGAAGGAGGAGGTCGACTAAGGGAGTCCTGGATTAGGGGGGATCCGGAAAGCAGACTATATACATCATCCGACTATCGAAGCGTGAAGATACAAGACTCAAGACTTCGGCCCGTGTCCGCATGGGACTCTCCTTTGCGTGGAAGACAAACTTGGCGATCCGGATATTATATTTCCTTCCTTGTAATCGACTCCATGTAAACCCTAGCCCTCTCCGGTGTCTATATAAACCGGAGAGGATGGTCCTTAGAAGGCCGATCACAATTACAATCATACCATCATAGGCTAGCTCTTAGGGTATAGCCTCTACGATCTCGTGGTAGATCTACTCTTGTACTACCCATATCTTCAATATTAATCAAGCAGGAAGTAGGGTTTTACCTCCATCGAGAGGGCCCGAACCTGGGTAAACATTGTGTCCCTTGGTTCCTGTTACCATCAGCCTAAGATGCACAGATCGGGACCCCCTACCCGAGATCCGCCGGTTTTGACACCGACATCGACCACATCAAACACAATCTTATCAGTCCGGTAGTTCAACTCACCCCCAAATGTCACTGGCAACATGATCTTTCCATTAGGACGGCTCCTCGGGATTAACTCCTTGAAACGTGCCAGTGGCCTTAAGCTCTTCCTCTGCTATCTGAAGCTTGCTGAGAACATGTGGGGATATCAAATTCAACCCAGCCCCACCATCAACCAACATATTTATGACCTTGAGGTTGCGGATCGTTGGGGAGACTGGCCGCCCGCCGGATCCTGGGTTGCTATAATAGTGGCCTCCATATCCGTCCAATAGGCTTTAACACAGGAAAGAGCCATCCACGCACCCTCTATGCACGCCGACCTCCTCATGGCGTCAATCCAAGATACGACCCCAAGAAATTGCTGCACCAAACCAAAGTAACTATCTAGCTTAGGCCTCTTCGGCCAAAGATGGTCTATTACAGACCGCATTGCAAGCCTGGACAGCCTATGGAGCTCCGCCACAGCAGCCACCTTCTCATTTAGCGGCAGCGGGCGAGTGGGAGCATTGAACTACGACCAGAAAAGCTTCTCCACTTCTTTATCACCTTGATCCTCGAAGAACTTGGCAGTGTCAGCTGTACTATTCATCAAGTCCGCATATGCGTCTGCAGGACTCCAGTGCCCAGCCAGGGGAGCATACTTTGGATCCAAAAACTTCGTCCACGGTAGGTAGGAGCCTCCAGCCATGATTTTGTCGGCCTGTTGGAGCTCCTCCCGCATACCTCGGATCTCGGTCCGCATCTCCTTGGCGGCATTAAGTGCCTTGTCCAGCTCGGCCGAACTAGCTTTATTCTCCTTTTCAAGGAGTACATACCGGTCGGCGGCATTCTTCAACTCCTCAGCCATTTCGGCTATCTTTTCCTCACTTCGGCGATGAGCAGCCTGTTTGGCTCTCAATTCTTCGGCCGCCTTTAGGGCAGACGCATTGCTAGCCCGAGCTTGTTCCTTGGCCTAAGCAAGTTCCGCCCTCAGGGCCTCCACGGCAGCAGCACCATCTGTAGTGCAAACACATGGCATTAACATTATGCCACTCTCGCATTTTCCTATACAACATAATAAGGGAAGCAGAGCACATACCCTATGATTCCTCTAGCCGTTTGTTCATCAGCGTGATGTCGACATCAATAGATCCGATCTGCCTCCTTAGTTCGGCAACTTCAACAGACTGGTCGGCTGCCAGGTCCTTATGTACCGGCGCACATGTACAGCGCAGACATTACTATATGATCCCCCGTTTGCCGCCTATGGCAGGCAACCAGAGTCTCAGGGGCTACTATCCATAGGGAGCACACCTAGCGCATGCTTCATAACAAAAAAATAGTGCATTTTTCACTACATACCTCAAAGCCTTTGAGAAGGCTTGTAAATGCCTCATTCAAACCGCTGGTAGCAGATGAAATCTTCTTTAGCACCATGCTCATTAAAGAGCGGTGCTCCTCCGACAGCGCGGCTCTCTCCAAAAGGCCTGTCAGTATGTCCGGCCCGGACACTGAACTGTGTCGGACCCTTCTGATCGCCCCCCATGGGAGCCAAACGCTCCGGGCTTAGGGTGACTGGCGTGTTAACTTCCGGCTTCGGTAGATCCGGACTCCTCCGTGATGACACCTCCGTGTTGCCCGCTTCATGAGGCGGAGAGGTGGGTGGGGTCTCACTCTCCATCATTTCCGGACGAAGATCCCCCAAAGACGAACTCTGTTGAGAAGAGCTGCTCGCCGGACTGCAAAAGAGGAAGTCCCAGTTATGGATCTCGGAGTAACACCATACCTTCGAATTAATGAATAAATTATGGCTCGATGGAGGGTTGGCCCGTTGGTGGGCATGACGCGGTGAGGGTGCCCGTCGCGGCAGAGCCCCCTGGTGATACCTTCTTCCCTTGCTTGGGCGTCTCCACCTCCAAATTTTCGGAGGATGCCCTCTTCTTCCCGCGCGGGAGGAGGCTTTAACCTCCCCTTCCCGGCTAGCCTCCATAGGAGAGGTAGCGATTCCCCCAGCTGGATGCGTAGTGCGTGAAGTTCGATTTCACTGCCCTTTCCTTCGCCTTTCCCCGAGGAGATTTTGCTGAGCGCCCGACCAAGCATCTTTGCAATGGTTGGACTAGGCGAGCTTTCAGGAAGTGGCACCGTACACCTGATTCTCTCCGCTTTGTTGATCCATTCCTGGACACGGAAGGATTTTCAGAATAATAGTTATGATAAATATAAATGAAGTGTCCAGCTTTAAGGTTACTTACTTGCGCATCTAGGCGATTGCAGCTTAGGCCCGCATCCTCGGTGGTGTCCGGACACTTTACTTGTGGTCCGAAGAATAATTTACACATTCCTTCAAACTTCAGGCCCAAGAAGTGCTTAATTGTCCGCGGATCCTCTGGATTAAATTCCCACATCCGGAGAGGCCGACGTTTGCACGACAACATCCGTTGGATTAGATCACTTGCATTATGCTGACAAGACTTATGTCCCTCTCAATAAGCTCCCGGATACGATTCTGCAGTTCTGGTACATCGCCAGCAGGCCCATAATTCCATCCTACGTCGGTCGAAGATGCCAACTGTAACGGAGGGCCCGAGCGGAACTCGGGTGCGGCTACTCACTTTGTGCCTCTGGGAGCTGTTACATAAAACCACCTCAGTTGCCATACATCGAATACTTCCGGGAAAGAACCCTCTGGCCATGGGGTGTCAGCGTTCCTGCTTATTATGGCACCTCCGCACTCCGCATGTTGCCCCTCGATCATCTTAGGCTTCACATTGAAGGTCTTGAGCCATAAGCCGAAGTGTGGGTTGACGTGGAGAAAAGCGTCACACACAATAATGAACAACAAGATACGGAGGATGGCGTCTAGAGCCAGATCATGAACATCTAACCCATAGTAGAACATGAGCCCCCTCACAACAGGGTTGAGGGTGAGGCCTAGGCCTCGAAGGAAGTGTGGTACAAACACAAAGCTCTCGTTGGGCTCCGGCGTGGGGATAACTTACCCTAGAGCAGGAAGCCTATGCTAGATATCGGCGGTCAGGTATCCGACCTCCCTAAGCTTAGTAATATCCTCCTCCTAGATCGAGGAGGCCACCCACCAGCCTTTTGCGTCGGATCTGGACATACTGGAGGATCTGGGGTGTTGGAGCTTAGGTTTTGAGTGCTGGAGCTCAAGGTGCGAGAAGGAGCATGACAGGTGGAAAAGAGGCATAGGCCTTGACCCCTTTATAAAGAGGATGAATATCAAGAGTCCTCAGCGTGACCGCTTGGGACTTATCTAAAATACGCAGAGTCATACCAACGGTCGCTGTGGGGTCACACACGCCCATATTGATGAAAGATCCCGTAATAAGAGGAACATGATCTCTGCTTTGGCAGGACGTGCCAATAAAACCACCTCGCAACGCGAGTCGTGGTGGGGCAGGAAACGCCCGTTCGTGTTGGACTAGGCCACGATGCAAGAGCACGACGTACGAAGATTGCCAGCAGAACGGATTCATGCTATGTTCCCTACAATGGTGTGTGAAGATCATTTTGCATATCCGGACACGGTCTACGTGTTCGACAATAACCTTGGAGTATTCGGAAGGAGGAACCCGCCTTGCAATGCCGAAAACAAGACTGCGCGCCGGACTCATCGTCATTCTAGCCTGGTTCAGGGGCTACTGAGGGAGTCCTAGATTAGGGGGTATCCGGACAGCCGGACTATATAAATCGTCCGGACTATTAAAGCGTGAAGAGACAAGACTCAATACTTCGGCCCGTGTCCGAATGGAACTTTCCTTTGCGTGGAAGACAAGCTTGGCGATCCGGATATTATATTTCCTTCCTTGTAACCAACTCCATGTAAACCCTAGCCCTCTCCGGTGTCTATATAAACCAAAGAGGATGGTCCTTAGAAGGCCGATCACAATTACAATCATACCATCATAGGCTATCTCTTAGGGTTTAGCCTCTACGATCTCGTGGTAGATCTACTCTTGTACTACCCATATCTTCAATATTAATCAAGCAGGAAGTAGGGTTTTACCTCCATCGAGAGGGCCCGAACCTGGGTAAACATTGTGTCCCTTGCTTCCTGTTACCATCAGCCTAAGACGCACAGATCGGGACCCCCTACCCGAGATCCGCCGGTTTTGACACCAACATCGACCACATCAAACACAATCTTATCAGTACGGTAGTTCAACTCACCCCCAAACGTCACTTGCAACGTGATCTTTCCATTAGGATGGCTCCTGCCGGGATTAACTCCTTGAAACGTGCCAGTGGACTTAAGCTCTTCCTGTGCTATCTGAAGCTTGCTGAGAACATGTGGGGATATCAGATTCAACCCAGCCCCACCATCAACCAACATATTTGTGACCTTGAGGTTGCGGATCGTTGGGGAGACTAACAATGGCAGGCACCCTACTGCAGTGGTGCAGTCAGGATGATCCTCCTCATCAAAGATGATGGGTATGCGTGACCATTTGAGTGGTTTCCGTGAAGTTTCTTCTGGCTCCATGGCATTGACTTCTCGTTCCCACTGTTTAAGTTGGCGGTGAGAGGGGTGCAAAGATACACCCCCATCAATGCACATGGCATCGGTAGCTTTCTGGAATTCCTGCTCACTGGTTTCCTCTTCATCCCGTTCATCACTTCCAGCATCACAATCCTCTTTCTCTCTGCCCTGGCGGGTTTCCCTTGGTTCCAAGGATCTTTGCCGGGGTGATTTGCTTCACCGCCCCGGTCCTTACCACCAGTACCGCTCTGATCTCTTTCCTTATCTCGTTTCTCATACTCAGCCCTTTGCTTCTTGACGAACTACTCAACTTGATGACACTCCTGGAGATCGTGGCCCTTGGTCCGATGGATCTTGCAGTACGGCCCATCACTCTTCCCAGCTTTTTCGGCGGCCGCGGCCTCCCGACAGTCAGCACACGCAGCAACTTCCTTGCCGGGGGTTTGGCTTTTGCCTTCTTGCCGATACTAGGTGTGCCCAATCCCTCAATAGTCATCACTGCCTTATCCTTACGCTTCTTGTTACGCTTATTGTTCTTCTTCTTCCAGCTAGTTGTCTCGTCATCCTCTTTCGAGTCGATGTCGACGCAATCCTCCTCTCCGAGAAGTTTCCTCCCTTACCCCAACCGAGCACATTTGTCCACCAAGGTGTACATCGCCTTCATAGTCTTGGGCAGCTTGACATTCATCTTGGAACGTATCCTTCGGTTGCGCACATTAGACTGAAAGGCGTCTATCTCAGCCGCTGGGTGGATATCTGGGATATTCCTGTGTACTCTGATGAACCTTTGCAAGTACTTCAGTAGAGTTTCTCCTTCATTCTGCTGGAGGAGCTGCAAATCGCTAGGCCGCCTTGGTTCTTGATGGCCTCCCGTAAAGGCGCCAATGAACTCATGGCACAGGTCATCCCAGGACGAAATGGAGTTCTTCGGCAAGTGCATCATCCAAGACCTCACATTAGACTTAATTGCTGAAGGGAAATAATTGGTGAATACCTTCTCATCTCTTCCTCCGGCAGCCTGAACAACGATGGTGTATGTGACAGCCTGGTTTTTGCCCTCTCTTCTTTGCCTGATTCTTAGTTGATTTGAATTTGAATTTTTGGAGTTTTGAATCTTTTCATATGGACTTAACCACTTGGGTACCCCTTAGCTTTCACCCAAGTGCCTCCTTTCCTTCTCTAACCATCATTCCCTCTCTAGTTCAACTAAAAATAATATTTGGAATATTTTTCATTAATGAAAAATATTCATTTCCCCCTCTTAAACCCTAGCTAGCTCAATGTGCTCCAAAGCAACCCCAATTTTTCTTGCCCATAAAATTCTAAGAAAAATCCCAATTATTCTTTGAACCCTAGGGCACCTTTCTGAGAAAAAACATTTCATCACTTTTTGGAAATGGCTACAGAAAATATTTTCTGTTCTAGACAGAAATGGTAGTTTCTACAGCAACTACCATATTACTTGCTCCATTGTAGCTGGTTTTTCTTGTGCATCATCACCTTAGTAGATGATTGCTAGCCTCACAAGCCCAGCCCTCAACTCCCAGTGGTTTGACCTCAGTAAACTCTCAAAGTTACTGTCCAGAAACTTACGAGGAGTATAAAATCATTTCTTCTGCACCTGAAACCAAAACTAAGCGTGGTAATAATCAAAACTACCACAACAACACGCCAGACATGAAGTTTGGGCTTAGGTCGGTCTGAGGTCATAGTTCACATGGTGACCGCGTTCGTCCAGGCGTGCTGGCATGCAAACGACGCGCTCTGGGTGCCGCCGAGCGCTCTGTTGCACGCGTGCTCGCTGCCCCACCTGCCTGAGCATGCCAAACAGCGCCACCATCATCGTCTCGACTCCCTTAACTCCGCCCTGGCGCTCACCGACGTCGGAGCTCGCGCACCGAGCACGGGCATGGTCCAGCCAATGCAACAGTGCGGTGCGCACTGTAATCATCGCCTTCCTCTCACCCTTGTGCTTGTCCCCGTTCGCCAACAGTCCCTGCGTGAGCTGCTTCTTCTTCTCCCCATCTCACTGACGCTGTTCCTCGCCGGGCGCCGTGGCCAGGTGTCCATCGGTGGAGTCCGGACCCCCTCCGATGCTCGACTATAAATAGGGCCATCCCTAGACTCCTCAAGCACCATCCACCACTCCCACACACTACGCAAGCGCATAGAAAGCCGTAGCCCGGCCAGGTAGGCTGTGGGCCGCTGTCCCTGAGCTCGAGTTCGCTGGCGCTCCCCTCGGGTCGTCTCCACAGCTCCAGCCCCTCCCAGGCTAGGGCAACCCTTCCAGGGACTCCGCTACTCTTCGGTGGCGCCCTTCCGCCTGGTTGGAGCCCTTGGAGTCTCCTCCGGTCGCCACTGTCTTCGTCTCCGGCGACATCCGCTCTTTGCCTCCGCTGGAGAGGCTGATTCCAGCGCCGTCCGACCACCCCTAGCTACTCTACGGATACGGGTAGGTGCGCCTCCGTCTCCTCTCTCGATCCCTCCCTCTTGTTTTAGCCAAGGAGCCCACGCCTCCAGCGTGCGCTCCGGCGAAGCCTCGCCACTCTCTGTTTCCCTCTCTCTCTCCCCCTCACCTGACTAGCAGGGCCTGCTAGTCAGCCACTTAGTACGTGCACGAAGCGGTATGAGTGGTGGCGCCCCGAGGCTTTAAAGCCTTCGACGTCACCCCCCAGTCTGTTTATTTAAATTTCAAATTTTAATTTAATCCAGAGAGCTTCAAATGGTCAAAACTTTTTAACCATAAGTCCAAATGACTTGATTCTTTTTGCATTTTGTTCTTTGTTCAGAAATCTAGCAGCTCACCAAAGATGGGATTTTTCCATGCTGTTTAGATTTTCTGGTGAATTTCAGAAGGTTTCTTGCTATTTCCTTCTTGTGTTTTAATTTATTTTCAGAAGGTGAGGCTTGTCTTGAGGATCGCCAGCAGGCTTGTGAACCTCATCTGCACTAAGGCAAGCCAAAACAACATTTTCATGGTGTACAATATTTGTGATTTTCTACTTGAACAAATGATTTATTCCATGCATTTAAATCATTATTATGTTAATTATATTCTGTTAATTGCTTGTTTTGGCTAATATGCTTGAGTTACAGAAAGTTTGAAGTAGTTTAGTTGGTAAAGAAACTAGGATATGTTTGTGGGTGATTAAAGAATGATATGGTTGTGGATATAAGTAATTAGTGGAGTTATTTTCTTGCATGGGTAAAAATGGTAAAATTTGCTAGACAAGATTCAATTTAAAGTGAGGTTTAATCTTAACCAGATAAGTGTCATGGATTGTTGATGCCTATGCTTAGTGTGGATAAAGTTGACTCGGTCATTTCTGTTGATATGTGATGCCTATGTTAGTGTTGCATGTCATGGCATTATGACACTGGTTATTTTCACTTTAAGTTGAACCTGATAATAACTCAACTTGAATATATTGTTGACCGGGTCATGGTGCCGCTGAATCGAGTTTTTCCCAGTGCAACCACATTTGCCGGTATGGGAAGGCCCTTATTCGTTCCGTTGTCATGCCTCTGGTCGGTGCCTCCAACTAGGAAGGTTATGGGCATGCGGTACCCTGGCCCGGTAAGCAGACATAACTTTGTGTGCCCGTTGTTGAGTTTATGGTACCGGGTCCCCGTGTGGGATCATTTATGTTTTGGCCACAACGGTAGTGTTGTGTCTTTGGTAGACACGGGGCCACCCAGGACTAGCCCAGTGGGGAGTGAGTCGGAGTGGCCGGGAGAGTGTCATGGCAATGGAGGGGTTTCGTCAGAATGCTGTTGGTCCACCCAAATGGGAGTGCGAGGCCATGGGTTCCGTGGTGTGGGTACAGTGCGCTACCTCTGCAGTGTGTATTAATCTATCGATAGCCGAGTCCACGGTTACAGACACGCTCGAAAGTAGGTCACACCATGGGTCAACATTAAATAAATCTTGCACACCTAAGTTATGAATCTTTGCACTATTGATGATGGCGGGAAGGCCATTGTGTTGTTTAGACCAAGAAGTTGGTCGTGGTGGTGATCGCAGGAAGGATCATGGTTTAAGAACAAATATTGGTTGTGGTTGTGATCGCCGGAATGATCATGAGATGTCTCTGGAGAGTACCTTGTGGTTGGTACGTTTGTGATCCAAGAGCGATAACGGTTGGTAAGCTAGTCCGAGGGACTTTTATCACAAGAGCATGATCACAGCATGTGGGATATATATATTGTTGCATTAATATGAAATGGTTACTTGTCATGATATTGTTTGTCATTATGTTTATGCTTGTTGTGAGCTTGCAAGTACATTCAATGTACTGACATGGCATGTCATGCCAGATTTCAGGAAAGTCTCATTGGAAAGGAGTTCTGTTCGAGTCTAGATCGTGTCCATGTTTGTGTCCCTGTGCTATGGAGTTCCGCTACGACGTTGTTCCACTGCCTCGTAGTTGTGATGATCGAGACCCCTTTATGTTAACTAAATAATGTACATATTGTTCAGCCACACCGAGTGTGGAGCTTGGCCTCGCCACCTGTTCTAAAGTAAACTTTGATCCGCTAGGATCAATAAAGCGGTTGTTTTTCTGTACCAAGTTGTTGTGTGTTGCCAGAGGACATGGTCTCTGGGCTGGCAATGCATGGTAAACCGGTTGCTCTGAGCCGGGGTGCCACAACGCTTGGTATCAGAGTCTCACCGACTATAGTCCATGCTAGACTACGACATGTTAACTGGATGTTAGATACGAGTTTTAATTGAGTGCCGGTAGCATTTGTAGCTGGTTGTTGCACTGTATGCACTTGTTTTTTTATGCTAAACTACTAATGGTTGTGAGTGTAGATGGCTCCGGTGTCGTACCCGTGCCAGTTGCAGTTGATGTCGTACATGTCGCCGCATCTCCTTCGTAACGTGTGGCATCGGTTGTACCCCCTCAGTGACAACCCAACCTATCGTGTGTACTGGGAGCGTCTAGCTGACTCAGTGTATGAGTATCACGCGGTGGTTACTCTTTCCACTAGTTCTGATTCCAGCACTTACACTCGTACCTCTCGGAGCGGTTACGCTTCTACCGCTTCTCAGGCTATCCAGTTTGCTTCATTTGAGGTCCTTGTCGAGCTTCGTTACAACAAGGTCCAGATGCAGAACCACCCAGGTTTCTACTACTACCCTTCTCTGCACGACAATGGTCGTGTTCGTTTCCCTATCATTGATCCGGAGTCTGATAGTGTTACTAGCCACCTTTCTCGTTATATCACTCCTAGCTACCTTATGATCCATGAGCTGGGTCGAGAGCTGACTCGTGCCCGTACTGCTTTAGCCTCTACTAGATCTGTCACTGTTCCGGCATCTATGGGATTTACTCCATATATTCCTGCCGGCTCTAGTTCCCCTGTTTCATCGGTTACTCCTCCGAGTAGCTCGGGCACTGTGACTGTGAGTCCTCTCAGATCTCCTGTTGAGTGGGTTTCACTTCTCGCTACTCCTGTAGCCCCGATGCTTCACCCTACACCTGCCCTGGAGGGAGAGCCCTTGAGGCAGCATCGTCGTGTTACCTTTAACCATGTCAGTTCAGGATCCGAGTCCGCTTCAGGAGAGGACCCCACAACACCAGCATAGCAGTAGAGCTTCTGAGTATTCACAGTCGTCAGGATGGTGTACGAGTGTAGTCGTACGAGTCATGAGGTTTGGTTTCATGTATGAGAGTAGTTCAACCTGGCATGTTGTTTATCTTTCATGTACGAGTCTATGTATAATTATGTTGGAACTCTATTTTATTCGCCGTATTTCCTTCGTCTTTTCGGCCTTTCTCGGGCATTTGTTGCTGGCTTTCCCCAATATATTTTGAATCTTTCTCATCTCGGTTGCGTTGTATTGGGAAAAATCACAATAGGATGACGCGGGGAGGCAGCAGTAGCAATGTTTGCGAGGGTTCTCCTATTCGTCGTTCCGCATAACAGGCAGGACACTCCCCCGAGCCGTACATTCCACCACCGCCTCCACCGCCAAATCCGCTCACCACCGAGCAAATTCTGCATATGTTTGAGGAAATACGGAATAATGATCTGATTGAAATATTAAGAAGTGTTCAAGCTGTGGTTGGACAGAATGGAAATCAGAACGGTCATCATTCTAAGCTGTCAGATTTTCAAAGGACCAAGCCTCCCAGTTTCAGTCAGGTTGTTGACCCCTTGGATGCAGACGATTGGTTGCGAACTATTGAGAAGAAGCTTGAGATTGCTCGTACTTAAGAAGGAGATAAGGTTCCATTTGCAACTCATTATCTTGAAAGCGCTGCTGCCATATGGTGGGAAAATGAAAAATTCATGTGGCCTGCTAATGAAGAAATCACCTGGTCAACATTCAAGGAACGATTCCGGAAATATCATATCCCTACTAGAATTATGAAGACTAAGCAGCGTGAATTTCTCGCGCTCCTCCAAGGAAATCAGTCTGTGGGTGAATATTTGCAAAAATTCAATCATCTGTCACAATACTCCCTTGATGACGTGGCCACTGAAGAAAGAAAGATTGACAAATTTCTTGGTAGATTAAACCCGCAACTCCGGTGTACTCTCAGTATGTTTGATTTCCCAGATTTCCAAACTCTGGTGAACAAGGCTTTCATTGCTGAAGGGAGCACAAGCATGTATCAGATAATAGGGCTGCTAACAACAATCACAAACGCAAGTTTGAGCCAAGGAAGGAAGCACAACCAATGCAGAAGGCTCATACCTGGCAGTAGACTTAGGTGGAATACAAGCCCAATTGGCAACAGAATGTTAACAAGACCACCACTCAAGTCAAGAATGTCGTGACCAACCCAATGCAAGAGGAGCGTCAGCGCAACAATTCTTGCTTCAGTTGTGGGAAAACCGGACATTATGCCCGACAGTGTCCCAGGAACAGCAAGGCGAATGTTATATTCAGGCCACAAGTCAATTTTATGGAATCATGACCGAACCAGCAAAACATCACTGGGCACGTTCATCACCTCTCCGCCGATGATGCCCAAGAGAATCCCGAAGTCGTCATTGGTATGTTTTGTGTTAATAACATACTTGAAGTGATTTTCTTTGACTCTGGGGCTTCCCACTCTTTTATTTCTTGGAGTTTTGTTGCCCAAAACAAATTTCCTTGTTCGCTTTTGGGCAAGAATATGCTAGTACAAACCCCGGGATCCTTAATCTGGAGCAATCTGGTCTGCCGTTATCTGTAAGTCAATATCAACGGAGTCTGTTTTCGAACTTCTTTGATAATTATTGAGTCTGCTAAGTTGGATGTTATCTCGGGTATGAATTGGCTGACTCAGTATCAAGTATGCATAAATTGTGCGAACCGAGAGTCACTCTGACCAGTCAGGAAGGGCAGACTACAAAATTCTATGCTCGCAGAAGCATACCCAAGCAAGAAATGGTCTTCAGTGCTGTGGCTGAATTGGAATTAATTCCCGTGGTCAGTGAGTTTCTGGATGTATTTCCAGAAGAATTGCCAGGCATGCCACCCAATCGAGAGCTTGAGTTTGCAATAGATCTTGTGCCCGGAACCACACCGTTACACAAGAAGTATTACCGGATGCCCTCATCAAAATTAGTGGAGCTAAAGAAACAGTTGACGAAATGCTCCAGAAAGGATATATCCGTCCCAGCTCTTCACCATGGGGATCACCTGCTATCTCTGAGCGTGGACTCTTTGATGTTGGGGTCGTCACACCCATTGGGTTGGCGCTGCGTCACTCGGTTCCTGATGGCGCCAGTGGCGACCGCGTCGTGCCCTCGTTGCCGTGAGCCAGCCGCTTGGATTGCGTGGCCACGCAGCAGAGGTTCTTGAGGGCGGGTGGCTCCATTGGCATAGTAGCTCAGCTGGCTTGTTGTGGAGGCGGCGCGTGCCTCGCGGTCGTACCCATGGCGGGGACGACCGAAGGGTTGTGATTTGCCTCAGAACGAGTGCCACCACTGTGGTTGTGCCCTTCAGCGAGGAGAGGGGGTGCAGCTAAAGTAATTCCCCCACCCGTACCTTGAGGAGCGTGGCCATTGGGATCTTGTTGATGTTGTCATTAATTTCTTCTATGTGCTTTTATAAAGTTTAAAAACAAATATCATAAAAATAATGTGCCAAGGTTTGCCTTTAGGATGTAGTGCGCGATTTTACATTTTTTACTCGAACATCTAACGGTTCTGAAACTTTTTGCACTATCTTTCTATACAAATTGTCCATTTTTTCTAATTGTTGGAGTACCAGAAATATGGTGAATGTTCATATTACTACAGACTGCCTTGTTTAAGACAGATTTTGTTTTTGATGCATAATTTGCTTGTTTTGATGAAACTATCGATTTCTATCAGTGGATTAAGCCATGGAAAAGTTATATTACAGTAGCTACAATGCAAAAACAAAATATGAATTGGTTTGCAATAGTACTTAAAGTAGTGATTTTCTTTATTATACTAACTGATCTTACCGAGCTTTCTGTTGAGTTTTGTGAGGATGAAGCGTTCGAAGATCGAGGAGGTCTCGATGCAAGAAGAAGAAGAAGAGGCAAGAGCTCAAGCTTGGGGATGCGCAAGGCACTGCAAGTAAATATTCAAGGATACTCAAGCGTCTAAGCTTGGGGATGCCCCAGAAGGCATCCCATTTCTTCAACAAGTATCGATATGTTTTCAGATTCGTTTCATTCATGCGATATGTGCAAATCTTGGAGCGTCTTTTGCATTTAATTTTCACTTTTATTTTATGCACCATGCTAGTATGAGATAGTCCATGGTTGATTTATAAATGCTCATTGCACTTCACTTAAATCTTTTGAGTATGGCTTTATAGAGTGCTTCATGTGCTTCACTTTTATCATTTGAAGTTTGGATTGCCTGTTTCTCTTCACACAGAAAACCGCCATTTGTAGAATGCTCTTTTGCTTCACTTATATTTGTTAGAGCATGTGCATATCTTTTGTAAAAAGAATTATACTCTCTTGCTTCACTTATATCTATTTGGAGAGATGACATGAATTGGTCATTCACGTGGTTAGTCATAAAATCCTACATAAAACTTGTAGATCACTGAATATGATATGTTTGATTCCTTGCAATTGTTTTGCGATATAAAGGTGGTGATATAAGAGTCGTGCTAGTTGAGTATTTGTGAAACTGAGAAATACTTGTGTTGAGGTTTGCAAGTCCCGTAGCATGCACGTATGGTAACCGTTTTGTGACAAATTTGAAGCATGCTGTGTTTCTTTGATTGTCTTCCTTATGAGTGGCAGTCGAGGACGAGCGATGGTATTTTCCTACCAATCTATACCCCTAGGGGCATGCCTAGTAGTACTTTGCTTCGAGGGCTAATAAACTTTTGCAATAAGTACATGAGTTCTTTATGACTAATGTGAGTCCATGGATTATACGCACTCTTACCTTTTCGCAATTCGCTAGCCTCTACGGTACCGTGCATTGCTGTAGGACCTTGAAGTATGTGTAGAGGGGGGGTGATTAGACTACTTGACCAATTAAAAACTTAAGCTTTTCCCAATTTTAGACTTTGGCAGATTTTAGCTATCTTTGCACAAGTCAAGCAATCTTCACACAATTCAAGCAAGCATGCAAAGAGTATATGAGCAGCGGAAATTAAAGCATGCAACTTGCAAGAATGTAAAGGGAAGGGTTTGGAGATTTCAAACGCAATTGGAGACACGGATGTTTTTGTCATGGTTCCGATAGGTGGTGCTATCGTACATCCACATTGATGGAGACTTCAAACCACAAAGGGTAACGGTTGCGCGAGTCCACAGAGGGCTCCACCCAAGAAGGGTCCATGAAGAAGCAACCTTGTCTATCCCAGCATGGCCGTCGCCCACGAAGGACTTGCCTCACTAGCGGTAGATCTTCATGAAGTAGGCGATCTCCTTGCCTTACAAACTCCTTGGATCAACTCCACAATCTTATCGGAGGCTCCCAAGTGACGCCTAGCCAATCTAGGAGACACCACTCTCAAAGAAGTAACAAATGGCGCGTTGATGATGAACTCCTTGCTCTTGTGCTTCAAATGATAGTCTCCCCAACACTCAACTCTCTCTCATAGGATTTGGATCTGGTGGAAAGAAGATTTGAGTGGAAAGCAACTTGGGGAAGGCTAGAGATCAAGATTCATATGGTAGGAATGGAAAATCTTTGCCTCAACACATGAGTAGGTAGTTCTCTCACAGAAATGGTAAGTTGGAAGTGTAGGTTTGTTCTGATGGCTCTCTCCATGAATGAAGAGGAGGTGGAGGGGTATATATAGCCTCCACACAAAATCTAACTGTTACACACAATTTACCAATCTTGGTGGGACCGAATCAACAAACTCGGTCGGACCGATTTAGTAAACCTAGTGACTGTTAGTGATTTCGGTGGGACCGACATGCAACTCGGTGGGACAGATATGATTAGGCTTAAGGCATAACGTAATCTCGGTGAGACCGATTACACAAACTCGGTGAGACCGATTTTGGTAATTAGCTAACCAGAGAGTTGGTCAGGTAAACTCGGTGGGACCTATTCGCTCTTTTCGGTGAGACCAAAATGTTACGAAAGGGAAACAAAGAGTTTACATTGCAATCTCGGTGGGACCGATCGATCACTTCGGTTAGACCGAAATATTACGAAGGGAAACAGAGAGATTACAATCCCATCTCAGTGAGACCAAGATCCCTATCGGTGAGACCGATTTGCCTAGGGTCTGTGGCAGTGGCTATGACATCTGAACTCGGTGGCGCCAGATAGAAAGAATCGGTGGGACCTATTTTGACTTTAGGTTTAGGTCATATGTGGATATGAGAAAGTAGTTGAGGGTTTTTGGAGCATATCACTAAGCACTTGAAGCAAGAAGCTCATTAAGCAATACCTCATCCCTCCTTGATAGTATTGTCTTTTCCTATAGACTCAATATGATCTTGGATCACTAACATATAAAATGTAGAGTCTTGAGCTTTTGAGCTTGAGCCAATCCTTTTGTCCTTAATATTTTGAGGGATCCACTTTCATCACCCATGCCATGCCATTCATTGAGCTTTCCTGAAATATTTGTCTTGGAATAGTATTAGCTCAATGAGCTATATGTTGATATGAATTACCAAAACCACCTAGGGATAGTTGCACTTTCAATCTCCCCCTTTTTGGTAATTGATGACAACATATAGATCAAAGCTTCGACAAATGATAATAGGATTGAAAAACATCGTAGCTTTGAGAAGTATGTGATAAGCAAGAGCTCCCCCTAAATTTGTGCATAGTTTTAGATTTTCTTTGGACTGCAAATGCACAAGGAATTTGGCTCATGGGTTACTCTTCCATGTCACATACATCTCGGTGGAGCGCTCAAAATAATAAAGATTGAATATATGCACTCATCACCAAGCAAAGTGAATGGTCATATAAGGATAAATAAGATAATATCATCTAACAAGCATAAGTGTAGCTTATGATCAAGCACATGATCATCAATGTCTCACAGATAATAGCATAGTATCTCAAGCAAGCAAAAGCAAATAAAGTTCAACCAAGAAGACAAGAGAGAACAAAAGCAAACTCTCTCTCTCTCTCAAAGCCTATGATCTATACATTTTTCTCCCCATTTGGCAACAAGTTACCAAAAAGTTCCTAGAAAATGCATAGTACTATTTCGTCTCTCACGCTTGGTCTTCAGTTGGTGGTGTAGAGATGGCTCCTTGGACGAAGACTTCACTTGATGTGGATGGGGCTGAAGGAGTTGGTGCTGGAGCTGGTTGCACTGGAGCTGTACCTGGTGCAGATGAAGTGGCTCTGGTGTCTATCACTGGCTCTGCAGCTGATCTCTGAGCTCGAGGCACTCTGGCAAATGAAGCAGTAGTTGTCCTACCCTTCCTCTCCTGCATGTCATCCTGTAGCTGCTTCACAACTAACTGAATCTCAGTTACTTTGACATCTAAATCATAGAATTTTTGTTCCATGATTCTTTCTAGGCTCTCCTGGTTTTGAGTTTGGGTGGCCAACCCCTTCTCAATCGTCAGAGTTGATGCTATCAAGTATCCAAGTTGGTCCTGCTTGCTCTTCAAAAAGTATTCAGATGCCTCCTCTAGAGTTGGCATCTTGGCAGCCTTCTCCTTCTTAGCTTTCTCCTTCTTCTCTTGAGCTTGCACTGATGATGGTTCATTCTCATTCATGACAACTTGATTGTCCTCAAAATCTGGATAGAGAACAAAGTGTTCCTTATCCAACAGATATTTGCATGTGCCCATCTTTGAGTTGATCAGCTCCTGGATTTGTGGGGCAGACCCACAACTTCTCTTTTGGTCTGCTGCTGTCCGCTTGATAGTCTCAACTATTAGGCTGAATCTCTGTGGCACATCAAAAATGTGTAGCATATTAATTGCATGCCCTCTGATCATGTTGTGGTCACCTGACTTGGGAAACAAAGTGTGCCTAAGAATCCAGTTGGTTATTGGCAGCGCTGACAGAAGAAAGTGGACAGACCCAAACTTGAAAGTTTCAAGGGCCTTGTCTGGGATCTCCTTATACATATGGGACATGGAATTGTGATCCATCTTCTTCTTGGAGTAGACATCCAAGTCATCTTCCTTCTCCTCTAGGGCATTAATCATATTGGCCCATTCCTCAATAGTTGATTGGTACCTTGTACCTTCAGACATCTAGACAATTCTGCCATCAGGATAAAAATTAGCTGTGGGGTAGAATTGCATAACTAGCTCATCATTCCAGTTTGTGAACTTCTGTCCAACAAACTCATCAACTCCACAAGCCTTAAAGCTGTCATATACTCCTGGGTAGTGATCCTCATTTTCCTTTATGAATTTCCAGTCTACCCACCTCATGTCACAGACTATGGGCTTCTTATCCAACAACGCAGTCTCATAGAAGTCCTGCTGTTCCTTAGTGTGGAACGTGTAATCTACAACAGTTCTTCTCCTGATTGTTTATGGATTAGACAATCTCCACTGCCTGGGCCTTGCATCCTTCCTCAGCTTCATATTCTCAGCCACTGGATGAGCATCGTTGTGGTCTGGAATCTTGGGTTTGAGCTTCCTTAGGACTTGTCCTTCATCATCTTCCTCAGCAGCAACTTCAGGCACTGGGGCCTTGTTCTTCTCAGCAGCTGGTATACTCCTGGTATTCCTCTTAGGTGCAGATTTGGCCTTGGAGGCAGCTTTGGGTGCTTCTTTGGGCTTTAATGATGTAGACCCTGTCTTTATGGCATCACCCATCGGCTTCTGTGCCTTGGGTGCTGGTGCAGCAACCTCTTCTTCCTCCTCATCTTCCATCATGGAAAGGTTGTCCAACAACTCTGGCCATGGTCTTTCTGACCCTTTCCTTTCTCTTCTTTCCTTCTGCAGCTGGCTCCTTGGGATCAGGTTTCTCTGGTTCTTGTGTTGATCCTCTGACCTTCAGCATAGGTGTCCTCTTGGCAGGGACCTTCCTATTCAGTCCAGGCTTTGTGGTCTTAGCTGAGCCATACTCCTTTTTGAGCACTACTTTCTTGGAAGTAGCCTCATCTTCAGCTGCCACATAGTCCTCATCCTCTGAGTCTGAGGTTCTCTTCCTTCTTGCTCTTGTGGCTGCTTTGGGCAAATTGCTAGGAGTACTTCTGCTGCCTTCATCTGAGGAACTGGAGGGACTAGTGCCCTCACTCATGTGAATCTGCTCTTCTTCCCTGTTCTGGCTATCACTTTGGTCTGACATGTTGAGAACTCTGACTGCTGACCCTGTGAATAGTTATGGATGAGATAGAATGGATGAGCATCACAAAATGCAGAGATTTTTGCAAAAGAATGATTCAAAAACTTAGTTTTAGTTTTCCACAGAAAGCATTTCGGATCAACCGATTTTCAAACTCGGTGATACCGAAGCAGTTTTGGAACCTAAACTAGTGATCTCGGTCAGACCGAGTCACAGTTCGGTGGCACCGAGACTGCTAGGGTTTCACTGAGTCCTAAAATCGGTCACACCGATTAGCAATTCTCGGTCAGACCGAGAGTTACTAGTGCAATGGCGTTAGCCGAATCGGTGGGATCGAGTTTTTCAACTCGGTGGGTCCGAGATGGTTTCGGAGGAAACCTAACCCTAAATTTTCAAATCGCATCTATTCTACGGATTGTTTTGACTAGATAGATGTGTTTCAATCGTGGCAAGAATCATAATGTACACAATGTGCTCAGAAACAGACGAGGATAGCACTGTGATCGAGTTCATACCCTAATTCGGCGATGAACTCGCTACGGCGGCAACGGCGGGGATGAATTCCGTTGACGGCGGTGGAGACCAGCGACAGGAGGCGGCTGGCGACGAAGTCGACGATCCGGCGACCTAGAAGGCAGAGCGAGCTATGCGCGGGCGAGAGGTTTGGAGAAAGTTTTCCAAAATTTTGCCTGTGTGTATATATAGCCCGACACTGTCGGTGTGACCGAGTTGAACAACTCGGTGGCACCGAGATGCATAACTGTTGACAGTTACAGCAACTCGGTGAGACCGAAAAGTTTGAATCGGTTGCACCGAGATTGAAAACCTAGATCGACTTAGTGATCTCGGTATGACCGAAATGGAAGAATCGGTCAGACCGAAACACACAAAGAAGTTTTGGAAGTTTAAGTCTATGACGAATCGGGGACTCCGAGTGCTCCTCACACAGAGTGGTTCGAATCTGACTTGATCAAATTTTGTGATGTAGCATGAATAGAGTTTGAGACAAGAAAAGCATAGATAGCTAGAGAAGGTTCTTAGGCATTCTTGTCCATCCACTTGGCAAAAGAAAAAGAAACCAATCAATCAAAGCAACAAGTGGATGTCCTCGAATGAGTTAAATATGCAACCAACATGCTCACACAATAAGATGGCAAATGAAATATGTGGCAAAGCATGCACAACCAATTCTAGCATCTATCAAACAATTGGCGATGACTAGGTCATCTATATATGAGTATATTGACTTAGGAGTCAAATGAGAACATTTGATCATAGGTCATACTCATCGTTTAAGCTCAAGTGGGGTTACCACTTTTACATAATGCATTGATGTGTTCACATCATTAGAGTTGCTTTGACTCAATTCTTAGAGTTAAGCTCCCCCTAGATGTGAGATCCCCCCTTAGAGGGATGAACTAACCTTGGGTTTTGTCGATGATGACTTCATGTAGGTGTTGAAGATGTGGATGCTTAATGTTGATGTAGATCATTTGGAGCAATCCTTTGGAGTGAGTTGCACTTTCAATACCTACATGGGTTAGTCCCACAAGGAACAAACAAGAATATCCATAGACATAGAGTGATGCACACACAAGATGATGTCCATGAAAGCATTAGGTTACCTTGTCCCTTGCCTTACCAACATGAGGGTTTGTGACTCCTTGAACTAGTGCAAGATATGGAAGTTGATTGCACTTGTCCTTGCCATAATGATATGAGTGAAGAATGTTGGCGGAGTCACCCTCAAGAACTCTCTAGTTCTTCTTCTTCGGGATCCACATCATCTTGATGGGAATCCTTGGAGTTGCAGTTGTACTTGATGAAGTAGAACTTGACGTAGTCTTGGGAACCCACTTGACCAAGGCCTTAGGTGCTTCTTCAAATGCATCAATCTCCTCTTGAAGCTTGTCCTTGCCTTTGTTCTTGTGGTCTTGTGGTGGAAGATCATCTTGTGCTTGTGTTCCCTTGAAGGAAGTAGGATCATACTTCTCTTGTTGAGGAACAAACTTCGTCTTGGGGTATTGATCTTCTTCCCACTCAACTCCATTGGCATTGAACTTTCGTTCAAAACCAACACCTTGATTCTTCCGGTGCCTTCCTTGCTTGCGTACAATTTCCTCGAATTGCTTACTCCCGGCAAGGCTTTTGTAAACACCTTTCTCTATAATTCCCTTCAATAAGCTATTTTCTTGCTCAAGTGTAACTTGGCTAAGAGAATCATTAGTGGAATCAAGAGAACTACTAGAAGCAACAATATTGGATTTAGCATTATTATTGTTACTACTACTAGAGGAAGAATCCTTCTTGTTCTTGTTACTAGACTTGACTTGAGGCATGTAAGTAGATAAGAGTAAACGCTTGGCAATGTAAGAAGAACTTTTCTTGCGAAGATCATCATTGATTGCCTTTAAGAACTCATGCTCTTGCTCAAGATTGAGCTTTTCAAAGCGTAACTTCTCATGAGTCCTCAAAAGTTCTCGATGATCCCCTAAGATAGTTTCATGAGCTAACTTAAGAGTGTTTAGTTCTTTAGTTAAAAGCTCAATCTTCTCCTTATCATTGTCATTCGTTTTATCTTGTTTAGCATGATTAATTGACGTTTCATCATAGTATTCATCACTAGAGTTGTCAATAAGTAAATCATCATCACCTAACAAGTCATCTTCATCACTATTGAAATCAACATACTCGGGATGAGTTACCTTGGGGCCTTTAGCCATGAAGCATCTTCCAATTCCTTCATTTGGTGAATCAAATATGTCGTAGGAGTTGGTCGACACAAGTGCTAGACCGGCAACACCTTCATCTTGAGTATGTTCGGAGTCGGAGTGATAGCTTCTCTCGGAGTGATGTTCAGAGTCGGAACCGGATACCCATTCACCAACATGAGCTTGATGTCTTCGTTTTGTGTAGCTCTTTGATGACTTGTCCTTCCTTTCCGAATCCTTGCTTCTCCGGGATGTTCTTCGTTCATAACGATCATCTCTACTCCTTCTCTCTCTTGGTGGTGATTCTTCTCTTCTACTTCTTCTCTTGGGAGAATCTTCTCTTCTCTTGTAGGGTGTCGTACACTCATTGGAATAGTGTCCGGGTCTCCCACAATTGTAGCAATTGCGCTCTCGACTGGAAGATCTTTTGTCATTGTAGGACCTTGACTTAGAGCTTCTTTCTTTGCTTCTACTCTTGTAGAATTTGTTGAAATTCTTCACCATTAAGCTCAATTCTTCATTGAAGGTTTGTTTATCACTTGATGATGTAGGAGCTTCACATGAGGCTTTGTAAGCACCACTTGACTTGTTGTGAAGTTCCTCTTTATCCTTGAGTGACATCTCATGAGCAACGATTCTACCAATGACTTCCGTTGGCTTGAGATTCTTGTAATTGGGCATCATTTGAATCAATGTGCACACGGTATCATACTTTCCATCCAATGCTCTTAGGATTTTCTTGATGATGAATCTGTCGGTCATCTCTTCACTTCCTAAGCCAGCAATCTCATTTGTGATAAGAGCAAGCCTAGAGTACATTTCAGCGACACCTTCACCATCCTTCATTTTGAACTTGTCAAGCTGACTTTGGAGCACATCCAACTTGGATTCCTTGACGGAGTCGGTACCTTCATGCATATCAATCAAAGTATCCCAAATTTCCTTTGCATTCTCAAGACGGCTGATTTTGTTGAATTCTTCAGGGCATAATCCGTTGAAGAGGATATCACAAGCTTGAGCGTTGTATTGCAGCATCTTCAATTCATCCGCGCTAGCTTCACGGTTTGGTTCCCTCCCATCAAAGAATTCACCTTGCAAGCCAATACACACAATAGCCCAAACGGCGGGGTTATGTCCGAGAATATGCATTTTCATCTTATGCTTCCAACTAGCAAAATTAGTACCATCAAAGTAAGGACCTCTACGGTGATAATTTCCCTCGCTAGACGCCATACTCTCCTAGGTTGTGAAACCAAGGCTATGACCACCAAAAGCTATGGAAATCAAAGCAAATGGAGACCAAGGCTCTGATACCACTTGTAGGACCTTGAAGTATGTCTAGAGGGGGGGTGATTAGACTACTTGACCAATTAAAAACTTAACCTTTTCCCAATTTTAGACTTTGGCAGATTTTAGCTATCTTTGCACAAGTCAAGCAATCTTCACACAATTCAAGCAAGCATGCAAAGAGTATATGAGCAGCGGAAATTAAAGCATGCAACTTGCAAGAATGTAAAGGGAAGGGTTTGGAGATTCAAACGCAATTGGAGACACGGATGTTTTTGTCGTGGTTCCGATAGGTGGTGCTATCGTACATCCACGTTGATGGAGACTTCAACCCACGAAGGGTAACGGTTGCGCGAGTCCACGGAGGGCTCCACCCAAGAAGGGTCCACGAAGAAGCAACCTTGTCTATCCCACCATGGCCGTCGCCCACGAAGGACTTGCCTCACTAGCGGTAGATCTTCACGAAGTAGGCGATCTCCTTGCCCTTACAAACTCCTTGGTTCAACTCCACAATCTTGTCGGAGGCTCCCAAGTGACACCTAGCCAATCTAGGAGACACCACTCTCCAAGAAGTAACAAATGGTGCGTTGATGATGAACTCCTTGCTCTTGTGCTTCAAATGATAGTCTCCCCAACACTCAACTCTCTCTCATAGGATTTGGATCTGGTGGAAAGAAGATTTGAGTGGAAAGCAACTTGGGGAAGGCTAGAGATCAAGATTCATATGGTAGGAATGGAATATCTTGGCCTCAACACATGAGTAGGTAGTTCTCTCTCAGAAATGGTAAGTTGGAAGTGTAGGTTTGTTCTGATGGCTCTCTCCACGAATGAAGAGGAGGTGGAGGGGTATATATAGCCTCCACACAAAATCTAACCGTTACACACAATTTACCAATCTCGGTGGGACCGAATCAACAAACTCGGTCGGACCGATTCAGTAAACCTAGTGACCGTTAGTGATTTCGGTGGGACCGACATGCAACTCGGTGGGACCGATATGGTTAGGGTTAAGGCATAACATAATCTCGGTGAGACCGATTACACAAACTCGGTGAGACCGATTTTGGTAATTAGCTAACCAGAGAGTTGGTCAGGTAAACTCGGTGGGACCGATTCGCTCTTTTCGGTGAGACCGAAATGTTACGAAAGGGAAACAGAGAGTTTACATTGCAATCTCGGTGGGACCGATCGCTCACTTCGGTTAGACCAAAACATTACGAAGGGAAAAAGAGAGATTATAATCCCATCTCTGTGAGACCGAGATCCCTATTAGTGAGACCGATTTGCCTAGGGTTTGTGGCAGTGGTTATGACATCTGAACTCGGTGGCGCCGGATAGAAAGAATCGGTGGGACCGATTTTGACTTTAGGTTTAGGTCATATGTGGATATGAGAAAGTAGTTGAGGGTTTTTAGAGCATATCACTAAGCACTTGAAGCAAGAAGCTCATTAAGCAACACCTCATCCGTCCTTGATAGTATTGGCTTTTCCTATAGACTCAATGTGATCTTGGATCACTAAAATATAAAATGTAGAGTCTTGAGCTTTTGAGCTTGAGCCAATCCTTTTTTCCTTAATATTTTGAGGGATCCACTTTTCATCATCCATGCCATGCCATTCATTGAGCTTTCCTAAAATAGTTGTCTTGGAATAGTATTAGCTCAATGAGCTATATGTTGATATGAATTACCAAAACCACCTAGGGATAGTTGCATTTTCAGTTGCCCTTTCTCCCCTCGAGAGTTGGTGCAAACTTCGCCGGTGCATCCAAACCCTATGATACGAACGCTCTATCACACATAAGCCTCCTTATATCTTCCTCAAAACAGCCAACATACCTAACTATCATGGCATTTCCATAGCCATTCAAAGATATATTTCCATGCAACTTCCATCATCATCATATACATGACTTGAGCATTCATTGTCATATTTCTTTGCATGATCGTAAGATAGCGATCATGATGTTTTCCTGGCTTGCCCATTTTTTGATGTCATTGCTATGCTAGATCATTGCACATCCTGCTACACTGCCAGAGGCATTCATATAGAGTCATACTTTGTTCTAGACATCGAGTTGTAATATTGAGTTGTAAGTAAATAAAAGTGTGATGATCATCATTATTAGAACATTGTCCCATGTGAAGTTATCAAAATAAAATAGGCCAAACAAGCCCAAATAAAAAAAAGAGGCCAAAGAAGCCCACCAAAAAACAAAAAAAGGAAAAAAAGAGAAAACAAAAAAAATGAGAGAAATGAGAGAAGGGACAATGTTACTATCCTTTTACCACACTTGTGCTTCAAATTAGCACCATGTTCTTCATATAGAGAGTCTCTTGAGTTATCACTTTCATATACTAGTGGGAATTTTCATTATAGAACTTGGCATGTATATTCTGATGATGGGCTTCCTCAAATGCATGAGGTCTTCATGAGCAAGCAAGTTGGATGAACACCTACTTTCAGTTTGAGCTTTCATACACTTATAGCTCTAGTGCATCCGTTGCACGGAAATCCCTACTCCTCGCATTGACATCAATTGATGGGCATCTCCATAGCCCGTTGATTAGCCGCGTCGATGTGAGACTTTTTCCTTTTTTGTCTTCTCCACATAACCCACATCATCATATGCTATTCAACCTATAGTGCTATATCCATGGATTACGCTCATGTATTGTGTGAGGGTTGAAAAGGCTGAAGCGCGTTAAAAAGTATGAACCAATTGCTTGGCTTGTCATCGGGGTTGTGCATGATGGGAGCATTTTGTGTGACAAAAATGAAGCATGGACAAACTATATGATTTTTTAGGGATAAGCACTCTTTGGCTATGTTATTTTGATAAGACATAATTGCTTGGTTAGTATGCTTGAAGTATTATTGTTTCAATGTCAAATGATAGACTATTGCTTTGAATCACTTATCTCTTAATACTCATGCCATGATTAGATTATGTGATCAAGATTATGCTAGGTAGCATTCCACATCAAAAATTATCTTTTTTATCATTTACCTACTCGAGGACGAGCATGAATATTCTACAAATCTTACATTTTTGATTGTTCCATGCTAATATTCTACCACTCTTACATACTTTTGGCAACTATTTATACTATTTTTGGGACTAACATATTGATCCAGTGCCCAATGACAGTTCCTGTTTGTTGCCTGTTTTTTGTTTCGCAGAAAATCCATATCAAACGGAGTCCAAATGGGATAAAAACGGACGGAGAATTTTTTTTGGAATATATATGGATTTTGAGAAGTGGAATCAATGCGAGACAATGCTCGAGGGGCCGACGAGGCAGGGGGCGCGCCCCTGACCCTCGTGGACTCCCCATAAGGCGGTTGTTACCCTTATTTTGCTGCAATTAAGCTAATATCAGGAGAAAAATCGTGTTCAAAGTTTCAATCCAATCAGAGTTACGGATCTCTGGGAATATAAGAAACAGTGAAAGGGCAGAATCAGGAACACAGAAACAGAGAGAGAAGAGAGACAAATCCAATCTCGGAGGGGCTCTCGCCCCTCCCATGCCATGGAGACCATGGAACAGAGGGGAAACCCTTCTCCCATCTAGGGAGAAGGTCAAGGAAGAAGAAGAAGAAGGGGGCTCTCTCCCCCTCTCTCCCGGTGGCGCCAGAACACCGCCGGGGCCATCATCATCACCGTGATCTACACCAACACCACCATCATCTTCACCAACATCTCCATCACCTTCCCCCATCTATCTACAGCGGTCCACTCTCCCGCCGCAACCCGTTGTACCCTCTACTTGAACATGGTGCTTTATTTTTCATATTATTATCCAATGATGTGTTGCCATCCTATGATGTCTGAGTAGATTTTCGTTGTCCTATTGGTAATTGGTGAATTGCTATGATTGGTTTAATTTTCTTGTGGTTATGTTGTTGTCTTTTAGTGCCCATCATATGAGCGCGCGCGTGGATCACACCATAGGGTTAGTTGTATGTTGATAGGACTATGTATCGGAGGGCAAGACTGACAGAAGCTTCAACCTAGCATAGAAATTGATGCATACGGGATTGAAGGGGGACCAATATCTTAATCCTATGGTTGGGTTTTACCTTAATGAACATTAGTAGTTCTTGCAGTTAGGGATGACATGCTTGCAGTGGCCTCTCCCACATAAAACTTGCTATCGTTCTAGTAAAGTAGTCAATTGCTCAAGGACAATTTCGCAACTTCTACCACCAATTTTCCACACTCGCCATACTAACTTTATTGCTTCTTTATCTAAACAGCCCCTAGTTTTTATTTATGTGCTCTTTATATTCTTAGAAACCTATCCAACAACACTTACAAAGTCCTTCTAGTTTCATACTTGTTTTAGGTAAAGCGAATGTTAAGCATGCGTAGAGTTGTATCGGTGGTCGATAGAACTTGAGGGAATATTTGTTCTACATTTAGCTCCTCGTTGGGTTCGACACTCTTACTTATCGAAAGGGGCTACAATTGACCCCCTATACTTGTCGGTTATCATGGTGCGTTTGTTGGGATCCGATGAACTTTGAGTTTATGATCAGATCTATTTCTCCATGAAAGTTATTTGATTTTCTTTGATCTCTTATATGCATGATTACTTATTTCCTCGTATTTCTTGTTCAAATCTTTGGTTTAGTAAGGACGGCTAGATCGATTTTTCTTGCCATGGGAAGAGGTGTTGTGTGATGGGTTCGACCGTACGGTGTTCTTTCTGAGTGACAGAAGGGGCAGCAAGACACGTATGTATCGTTGCTATTAAGGATAACAAGATGGGGGCTATTGCTACATGAATAGATCTCGTCTACATCATGTCATCGTTCTTATTGTATTACTCTATTTCTCCATGAACTTAATTCACTAGATGCATGCTGGATCACTACTAGGGAAAAGCTTATACACAGAATCTTAGTAGTAGCGCTGGGTAAAATGAGGCGCTGCTGCAACTTAGTAGTAGCGCGTGAGAGTAAGATGCACTACTGCTATCCTTTCATTAGCAGCGCGTTTTAGCAAAACGCGATGCTGCTAAGTTTGAACTAGGGCATAATGGCTAACCCCACTTAGTAGCAGCGCATATACATATAGCGTGCTACTGATATTCTCCGTAGTAGTAGCGCTTTTCTTCGACACACGCTACTACTATCCCTACCTTATCGTGCCCCGCGCGACGGAGACCCCCTCACTCTCCCTGTCACTCAGTACTCTCTCCCCCGCGCCCCCATCGTCCACCGCCGCTGCCGTTCCCCGACAACCGCTGTTGCCCGAAGCCGTTGTTCCTCCTCCACTGAGGTACTCCCTCCTCCCTCCTCCATCGGGCGCCCCTCCTCCCTCCTCCACCGACCTCCTCCTCCGGCCGCCCCCACCTCCCTCCTCCTCCGGCCACCCACTATTCTTAGTAAGAATTAGTTTATTTTTATTTATAGTAATTGCTTAGTTGAACTAGTTAAATTAATAGAACTAGTTGAACTAGTTTATTTTTATTTATAGTAATTGCTTAGTTGAACTAGTCAAATTAATAGAACTACTTTATTTTTAGTAAGAACTAATTTATTTTTAGTAAGAACTAGTTTATTTTTATTTATAGTAAGTGTTAAGTTGAATTAGTTGAATTAATATAACTAGTTTATTTTTAGTAAGAAAATTTAAGTATATGAGATTTGATGATCTAATTAAAATTTTACTATAGAACTAGTTTATTTTTAGTAAGAAAATTAATAAAACTAGTTTGTTTTTATGTCATTATCACTTTATCATCAAAGAATGCTATATGAGATTTGATGATCTAATTAAAATTTTACTCGGTGGAATATGCAGGCTTAGTCGTGTCTCCTTGGAGTGATCGTCATCCGAGCTACCTCTACTTCCTCTACACCCGAGTCGGTGAGGTAAAAGTCCACCCACTACTGGAATCATCAGATTTGTCGTCTGCCCACTCTTTGCCGTCTGCTAGCTGACGACAAAGGTAGGCTTGGCCATAAGCCAGCATAAAGCGGACAACAAAGAGGCAGCGGACGGCAAAGGCTGGCTTTGCCATAAGCCATCTCTTTTCCGTTTGCTAGCGGATGGCCAAGAAAGATTTGTCATCAGCTAGCAGATGGCAAAGAGGGGGTTTGGCCCACTGGCTATCAACTCCTAACGGGGCCCCTCTTTACTGTCTACTAGCAGACGACAAATCTTTCTTTGTCGTCCGCTAGCAGATGGCAAAGGTGGGGCGGACGACAAAGCTTCAAAATTGACTTAACGGCCGTGCCCCCACCGTCGCCCTCTCCTCTCCTCTTTATTCCTCCCTTGTGCCACCCCACGCCATTGCCGCCGCACCCTTCCCATGCCCTCGCCGCCGCACCCTCCCCGTGCCATCGCCGCCCCCTCCCTGCCTCCCTAGCCCCCTCCCGAGCCTCCCCACCGCCGCCTACCCACCACAGCCGCGGGTTGACCGCCCCCTGAGGAGCGCCACCTGTCGCTATTGAGGGAGTCCTGGATAAGGGGGTATCCGGACAACCGGACTATATGCTTTGGCTGAACTGTTGGACTATGAAGATACAAGATTGATGACTTCGTCCCGTGTCCGGATGGGACTCTCCTTGGCGTGGAAGGAAAGCTTGGTGATTCATATGTAGATCTCCTTCTCTATAACCGACACTGTGTAACCCTAGCCCCTCAAGTGTCTGTATAAACCGGAGGGTTTAGTTCGTAGGACTCAACAACAACAATCATACCATAGGCTAGCTTCTAGGGTTTAGCCTCTCTGATCTCGTGGTAGATCAGCTCTTGTAATACTCATATCATCAAGATCAATCAAGCAGGAAGTAGGGTATTACCTCCATCGAGAGGGCCCGAACCTGGGTAAACATCGTGTCCCCAGCCTCCTATTACCATTAGCCTTAGACGCACAGTTCGGTACCCCCTACCCGAGATCCGCCGGTTTTGACACCGACATTGGTGCTTTCATTGAGAGTTCCTCTATGTCGTCGCTGTAAGGCTCGATGGCTTCTCCAACCTTCAACAACGCCGCTTTGGGTGAGATTTTTCTCCCCGGACAGATCTTCGTGTTCGGCGGCTTCACACTATGGGCCAACTGGCTTGGCCATCTAGAGCAGATCGATAGCTATGCCCCGGGCCATCAGGTCAGGTTTGGAAACCTAAACTACACTTCCGACATCCGCGGAGACTTGATCTTCGACGGATTAGGACCCATGTCAGGAGCGCCAAACGATCACGACGTGCATGACCTAGATCTATAGCCGGACAGTATTCGGAGCATCGTACCTGCTACAGCTCCGGACTTCGTTCTAGAGCAGGTCGTGGCTTCCGAGGACGGGTGGATGGACCCCTCCCCGGAGGCCGCACACTCATCGGTGTTGGAGCCGAACACAGACTCCTCTCCTAAGAAAATATGTATCTCCGGACTCGCGGACTTGTCTCCGGCCGTATGTTTCGGACCGCACGCATCCGTGCCCATCGAATCTAACTAGGCTCCGGTTATGGAGTTCACCGTCGCGGATATCTTTCAGCACTCACCCTTCAGAGACGTGCTAGCACTACAAAACAAATACACTTCCGTGATGATACGTGTTTGTCACAGTATGTCGCGTTTTTGTCATGCATGTACATCCATGACGATTTTATGACAAAATCAAGATAGTCATACCTGTGCTGTCGTAGAAGTGTTCCATGACATTACCAAAATTATCATCACGGAAGGTGTCCACTTCCATGACTATAAATCGCGCGTCACAGAAGTGTTTTCGTCAAGGGTGACCGACATGTGGCATCCACCGTAACTGTCAGGACCCCGATCCTGAGTCACACTGATCTAGCATGTAACACATCATATCACTTTGCGGCCTCACGCATGGTATTCCCACGGGTGCCACCTTACGTGGCCCGGGACCGTTTGCGCCTTTTGGCTCATGTATATGATAGTGCCGCTAGCATCCATATGACAAAGAACCCGGGCTGACATGGCTAGTCGTGAACCCAAAGTGGCACTAACTTACAGGGACAGGCATACATGACCCAACAACGAACGTGTCGGTCATCAGCGAGTGAATCTGGGCTGTAGCAACTGGGCTAGCAGGACTCCGGTAAACCGGGCTGTAGCAGGCTAACAGGACTCCGGTATTCATCGCGTGACATTTCCCCAAAGGGACAGACACAGGAACGAAGAAGGACACATGCCGGCCAGCCTAAGTGTTCCGGAGCAGTAGCAAGCTACCATGGCTCAGTGGAAGCACTAGGAGACATTTCCCGATAAGAGAGGCTACTAAGGATAAACAACTAGATAGTCAGATCCCACACATACCAAGCATTTCAATAACATACACACAATATGCTCGATATGTGCAAATACAACATGGCATCACGACATGACTCTACAACTCAAGTATTTATTCAATAGGCTCCGAGGAGCGAGATATTACAAACATGGGTCTCATGACCCAGCATTCAGAGCACACAAGTCAAGCACAAGCGGAAGCTTAACATGTCTGGGTACAGACATCTACAAATGAAAAAGGCTGAGAAGCCTGACTATCTACCAGATCCTGCCGAGGGCACAAGATCATAGCTGAGGTAACAAGCTAAATGTCGAAGTCCATGCGGTACTACTAGCGAGACTGAAGTCTCTCTGCAAAAACATAAATTAAGCAACGTGAGTACAAATGTACCCAACAAGACTTACATCAGAACTAACTACATATGCATCATTATCAACAAAGGCGATGGTGGGGTTTAACTGCAGCAAGCCAGCTTTGACTCGGTGGCTAACCTGAACTACGACTGCAAGTAACTCTTTTGAGGTGGCGCACACCAGTCCACATATTCACCATATCAATACACCACTATGGATCCGCTCCCGTCTCCCTACGAGAATGCCATCCATAGCACTCACGCTTATCTTGCGTATTTTAGAGTATCCACTTTCACTTGTCTATGAACTGTACAGGCAACCCAGAAGTCCTTTACCGCGGAAACGGCTATTCGAATAGATAATGTTAACCCTGCAGGGGTGTACTCCTTCACACACGCTCTCGCCACTTACCGCCATGTACACGTCATGTATCTCTGCAACCTTCAAGCGGAAGCCTGGCGAGGGAGTCGGCCACGACCTAACTAACCACACAAGTCTCTCGTCCAGGTTTATCGCCTATTCGGGTTCCATCCGCAAGGAGATCCGGCCGGGGTGTCGCTCACGGCCCCAAACGATGTGAGCAGGGTTCCCAAGCCCACCATCCAGGTGCCACTTGGTACACCGTGCCACTGTGCCTAGTCTGTCCCAAGCCCACCTGTACCGGGTGCCACTTGGTAGACTACTAACACTACCTACAAACACCAGAAACTAGTTGCAACTCCTGGACAGAGATCATGTTGATTAATAAGTCGAGAGGGTTCGAGTTACCGGAACCCAATGTGTGGTAGTAACTGTTCATGGATCACAAACATAGAACTCAGTTCCTGAGGACGGTTTCAATGAGACAACCCACCATGTACTCCTATATGGCCTCTCACCGCTACCTTTACCAAATCGTGTTCACACACTTAGCTCACACACATTAGGACATGTTTACACACCTCCGATTCATTCCCGATGAATCAGACCTGACTCAACTCTAAGCAGTAGCAGGCATGACAAACAAGCATGAATGAGTAGGCACAACAGGGCTCAAACAACTCCTACTCATGCTAGTGGGTTTCATCTATTTACTATGGCAATGACAGGTCATGCAAAGGATAAAGGGGTTCAGCTACCGCAGCAAGTAACAGATGAATCGGTGTTGTCCTAATGCAGTAAAAGAGAGAAGGAGCGAGAGAGTAGGATTGTATCGGAATGAACAAGGGGGTTTTGCTTGCCTGGCACTTCTGAAGATAGTATATTTCTTCATCGGTGTCATTGATCACATCGTCGAAACGCGTCTATCGAGAGGGGGCAATTACTGGCAACTGAGAAAGAAACACAATCAATGCAATGCGCAATATGATGCATTCTCATGACATGGCAACATGCTGGTGTTTTGAGCTAATTCAGCTAACAACAAAGTTAAATGAAGTTGGTTTGAACCCTAAGTTCAAATCCAAACTCCATACGTGAAATTCAAATGCCATTTATATGATTTGTCCTAAACAGCAGCCATAAGTTGTTCTAACATGCATGCAAATGGTACAGATGGATAGATTGGATTTTTCTGATCATTTTTCATATATAAATTATTTCATTTGGAGTTACGGTTGATTTTCTATGATTTTTAGAAGTTTGTGGTATTTTCTAGAATTTTCAGAGTAAGAATAAATCCAGAAAAGGTTAACTGCATCAGCATGACGTTGCTGTGACGTCAGCAGGTCAACAGACCGGGTCTAGGTCAAACCTTATGAGTGGGGTCCACACGTCAGTGACTAATTAACTAACCTAAATTAATTAATGTTAAATTACTACTAACTAAAATGTCAGTTGGGTTAATTAGACTTAATTAAAAAACTAATCTAGGATTAGCTGGGCAAGGGCCCACTTGTCAGCGACCCAGGGGAGGTCAAATCCCTGGTCAACAGGGCCTAACCACCCGGTGGCTCGTCACCGGTGGCAACAGGCGCGACGGAGGGCTCGGGTTCGCTCCCCCGGCGCCCAAACGAGCGGCGGAGGGCACCAACGGGGAGCGGGAGCTCGCCCGCATCCAGCACAGCAAGCAGCAGCGGCTAAGGAGGCCGGAGCTCGTCGAAAATGAGCTCGGGGCGGCGGCCGGCGTTCGGGCGCAAGTGGCGCGGCGGCTACGGGGTGCGAGAGGAAAAACGGATGGAGGGAGAAGAGTCAGTGGCTCACGGTGGTTGCGACGGCCGTTGAAGTGTGCTCGGGGAGGCGTCGGAGGCGACGTACGGGCGGCGGCGATCTCTGGTGGCCGGCGAGGGAAACGGCGATGTTGGCGGTGTCTAGGGGCTTCCGGCGTCTTGAGGATCGGTGAGGAGGTAGAGGGCATCGGGGCGGAGCTCGTAGACTGCTCGGGGTGTCGTCGGGACGGCGGTGGTCGCGGCAATGGCGAACGGTGGCGATGGGCGGGTTCGATGGCGTCGTAGGGAGAGAGCAGAGGAGGGAGAGAGGTCCAGGGAGAGAGGAGAGGGGCCAGGGGGCTGCGTGGCGTCTCCAGGGGGTCGAGAAGCGGGCAGGAAGGCAGGAGGAGGTGGAAGCAGGAGCTGGCGCAGCTCGGCTGTGTACTCTCCACGCAGCTGCCTCGCCTTCTGGCAGAAGGTTGAAGAAAGGCGTTGTGCTGGCTGGGCTGCACAGCGTTGGGCCGGCTGGAGCGCCGGGTAAGTTGGCCCAGGTAACTCTCTCTCTCTTCGTTTCGTATTTTAATTACTGTTTTCTATTTTTCTGCAACTTTGTGGCTTCATTAAAAATACTAAATCAATCCCAAAAATCATGCAACTACTCATGACCACTGTTGGAAATATATCCTACAGTAAACATTTTAGTTTGGGATTATTTGAGCATTTAAAATATTTTATAGCATTTAAATGCCCAAATGCAAATACTATATGATTTAATTCAATAATCCAGAATGGCCTAGAAAAATATGCACCATTTTTGGGAGAGGTTCTAGACCAATCCAAAAATAATGAACTTTTCTGAAGAGCATTTTGGGTTCATTGAGAATATTTTATTTGAACCTAGTTGATTTGATCTGGTGCTAGGGTTTGAGCAATCCCCATTTCAAGTTTCAAAAGAATTTAAACATGATGCAACAGACAAGTGCTAGCCTAGTGCAAGGTAAGGCTAGGGATGTGACAGTAACGGAACGCCGTTAAGCTATCGGGTCAGTTTTTGGATCCGATAACCCGTTAACAGCCCCGACCAATGGGGATTTTCCACGTGTCAAATCATCATTGGCTGGAGGAAACACGTGTCGGCTTACCGTTGGGACAGATGTCATCCGCTCATTGGACCGAAGGCGCCTATGATACGGCGACACGTGGCACGGCCCAACAGAGGCCCATTCCTGTCAAAAGGCTGGCCCGTTTGACTTGGTCAAAAGGTGGCGGGCCGGCCCACTGTAAGCCTATTAACGGCCTGTTCGCATATAGCCCATTTACAGCCCGATAACCCAGGGTCCATTACGCCCTATCAGAATTAGGCCCAGTAGCGTCATCTGGGCCGTCCAATATGATTCATCCTATTTTAACTTCCGGCCCATGTGTGGCCCATAACTTCTTTTGGCCCATATGAGGACCTTTGTAACTCTTGGCCCATTAACGGTCCGTGGTGAAACTGGACCGTAATGAACAGTGTATCACTTTATACCCATTAACGGACCGTTATTCCATTGGGCCGTTTCCAGCCCAAGTTACCTTTCGGCCTTCTCAGGGCCCATTGACTCTTGGGCTCATTTGCAGCATTCGGTTACATAAGGCCCGTTACTGTCATTTTCTGCTTGTGGGCCAAATTCAGCCTGTCGTTACAGTCGGCCCGTTTGCGGACCGTTAATACATTGGGCCATTTTCATGTCAAAAAAAACCTGTTGGGCTATTTTCATAGAGTTATGAAATACGGCCTATTAACAGCTCGTTATGGTCCACGAATAGTACGGCCCATGATTGGCGAAATGATGATACCCCCCGTAGAAGGCCCATGGATCCTACGGCCCGTATAAGGCCCATGGATAGTACAGCCCGTAGAAGGCCCATGGATCGTACGGCCCGTAGAAGGCCCATGGACCCTAAGACCCATATAGAAGGCCGATGGATCCTACGGCCCGTATAGAAGGCCACTGGATCCTACGGCCGGACGAAGGCCCATGGATCATACGGCCTGCAGGAGGCCCATGGTTACAACAGTCCGTCTGTTGCCATGATTATTTTGGCCTAGTTACCAAAAATAGGCTATTGTGGCCACTAGAAAAAAACAGAAAAAGAACGGCAGTGACTACAAGAAAACAACTAAACAAGACAATAAGGAAATAAATAAGCAAGCAATTAACGCCAGCCTATTACCCCTATTACACATATTACATCCACTGGGCATCAAAGTTCGCCACCAGTGCAAACATAGGGAACAAAGCAGCACATTACATACACTGGCCGTCAAAATTGGCCACCAGTGCAAATAAACGCGGCAGCAAAACAAGAGCATAACTGAAACAACTTCAGAAGAGCTCAAGAAACGTTATCCTGGGTATCCACCATGCTGGCAATAAGCTTAGCAAGCTGATTAGCTTTGTCCTGTTTGGCGCTAAAATCCTCCAACGCTTGGTGTTGCACGAGAAAGTATGCATCTGAATGCTCCAGGGACTTCCTCAGTCCCTCCGCTTCTTGTCGTAGCACAGCTGATCGATGTCTTTCAGCTTGTAGTTGAGATTCAAGAAACCGAACTGATTCAGACAGTGAGTTTGAATAGATTGTGCAAGCGGTAGTGGCCAGTAACTCGAACACTAAACCAAGACAGGACTTTGGGGTTGTCTCGCTGTCTTCAAGATAGTCTTCCTTAGCTGTTTTATCAGCTTTGTTGGAGACCAACAAGGATGTGTCACTATCCTGAACCTTATCTGCATTACTTCCTTTACCATTGCTTAATAAGGCACTCTTCCCAAATATTCTATCAGCATTCTAAAAGAAGAAACAAGCCGACACATAACAAGTTTAGCATGTACTAGTATACGAAACTCATTTCGATGAACTAGTTCATTAGTAAGGTGGACAGGATTAAACTACCAAGTCTTCTATTGCCAAGTACTAGTACATAATAAAAGCATCAAACAAACATATATCTATGTCCTATGGTCACTTCATTGTCTTGCCAAATCAAAATAGAGACACGGTTCAAATCATATCAGTTCAAGAAAAAGTAGCAGTGAAAGAATACAAAGCGTGGGAAACTACACGGCACAACAAGATTTCAGATGGGTACCACGGGTCTACATGTACAAGAACACTATTGGCTCTTTTGTGATGCTAGTAATGTGCATGATATGAAAGTCAACTGTATACACAATTAAAATTGAAATCAAAAGAGCTATTGATAAGAGCAAACCTGTTAAAGAAACATGCGTGAACATACCTGCTGTGCCATTGGAGTTTCGATTGGATCCTTCAATTTTAAAATAAGTTTGTATGAGTAAATACAGTGATACAAGAGCAAAGCAATCATAGTTAAAAAAAGGCGCGCCTAAGCGAGCGCTTAAGCGCGCCTAGGCTCTAGGCGTTGGCAAAAGGCATTGCGCAAAACTATGGTTAATCTGTGCATAAGTGTGCATAAGCATGCGCTTTGGTCAGTAAAGCGCAAGGCGGTGGCAAAACGCACAATTAACTCCTAGTGCTTTTTTGAACTATGATAGCAATGGAATCTTAAATTAGAACAGTTGTTCTTCAGGTTTAGGCACTTGTTCTACATGAACAGAGTACAGTAAGACGCAAGAATATAATACTTAAAAATAGAAAATGAGCTCATAGACCTTACCACATTCTTGGTTCGGGACCAGTACAGAACAAGGCGTTCCCAGTCATCGTCCAATAAATGTGTCTCAGGAGAACGTAAGGGAATTTGATGAGTTTCTTTGCCAGTGAAGTACGTTTTCTGCAGGTAATTCTGATACTACCACCAAGCATTCTTGAAGATAGCAGAGGTATTAGCAGAGGTTACCTCATCCTGAATTTCCAAATCGGTCCTTCTCTATTGAGAAAAATGGGAAAATTTGATGTATTATAACCATCATGGAGGTAGGATGTATGTGACGAAGCAAAGTAATTGCCATGAATAACATTACTTACACATAGCTCCTGGACAAACACCTGCAACTAGCATTTTCCTTCATCTTCAGTATAATATTTCCAAGATGGGAAGATACACACATACGATTTAACAACATCAAATGTAATAGATGCTAAACTACGACTAGCTGGTTGTGCTTCCTCCACAGGAATAGGCCTACTAACTGGTGGAGTTGGGGTTTGCCGTGATAGTACTGGCCCTTTGGGCACTGGAGCTTCCTTACAAACTGCTCTTGTTTGGGAGCTCTGTGGTGGAGATGGTGCTGTGTCAACAGGAACTGGGTTACTATCGGCTGGGGTTGGGGTTAGATTGGGTGAAGCTGGTTCTCTGTCCATCGCAGTAGGGGTACAATCTGCGAGAGTTTGGGTTATGTGTGGTAGGGCTGGTTCTTGTGCACGTACAACCGGGGTGCTATCTCCACCAAGAGGTAGCACTGTTTTTATTTGAAGATCGTGTTTTTAGTCAGCTAGATACTGGCATCACCCGCTCCAATTCAAATGGCTGATAAACAGGAAACATAGTTGAATGTACAGACATTGTATGAGAGACAGATGCAATAGATAGTGTGGAAAAAAGAGGGCATGAAATAGTTGACATGTATATTGTTTAATTAAAATGGATAGCATGACATAATTTTACATATATGATGTCTATCTAAACTGGATAGCATAGCATAACATAATTCAAAAATATGATGAATAACTAAACATGATCGCATGACATAATTCACCTACATGTTATCTAAGTAATCAGGATCGCATCATTTAATTCACATATGTGATTTATATGCTAAACAGAGGGCATTCGATATGATGTCTGAACTAAGAACATGGTGTTGAATATTGTGCATATGATGTCTAAACTATGCAATACAAGACACCGTATGCATGATATGAGCAGTATAACCATGCCAAGTTAGAGCATACACCTTAGTGGGGGCAATAGGACTGGTCATTTGTCTCTAAATCCATCTCTGAGGAGCTATGGGGACCCGACAAGAGATCTGCTTCGACAGGTAGCACTATCTGCTCTGAAGGCCTTGTTTTCAGTCCAGATTTTTCCATCTCCCACCCAAATGGCTGATTCACAGGAAGAGTAGTTTAATGTACAAACATTGTCGAAAATGGAAATGTAATGAAGAAAAGGATGGGCAAGATATCATTCAAATATATGATGCCTGGTTAAACAGGATGGCATTGCACATTTCACATATATTATGGCTGGCTAAAAGACATGAGACTGCATAATTTCCATATATGATATAGAAACTAAACTGGTGGCATTACAGAACATGTTTAAACTAAGCAGATGACATATATGATGTCAAAAGTAGGCACTACAAGGCAACATATGCATGATATGACTAACATCATCATGCCAAGGTAGAGCAAACACCTTGGGGGGTAAATAGGAGTGGTCAGCGGCGTCTGAATCCGCCTCAGAACAGATATCTTCCTCTGGATTACAATCTGGAGAGGGGTGGGGAGGGTTTGCCATTGAACCCACCATGGAGCGATGTCTGCATGACATTGTATTGCCGCGCAAAACTCTTCTCTTTTTCTCTACATGTTCAGCATGACTGTGTACAATATCTGACATGCATATGAAAAAAATATGGTGAGATTATGTAAGGAGAGCATGTAGAAATTTAGAGTGATGGTAACAACCAGTGGATGGATCCAAAAATAATGATAGCAGGCTGATGATTGCTTTAAATTAATAAAAAGTCAGATGATGATTGCTTTACTATTTGTTTCCCACCCAAGATTAACAACATAGGCATACCCTAGGTGAACCAGATATTAGACAGATGTACTATTCATTGCTGCCTCGATATGTGACCCACAACTAATATAGAACTCAAGTTTGAACATTAATTTGGACCTGACTTGGGAGTCCAAGAGCTAAACAGGACGATAAAGTAGCAGGTAAGTTTAAGCAATGCATAACATAAGCAGAAACAAAAGAGTGCGACCTCTCTTGTGGACCCATGTACTCCTCGGGTTCATCTGCTGAGTCGATGATGGTGATGCCGTTGCGGTGGGTGCCGGCGGCAGGGAAGGAGATCTGAGGCGGGGAAAGACGGTCAGGAGTCGTGATGTCTGGTTTGGTGGATGCTTCTATCGATGGAGCAGCTTAGGTGAGGTGGGCGACGTCGTGGCAGGAGCAGGACAAACCACACAAAGTTCCCTTCGACACGTACCTGTAACTGAAGTAATTCTGTAAGGGCTCATTTGGCTTGCATGATTCTTAAAACGCGGGGATAGGAAAAACACCGGAATAGGCTAGGAAAATGCACATGGTAAACAGAGCATTTGTAAACACATGATTTCTATCAAGTTGGGTGTTTGGTTTACAGGAATTGGAAGAGCAGAGGAATGCAAAGAAACATGGCCAAAATAAAGTGAAACCATATGAAAGCGTGTACAGTTAGAATGTTATTCTGGCACTAATGCACTTGGTCTTGTTTTCATGCATAGGATTTTGAAAAGTAGGTCCAGGTGGATGTTTTGCTTCATTCATTTCAACAAAATGCATGAATAATTGAATAGTAGAGTGCCATTGGAAAATTCCCTATTGCTATGTTTTTCCGTTGAACCAAAATAGCCCTAATGGATCGACGTGAATGTATAGTAATAAGTGATGCAACAAGTGTACAACCTCTTTGTCGTAGCCGTGTCGAGCTCAGCATCATTGGGTTGGTCGCTGAAGGAGTTGAGGCAGAGGTGGCTGTTGGAGGTGTGGAGGAAGATCTGAGGAATGTGTAGACGGCGTCGAGGGCACTGCTCTGTTGTGATGGATCATTCTGTCGTTGGAGCAACTCCGGTGAGCCGTAAGATGTCAAGGATGAAGCAGCACAAGAAAGATATCGTCAATCTCAAGTGGGATTCTAATAGCATCTCCAGTAGATGATGTAAAATGGATGTAAAATTAACATCACCAAAAACCACATAACTACAACAGATGAGGGAAAAACTGTTGACTCTGAACTTAACTGTCGAAACTGAAATTTACTGTGGAATCTGAATGCTACTGCCGAAACTGAACGCAATGGTAGCAAAGAGGCACTTGACATGTAGTTTAGGGAGGGCCTGCAGTTCATCTTCAAACTGCACCCCCCTGAGCCGCCAGCCACCACCGGCCGAACCGTCGGCCCTAGCGCCGCCTCGTCGCCTCGAAACAACTCGCCACCGCCGCCCCGGCCAGCCCTTTAGGCCCCCTGCCCCCACCCTGAACCCTAAGATAGATAGTGGGGTACCTCTCTGGATAGCCCTCGTCCCCGCTGCAGGTGGTTCTTCATTAACCCCGGCGAGCCCCCCCAACCCCTGAAAATCGACTGACCCAAAAGTCGATTCAGTCGACTGAAGTGTGGCTTAATCGGAGCAGAGCAGCAGCACGAGCGAGGGGGAGAGCAGCAGTAGCAGCTGGGCGAGTGAGCGATCGAGCGAGAGCCGGAGCAGCAGCAGCAGATCCTGCTGGTATGGACGCCACCGCCGAAGGGGCCTCGCACTTGGGGAGAGCCTCCGTGGAGATGTCGCCCGCGGCGCCGTCTTCAATGTAGCTGCTCCATGGGGGTGCGGGATGGAGCACCGTTGGCGCCGGGAGGTGGAGTTAAGGAGAAGGTGCGATGCGATGAGTGTACAACCTCTTTGGTGGCGCCGAGTAGGCCTCGACATCGTCCGAGGAGTCGGTGAGGATGTTGCGGTTCTGGTGGAGCAGGTTAAGGCGGCGCTGTGGGGATGGAGCAGCCACAATAGACGAGGCGATCGTTGGAGTAGCTCCTTGGAGGTGGAGGATGGGGCGGCTGAACCGGCAGGACGGCGAGATGGACGACAGATCCTCATCCGGGGAGGTGGACGAGTGACGTCGAGCTGTTGCGGTGGACGACATCATCGGGGAAGAGGCTCCGGCTGGGCAGCGGTGACGTGGCGGATGAAGGAGGGTGGGGTTTCGTGGCTGAAGCAGAGAGGTTATGGCGGCTTAGGATTTCGAATGGCGAAAAGGGGGCGATGGGAGGGGGTGAAGCATGACTTAGGGACACGCTTGTCCAAAATGTAGGGTGTGTTACAAAAGTACCCACCACCGATTTGAACTAGCGGCCCTTCCGCACGGGGTTAGAAGGGGGATTTCCGTGTTGGGATTTGGCAACTGGAGGGAGTTTTCGCACGCGTTGTAATTTCGGGATAGCAAGGCGTGGGTTGTGAAGGCGCCAGTTTTGAGAGCACGATATCTGAATTTTTGGGATATAACAAGACGCGGGTTGAATTTTAGGGACAAGCCTAACGTGTAGTAATATTGTACTAGTACGTAGCAAATCAATTCGCACTTCCCTCAACCAAAAAGAAAATGAAAAAAATAGAACTATTCAAACCACACAAAGAGAGAGTCTTGCCCCATTTTATTATACAAATGCTATTCAAAGCTAGTCCCTCCTTCCATCTATACAGGGCCTAATGCGTTTTTCGATGCTAACTTTGACCAAATATTAGAGCAATGATATATGACATGCAACTTACACAAAGCACACCATTAAATTCGTCTGTGAAAGGTTCTTTCAATGATATAATTTTCACATTGTGCATGTCATTTACTATTAATCTTGTCAATAGTCAAAGGCGGTCCTAAAAATCTCATTACGCCCTATATAGATGGAAGGAGGGAGTATGAATCCATGTTATGTCCGATTAAATTTTTTTGCTTGATGTATAATGCATGTAACCTACTCATACCAACATTTTAGTGCATTCCAAATGTCTACACTACCGCTGCAATTCGAACTAAATTAGAATTCGTTTCTCTATTTCAATAAGAATCTACAATCATGATTGTTGCCAACTTCAACCATCATTCGTGTATTACCTTAATAACACACCACATGATTACTATAGAGATAGATATGAACTATGTGTACTACATGAACTCGAATTCTATTTTTTGAATACACTTGATGTTGATTCCAAATAATAGTACATTTGATGTACTAACTATATATTCATAATCTAAACCGTGTTCCATACGTACACCATGTTTATCACACAAAGTATAGTGCCCCGCCCCCTACATTATGACAAGTATTTAGACCTGAGTTGCAAAAGCCACACATTAGCCCAAATTATAATCAATGTTCTACATTATGATATCTTCTTCAAGTATCCATATCCACTTTTTTATAATGAATTATGATCTTTATTCGTCTTTTACACCTTCATGATCCTCTTCTAATTGTAGCTAGCTAGCGCTAACTTTCTATCGTGCATGCACACGCCTGCCCCCCTCACACAACCTTAGCGTCCCCTCCATCACGCACGTTCATTATTTCTCTTTAGGTCGTCCAGCAACGGTGTGTGTAGGCCCCTGGCTCCTTCTTTCTGGCACACACCGGCCGATATACCTCTCTAGCCAAGTGTGCCTACAACAAACACATATATACTTCCCCTCTTCTCTTCTCACCGTCCATGCCCCCATATGTACAATACGATTCCACGCAGGTGCACACTCCCACTCCTCCCCCCTCGACATGGTACGTCTCTCGCACCACCTCATAGCCACACCCTCTCCCCCTGTCTGCCTCTCTGGACATTATTTGCTTCTAACACGTGCAGGCGTGTATATGAATTGATCTCCCTACATATAGCCAGGTCGACTATAATTCATTTTCACCAAGCACCGATACACTTACCTCGCTAGTTATGTCTCTCCTTTTCTCGGACACACGATGGTTGATCTTCCTATGTGGTTACGCATGCTTACCACAACCATATCTTCTCCCCTCATCATCCTTGAATACCTCCCAACCCGTCTCTCACACGCACGTGCATAGACAGAAAGTCATCCCCCGCCCTCTCTTATTGATATTGCACTCATACCCTCCATTTGTCTAGCAGGCCTCTCCCACCATTTGTGAGACGCCACTCCACCACCAACCCTCCGACGCTCTACCATTGTCTTTTTCCCAACCTTAATCCTCTGCTACACATATCCATGGATGTCGATCGATCTCCCTCAATACATAGCTAGGTCTCTCTCCTTCCCCACACATGAACTAGTCAACTGGTCTCTACCCCTCCCCCCCACACACACACCAATAGTCGAACATTGTAGGTAGGTATCCATGCAACGGAGAAGAATTGCACCTCTACCCTCTCAAATTCCAGTAGGCCAGCCGCACTGTATCCATGATGTGGGCAAACACAAATTCGATGGCACTCTTTATCGATCGCGCAGCCACACACATCATCCCTGTTTTCAATTCTATTGATATCTCACGTCCATGACTCTGTTTCACACACATTACATATCTTACGGTTTTCTGATTGAGATGTCATCAACACATTGCCTCTGTTTCGCACAAACCATCTCTCTCACACCCACCCACGTACGCACATGCACCTTAAGAAGAAGTGCACGCAGGATGCACGTACTCACGTCTCGTTCCCGGCCACACCCGCGCGAGTACACGGTGGAGTTTGTTTATGTACGAAAAGGCAGCCCACGTGATAATTTGACGCATGTAGCGGTTGTTTACTCGAAGGAGGGTCGGGTGCCACGCCTAGAATATAAAGCGATTGCCGTGGGGAAAATGGAAAAATGGGTTTGTCTCTTGTCACACCATCTCACACAAGGCCGTCGTGGCCTCTCTCTCTCAGCGTTGGGCAGTGATCCGGCCGCATCCCGTCCGTCGGTGGAAAGGGAGGATGTGCATCGTCTCTCCGTTCGACGGCGCTGAGGCAGCTCGTCCCGATCTGCGGTACCCGCCGTTCTCTCTGACCAAGCTCCGGCGCGGTAGGGCCTTTGCCACTTGCTCGCTGCCGTAGTATGGGCAGCTCCCGGCCGCCGACGCCCTCCTAGTAACATCCCGACGAACCTCAGGTACAGCTTCCTCCGGCCTTGCTCCACTGCCCATCTTCCCACGTTGCTGCATGTGGATCTTGTTTAGTTGTTTGCTTAAATCGTATCTCGGCCGCGTACTTTCCATCTTGCAATCTCGTCCTCAAACCATTTTTGATAAACCACCATGTGCTATCTTTCCCTTTTTACATGGAACATGCTTCTTTTTTGTCGGCGTATGTGTCTTCAACTCGTGTTATTGGGCAGTAATTGTTTCCTTTCGACCACCTTTTGCAAACAGGGCTATCCATTTTCACCTCGTTGCTATTGCGACCTTTTGGTGAACTGCACAAATCACTTTTCTGAAGAGTGTTTTGTGTAGTTCCGCCAAAATGTCACACGGGCAACGTTTTTACATTTCTGTGGGACTGCGGTAAGGGAGATTGGTTTTGCTATCCTCCTCATCCAACTCCGTGCCTAATCTTCTCCAACAAGAAGTTAGTCCTAAAGAGAGATCGTAGAGGTAATCGGCTTCTAGTTATGTGTGTTATGTTTCATCATCTAGTTCCACTATTATTGTACTCACACTGACTTGATATCTTTGCAAATAGGGATGGTCCGCTCGATTTTAGTGGAGCTGCACAAAATGATCGGATTGTGGTGTCCTTCATACACCTCTTTTTGGCTACAGAGCTGGGTGACACTAGCTGCCAAGCAATGAACACTGTGCCAAGGAAATTGAGCCATGCCTACGAACAACATCGATCAATTATATTTTTTTTCTTTATTTGCACACCTTCTCACAACTTTGTCTTTAGTTGTGATGTGAACATTGGCGCTGATCTGCGAACCATTGAGATGCATTAGTCATGGTAGTTGCATTTGTATTTGATGGAATGTTGTAACGAGATAATCTCGAGGCAAGACACATGAATCCCAAGTTGAAACCTTTTTTTCCTGCGGGAACCAAAGTTGAAACCTTCATAGCATCACAGTACAATTTCATCAAAATTATGCGTACATATAAACAAATCTTGAAGGATTGATAGCAATGCCAGAAACAATTCCACTTCGTTTCGCTGACATGTTGGACATCCTTCATACGGCTCCACCTGCCATGCAGCAATATTGACTGCACAACACAACTTCAGGGAAAGATTCACCCCGGTCATTGCGCCGCAGTAGTAATGACTAGTGAGCAGTCAAATCACAGAGCCCCATCTTCGCTAGAGTAAGTTGCTCGGACGAAGCAACCATCATTTCTATGTTCCTTGAATCCGCTGGTACTCCCATATTCCCACAGTAATAAGTTGCTCGGGCAAATCAACCATCACTATATCCGCTCACATGTGATGACCACAAGAGCTATCCATTCAGATTGCATGTTAAAAAAATAAAGGTCGATAACTAATGCGGCAAACTTTAAAGAAAACTAATGCGGCACCTCGGGCCAACGCGGCCAGATCGCATTTTGCACGAGAAATTACATACCATGTTTCGTTGACATGTGGTCCCGTTCCAACATATCAGTGAGACGACGGCGAGTAGTAGGAGTATTTCCGAACGGACGTGTAGGCCGGGGCGCCTCTTCGTGAACCGTGGAAAACTGGCAACTGTCCACCGACTCTTTGCCTTTCCCTCTCAATTTGGAACTGCTGTCGCACGCTCTTCCTCTCCCTCCTCCATTTTCCTTTAGCCCTTCACCCTTTCTTCTGCCATTGTTCGATCGTCTTCTCCATGGAGGGAACAGGCCAGAAACGACCCCGTTATTCTTGCCCCAATCTAAAAGATGACGTGGTGGAGGAACTCATTGATCGGTGCGACGTCATCACCTCGGCTAGCATGGCAGGTTCGTTCAAGCCCATTCTCGACTCAACTAATAACATCATTAAAAGGAACCCAAGAGTCAAGGAGCGGTTTGATCTCCCCTATCTTCTTCGTCGTGACCCTGATGACTGGCGCCGGCACGACGGAGGCCTCACCTTGTGCAAGTTGATGCCGCTTGATAATGATACGTATGATGTTAAGATATCATTGCTTGAGGACAAGGCTTGGGCGGGCGCAAATGGAGATTGGGTTGTTTACATTGGGTCCAACTGTGAGTGGGAACTTGTGAATGTGTACACTCGTGACCGGGTTCCACTTACAAAAATCTCAGCAGACTGCCAAGAGGTTGAGCACACCGATATTGTACGCACGTTCAAATATGATCATGGTGACTGTCTTCTACGGAAGATAGCAATTTGTCGAGTTCCCAACCGCTCTTGGAATTACAACAACTATGAAGTTGTTGCTATCTTCGACAAGCTTGTTGCCGTCCTTGGTGGTTTGACTCGATGGATATTGCTCAAAAATTAGTTTCTGTACACGGATGAGTACTGTGATGCAATTCAATACGAGGGCCTTGTGTTTGCTGCCACCACTCATGGCACTATTTTTGCACGTAATCCTTATGCTTTCGGTACGTTTGTCTTCCACCGTAATTATAATTGTTTCATCCACATGCATGCGGGTTAGAAAGTTTCCCTTTACTAATTAACCTTCTTCTTGTGTTTCCAAGGTCCTGTGAACATTCCAGCACCCATACTTGAAAAAATTTATAACCAAGGGGGAGATGACGATGGTGATGATCACGAGCATGAGGACAGGCAGCGCCCATATACTTTGTGGCGCCTGGCAACTAATTCCAATGGATCACATCTTCTTGTGTGTATACAGCCCACTGATGATGTTACTACTGAGGGAGCACGTGTTGTCTCCCATGGTTGCACTCTCCGGACCTATTCCAATACCCGTTGCATGGTATTCGGGATGGATACTAGTGTGCTAGCGCCAACACCTTCCCCCTGGTACAGAATTGATAGTCTTGGAGAAAACTCGCTCTTCCTTGGACAAAACTATCCGATGATGGTGAAAGGCGATCCAACTGCTGTTGACACAATGTTACTTGTACCATTTATGAGAAGCAACTGTGTCTATACCTCGGACATTAGGGTGGTTCCCTACCCTGGTACTGATATAGTAGGCCGCTTCAGCCTGGATGATCAGTCCTGCGGTGGTCTCGAGATCAACAATAGATGGCCCGTCCCAGAGAATCACTTGTGATTCAAAGCAAGCATTTCCAACGCCGAGGAATGGTTGAGTTGAAGTTCATTTCATTGCTTGTTATTTGTTGTGTGGTGAAAACTTTAGTATTTATAATGTATCCTCGTTGTCGATGTGGGTTGATGACCTGTTGTATGTAATAAAGTGATATGCCTGTGATAAACTTACTAAATTTATGAATGCCTTTCGAGTTGCTTCTGTGAGTGAGTGGTGCGACGAGGCAAAAAAATATTTTCCGAATACATAATTGTACGTGCATTGCAACAGGTTATCAGATGAGGCCAATCAACAATAGTAGTACACTATTTGTACTAGCTTCACATGCTTCGCGCGTCGTGCGGGTGTTTTTACTATAGCCATATTGTACGTAACCAGCACCTCGAGTCCTCGATACTAGTACTATATAGTAAGTAGTAGGAGTAGTAGGGTGGCATGGGCCAGAACAAGCATTCACGTCCAGGAGTATGGCACACGCCACCAGCACGACTTCCATCTGACACCATTTTTCTTGGAGTCCATGCTAGAGCAATCTCTTCAACCTCATCGTTTCTCTAACTCAGCCATCGCGCGGCGGGCGAGGTGGGGGTTTTCCGATAGTCGGTTTCCTCAACTGCGGTCCCACTTGTAAGGCCAACTCCAACACTCTATCAATATATGGATGTACTCTTCTTCCTAATACAAAAACTTGCATCCATTCTACTCCCTCCTTTGCACAATACATGCCTTCTATTTGTCAAAATATATATATCTAGACATGTTTTAGTATATAGGTACATCCATTTTTGGACAAATGGAAGTCAAGTATTTTGGAACGGAGGAAGTACACAATAAATTTTCTAAGTTAGCACAACTAGTCTAATCCGAGAGCACAACCGAAGATTTGGTCGGGTTCTTCCTCCTTTTGCCGACACGTAGGACATCCAGCATCCAGGTCGTGTCATGAAAGAAAATAGAGTGGTAGTTGAAGCCACGAGATTGCATCTTGGGTTAAACTGTAAATAGAATCTTACTACTCTTGAGTCTTGAGTAACTACAAAAGCGGCCACCGAAGATCTTTATTGGATTTGTTTTTCATCACCAGCACGTCGAGGTGAAAGATGTGCAGGTTCAGTGGGTCCTCTTGCGTTTTCACTGACATGTGGGGCCGCATGTGAGCAAACAGATGATGGGCTCCACGCGTCCGATGGCTGGCTGAGAAGAGAGATAGAGGAGGGCTGAGCACGGACTGCAGGAAATTTATTCTACGTAACCAGCACCTTGATAGTCGCGTGTGGTTGTTTCTAGAATAAAAAAAGGAGGTACCCCTACTTATGTTACTCCCACTACGCCTAGCCTAAGGTTAGTAGGTGACCTTGTGCTTGGCTCTTCGCCTCTTCTGGAAGTCGATGGTTCTACAGTAGTGCTTCTGGCAATCTGACACCAAATGAACTGCTGCACGTCCACCACTTGTAAGCAAAAGTTTCTCCTCGTGCTGCGAGCCACTGTGCACGCGTTGGCAAGGGAGAAGGCGTAATCAAGCTTCTCGTCGTTCTGCGAGTTGACGGGACACATCAAAGTTATTTACTAGTAGTACGTACTGTCTCCAAAAAAGGGCTGACCATGTCATTGCTACCATCCCGTGCTCCGTCGTTGAGTACGTGCACTATTCACATGCCATCGAGGAGAAAAAAATATTGCATAGGTGCCATCGAAGTGCATGACTCACTTACGGAAAAGGGTTTCCCCCCGCTTCCCCCCTCCCCCCCCCCCCCGCACGACTCACTTACGCACTGCTTATCTGATTATCTCCTTTTTCTTGCATGACACGTGCACCTTGATGCTAGATGTCTAGCATGTTGGGAAAAGGATGAACAAAGCTCACGTAAAAGAAAAGAGTTGAAGAGCATAGATTCCCGACGATAGAGGAGGAGCAAGGAACCTCGCGGTGGAGCGTCTATAAGGAACAGTGCACATTTTCCCCTGTTTTTTGCCGCCTGCCCACCTATAAACAAATAAAAGAACATGAACTTTTCGCTAACCACTAGAAACGGTACATCAGGATTCTAAGTTGAAGATGTTTTATACTCCCTCTGTTCCCAAATATAAGTCTTTTTAGAGATGACAATAAGGGACTACATACGAAACAAAATGAGTCAATGTACACTCTAAAATATGTCTACATACATCCGTATGTTGTAGTCTATTTGAAATGGCTAGAAAGACTTATATTTAGGAATGGAGGGAGTACTTTATATTGAATTATTGACAACCACACAACAAGCCACGCATGTACAGGACGCATGCAGCCACGCATGTACACAAGCCAACGCACTAACTCCATCCGATCCAACTCATGCACATATGCGCACATCATGGAGCACACAACGCACGTACACAATCTCGGCCGTAGAATGCACGTGAATAGCACATGCATGCGCACACACTCGGCTGCATGGAGGTGTGCGCCATCCGCGGCGACGTCCAGTTCGTCGTGCTACGGCGAAGCTCGCACGCAACGGCGCATATGCATCTCTTGCAGCACCTCTTTGCCGTCGTTGCTCAACTACTAGTCGGAGATGAAGACGACCGCAGCCTCGGCCTTAGAGCTAGCACCGATGGAAAAACACGCACGTTGCATGCACACAAGCACATACAGAGTGCCCACAACGTGGTGGTGGTGTGTCCCCAGTCGCCTCTACTCCTTCTGTGCACGTTGTCTATCAAGGCGGCTGCATGCTAATGATGATGTGGGTGAGATCTTCTAGGACTCACATGATGACGAGGAAAATTATGAGAGGGTGCTTGGATCTAAGGGACTTATTTTAGTCTGACTAAAAATAGTCTCTTTAAGAGGCTAAAGTTCCAAGCACCCCTGACTAAAGAGGGGCTAAAACTAGTCTTGAGACTAAAGTTTTTTAGTCAGGGATACCCCTACTAAAATGTGGATTAGTCCTCTCTCTCCTCATTTAACTTCTCTTCTTTAACACATCAAGTTCTAGATTGGAGGGTTTGGAGGATAATAAATGCTCATTAACTTGATTTTAGTCTCTTTAGTATTTGGATTCAAGCATGGGTGAGGCTAGCAAGTTTTAGTCCCACTACATTTAGTCATGGGACTAAAACGTATCCAAGCACCCTGTGAGACACAAGGTGACGTACACCGTCAAGGTCCATGGTCAAGGAGGTGCTAGTAAGTGCTTAGATGTGCTTAGAGAAAGTAGAATACAGCTGAGTCAGCGGGATATAAGGAATAAACTAGTATATTTCTGCTAGTTGGAGTAATGAGAAGAGGAGAGAGAAGGTAAGCGGGCTCTTCGTGAAGAGCCAGCTCTAGCACGTGCTCCTAGGCACTTTGTGAGAATGAAAGGTGGGCCACAGTAAAAAAGTAGTAGTACACTCTTTTGATCTACTATTGTACATGTTGACTATAAGATGGATTGTAGATGACATGGCACTGGCTATATACTATTAATGCTCTTTAGATGAGGTGCTAAGTGCATTAAATGGCTTAGTAACTCAAGTCTTCAATGCATAGGTGCTTAGTTTATTGGTGCCACATCATATTTTATGCCTACGTGGCATGCTTAACAGCTATAGATGGTGGAGCACTGGGAGAGGCCAAGGCTGGTTATAGTGGGGAGTAACTTGTACTGTAACATATTACTATGTTACTCTAAACATCTCTATAAACCGGAAAGGAGGGAGTAGTAACATAGACTAGTGTCATATGCAGAGTATGGGAGCACATGATATTTCCCCGTCCGGACCGATCCCAAGTTGGCTTCTCACCTTCTTGGCCCAAGAAAAACCCCTCCCCCCTCCCATGCGCGCTTCTCGCCCGGCGCTAGCTGAGCCCGCCGCTCCAAATTGATGGCAAGTCAGGGCGACGCGACCTCCCGCTGCTTCCGCCATTGAAGCGGCGCGCCGACCAAGGGCACCGCCCGCTGCACGCCCGGCATTTCAGACTACACAGTGGATAGTAACTTTAGAGCAAGTACTACAATTAGATGACATAAGCAGGCTATAAGGATTTAAATATAGTATTTGTGCTTAGTTGAAGGAGAGAGAAGAGGAGAGAGAAGAGAAGCGGATTGTAAACGTGTAGCCGGTTGTACTCCAACATACTTTGTGAGACAAAAGGTGGGGCCATTATTAATGATATTGTATTTATACTAAAGGGACTAACGGACGCCTTAATTACTCCGTTTTTTTGAGACAAACCTTGGTGGGGCTATTATTGACTTTTTTAGCTATTATTGACTTGGACGTGGGGTTTGTGGGCCAAAGGCCTAGTACTATTATACTCGCACGACCGACCTGACATGCTCTACCCTAAGCCGCCGTTGTATCATATGATTTCACACCATTCCAGATCTTAGCGCCGCCACACAATTCTTCTCCAGCCCTTCTTCCGGCGTGCATCGCGAGAAGGGACAGCAGTCCTCCGAACCCTGCCATTCGTGATCCTATACGGGAGAGGGGCGATTAGGTTTTTGGGGAGCACACTCCTATGACTGCTGCCAGCGACGACTTCCTCAATGACAGCCTTCTTCCCCGACCTCGGTAACCTCTTCATCAACGACATGAGTGACAACATCAACCACATCAGTTATGCTCCCGCTGTACAGTATGTGATTCTGTCCTCCTGGTTTAGTCCGCATCATTACTTTGATGTTTGCAATTGTCGTCATGATCTATTTACTGCTGATTCATATTAAATCTCATGCTAAATTGCTCATATAGTCAACAATCCAATCCAAAAACCTGATTACAGGCAATTTACTTTGAGTGGTTTTGCTGCGCTTTTGAAGCCGCCTAGTGTTAAGGGGGTGCAATATAAAAGGTGGCGCACAAGAGCAGTATATTGGTTTCAGATCATGTACTGCTATGATGCCACTAAGGGTAAGCCTGAGGGCGATCTTAATCCTACACAGGAGGAAGCATTTCAGAACATGGATACCCTCTTCAAAGCCGCCCTGCTGAGTGTTCTTGACGATTCCATTGTGGATTGATATATGTCATTCGACAGCGGCAAAGACATGTGGAATGCGCTTGAGGCCACGTTTGGGCCCTTGGGCACTGGCAACGAGTTGCACGTCATGGAGCAATTCTGTGACTACAAGATGACTGATCAGCGCTCTGTTGTTCAGCAGACTCATGAGGTACAGTCACTCTCTAAGGAACTTGAGTACTTTAAGTGTGTGTTGCCGGACAAATTTGTTGCTGGGACCATCATTGCCAAGCTTCCACCTTTGTGGAACGATTTTGCTACTTCTCTAAAAAACAAGAGACATGAGTTTTTTGTTTTGGATCTCATTAGCACTCTTGATTTTGAGGAGAAGGTGAGAGCAAAAGACACACGTGCTCGGGTCACTGAGGGAGCTTCTAGTGCCCACATGGTACACAAGAAGAACTTCCAACCCAACCAGCCCCAAAACAACAAGAGCAAATCTCAGGGGAAAGGCAAGTTTGATGCAAAGAACAAGCCGTCACATTGTACCAACTTCAAGAAGAATTCTCGTAACGGGAAGGGATACAAACCTCAATTTTGGTAGCACCGCACAAAATTTATATATGGCTACTTCTACCTGCTGTCAGCTAACCTCATGGTGCTCCAGGTATTCCTACATTCGTAACTAGGTACAATGACCACCGCAAGATGATATTAGCTTATTCGTACGTTGAGTTGCTGAATGTAGTGCGGAACGATCCTGTCATGTGTGGAGGAGCAAACAAGCAGTGCAGTCGAAGGTGGAAATCAACCATGGACTTATGAAATTATATGTAATCTTCCTCAGCCAGGTCAGTATCCCCTTTGTCCAGATGATCATGTTTTGTCATGCCGAGCTATTGATATGTGCTACTGTTTTTTAACACCATTTAAGTATAGCTACTGTTTTCCTATCTTTTCAGATTTAGGGCAATGAATATGATATCAGGGGAACTGCACAATATGGACCCATGTTGAGACATCTCTATTGCCTCATGTGTTTGTTGCAAATGTGTCAACATCAATTGCAAGATGAGGCAGCTAGCTAGCTGTGGAGTTGCCAACATGCTCAAAGTGCTCGCAACATTGAGAAGAAACAAGCATGCCCAGGAAATTAATGCGTGCGCAGGGAGGCCCTTTGCTCAGAGAAGCATCGACCGATTTTCTTTTTTTCCACACCTTCTCACAGCTTTGTATATTGGTTATGGTATGGTGAATCATTAAGATGCATAGACATGCTGAACTTTTTTTCTTCTGAATGTTAGTTTAATGTGAGGGTCTGCATCCAGTACCACATCCTATAATTTGGTGGATGCACACAGAGAAAATAAATCTCTTTAATTTACTCCATAACCACCCTATTAAATAGGCCTAGTAACAAACCAGGTGCATGCAGTGGTTGGCGGGCACATGCATCCTGCATGCATGGCCAGTCAGCCAAGCCCATGCGCCAGCTCTAATGCAGCAACACAGAAGAAGAGAGCGGTTCTTGGGGAAAAGCGAGTAGTTAGTGCAGCGGGCCTTATAAACATGAACAACTACTCTCCCACTTCCGTATCCCCACCCAATTCCTCCCGCTCCCCAATCTTCCTCACTCGTCCAGAAAACCCCGCTCACCTTCTTCCTCACTCGTACAGAAAACGCCTGCTCCTCTTCTTCCACTCCTACAGAAATCCCCAGCCCTCCTTCTTCCCCACTCGCACTGCCACTAGGCTCGTCTCTGGCTACTCTGCTCAAACCCGTGAGCTCGGCGTGATGCCCACAAGGAAAATGGAGTCGGCTGGCCCCAGCGCCAAGAAGATGAGGCTCCCGCCAGCGGCTACGCCAGTTGTAGATCCCGCACCCGGTAGCGCAGGGAGAAGAGGCGAGCCCCCCCCCCCCACCCGGATCTAAGGAACCGGTAGAATCTCCAGTGGACCGCATCAGCGATCTCCCGGGCGTCATCCTTGAGGAGATCATCTTGCTTCTCCCCACCAAGGATTGCTGCCGCACACAAGTCCTCTTAACTCGGTGGCGCCCTCTATGGCGCACCGCGCCCCTCAATCTCGACTGTCGTCAGATATCCGTCCTTCCTGTATTTGATCTCCTCATAGCCATCGTCTCTTCTCACCAGCAGGGCCCCGTTCAATGCCTCTGCATCCCAACAAGCTACCTGCTGTCCATACCCGGCAAGGTGGACGGTTGGCTGACATCCCCTGAATTCAGAAAACTCCAGCAGTTTGAGTTCTACCATTACCATGAAAGTTTCATACCACGAACATACCAAGAATTCATGCCCATACCACCGTTGTCCATCTCGCGGTTTTCCTCCTCTCTCCACAGCGCCACCATCGCCGGTGCCATCTACCAGACGATCTGGTTCAAATGCTTCGACTCCCACTGCTAAAAAAACTTTCGCTTGTGGTGGTTTATCTGTCGGAGGCCTCACCAGCATCATCCACTCCAGTTGCCCTGCCCTGGAGCACTTACTGATTGTTTTGGGAATAGAAATTGGTATCAGTTGTCTCCAAATAAAGTTGCCTCACCTTAAAAGCATTGGAATTTGTTTTAAAGGACAACAGCTCATCATCGAAGATGCTCCTTCACTTGAAAGGTTGCTCCTTCATAATTGTTATACACCTTCAGAAATAACTGTCGTCTCTGCGCCCAAACTGGAGACCTTGGGTGTAATTCATGACCCGTTTAATAATCACAAGGAGTTGGTGTTTGGCTCCTCTCTTTTTCAGGTATCGTATATTATCATCTACCCATTTGTAATCATATGCTGCATTTTTCATTTGTGCGCATAAGTTTTATATCATCTTGGAGTACACTTGGGGTACTAATATTATGTTATATGCTCAATGAAGAGTTCGTCCATTGATAGCCTATCAATGTTGCTGGATTCTGTCAAGATCATATATATCAAAATGTATAGTTTTGATCTGGACATAATTATTGGCTTGCTGAGATGCTTTCGATCTCTGGAGAATTTATACATAGAGGTGATGATTTCATGCACATTGAAAGCCCGCATATATTGTACTAGAATTAACTGTTCAGATGTCGTTCTTTCGACATACTCTTTTTTCAGACCTTAACTGTTTTCAATCTTCATGTCTACTTAGGCAGAACCATATGGAGAAAAACATATAACCAATCATTGGCGTAATAAGCACAAGGATTTTCTCAGTTCTCATGACATTCATTTGAGGACAATAACGATGGGACGATATGCATCCAACCAGGCAAACAGAAGCTTTGTCACATTCTTCCTATTGAATGCGAGGTTACTATTGTCTATGAGGCTTAATTTTTACAGCAAGAGATTTCTCACGGACGAACATGTTGAACAGCACGAAAAAAGTTTCAGGTGGACAAATGGGCTTCTAAACGTGCTCGTCTTCTATTTACAATAAATTGTAGACATCCTGAAATAATTTTTTTGCACAGGATGTTGATTTTATGCATCAGACCGATCCATTTGTTTGTGACTACAAAAAAGAGTGGTTGGGTTAGATGTTACTGTCATGTTCAATCTGGGTTTTGTCTAAAAATTTGATGAGCAATTAATCCTTGGGCTTTTTGTACCATTTGTATGCTTGACTTCCATGTTGTTGCCCTCGTACTCCCCTCCACCTGCCACTACACTGCCGCATCTTCCATGGCTGTTGTTCGTTCCCGTCCGAGGCCTTGCCGTCGTTCTACGCCTTGGTTAGCTCACTGTGCCCGCCACTGTCTGGCATTGTCAACATGGTCAACAACAAAGAGGAATTAGGGGATGACTGTACGTGGAGAGGCTGACAGTAGGGACCCACCAGGGTCATTGTATTTCGCAAGCAGGTGCCTCGTTATTACAAGCCAAACAAAATACTTCCTCCTAATTGTTTGACAACTAGGTTCCACGCCATTGTCAATGTAGTCAATAAACGAGAAAATTACATAACGAGTGGATATCACCAGGGACCCAGCAGCTCGCCCAGTTGTTTTTCAGTTTCAGAGACGGAGCTCAATTGCACGCTGTACGGGGGATGTGGCCCTTCTAGCCCACGCTTACGCTTTTATTAAGCACATGACGAGCCCAGTCGATATATTTTTTCTTTCTGAAATTGGCTAGCCCAGTTCTTTTTTTGGAGAATACCAAAACCTAGGCCTACTTTCTTTTCTCAGCCCTACTGGGCTGCAAATCTTTCAAGACGAGGAGGGATGTAAGTAATAAGAAATGGGCTTCCCCAGAGAACGGGCTATAAGTTGTAAGAAATGGGCTGTAAATTTTTAAACCAAAGCCAACCGGCAATTGCATTAAAATATCATTTTTCAGGATTTCTCTACTCTATACTCTTATAAAAACCAAATCCAACTGGCAATTACATTAAAATATCATCTTTTTTCCCACAAGAATAAACACTACTCATACAATGCATCTTCCATGTTCCGTGCAACGAACGGCAATCTTGCTAGTTAAGATTCTAAATTTCATTCTATTTTTTTGTGGAGAATGTGTTTTTGAATTTTATTTTGATATAATTTTTTGAAAAATTACTTTTCACGTGACTCGAAATTTCGTGATTAAAAGAGTTCGGACCCCCACCGAAATATGCAAAATTTCGTTGAATTTTTTAGTAGTGCCCAGAATATATGGTCTGTAATGCTAATAAAAAGAATATGGGCTTCAAATAACCTTAAGGATTAGCAAATGGGCTGTAAATTATTGAAAATAATGGCTAATGGGTTGTATGCTGTTTTCCACATATTTGGAGGCTGACTTCTGGGCCTACTAGGATGACGATGACGCTATGCTAATTTTTTAGACGCGTACGCAAGGCTTTGTCAACTTAGTCAACACACAACAGTGACTAGTGGATGTCCATCCAACGGCCGCCGTGCTTCTTCAATCTCTAATCTTCCTGCTCCAACTACCCAAACTAGCGCCGGCGGGACTGCCTGCTCCCTCCTCCCGTGGCTGGCTGTGTTGCTGCCAGGCCATCCCTCTAACCACCCAGACATCCTATTATTTTCCGGTGACGTAGGCGCTCGTTCTCCCCTCAGCGTGGGAATCCGCTGCGCTGGCTTCGCCGGCTCCAGGTGGTTCTCTTCCTAGGCCTCGCCCTCGTCCATCGCGTTTGTGCTCTCGACGCGGCGAGGTCAACATGGTCAACAAACAACAACCATCAGAAGAGGCTGACAGTAGGGGCCCATACAGGAAAATGCCTCCTTATTACGCGCAAAATAATGATTCCTCCACTTGATAGCTGGGACCCACCAGAAGGGTCTCTGTATTTCGCGAAAAAAATGTTCCCCCCGCTGTCAGCTCGGACCCACCGGAAATGCCTCCTTATTACGCACACAAAAAATGAATACTCCCCCTGCTAGCTGGGACTCACCTTGGTGGGAGGCTGACTCCTGGGCCTACTAAGTTTACAGGACAGAGGGCTTTGTCAACTTAGTCAATATGAACGATTCTAGCTCTAGTGACCGTACGATGTCCATCCAACGGCTGTAGTGCTTCTTCAACCTCTGGTCTTCGTGCTCCAGCCGCCCAAAGCAACGTCGGTCGTGCCACATGCTCCTGCCTCTCGTGGCTGGCTGTGATGCCGCGGAGGCCTCACCTCCCCCTACTACTCCTATCGCTAGCCAGGCCATCCCTCTACTCACCCACACCCCCTATTTTTTCTGCGGCAACGGCAGCCTCACACCGCAGCCGAACCAGTGAACCCTCGTACTCCTCTTCGCGTGGGCATCCTCTGCTGCGTCTTCCCCGGCTCCGCGTCATCCCCTTCCTAGGCCTCGCCGTCGTCCACCGCTGTGGTGCTCTCGGTGCGGTGTGGTCAATGTGGTCAACGATTGACTTCCATCGGAAGAGTACTGTGCGTGGAGAGGCTGACAGCTGGGTCCACGGCAGCCGCAAGGAAGTGCCTCCTTATTACGCGCAAAATAATTATTCCTCCACCTGACAGCAGGGACCCACCAGACGGGCCACCATATTTCGCGAAAAAACATTTCCCCTGACTGCTGGGACCCACCAGCTACACCTTTGCACGCAAGGAAGTGCCTCCAGGCAAAGAAAAAAACGATTCGCCCCCCTGACTGTTGGGACCCACCAGCTACATCTTCGCAGGCAAGGAAGTGCCTGACAGTCGGGACCCACCTGGTGGAAGCGTACGTAGCATTGTCATTTTGGTCGTGAACGTGTACGTACATATATACTGGTCGATGTAGAGGCGCGCACGTGTCATAGTAGAGGCGCGTACGTGTCATAGTAGAGGCACGCACGCAGCATGTACACGTACGTACAGCAGCCAGGGTGCAAGAAAGAAAATACGGCCACGTATGTACATATGGGCAGGGTCTCGAACGCCTACTCGCGCATACGTACGGCCAGGGCTCGTGTACATGGCTAGGTGGGAACGGAGAAACAACGTCGTCGTCATGTTCATGGGGAGCCAACCGGCTGGGTCGGAACGGAATGCGTGGTCGTGTTCATCGGGAGGGCTTGGACGGAACAGGCGATGGAAACGAGGCCTGGCATACCACAGAACGGAGGAAACGGGCCTCCTACATTTGGAACGGGGTCCTGTTGATCAGGAGGGGTCTGGCGTACCGCAAAACGGAGGAAGCTGACCTCCTACGGTCGAAACGGTGGTCTTGTTGATCGGGAGGGGTGTGGCGTACCACAAAACGGAGGAAATGGAGGTGTGTCGTACCGCAAAACGGACGAAACGGACTTGTGTTGGAGCACTACAGTCGAAACAGGGGTCTTGTTCGTCGGGAGGGGTGTGGCGTACCGCAAAACGGGACTCCACGAGATACTGTTCATCTCCACCGTCGACCTCCTCCATCCTCCACGGGCTCCTATTTATCCAGCCTCCACCGTGCGCTACACCGGCTACTGTTCAACCACCCCTCCACCGTCTATTGTTCATCCATCCCTCCACACCATGGGGTCCTGTTCAACCACCCCTCCACGGGAACCCCTCCACCGTCTACTGTTCGTCCAGCCCTCCACACCACAAGGTCCTGTTCAACCACCCCTCCACCGTCTACTGATCATCCAGCCCTCCATAGCACGGGGTCCTGTTCAACCTCCCCTCCATGGGCACCCCTTCACCGTCTACTGTTCATCCAGCCCTCCACACCACGGGGTCCTATTCATCCAGAGGCAACGCCACCACCCACTGTTTGTCCAAACCCCCCCACAACGCTCATTGTTCATCCAATCGATCAGCTTTAGTTAGTAGCAGTAGCGAAGGAATCGCTCGATCGGGTTCAGTTAACAGCCATCGATCGATCGCTCGGGTTCCATAACGAGTAGCCTGTAGTGCAATCGCTCGGGTTCAGTTAGAGCCGAACGCCTCGCTCGGGTTCAGTTAGAGCCAACACCTCGCACACACGCGCGTACGTGTATGAGAGAAATGCGCATCGCTTGGCCCCCAACCTTCCACCGTAACCGGGAATTTTCCGAAATTTTCCTCGCCCTCGTTTCTACCACGGTTTTTACCGTCATGGACGGCCCAAAGAATGTCATGCAGGTGCGTCTCCCGCCCGCCCAGTACGAAAAGCCCATTTTCTGTCATGATTTTTTGTCATAGAAGTAGGACCCCACCACATCTATGATGATACCGGGTTTTGTCACAATTATCATCATAGAAGTGTCATATGTATGAGAGAAATTTTTTTCGTTCAGCCCAAAATGTCACGGATGTGTCTTTTTTTTGTAGTGTAGATCCATTAAGGTCTCTCTCTCTGCCAGGAGACTCCTGGCTGAACTATGTCCGGCTCGAGTGGGAAGCTGGCGATGAAGAAATTCGTTACCCACCCTCCACCCACTTAATTGCCACGGTCGATGATTTGACCGACGTGCTTAACTTCGACTACGAAGACATCGACGGTGTAGACAACGATGCGGGAGGAGAATGCTACGTCTTGAGCTAGCGTTGGTTTTCCCCGAAGAGGAGAGGGTGATGCAGCAAGTGTAGCGTAAGTATTTCCCTCAGTTTTGAGAACCAAGGTATCAATCCAGTAGGAGGCTCCTCAAAAGTCCCACACACCTACACAAACAAACTAAGAACTCACAACCAACGCAATAAAGGGGTTGTCAATCCCTTCACGGCCACTTGCGAAAGTGAGATCTAATAGAGATAGTATAATAAGATAAATATATTTTTGGTATTTTATAATATAGATGCAAAAAGTAAAGATGCAAATAAAAGTAGATTAAAAGCAAATATGATAAGAGATAGACCAGGGGCCATAGGTTTCACTAGAGGCTTCTCTCGAGATAGCATAAGTATATGGTGGGTGAACAAATTACTGTCGAGCAATTGATAGAGAAGTGCATAGTTATGAGATTATCTAGGCATGATCATGTATATAGGCATCACGTCCATAACAAGTAGACCGACTCCTGCCTTGTAACGCCCCAAGACCGACGCTCCAGACGTCTTCCATGTTTTTCGTTATCGTCGTGTGTTTTTATTTGTTTGTTGCATTTCATCATGACATCATTCGCATTGCATCGGCACTTGTTGCCGTCTTTGTTTTTAAAACTTGCACCCATTCGTAGTTGCCGCGTTCCCCTTACCTCCTTTGACCATTCTGAGACCAACCACCCCCTTGCACGCGATCACCTTGTTTCTCTGCACAGCGCATAGACCCCTCGCGCGCGTCCGAAACTTCTCCGAACCCGACCCGGGCAGTCTTGACCGATGGGTCCGGATCATCCCCCAACATCTATAAAACATCTTCGTTTTCTCATTTGAACTCCCTAGACTATTTATTCTCGATCGTCTGTTTACGATCGAAGGGTCCAACCTTAGTCTGTTTTCGCTATTTATAGACCACTTCATACCAAATCAGTCCAACCCTAACCTAACTCTATTCCCCCTTGCGCCGCCACCCACACTCCCCTGTTCCTCCGGATCCATCCCCGACCAGCCTCCACCTCCCTTGGGATCCCTCCCAATCCACCCATCTGCCTGACCAGCCGCAACCTTCCCCTTCCCCGATCTAGACAGCCAGTCCCCTCCTTCCTAATTCTCAGCGCCGCCCCATCGTCGCAGCCTCCTTCTCCTCCTGCCGAGCCACCACATCCACCTCCCTCAGCGCGCCCGAGATCCATCCTCCCGGTGCAACCAGCCACCTCGTCCTCCTCCTTCGTGCGCCTCTGTGCCCGCGAGCGCCGGGACGCCAGCCTCCTCTCGCGCCCGAGGGGCTACCCGAGCACCTCGTCCCCGCCACCAAGTCGTCGGCCAAGGCCCCGTCCTTGCCACCCTCCGGCGACCTCATCCTTCACGCGTTGCTGGAACACCTCGACGCTCTCTCGCACCTGCAAGGCGTCTTCTCCTGAACCTGACAGTTTTCCTCCTCTGCAACGAGCCGGAGCGCTCGTCTCGCTCATCCGCATCGACCCTCCGGCCCTGACCTCAACTCGCCGGTGGATCCGTTTCCTCTCGGCGTCCACGACGAGCTCCGCCGATCTCCTCGCCGCTCTTGCTCAAGGTCACGCTGCCGCGCATCCCTCGCGCCCTCTCTTCCTTTCCCTCTCCCTGTCTCACCTCTCTCTGTCTCTCTTCGCCAGGGACAGGAACCAGACGAGCCCCATGCACCTGTGCCTCGAGGACCTCCTCGTCCCCAACCAGCCTCACCGTCCGGGCCTCCTCGCCGGACCCTGCTGATGCCTTACCATCCAGCGCCGCCGCTGTTCTTCTTTCTGACGAGCTCGCTCGCCTCGCGTTGACCACGGCTGGGCCACATCTCGCGCAGCCGCGCAAGGCCCAGCGCCCCTGCAGGCCTCCCTCTCCACCAAGCCCAGCCGACCTCTTCTGCTTCCAGCCGGGCCTCGGCCCATGGTGAGTCTCCAGCCTATCCCTCGCCCCAGCGCACCACATGTTAGCTTGCACCCACCAGATTCGGCCCGACATGTTTTTTTTCCAGTCCGTCGATTTTGTCTAATTCCAGTGTATTACAGTTTTACAGAAAACCCCATGTTGTTCATGCATTTAATAACTCACAAAATATGCATCATATGTAAATAATTTATATATGTAAAATGGTTAGAATTTTGTGTAGATTAGTAATATGCCATTTTCATCCCAAGTTAAAATGCTTAAAATGTTGTTTGTTTAATTTTGCTTACATAATGTGCTAAAATGCTTTATTTCATAACTAAATAACTGTAACTCTGTTTTAATTAAACTTTATATGTAAATGGGGTGGAAAAATGCCTAGTTTAACATGGTGCACTTCATTTTGCTGTTTGACATCATTAAAATTGTGTTTAGGGAAGAACAGTACCAAATCTAAAATATGCACATGAGGATTTTCCGGAGTTGTTGTTTGTTGTTCCGGCCTCATTTAAACTTGCCTAGAGAGGTAGTATTTATTATGCTTCACCTCTTGCCATGTTTAACAACATTTAATATTGTTGGGTACATAACCGAGAGCGAACTAAATAACTCAGATGTGGTGTTTCGTCAATAAGCAACTCGTTGCATATTGAGCTCCACTTAATTTGTAGTATTGTTTGTGCACTTTGCCATGCCATGCCTCATTAAACCGGTCATGCATCATACTTGTTTGTGCATCATGCCATGTTTATGCTTGTGTATTTACCATGTTGTTTGTTTCTTTCTGGTGTTGCTTCTTAGTTCCGGTAATGTTGCGATTGTGAGGATTCGTTCGACTGCTCCCATTCGTCTTCTTCATGGACTCGTTCTTCTTCCTTGCGGTATTTCAGGCAAGATGACCACTACCCTGGATCTCACTACTATCATTGCTATGCTAGTTGCTTCGTTCTATCGCTATGCTGCCTTACCTATCTTTTGCTCCTCAAGCCTCCCAAATTGCCATGAACCTCTAACCTTTTACACCCTTCCTAGCAAACCGTGGCTTGGCTATGTTACCGCTTTGCTCAGCCCCTCTTATAGCGTTGCTAGTTGCAGGTGAAGTTGAAGATCGCCCCATGGTGAACAGGATTATGTTGGGATATCACAATATCTCTTATATTATTAATGCATCTATATACTTGGTAAAGGGTGGAAGGCTCGGCCTTATGCCTGGTGTTTTGTTCCACTCTTGCCACCCTAGTTTCCATCATACCTGTGTTATGTTCCCGGATTTTGCGTTCCTTACGCGGTTGGGTGATTTATGGGACCCCCTTGACAGTTCGCTTTGAATAAAACTCCTCCATCAAGGCCCAACATTGGTTTTACCATTTGCCTCACCACCACCTACATTTCCCTTGGGAGTAATTAACCCAAGGGTCATCTTTATTATAGCCCCACCAGGCCAGTGCTTGTCTAAGTGTTGGTCTGAACCAGAGCCACTTGCAGCGCCACCTCGGGGAAACTCAAGGTCTGGTTTTAGTTGTACGTAGTGTTCATCCAGTGTTGCCCTGAGAACGAGATATGTGCAGCTCCTATCGGGATTGTCGGCGCATCGGTCGGTCTTGCTAGTCTTGTTTTACCATTGTCGAAATGTCTTGTAAACTGGGATTCCGAGTCTGATCGGGTCTTCCTAGGATAAGGTATATCCTTCGTTGACCGCGAGAGCTTATCATGGGCTAAGTTGGGACACCCCTGCAGGGTATAATCTTTTGAAAGCCGTGCCTGCGATTATAGGCAGATGGGAATTTGTTATTGTCCGGTTGTAGATAACTTGACACCAGATCCGAATTAAAACACATCAACCGTGTGTGTAGCTGTGATGGTCTCTTTTCGGCGGAGTCCAGGAAGTGAACACGGTTTTGGGTTATGTTTGACGTAAGTAGGAGCTCAGGATCACTTCTTGATCATTGCTAGCTTCACGACCGTTCCATTTGCTCTCTTCTCGCTCTTATTTCCGTATGTTAGCCACCATATCATGCTTAGTCGCTGCTGCAACCTCACCACTTTATCCCTTCCTTTCCCTTTAAGCTTTGCTAGTCTTGATACCCATGGTAATGGGATTGCTGAGTCCTCGTGGCTCACAGATTACTACAACAACAGTTGCAGGTACAGGTTTATGCGATGATCATGACGCGAGAGTGATGCTTGCTTGTTTGGAGTTCTTCTTCTGCTTCTTCTTCGATCAAGGGATAGGTTCCAGGCCGGCAGCCTGGGCTAGCAGGGTGGATGTCATTTGAGTTTCTGTTTGTGATTCATCCGTAGTCGGATGATGCTCTTATGTATTGTGATGATGTATTCGTGTGGCATTGTATGCCTTTTGTATGTATCCCCATCTATTATGTAATGTTGATGTAATGATATCCACCTTGCAAAAGCGTTTCAATATGCGGGTCTATCCTTGGTGGGACCTTCGAGTTCCTTTTGGATAGGGTCGCATATTGGGCGTGACAAGTTGGTATCAGAGCCTCGACCGACCATAGGAGCCCCCTTGATTGTTGGCCGTTGTTGAGTCTAGAAGAAAACTATTTTGAGTCTTAGGATTATATATATCAGAGAGTAGGATTTTTTTACTCCTTAGCCCCCTTCGTCGCTCTGGTGAGATCTCGTGACGTAGATGTTTTGTCTTTCCTCTCCTCAAATTTCACTAAAAAATTTAGGATCACGCGGGTATCTTGGAATCGTTCCGATGGTTTTGTGACGAGAACATTGTTCTTGGTGCCTCCTGTCTTTTATGTGGCAGTGACCCGGGGAGTTGAGCTCCGAGGTGTTGCAGTCACAATTTTATCGTTGCAGTTCTGGAATACCTGAGTTTTGCCGACATCGAAAATCTCTTTTTTGTAGTTGTTGGTGAGATAACCTCGACGCAACCCAGTACTGGGGCGGGAGTTCGGGGGTATTGCCATAACTCGTATAACGGATGCTTTTCGAAGGTTGAGGTACACGATTTCCGGAGTTTTCTTGGTTATGTGTTGACGGATGGATACAACTGGATGTAGGGATTGTTAGTTTGGGTGAGATATATTGCTTCCCCTGTATCCCCAACACCAGATTGCATAACTAGAAAGTTTCGGGAGTTTATAGGTGGGAATTCAAGTAGCTCCTAGAATATCTTTCCGACAGATGCATGATATGGGATTGGGTAAATCTCTATCATATGTATTTGTTTCGGCTTATTCTGCAAGCCAAATCCTTTGTTTTGTTTTACTTGTGGTATTCGAGTTGCTTCAAAGTCAAATGTTGAATCCATACCTTTCCTAAACGGTGTTCTCATATTCTATGTGAATACTAATCCTTTTGATCATTGAGGTTGTCATGTTAATTCTTTTCCAACCGGTGTGCTTCTCTTCAAGATGATCCCATCATTCTCCCCATCCGCAAGATCAACTCTAAGTTTTCTCACCGGTGTTTGTTTCATCCATCCCAAGTTGTCTTTGTTTTCCCCTCCCTCCCACCCTTTTTCTTCAAGGACTCAGATTTCTTAATCATGTAACATTTTATTAATGGGAAGTCTCTTCATTCTTTTCCATTAATGTTCTTATCCGGTGATTCTCAAGAAGATACTAACGGAGCTTTGAGTTCATCATTCTTCGTTATTTTTCTTCTCCGGTGGATCCAATTCAAGCTTTCGATATTCATCATATTCCTTTCCTCGTTTCTAATGCTTTCTCATGCCGGTGTACCTCTTAATTGTTCACCTCTCTCTATTCTTATCCCGAGTGCTCAAGATATCTCAGAAGAATCATGTTTCCATTCTTAATCTGTTCGAGTTACATCAAGGTTTTTCTCTCATTCAAGATATTCAATTCAACTGGTGCAATTTCCCTTTCAAGTAATTTTTGGAAGGTGTTTTCTTTTGAGTGGGCCCTAACCCATAGGTCTTTTCCCAGGATCTTACCTGACTCTTCGAATTATCAGGAGCGATTCTCAAATTCATTTCCAAGTTTGACGTAAGAATGAATTTTCATCAGTCACATGCCTTCTCCAAGGTCGTTTTCAAATTCTTTTCATATTTGGCTCAACCTTTCCTCTTTTAATTCTCCCGGAGTATCTCAACAATTCATGGTGGTTCTCATCATCATTCTCAACATTTGAAGACCAAAGAAGAGTTTTCCTCCAAATCTTACCCGTTCTTCCAGAGATTCATGGTTCAAGCTTGATGCCATCCTCTCATAATTGTTTTAGGTTGTGAGAATTCTTTTCACCCATCGGACGCATTTCAAGGGTTGCTTTCTTTTCTCAATCATCCGAAGGCCATTATTTCAGAAGATCTCTCAATTCTGAATTGATGCCTCTTCGTTCGTCTTCATATTCTTCCGGTGCTTCGTTCAAGTATTCTTCAATCAGTTTGTGATCTCTTTGTTCTCTTGTATCGAAATCCCCTCAAGTATATTCATTCGTTTTCCAATTCTTCCCGGTGAATTGGGCCTTTGCTAATTTCATTTTCAATTCTTATGGTGGTTCGTTCAATATTTCACTTCCTTCGTTATCATATCAAGTATTTGTTGTTTCAAATCCCACCGGTGGTTCCATCAATACCTTCTCAAGTTTGCTCTATATCTCTCTTAATCCTTTCAAGAGGAATAAGTAGTATGCAAATCCATTGCTTCTCATCAATTTAAATTGGGGAAGGATACGCATAACGTAATTCTTATTATTGTTTCATCCAAGTAATCTAGTTTCTTCTTTACGGAGTTGTTCATCATGTCACATTTCCCGGTTCGAGATGTTTCATTTTTTCATTTACGGAGTTCCATGTTTTCTCGGTTATATCGTTGCAAAGATCCATCTAAATCATCGCAAGGCTTCACCTTGTGTTTTCAACTTCTCTTTCTTTCTATCATCCTTTCATTACCGGAGTTCTTCATGGAGGCTCTACATGGCGGTTCGTCAAGGATTCTTTTCATTCTTCAATTGTTCTTCATGATTTATCTCGAAGCTATGATCCGCCAAGCTATACTCTAAAATAAACACGGTGTTCAACACACGTTTTGTTTGAGGAGTTCAAGCATTCTTCATCTTGCATTCCGAAGTGCAATTCTTTCTATCTTATCTTTTGAGGTGGTGTTATGTCACTCTTGACAATTTCCCTTCGCGATTCACATGTTGTCAAGAATGAGGGATTTTAAATCCATCAATCTCTTCTTTGGAGTTATCTTGGTATAGATTTCACCTAAAGCCTTCCCTAAGGAATGTTGCTATTTGTGGTGCTTATCAATGATCCAAGCTTTCTCCATATCCTTCTCGGTGAAAGAGGTTTTTCATCTCTTCGTTGATCTCAAGCATGCAATTGTTTTTCGTTAGTGGCAAAATTTCACCTCAAGTGTTGAGATGTTTCCTTAAGCCCACTACAAGCTTATTCTTTTCATTGTTGGTTTTCCAACAACTTTGTTATAACTTTTTTTGGAAGGATGTTTTTTCCAAGCTCATTTATGGCAAAAGTTGACATTTCCTTCTCCATCTGTTATTCCAATGATCTATCTTCTATTCTTTCTTCTGGAGGCATGGTGATGTTGCTCTCTTTACTCATCATCTCGAATTGTGAGGATCGTGTTCTTTTCGTGCAAATCCATTTAACGGGAGTGTTGTGTCATCTCTTCAAGTGTTTTTCATCTTATCAAGTTTCCCTTCTTCTTTCAGTCGGAGTGCTGTCAAAATTATATCATTCTTATTCATTCTTATGTCATTTCAACCAGAGTGGTTCCAATTCCTTCTTGTCCATTGTACTCGTCATTCACAGCTTTGCAAACTCCAACGTTAACATGGTGTTCCTTGTTTCTATTTTCTACCGCAGTGCTCTTAATTGTGTTCACCTCCGTTGTGTTCTTTCTTTCAACTTTTCAACCTCTCAAGGTTCTTTGGTTTCACTCTTTTGTCGAAGAAGCAACTTAGTTTTACCTCTTATCTTCCTCTTTCTTTTCCCTCCGGTGCCATTTTAGATCTCGGGACGAGATCCTCTTATAGTGGTGGAGTGTTGTAACGCCCCGAGACCGACGCTCCAGACGCCTTCCATGTTTTTCGTTATCGTCGTGTGTTTTTATTTGTTTGTTGCATTTCATCATGACATCATTCGCATTGCATCAACACTCGTTGCCGTCTTTGTTTTTAAAACTTGCACCCGTTCGTAGTTGCCGCGTTCCCCTTACCTGCTTTGACCATTCTGAGACCAACCACCCCCTTGCACGCGATCACCTTGTTTCTCTGCACAGCGCACAGACCCCTCGCGCGCGTCCGAAACTTCTCCGAACCCGACCCGGGCAGTCTTGACCGATGGGTCCGGATCATCCCCCAACATCTATAAAACATCTTCGTTTTCTCATTTGAACTCCCTAGACTATTTATTCTTGATCGTCTGTTTATGATCGAAGGGTCCATCCTTAGTCTATTTTCTCTATTTATAGACCACTTCATACCAAATCAGTCCAACCCTAACCTAACTCTATTCCCCCTTGCGCCGCCACCCACACTCCCCTGTTCCTCGGGATCCATCCCCGACCAGCCTCCACCTCCCTTGGGATCCCTCCCAATCCACCCATCTGCCTGACCAGCTGCAACCTTCCCCTTCCCTGATCCAGACAGCCAGTCCCCTCCTTCCTAATTCTCAGCGCCGCCCCATCGCTGCAGCCTCCTTCTCCTCCTGCCGAGCCACCACGTCCATCTCCCTCAGCGCGTCGGAGATCCATCCTCCCGGTGCAACCAGCCACCTCGTCCTCCTCCTTCGTGCGCCCCTGTGCCCGCGAGCGCTGGGACGCCAGCCTCCTCTTGTGCCCGAGGGGCTCCCCGAGCACCTCGTCCCCGCCGCCAAGTCGTCGCCCAAGGCCCCGTCCTTGCCACCCTCCGGCGACCTCGTCCTTCACGCGTTGCTAGAACCCCTCGACGCTCTCTCGCACCTGCAAGGTGTCTTCTCCTGAACCTGTCAGTTTTCCTCCTCTGCAACGAGCCGGAGCGCTCGTCTCGCTCATCCGCATCGACCCTCCGGCCCTGACCTCAACTCGCCGCCGGATCCGTTTCCTCTCGGCGTCCACGACGAGCTCCGCCGATCTCCTTGCCGCTCTTGCTCAAGGTCACGCTGCCGCGCATCCCTCGCGCCCTCTCTTCCTTTCCCTCTCCCTGTCTCACCTCTCTCTGTCTCTCTTCGCCAGGGACAGGAACCAGACGAGCCCCGTGCACCTGTGCCTCGAGAACCTCCTCGTCCCCAACCAGCCTCACCGTTCGGGCCTCCTCGCCGGACCCTGCTGCTGCCTTACCGTCCAGCGCGGCCGCAGTTCTTCTTTCTGACGAGCTCGCTCGCCTCGCATTGACCACGGCTGGGCCACATCTCGCGCAGCCGCGCAAGGCCCAGCGCCCCTGCAGGCCTCCCTCTCCACCAAGCCCAGCCGGCCTCTTCTGCTTCCAGCCGAGCCTCGGCCCATGGTGAGTCTCCAGCCTATCCCTCGCCCAAGCGCACCACATGTTAGCTTGCACCCACCAGATTCGGCCCGACATGTTTTTTTTCCAGTCCGGCGATTTTGTCTAATTCTAGTGTATTACAGTTTTACAGAAAACCCCCTGTTGTTCATGCATTTAATAACTCACAAAATATGCATCATATGTAAATAATTTATATATGTAAAATGCTTAGAATTTTGTGTAGATTAATAATATGCCATTTTCATCCCATGTTAAAATGCTTAAAATGTTGTTTGTTCAATTTTGCTTAGATAATATGCTAAAATGCTTTATTTCATAACTAAATAACCGTAACTCTGTTTTAATTAAACTTTATATGTAAATGGGGTGGAAAAATGCCTAGTTTAACATGGTGCACTTCATTTTGCTGTTTTACATCATTAAAATTGTGTTTAGGGCAGAAAAGTACCAAATCTAAAATATGCACATGAGGATTTTCCGGAATTGTTGTTTGTTGTTCCGGCCTCATTTAAACTTGCCTAGAGAGGTAGTATTTATTTTGCTTCACCTCTTGCCATGTTTAACAACATTTAATATTGTTGGGTACATAACTGAGAGCGAACTAAATAACTCAAATGTGGTGTTCCGTCAATAAGCAACTCGTTGCATATTGAGCTCCACTTATTTGTAGTATTGTTTGTGCACTTTGCCATGCCATGCCTCATTAAACCGGTCATGCATCATACTTGTTTGTGCATCATGCAATGTTTATGCTTGTGTATTTACCATGTTGTTTGTTTCTTTCCGGTGTTGCTTCTTAGTTCCGGTAATGTTGCGATTGTGAGGATCCGTTCGACTGCTCCCGTTCGTCTTCTTCATGGACTCGTTCTTCTTCCTTGCGGGATTTCAGGCAAGATGACCGCTACCCTGGATCTCACTACTATCATTGCTATGCTAGTTGCTTCGTTCTATTGCTATGCTGCGTTACCTATCTTTTGCTCCTCAAGCCTCCCAAATTGCCATGAACCTCTAACCTTTGGCACCCTTCCTAGCAAACCGTTGCTTGGCTATGTTACCGCTTTGCTCAGCCCCTCTTATAGCGTTGCTAGTTGCAGGTGAAATTGAAGATCGCTCCATGGTGAACAGGATTATGTTGGGATATCACAATATCTCTTATATTATTAATGCATCTATATACTTGGTAAAGGGTGGAAGGCTCGGCCTTATGCCTGGTGTTTTGTTCCACTCTTGCTGCCCTAGTTTCCGTCATACCGATGTTATGTTCCCGGATTTTGCGTTCCTTACGTGGTTGGGTGATTTATGGGACCCCCTTGACAGTTCGCTTTGAATAAAACTCCTCCAGCAAGGCCCAACATTGGTTTTACCATTTGCCGCACCACCACCTACATTTCCCTTGGGAGTAATTAACCCAAGGGTCATCTTTATTATAGCCCCCCCCGGGCCAGTGCTTGTCTTAGTGTTGGTCCGAACCAAAGCCACTTGCAGCGCCACCTCGGCGAATCTCGAGGTCTGGTTTTAGTTGTAAGTAGTGTTCATCCGGTGTTGCCCTGAGAACGAGATATGTGCAGCTCCTATCGGGATTGTCGGCGCATCGGGCAGTCTTGCTGGTCTTGTTTTACCATTGTCGAAATGTCTTGTCAACCGAGATTCCGAGTCTGATCGAGTCTTCCTGGGAGAAGGTATATCCTTCATTGATCGCGAGAGCTTATCATGGGCTAAGTTGGGACACCCCTGCAGGGTATAATCTTTCGAAAGCCGTGCCTGCGGTTATAGGCAGATGGGAATTTGTTAATGTCCGCTTGTAGATAACTTGACACCAGATCCGAATTAAAACACATCAACCGTGTGTGTAGCCGTGATGGTCTCTTTTCGGTGGAGTCCGGGGAGTGAACATGGTTTTGGGTTATGTTTGTCGTAAGTAGGAGTTCAGGATCACTTCTTGATCATTGCTAGCTTCACGACCATTCCATTTGCTCTCTTCTCGCTCTTATTTGCGTATGTTAGCAACCATATCATGCTTAGTCGCTGCTACAACCTCACCACTTTACCCCTTCGTTTCCCTTTAAGCTTTGCTAATCTTGATACCCATGGTAATGGGATTGTTGAGTCCTCGTGGCTCACAGATTACTACAACAACAGTTGCAGGTACAGGTTTATGCGATGGTCATGACGCCAGAGCGATGCTTGCTTGTTTGGAGTTCTTCTTCTGCTTCTTCTTCGATCAGGGGATAGGTTCTAGGTCGGCAGCCTGGGCTAGCAGGGTGGATGTCGTTTGAGTTTTTGTTTGTGATTCATCCGTAGTCGGATGATGCTCTTATGTATTGTGATGATGTATTCGTGTGGCATTGTATGCCTTTTGTATGTATCCCCATCTATTATGTAATGTTGATGTAATGATATCCACCTTGCAAAAGCGTTTCAATATGCGGGTCTATCCTTGGTGGGACCTTCGAGTTCCTTTTGGATAGGGCCGCATATTGGGCGTGACATGCCTGCATCTACTACTATTACTCCACACATCGACCGACTCCTGCCTACATCTAGAGTATTAAGGTCATAAGAAGAGAGTAACGCATTAAGCAAGATGACATGATGTAGAGGGATAAACTCATGCAATATATGTAAACCCCATCTTGTTATCCTCGATGGCAACAATACAATACGTGTCTTGCAACCCTTTCTGTCATTGGGTATGAACACCGCAAGATTGAACCCAAAGCTAAGCACTTCTCCCATGGCAAGAAAGACCAATCTAGTAGGCCAAACCAAACTGATAATTCAAAGAGACTTGCAAACATAACTCAATCATACATAAAAGAATTCAGAGAAGATTCAATTATTATCCATAGATAAATCTGATCATAAACCCACAATTCATCGGATCTCGACAAACACACCGCAAAAAGAGATTACATCGAATAGATCTCCACAAGAGAGGGGGAGAACATAGTATTGAGATCCAAAAAGAGAGAAGAAGCCATCTAGCTAATAACTATGGACCCGTAGGTCTGTGGTAAACTACTCACAACTCATCGGAGGGGCAAGGATGTTGATGTAGAGGCCCTCCATGGTCGATTCCCCCTCCGGCAGAGTGCCTGCGAAGGCTCGAAGATGGGATCTCGCGGATACAGAAGGTTACGACAGTGGAAATTGTGTTTTGTGGTGCCCCTGGATGTTTTCGGGGTCCGTAGATATATATAGGAGGAAGAAGTACGTCGGTGGACGCCCGAGGGTCCCACGAGACAGGGGCACGCGCCCTACAGAGGGGGACGCGCCCCCTATCTCGTGGGGTCCTCGTGAGTTTCTTGACTTGCACTCCAAGCTCTCCAGATCTTGTTCGTTCCAAAAATCACGCCCCCGAAGGTTTCATTCCGTTTGGACTCCGTTTGATATTCGTTTTCTTCGAAATACTGAAATAGGCAAAAAAAACAGCAATACGGGTTGGGCCTCCGGTTAGTAGGTTAGTCCCAAAAATGATATAAATGTGTAGAATAAAGCCCATAAACATCCAAAAGGGGTAATATAATAGCATGGAACAATCAAAAATTATAGATACGTTGGAGACGTATCAAGCATCCCGAATCTTAATTCCTGCTCGTCCTCAAGTAGGTAAATGATAAAAAAGAAATTTTTGATGTGGAATGCTACCTAGCATAATTCATAATGTAATTTTCTTTCATGTGGCATGAATGTTCAGATCCAAATGATTCAAGATAAAATCTTATAAAACATAAAAATAATAATGCTTCAAAGCATACTAACAAATAATCATGTCCTATCGAAATAACATAGCCAAAGAAAGCTTATCCCTACAAAATCATATAGTTAGGCCATGCTTCATTTTCGTTACACAAAATACTCCCATCATGTACAAGCCCGATGACGAACCGAGCAATTGGTTCATACTTTTTAACGCGCTTCAGCTTTTGCAACTCTTATGCAATACATGAGCGCAAGCCATGGACATAGCACTATGGTGGTATATGGTGGTTGTGGGGACAAAAAGGGAGAAGATTGTCTCACATCAACTAGGCGTATTAACAGGCTATAAGGAGATGCCCATCAATAGATATCAATGTCAGTGAGTAGGGATTGCCATGCAACGGATGCACTTAGAGCTATAAATATATGAAATCTCAACGAAAGAAACTAAGTGGGTGTGCATCCAACTTGCTTGCTCACGAAGACCTAGGGCATTTTGAGGAAGCCCATCATTGGAATATACAAGCCAAGTTCTATAATGAAAAATTCCCACTAGTATACGAAAGTGACAACATATGAGACTCTCTATCATGAAGATCATGGTGCTATTTGAAGCACAAGTGTGGAAAAAGAGATAGTAGCGATTGTCCCTTCTCTCTTTTTCTCTCTTTTTTTTCTCTTCTTTTTTTTCTTTCTTTTTCCTTTTTTCTTCTTTGGCCTTTTTTTCTTTTTGGCCTTTCTCAATTTTCTTTTTTCTTCTTTTGTCATTTTTTTTCTTTTTGTAAAGTCCGAAGTCTCATCCCGACTTGTGGGGGAATCATAGCCTTCTTCATCATTTCCTCACTAGGACAATGCTCTAATAATGAAGATCATCACAGTTTTATGGATTTACAACCAAAAAATTACAACTCAAAGCTAGAACAAAATATGACTATGTGAATGCCTCCGGCGGTGTACCGGGATATGCAATGAATCAAGAGCGACATGTATGAAGATTATGAAGGTGGCTTTGCCACAAATACGATGTCAACTACATGATCATGCAAAGAGCAATATGACAATGATAAAACGTGTCATAATAAACGGAATAGTGGAAAGTTGCATGGCAATATATCTTGGAATGGCTATGGAAATGCCGTAATAGGTAGGTATGGTGGCTGTTTTGAGGAAGGTAAATAAAGGGTTGAATACCGACGAGAGTTGCGCGGTAATAATAAAGGCTAGCAAAGTAAAAGGATAAGTGTGCATATGTTCATGGACTCACATTAGTCAAAAAAGAACTCATATAGTTATTGCAAAAGTCTACTTCGCCCTCGAAGCAAAGTGCTACTACGCATGCCCCAAGAGGGATAGATTGGAAGGAAAAAATTCCATCGCTCGTCCCCGACTGCCACTCATAAGGAAGACACTCAAAAGAGCACCACATGCAACAAATTTGTCAAACAACTTTTACCATATGTGCATGCTACTGGACTTGCTAACTTAAACAAAAGTATTTCTCAATTTCATAATTACCCACTAGCATGACCCTAACATTACTACCTTTATATCTCAAAACAATTATGAAGCATCAAGTTGATCATAGCATCCAATTCTTTTTCTATGATAGTTTTTATTATACCCAACTTGGATGCTCATCATTCTAAGACCAACTTTGTAACCATAGCAAATACTATGCTGTTCTAAAAGACTCTCAAAATAATATAAGTGAAGCATGAGAGACTAGCAATTTCTTCAAAATTATTCCACCGCCTGGCTCTAAAAGATATAAGTGAAGCACTAGAGCATAAACTATCGAGCTCAAAAGATATAAGTGAACCACATAGAGTATTCTATCAAATTCTAATCAAATAGGATTCTCCCAAAAGGTGTGTACAGCAAGGATGATTGTGGTAAACTAAAAATCAAAGACTAATATAATACATGACGCTCCAAGCAAAACACATATCATGTAGCGAATAAAAATATAGCTCCAAGTAAAGTTACCAATGAACGAAGACGAAAGAGGGGATGCCTTCCCGGGGCATCCCCAAGCTTAGGCTTTTGGCTATTCTTGAATATCTTGGGGTGCCTTGGGCATCCCCAAGATTAGGCTCTTGCAACTCCTTATTCCATAGTCCATAAAAGCTTTACCCAAAACCTGAAAACTTCACAACACAAAACTCAACAGGAAATCTTATAAGCTCCGTTAGTGAAAGAAAACAAAACCACCACCTAAGGTACTGCCATTAACTCATTTTTTATTTATTTTTGTGTTTAACCTACTGTATTCCAACTTCCTTATGGTTTATAAACTAATTTACTAGCCATAGATGCACTGAAATAAGCAAACAACACAAGAAAAAGACAATCTATCAAAAACAGAACAGTCTGTAGAAATCTGTAACTAACGCAAACTTTTGGAACTCTAAAAATCCTACCAAAATAGTAAGTACTATACAATTTGCTTATTGATCAGCAGCAAAAAAAATCTATGCAAAAGCACGTTTCTGTGATTTATTGAATTTTTTCTGGTGAGTGCAAAGTTTCTGTTTTTCAGCAGAATCAAATCAACTATCATCATAGGTTATCCTATAGGTTCTACTTGGCACAAACACTAATTAAAATATAAAAAAACATCTAAACAGAGAGTAGATGCAAGATTTATTACTAAACAGGAGGAAAAACAAAAACATAAAGAAAAATTGGGTTGCCTCCCAACTAGCGCTATCAACGCCCCTAGCTAGGCATAAAAGCGAAGATAGATCTAACGAGTGCCATCTTTGGCACTTGATTCATAAGTAGCACGCATGATAGATTCATAAGGTAATTTGAATTTCTTTCTTGTAAAGTGCTCCATGCCTTTTGTTAAGGGAAATTGGAATCTAATGTTCCCTTCCTTCGTATCAATAATCGCACCAATCGTTCTGAGGAAAGGTCTACCAAGAATAATAGGGCAAGAAAGATTGCAATCTATATCAATAACGATAAAATCTACGGGCACCAAATTTCTATTTGCAACAATAAGAACATCATTTATCCTTCCCATAGGCTTTTTAATGATGGAATCCGCAAGGTGCAAATTCAAAGAGCAATCTTCAAGATCATGGAAACCTAGAATATCACATAAAGTTTTCGGAATCGTGGAAACACTAGCACCCAAATCACACAAAGCAAAACACTCATAATCTTTAATTCTAATCTTTATAGTAGGTTCCCACTCATCATTAAGTTTTCTAGGTATAGAAACTACCAAATTATGTTTTTCATCATAAGATTGCATCAAGGCATCAACAATATGTTTGGTAAAAGCTTTGTTTTGACTATAAGCATGAGGAGAATTAACAACGGATTGCAACAAGGAAATACAACCTTTTAAAGAGCAATTATCATAGTCAAATTCCTTGAAATCCGAGATAGTGGGTTCAACATTATTAGAAGTTGAGGATTCTTCAATCTCACTCTTACCAAATTTAGCATTAAGATCTAAAGACTCCGAATTCTTGGGACGCCTTTTAGGCAAAGTTGATTCATCATCAGTCCCATAATCATCAAAATTCGTATTGCAAAACATAGATCTAATCGGAGACGTATTAATAACTCTAAGATCCTCATCATTATTTTCACGGAAACTAGAAGAACACGCTTTTATAAAGCTTTCTTTTTTAGCACGCAATCTAGCGGTTCTTTCCTTGCACTCGTCCATGGAAATTCTCATTACTTTGAAAGACTCATTGATATAATGCTTAGTAGGGGAAGATCTAATTTTAAGAGAATCAACTTCAAGCGAAAGTCTATCAATGTTCCTAGCCAAATCATCAACTTTGAGCAATTTTTCTTCAAGCAAAGCATTAAAATTCTTTTGAGAAATCATGAATTCTTTCACACTATTCTCAAAATCAGAGGGCATCTTATTAAAATTACCATAAGAACTATTGTAGGAATTTCCATAATTATTATAGGAACTACTAGGGAACGGTCTAGCATTAAAATTTCCTCTATAAGCATTGTTTCCAAAATTATTCCAACCAACAAAATTCACATCCATAGATTCATTATTATTCTCAATCAAGGAAGACAAAGGCATGTCATTAGGATCAATAGGAGTATTTTTAGTAGCAAACATCTTCATAAGTTCATCCATCTTTCCACTCAAAACATTGATTTCCTCTATAGCATGCACTTTTTTACTAGAAGATCTTTCGGTGTGCCATTGAGAATAATTAACCATAATATTATCAAGAAGTTTTGTAGCATATCCTAACGTGATTTCCATAAATGTGCCTCCCGCGGCCGAATCTAAAAGATTTCTAGAAGCAAAGTTCAAACCGGCATAAAATTTTTGTATGATCATCCATAAATTCAAACCATGAGTAGGGCAATTGTGAAGCATCAAGTTCATTCTTTCCCAAGATTGGGCAACATGCTCATGATCAAGTTGTTTAAAATTCATGATATCGTTCCTAAGAGTGATAATCCTAGCGGGAGGGAAATACTTAGAGATAAAAGCATCTTTGCACTTGTTCCAAGAATCAATACTATTTTTAGGCAAAGACAAAAACCAAATTTTAGCATGATCTCTAAGTGAAAACGGAAATAACTTCAATTTGACAATATTGTCATCCATATCTTTCTTCTTTTGCATATCACACAAATCAACAAAATTGTTTAGATGAGTAGCGGCATCTTCACTAGGAAGGTCGGCGAATTGATCTTTCATAACAAGATTCAGCAAAGCAGCATTGATTTCACAAGACTCAACATCATTAAGAGGAGCAATCGGAGTACTAAGGAAATCATTATTATTGGTATTCGAGAAATCACACAATTTGGTATTATCTTGCGCCATGGCAACAAGTAATCCAACACACAAGCAAATAGAAAAACGGCAAGGGTGAAGTGGGGGAGAGTAAAACGAGAGGCAAATAATGTAAATGTGAGGAAGATGGGTTTGTGATGGGTACTTGGTATGTCTTTACTTGAGCGAAGACCTCCCCGGCAACGGCGCCAGAAATCCTTCTTGCTATGTCTTGAGCTAGATTTGATTTTCCCTAAAGAAGAGAGGGTGATGCAGCAAGTGTAGCGTAAGTATTTCCCTCAGTTTTGAGAACCAAGGTGTCAATCCCGTAGGAGGCTCCTCAAAAGTCCCACACACCTACACAAAACAAACTGAGAACTCGCAACCAACGCAATAAAGGGTTGTCAATCCCTTCACGGCCACTCGCGAAAGTGAGATCTGATAGAGATAGTATAATAAGATAAATATATTTTTGGTATTTTATAATATAGATGCAAAAAGTAAAGATGCAAATAAAAGTAGATTGAAAGCAAATATGATAAAAGATAGACCCGGGGGCCATAGGTTTCACTAGAGGCTTCTCTCGAGATAGCATAAGTATTACAGTGGGTGAACAAATTACTGTCGAGCAATTGATAGAAAAGCGCATAGTTATGAGATTATCTAGGCATGATCATGCATATAGGCATCATGTCCATAACAAGTAGACCGACTCCTGCCTACATCTACTACTATTACTCCACACATTGACCGACTCCTGCCTGCATCTAGAGTATTAAGTTCATAAGAACAGAGTGATGGGGAACGTAGCAGAAATTCAAAATTTTCCTACGTGTCACCAAGATCTATCTATGGAGAGACCAGCAACGAGTAGAAAGAGAGTGCATCTACATACCCTTGTAGATCGCTAAGAGGAAGCGTTCAAGTGAACGGGGTTGATGGAGTCGTACTTGTCGTGATTCAAATCACCGATGATCCTAGTGCCGAACGGACGGCACCTCCGCGTTCAACACACGTACAGCCTGGTGACGTCTCCCACGCCTTGATCCAGCAAGGAGAGAGGGAGAGGTTGAGGAAGACTCCATCCAACAGCAGCACAACGGCGTGGTGGTGGTGGAGGAGCGTGGCAATCCAGCATGGCTTCGCCAAGCACCATGGGAGAGGAGGAGTAGGAAGAGAGGTAGGGCTGTGCCAGAACTTCGTGTATAGCTCCCATGCGCCTCCCCACTATATATAGGGGTGGAGGGGCTGGTTTCTTGCCCTCCAAGTCCATTGGGGCGTTGGCCAAGGTGGAAGGAAAGAAATCTCATTATTTCCTTCCCCACCGATTGTTATCCCCCCTTTTTAGGGATTTTGATCTTATCCCTTCGGGATATGATCTTATTCCTTGTAAGGGGGGATCTTGGTGCGCCTTGACCAGGGGTGTGGGGCCTTGCCCCCACTACCCACGTCCATGTGGGCCCCCCATGCAGGTGGGCCCCACTCCGGAACCTTCTAGAACCTTCCCGGTATAATACCGAAAAATCCTGAACATTTTCCGGTGGCCAAAATAGGACTTCCCATATATAAATCTTTACCTCCGGACCATTCCGGAACTCCTCGTGACGTCCGGGATCTCATCCGGGACTCCGAACAACATTCGGTAACCACATACAAACTTCCTTTATAACCCTAGCGTCATCGAACCTTAAGTGTGTAGACCCTACGGGTTCGGGAGACATGTAGACATGACCGAGACGTTCTCCGGTCAATAACGAACAGCGGGATCTGGATACCCATCATGGCTCCCACATGTTCCATGATGATCTCATCGGATGAACCACGATGTCAAGGACTTAATCAATCCCGTATTCAATTCCCTTTGTCTATCGGTATGTTACTTGCCCGAGATTCGATCATCGGTATCCAATACCTTGTTCAATCTCGTTACCGGCAAGTCACTTTACTCGTTCCGTAACACATCATCCCGTGATCAACTCCTTGGTCACATTGCGCATATGATGATGTCCTACCGAGTGGGCCCAGAGATACCTCTCCGTTTACACGGAGTGACAAATCCCAGTCTCGATCCGCATAAAACAATAGATACTTTCGGAGATACCTGTAGTGCACCTTTATAGTCACCCAGTTACGTTGTGACGTTTGATACACCCAAAGCACTCCTACGGTATCCAGGAGTTACACGCTCTCATGGTCGAAGGAAGAGATACTTGACATTGGCAAAGCTCTAGCAAATGAACTACACGATCTTTTGTGCTAGTCTTAGGATTGGGTCTTGTCCATCACATCATTCTCCTAATGATGTGATCCCGTTATCAACGACATCCAATGTCCATAGCCAGGAAACCATGACTATCTGTTGATCACAACGAGCTAGTCAACTAGAGGCTCACTAGGGACATATTGTGGTCTATGTATTCACACGTGTATTACGATTTCCGGATAATACAGTTATAGCATGAATAAAAGACAATTATCATGAACAAGGAAATATAATAATAATACTTTTATTATTGCCTCTAGGGCATATTTCCGACAGTCTCCCACTTGCACTAGAGTCAATAATCTAGTTCACATCGCCATGTGATTAACACTCACAGGTCACATCGCCATGTGACTAATACCCAAGAGTTACTAGAGTCAGTAGTCTAGTTCACATCACTATGTGATTAACACACAATGAGTTTTATGTTTGATCATGTTGCTTGTGAGAGAGGTTTTAGTCAACGGGTCTAAACCTTTCAGATCCGTGTGTGCTTTACAAATCTCTATGTCATCTCCTAGATGCAGCTACCACGCTCTATTTGGAGCTATTCCAAACAACTGTTCTACTTGGAGCTATTCTAAATTATTGCTCCATTATACGTATCCGGTCTCTCTACTCAGAGCTATCCGGATAGGTGTCAAGCTTGCATCGTCGTAACCTTTACGACGAACTCTTTTACCACCTCCATAATCGAGAAAATTCCTTAGTCCACTAGTTACTAAGGATAATTTTGACCGCTGTCCTGTGAGCCATTCTTGGATCACTCTTGTACCCCTTGACTGACTCATGGCAAGGCACACTTGAGGTGCGGTACACAGCATAGCATACTGAAGAGCCTACGTCTTAAGCATAGGGGACGACCTTCGTCCTTTCTCTCTATTCTGCCGTGGTCGAGCTTTAAGTCTTAACTTCGTACCTTACAACTCAGGCAAGAACTCCTTCTTTGACTGGTCCATCTTGAACACCTTCAAGATCATGTCAAGGTATGTGCTCATTTGAAAGTATTATTAAGCATTTTGATCTATCCTTATAGATCTTGATGCTCAATGTTCAAGTATCTTAATCCAGGCTTTCCATTGAAAAACACTTTCAAAATAACCCTATATGCTTTCCAGAAATTCTACGTCATTTCTGATCAACAATATGTCAACAACATATACTCATCGGAAATTCTATAGTGCTCCCACTCACTTCTTTGGAAATACAAGTTTCTCATAAACTTTGTACAAACCCAAAATTTTTGATCATCATCAAAGCATACATTCCAACTCCGAGATGCTCCCTCCAGTCCTTAGAAGGATTGCTGGAGCTTTGCATACTTACTAGCATCTTTCGGGATTGACAAAACCTTCCGGTTGTATCACATACAACCTTTCCTCATTAAAATCGTCGAGGAAACAATGTTTTGACATCCTATCTGCAAGATTTCATAAATAATGCAGTAATCGCTAATATAATTCCAACAGACTCTTAGCATCGCTACGAGTGAGAAAATCTCATCGTAGTCAACTCCTTGAACTTGTCGGAAAACATCTTAACGACAAGTCGAGCTTTCTTAATGGTGACATTTACCATCATTGTCCGTCTTCCTTTTGAAATCCATCTGTACTCATTAGCCTTACGACCATCGAGCCGTTCTGCCAAAGTCTACACTTTGTTTTCATACATGGATCCTCTCTCGGATTTTATGGCCTCAAGCCATTTATCGGAATCCGGGCCCACCATCGCTTCTCCATAGCTCGTAGGTTCACTGTTGTCTAGCAACATGACCTTCAAGACAGGATTACGTACCACTCTGAAGTAGTACGCATCCTTGTCATCCTACGAGGTTTGGGAGTGACTTGATCCGAAGTTTCATGATCAATATCATAAGCTTCCACTTCAATTGGTGTAGGTGCCACAGGAACAACTCCCTGTGCCCTGTCACACACTAGTTGAAGAGACGGTTCAATAACCTCATCAAGTCTCCACCATCCTCCCACTCAATTCTTTCGAGAGAAACTTTTCCTCGAGAAAGGACCCGATTCTAGAAACAATCCATATTGCTTTCGGATCTGAATTAGGAGGTATACCCAACTGTTTTGGGTTTCCTATGAAGATGCATTTTATCCGCTTTGGGTTCGAGCTTATCAACCTGAAACTTTTTCATATAAGCATCGCAGCCCCAAACTTTTAAGAAACGACAACTTAGGTTTCTCTAAACCATAATTCATACGGTGTCATCTCATCGGAATTACGTGGTGCCCTATTTAAAGTGAATGTGGTTGTCTCTAATGCCTAAACCATGAACGATAGTGGTAATTCGATAAGAGACATCATGGTACGCACCATATCCAATAGGGTGCAACTATGATGTTCGGACACACCATCACATTATGGTGTTCCAGGCGGTATTAATTGCGAAACAATTTCCACAATGTCTTAATTGTGTGCCAAAACTCGTAACTCAGGTATTCATCTCTATGATCATATCATAGACATTTTATCCTCCTGTCACAATGATCTTCAACTTCACTCTGAAATTACTTGAACCATTCAATAATTCAGACTTGTGTTTCATCAAGTAAATATACTCAACATTTACTTGAATCATCTGTGAAGTAAGAACATAACGATATTCACTGCATGCCTCAGCACTCATTGGACTGCACACATCAAAATGTGTTGCTTCCAACAAGTTGCTATCTTGTTCCATTTTACTGAAAACGAGGCTTTTCAGTCATCTTGCCCATGTGGTATGATTTGCATATCTCAAGTGATTCAAAATCAAGTGAGTCCAAACGGCCCATCTGCATGGAGTTTCTTCATGCGTATACACCAATAGACATGGTTCGCATGTCTCAAACTTTTCAAAAACGAGTGAGTCCAAAGATCCATCAACATGGAGCTTCTTCATGCGTTTTATACCATTATGACTTACATGGTAGTGCCACAAGTAAGTGGTACTATTATTACTATCTTATATCTTTTGGCATGAAAATGTGTATCACTACGATCGAGATTCAATAAACCATTTATTTAGGTGCAAGACCATCGAAGGTATTATTCAAATAAATAGAGTAACCATTATTCTCCTTAAATGAATAACCGTATTGCGATAGACATAATCCAATCATGTCTATGCTCAACGCAAACACCAATCTCGGTGGTAGAGGGAGCGTGCGATGCTTGATCATATCAACATTGGAAACATTTCCAACACATATCGTCAGCTCACCTTTAGCTAGTCTCCGTTTATTCCGTAGCTTTTATTTCGAGTTACTAACACTTAGCAACCGAACCGGTATCTAATACCCTGGTGCTACTAGGAGTACTAGTAAAGTACACATCAACACAATGTATATCCAATATACTTCTATCGACCTTGCCAGCCTTCTCATCTACCAAGTATCTAGGGTAATTCTGCTCATGTGGTTATTCCCCTTATTACAGAAGCACTTAGTCTCGGGTTTGGGTTCAACCTTGGATTTCTTCACTAGAGCAGCAGCTGATTTGCCGTTTCATGAAGTATCCCTTCTTGCCCTTGCCCTTCTTGAAACTAGTGGTTTCACCAACCATCAACAATTGATGTTCCTTCTTGATTTCTACTTTCGCGGTGTCAAACATCGCGAATACCTCAAGGATCATCATATCTATCCCTGATATGTTATAGTTCATCACGAAGCTCTAGTAGCTTGGTGGCAATGTCTTTGGAGAAACAGCACTATCTCATCTGGAAGATCAACTCCCACTCGATTCAAGTGATTGTTGTGCTCAGACAATCTAAGCACAAGCTCAACGATTGAGCTTTTCTCCCTTAGTTTGTAGGCTAAGAAAATGGTCGGAGGTCTTATACCTCTTGACATGGGCACGAGCCTGAAATCCCAATTTCAGCCCTCGAAGCATCTCATATGTTTCGCGATGTTTCGAAAACGTCTTTCGTGCCTCAACTCTAAACCGTTTAACTGAACTATCACGTAGTTATCAATACGTGTATGTCCGATGTTCACAACATCCACAAACGATGTTTGGGGTTCAGCACACTGAGCAGTGCATTAAGGACATAAGCTTTCTACTGTCCGCATAATTGCTACTATCAACTTTCAACTATATTTTCTCTAGGAACATATCTAAAACAGTGGAACTAAAGCGCGAGCTTACGACATAATTTGCAAAGGTCTTTTGACTATGTTCAGGATAATTAAGTTCATCTTATGAACTCCCACTCAGATAGACATCCCTCTGGTCATCTAATTGATTACATGATCCGAGTCAACTAGGCCGTGTCCGATCATCACGTGAGACGGACTAGTCATCATCGGTGAACATCTTCATGTTGATTGTATCTACTATATGACTCATGCTCGACCTTTCGGTCTCCGTGTTCCGAGGCCATGTCTGCACATGCTAGGCTCGTCAAGTTAACCCTAAGTGTTTTCGCTGTGTAAAACGGTCTTACACCCGTTGTATGTGAACGTAAGAATCCATCACACCCGATCATCACGTGGTGCTTAGAAGCGACGAACTGTAGCAACGGTGCACAGTTAGGGGAGAACACTTCTTGAAATTTTGTAAGGGATCATCTTATTAACTATCGTCGTCCTAAGTAAACAAGATGCATAAGCATAATAAACATCACATGCAATTATATAGTTGTGACATGATATGGCCAATATCATATAGCTCCATTGATCACCATCTTCGGGGCTCCATGATCATCTTGTCACCGGCTTGACACCATGATCTTCATCATCATGATCTCCATCATCGTGTCTTCATGAAGTTGTCACGCCAACGACTACTTCTACTTCTATGGCTAACGCGTTTAGCAATAAAGTAAAGTAAGTTACATGGCGTTCTTCAATGACACGCAGGTCATACAATAAATAAAGACAACTCCTATGGCTCCTGCCGGTTGTCATACTCATCGACATGCAAGTCGTGATTCCTATTACAAGAACATGATCAATCTCATACATCACATATCATTCATCACATTCTTCTTGGCCATATCACATCACAAAGCATACCCTGCAAAAACAAGTTAGACGTCCTCTAATTGTTGTTGCATGTTTTACGTGGCTGCTATGGGTTTCTAGCAAGAATGTTTCTTACCTACGCAAGACCACAACGTGATATGCCAATTGCTATTTACACTTCATAAGGACCCTTTTCATCGAATCCGTTCCGACTAAAGTGGGAGAGACTGGCACCCGCTAGCCACCTTATGCACCAAGTGCATGTCAATCGGTGGAACCTGTCTCACGTAAGAGTACGTGTAAGGTCGGTCCAGGCCGCTTCATCCCACAATACCGTCGAAACAAGATTGGACTAGTAACGGTAAGCATATTGAACAACATCAATGCCCACAACTACTTTGTGTTCTACTCGTGCAAAGAATCTACGCAATAGACCTAGCTCATGATGCCACTGATGGGGAACGTAGCAGAAATTCAAAATTTTCCTACGTGTCACCAAGATCTATCTATGGAGAGACCAGCAACGAGTAGAAAGAGAGTGCATCTACATACCCTTGTAGATCGCTAAGCGGAAGCGTTCAAGTGAACGGGGTTGATGGAGTCGTACTCGTCGTGATTCAAATCACCGATGATCCTAGTGCCGAACAGACGGCACCTCCGCGTTCAACACACGTACAGCCCGGTGACGTCTCCCACGCCTTGATCCAGCAAGGAGAGAGGGAGAGGTTGAGGAAGACTCCATCCAACAGCAGCACAACGGCGTGGTGGTGGTGGAGGAGCGTGGCAATCCAGCAGGGCTTCGCTAAGCACCATGGGAGAGGAGGAGTAGGAAGAGAGGTAGGGCTGTGCCAGAACTTCGTGTATAGCTCTCATGCGCCTCCCCACTATATATAGGGGTGGAGGGGCTGGTTTCTTGCCCTCCAAGTCCATTGGGGCGTTGGCCAAGGTAGCAGGAAAGAAATCTCATTATTTCCTTCCCCACCGATTGTTATCCCCCCTTTTAGGGATTTTGATCTTATCCCTTCGGGATATGATCTTATTCCTTCTAAGGGGGGATCTTGGTGCGCCTTGACCAGGGGTGTGGGGCCTTGCCCCCACTACCCACGTCCATGTGGGTCCCCCCATGCAGGTGGGCCCCACTCCGGAACCTTCTAGAACCTTCCCGGTACAATACCGAAAAATCCCGAACATTTTCCGGTGGCCAAAATAGGACTTCCCATATATAAATCTTTACCTCCGGACCATTCCGGAACTCCTCGTGACGTCCGGGATCTCATCCGGGACTCCGAACAACATTCGGTAACCACATACAAACTTCCTTTATAACCCTAGCATCATCGAACCTTAAGTGTGTAGACCCTACGGGTTCGGGAGACATGTAGACATGACCGAGACTTTCTCCGGTTAATAACCAACATCGGGATCTGGATACCCATGATGGCTCCCACATGTTCCACGATGATCTCATCGGATGAACCACGATGTCAAGGACTTAATCAATCCCGTATTCAATTCCCTTTGTCTATCAATATGTTACTTGCCCGAGATTCGATCGTCGGTATCCAATACCTTGTTCAATCCCGTTACCGGCAAGTCACTTTACTCGTTCCGTAACACATCATCCCGTGATCAACTCCTTGGTCACATTGCGCATATGATGATGTCCTACCGAGTGGGCCCAGAGATACCTCTCCGTTTACACGGAGTGACAAATCCCAGTCTCGATCCGCATAAAACAATAGATACTTTCGGAGATACCTGTAGTGCACCTTTATAGTCACCCAGTTACGTTGTGACGTTTGATACACCCAACGCACTCCTACGGTATCCAGGAGTTACACGCTCTCATGGTCGAAGGAAGAGATACTTGACATTGGCAAAGCTCTAGCAAATGAACTACACGATCTTTTGTGCTAGTCTTAGGATTGGGTCTTGTCCATCACATCATTCTCCTAATGATGTGATCCCGTTATCAACGACATCCAATGTCCATAGCCAGGAAACCATGACTATCTGTTGATCACAACGAACTAGTCAAGTAGAGGCTCACTAGGGACATATTGTGGTCTATGTATTCACACGTGTATTACGATTTCCGGATAATACAGTTATAGCATGAATAAAAGACAATTATCATGAACAAGGAAATATAATAATAATACTTTTATTATTGCCTCTAGGGCATATTTCCAACACAGAGTAACGCATTAAGCAAGATGACATGATGTAGAGGGATAAACTCATGCAATATGATGTAAATCCCATCTTGTTATTCTCGATGGCAACAATACAATACGTGTCTTGCAACCCTTTCTGTTACTGGGTAAGAACCCCGCAAGATTGAACCCAAAGCTAAGCACTTCTCCCATGGCAAGAAAGACCAATCTAGTAGGCCAAACCAAACTGATAATTCGAAGAGACTTGCAAACATAACTCAATCATACATAAAAGAATTCATAGAAGATTCAATTATTATCCATAGATAAATCTGATCATAAACCCTCAATTCATCGGATCTCGACAAACACACCGCAAAAAGAGATTACATTGAATAGATCTCCACAAGAGAGGGGGAGAACATAGTATTGAGATCCAAAAAGAGAGAAGAAGCCATCTGGCTAATAACTATGGACCCGTAGGTCTATGGTAAACTACTCACAACTCATCGGAGGGGCAAGGATGTTGATGTAGAGGCCCTCCGTGGTTGATTCCCCCTCCGGCAGAGTGCCAGCGAAGGCTCCAAGATGGGACCTCGCAGATACAGAAGGTTACGGCAGTGGAAATTGTGTTTCATGGTGCCCCTGGAGGTTTTCGGGGTCCGTAGGTATATATCGGAGGAAGAAGTACATCAATGGACGCCCGAGGGTCCCACGAGACAGGGGGCGCGCCCTACAGGGGGGGCGCGGCCCCCTATCTCATGGGGTCCTCGGGAGCTTCTTGACTTGCACTCCAAGCTCTCCAGATCTTGTTCGTTCCAAAAATCACGCTCCCGAAGGTTTCATTCTGTTTGGACTCTGTTTGATATTCCTTTTCTTCAAAATACTGAAATAGGCAAAAAAAACAGCAATACGGACTGGGCCTCCGGTTAGTAGGTTAGTCCCAAAAATGATATAAATGTGTAGAATAAAGCCCATAAACATCCAAAAAGGGTAATATAATAGCATGGAACAATCAAAAATTATATATACCTTGGAGACGTATGAGAGAATAGGAACTACCGCCCACAAGGTGCTGGACTGCCACCTCTTCATATGATATATATATGGTCGATACTCCTAAAGAAACCAATGGCGATGAGGCAACAGGAGATAACCCCTCAGGGAAGAAATCAAAGCATGGGCATCATCGGCGCCGCTCCAAGCCCTGCCACAGCAACACCGGCACTGGAGAAGAAAATCCAGATGGCATCGAAGAGGAATACAATCCTGATCAGCCCACCTTCGAGCAGGCCGAAGAGGAACACGGGAAGGTCAGCCCAGACGAACAGGCGACAGACGGATACTTGGAGGACGATAACTATATGCCTCCCTCCGAAGACGAGGTGAGCCTCAGTGACGACGAATTCGGCGTACCAGAGGATCCCATAGAGCAGGAGCGCTTCAAGCGCCAGCTTATAGGCACTGCAAGAAGCCTAAAAAAGAAGCAGCAGCAGCTCCAAGCTGATCAAGATCTGCTCGTAGATAGATGGAGCAAGGTCCTGGCGGCCGAGGAATACGAACTCGAGCCCCCAATCAGAGAATACCCTAAGCACAAATCGCTAGAAGAAGAGGCCGAAGAGCCCGAATTTCCAGCACAGGATGAGGCTGACCGGCCACCCCGTGGCTGGGATAAAACGGCATGTTAGGCCGGATACCAGCCCGCACCCCCAAGCCGGTTCACTATGGCCCGGGGCAATACACAGGACCTGCGATACATATTGGAAAACAACGCAGGACAACCAAGATCGATCTACGGATCACGGGGGCGCGCCACAGCTCATGATGCTGATCGTCATACCGGATACAATACTAATAAATCCGGCCGGGCCGAACATAACCAACCAGACCTAATCAGACTGCGTCGCGACATAGCCCGGCACAGAGGCGCCGCACACCCCCTCTGCTTCACTGATGAAGTAATGGAACATGAATTCCCAGAAGGGTTTAAACCCGTCAACATCGAGTTATACGATGGCACAACAGACCCCGCGGTGTGGATCAAAGATTTTCTTCTCCCCATTCACATGGCTCGCGGTTACGACCTACATGCCATCAAGTATCTCCCACTTAAGCTTAAAGGGCCAGCCAGACATTGGCTGAATAGCGTGCCAGCTAACTCCATTGGCAGTTAGGAAAATCTTGAGCATGAATTCCTCGATAACTTCCAGGGCACCTACGTGCGACCACCGGATGCTGATGACTTAAGTCACATCACCCAACAGGCCTGAGAGTCATCCAGGAAATTCTGGACTCGGTTCCTAACTAAAAAGAACCAAATTGTCGACTATCCAAACATCGAGGCCCTGGCGGCCTTTAGGCATAATATCTGCGCGAGTGGCTTGCCCAACACCTCGGCCAAGAAAAACCAAAGTCCATGGCGGCCCTCACGACACTAATGACCCACTTTTGCGCAGGTGAGGACAGCTGGCTGGCTCGCAGTAACACCGCACCAGGAAACTCTGACACTTCAGATATCCGTGACAGTAACGGAAAGCCACGGTGCAATAGACACAACCGTCGAAACAATGGCGACAATGCTGAGGATACGGCAGTCAATGCCGGATTCAGCAACTCCAAATCCGGTCAGCGGAAGAATCCGTTCAAAAGAAACAATCCGGGATCATCCAGTCTGGACCGCATACTCGACCGCTCATGCCAGATTCACGGCACCCCCGATAAACCAGCCAATCACACTAACAGAGACTGCTGGGTGTTCAAATAGGCCGGGAAGATAATTGCCGAGAACAAGGACACGGGGCTGCACAACGATGATGATGAGGAGCCCCGGCGTCCGAATACTAGAGGAAAGAAGAAATTTCCCCCCCAGGTGAAAACGGTGAACATGATCTATGCCACTCACATCCCCAAACGGGAGCAAAAGCGTGCACTTAGGGACGTCTATGCGATGGAGCCCGTCGCCCCAAAGTTCAACCCATGGTCATCCTACTCGATAACCTTTGATCGCAGGGACCATCCCACCAGCATCCGTCACGGCAGCTTAGCCGCATTGGTCCTTGACCCAATCATCAACGGATTCCACCTCACGCGAGTCCTCATGGACGGTGGCAGCAGCCTAAACATGCTTTATCAGGACACAGTGTGCAAAATGGGCATCGATCCATTGTACGGGCTCAATTCTAGGGGTAATTCTAGGGGTAAAGGCCCGCTGTACGGCTCAATAACACTGGAAGTGGTCTTCGGATCTCCGGGTAACTTCCGAAGCGAGGAGTTAATCTTCGACATCGTCCCTTTCCGTAGTGGCTATCATGCACTACTTGGACGAACCGTGTTTGCTCGATTCAATGCGGTACCACACTATGCATACCTCAAGATCAAAATGCCAGGACCTCGCGGGGTTATAACAGTCAACAGAAACACACACCACTCTCTCCGTACAGAAGAGCACACTGCAGCCCTCGCGGCAGAAGTAAAAAGCAGCCTCCTTCGACAAACAGCCAATTCGGCAGCGACAACCCCGAACACCGTCAAGCGAGTCCGGAGCACCCCGCAACAGGACCGTCAGGCGCGCCAGGAGATCGATTAGCAATCCGGCCTCCACCCCAGCCCCATTCAGGCGGTGTTCGTGCCACGCGTACACAAATACGCGCTTAAAATACCATGGGCATAGGTTGAGGCGAGACGACAATGCGACCAGAGTGCGGTTCAGCCGCCATGAGGCCCGCATACCATTTTTTTCTTTTTTCCGGACCCTACTTTCGGGCAGCCCCTTCAGAGAGATCGGATAATCGGACTCATTACAGGAGGGAACATAAAGGAGGCAAGAGGCTTTGCACACAAGGGAATACCCAGGTGGTTTTCTTCAATGATCGTTATACCTGTTTTTACATACCCGCACGTAGCCTGCTGTCGGTGTCAAAACCGGCGGATCTCGGGTAGGGGGTCCCGAACTGTGCGTCTAGGCGGATGGTAACAGGAGACAAGGGACACGATGTTTTTACCCAGGTTCGGGCCCTCACGGTGGAGGTAAAACCCTACTCCTACTTGATTAATATTGATGATATGGGTAGTACAAGAGTAGATCTACCACGAGATCAGAGAGGCTAAACCCTAGAAGCTAGCCTATGGTATGATTGTTGTTCGTGCTACGGACTAAAACTCTCCGGTTTATATAGACACCGGAGAGGGCTAGGGTTAAATAGAGTCGGTTACAATGGGAGGAGATCTTCATATCGTATCGCCAAGCTTGCCTTCCATGCCAAGGAAAGTTACATCCGGACACGGGATGGAGTCTTCAATCTTGTATCTTCATAGTCCGGGAGTCCGGCCAAAGGTCATAGTCTGGCCATCCGGACACCCCCTAATCCAGGACTCCCTCAGTAGCCCCCGAACCAGGCTTAAATGACGACGAGTCCATCACGCAAGTTGTCTTCGGAATTGCAAGGCGGGTTCTCCTTCGAATTCCCTGTACCCCTCGAATTGTGTCCGGCTTCTAGTGCGTGCTGTCCTCCTTGGCTTCTATGCCCCATAATGACCATCTTCCACGCGTCAAACAAATGCGAAAATCCAGGGGATTTTTTTCACTTAGGTTGCATTAATGAGCCGCCCATAAAAGAGACGGGGATTTAGATCCAATTCGTACCATCTTCCCTCCGCGAGTCTTCATCAGAGCGCCTCCGACAGGGATCCATTCCACCATGGCCGGTTGGTGCCGCTCCTCCTCTCGCCTCTCCAGCCATCGGCCCGGAGATTGGGGGCGGTGTTCCGTCCCGCATAGCGAGTTAGTAGTGCTTCAGTCCAAGGGGCTTCTCCCCCCAGCATATATGGTCCCAGTTCAAGCCGGGATTGCTGCCTATAGCGGCGGAGAGCAGGCGGAGAGCGTCCCCAATCCCTCTCAAGGAGAGCGGGTATGCTTAGTCCCTTATTTGATGAGAGGACTAGGATTTCCAATTCATCCGTTTCTCCGAGGGTTGTTGGAGTTCTACGGCCTCCAGCTACACAACCTCACGCCCGCCTCCATTCTGCACATCGCGGGCTTCGTGGCTCTCTGCGAGCTGTTCTTGGGCATTGAGGCCCATTTCGCGCTATGGAAGAGGTTGTTTTGCCTTGTGCCCCGTTCTCAGAGGGGTCTATTTATTAAGTGGGCGGAGCCGAACTATGGCGCATCGCCGGGACAGGATATCTATCCGGTACCCCAAAGTGGGCATCCGAAGACTGGCCCTCGGAGTGGTTTTATATAGATGACGTCCCCCTGCCGGACCCTGTACGTATCGGCCTCCCCGAGTTCAATAATGCCCGTTTGAAGAAGCGCCTGAGTTGGCGCCGGCGGAACCCTCAGAGGGAAGCTGACAGGGACGTCCTGTACCTGATTGGCCGGATAAGGTTCTTGGCTCATTCCGGACTGAACATGGTCAAGGTCATGGCCATATGCATTACGCGAGGGGTGGAGCCGCTTCAATACAGAGGCCACCCCATGTGGGATTTCAACAGGGAGGATGACGCCACCCAGTGCGGTCGCAAGGGGCCAGATTTGGCCGCCACTTTAACGAGAATCTTATCTGCTTTGTACAAGGGAGAAGAGGAAGAATTCTTCCGTGTCAACCCGGAGGGCGGATTCTCCATGTACAGTCCGTCTAGTTGGGTGAGCGGACACTTTCACTTACCTACCCACCTTTGAAATTCCTGTAGTTCAGTACTTAGTCTAGTAATGTTTAAACGCAGGAGCTGCGCCAGGCTGTGAAGGAAATAACAGCCCTCCTCCACAACCCGAGGACCCGGACGGTCCCTTGATCCGGACTCCCAAGAAGATCCGGACTTATGTGTGGAGTTAATCGATGGAGTATTTCATCAGTTGAGCAAGGACAACTCCTTAGTGGCCATCACGGCCGACTATGCCGGACTACTTCCAACCTCAAAGGTAACCAAGACCAAAGTCCCAGTATTCTCATGCATTATCTTGCATGCCATAAACTAATAGTGTTTCGCAGGGTAAATCCTTGAGGCGGACGGCCGAGCCCACGGTGGGCAGCCAACAAGGGCCGCTGGAGCCAGGTGGGCTGAAAAGAAGTGCGGACTAGATCGAGATTCCTGCGCAACGGTATGGCGTGCGAATTTAACGCCTAGGGTTTATGCCCTTGAGTCTTACTAACGCTCATGATTTTCTTAGAAAGAAGAGAGCCCGCCGGACTATGTCCGCCGGCCAAGGTTCAAGGCCGGGTCCGGAAGCGGAGACGGACACGGGGCGCGCCTCTGGCGCTCCTCCGACAGAGGACGCCGACGGGCTGTCTGCCACCAATTCAGAGGTGGAGAGCGCCCTGAACCACAGGCGTCGCCGGACTGTTCTTCATGACGCGTGTTTTTCTCTAGAGGCGTTGGACGCCTTTAATACAGGAGATGCGTATCTCCGTGCTGCTCAAAATGGTGTAGCCATAGCCATGGAGTAGTATGTAAAAGACATACATGTGAGTAGAATTGAAGGTTATATATGTCAGTAGCCCCCGAGACTTGAAACAGTGAAGATAACTGTTTTAAGGATCATGTACTATGCAGTGTCTTACAAAGAAGAATACGCAACTGTCCCAGGAGCTTGAAGAGTGCAAGGCCCAGCTCGAGGATGCACTGGCCACTTCAGAAAATGCCAAGGGGATGCCCGCAGGTAATATATGCTTCGAAAGATAATTCCGTTTTGAAATGCGGCAGGTGTGCGACCCTGATGATAATAGTGCAGATGGAGCCGGAGTAAATCCGTACAAGTAACAACTCTTATGCCAACTAAAGGCTGGCGAGAGCGTGCTGATGAGGGTGAGGCAAGAGAAGAACAAGCTTCAAGACGCCAATACCCAGCTGGGCGAGGAACTGAAAGATGTTCGTATTCAGCTGTCTTCTACCGTGAAGGAGAATCGGCGACTTCGACGCGGCATTTTTAGTAAGTGCTTGAATGAATCTTCGAAAAAAGAATTCGGCGAGGAAGTCGATTGACAGAGCTATGTCTGTAGGTCTGCTGACAGGTCATCCTGCGGAGGAAATGCCCGGTTCAACGGGAGACCTTCTTCCCGAACGAGATCGGCAGGCAATGCAAAGCGTCATCCAGGCTATGTGGTCGTCCCTCTCCGTGCCTGAAGGCCTTGAGGAGCTTACAAAGAAGCTGGAGGGAGTGCGGCAGCGCTTCCGGTTGTGTAAGATATCGGCTTGCCGTCAAGGTGCCAAGGAGGCCTGGGCCATGGTGAAGACTCGGTACACGAAGGTTGACCCAAACCACATGGCCGAGGTCGGCCCTATAGGTCCGGACGGAAAGGAGATCCCAGTCAGCTTAGTATATGGCCAGGTGGAGCTGGCTGCAAAGTATTCCCAACAGGACTATAAATTAGACCGCCTGTTGGATGGTATTGAAGAAGAATATGCCGAGTCGGATTGACTCTATAATTTAAAATGACATGAAAAATGCCTTCTAGCCGGATTGTAGATCGTTTGTCATTGCGGACCTTTTCGCTTTGACCTCTGGACCCTATAGTCCGGAGTGTGTCCGAATACCCTCTCGATTATGTAAGAACCGGGGCATGCACACTACAAGAAATATGTCAACTAGTGACCTTTTCTCAGTGACCCTGGAAGAATTGGTCATAGATCTATGACCATTTGAGACCAATTGGTCAAAATCTGTTCGGGGGGCTCCAAACCCTAAACAATTGCGACCATTTTGGTCAGAAAGGTCATAATTTCCTTACACCAAATGGTCACAAAGCAAACAGGGCTGGCCGCTGCCTTATTTCTAGTTGTTAACGACCAAAATAGATGGTCATAGCCTTGTAGATTGTGGTTGGTTGTGATGACTAGGCACCACGTCATCAGTTTTGCCTATGTGTCATGTCCATGTGGCAGTTTCTGCCCTAGATTGTGAAGCAACCTATATTTTTGTCATTCCAAAAATTCCCAAAACAATCTCATAAATTATTTGGATCATATCTTCATCAAATATGTCAAAAACCTTCCTTGCCTAGTTCAAAAATAACTCAACAATATTCATTTTCCTATTCTATTCAGAGCAGCACTTTGTGAAGGAAGTGTTATTTATATATTCTTGATTTCCCTAAAAATTTGTGAAGACGGTCTCCTTAGTAACTGATCATCCTCAGCCAAAACTCATGCCCATTAGCCATGTGCATTTCCCGTACCGCAAATCAAACACTTGGCTGCTTATTCATGTTTGAGCATCGATTGGTCTCCTCGTGAGAATCTTATGTTATAATTTTCTTCCTAGCATCTACCTGGGGAGTGAACAACCCACTAGACATGCCTAGGCCTCCCAGAACGCATGGCAACACCACGGTCACGCGGTGACCACGCGGCGGGCATGCGAGCTTATGCGCTCTAGAGTTGGGGCCCTCAGCCACCGTCTAAACCTCTATGTCTCGCCATCAAACCATGTATTTCTGATTAAATAGATACTTATTTACCTAGAAAAGATTTTTGGAAAAAATAAATAGCAAACTATGAGGCAGCTGCAGTTCAAATTTGACCCGCTTCCAGCTGAATCGACAGGAATTTGTCTTTTTCACCAGAGGTGGATCAAAACTTTTGACACCCAACCATTTTGTCAATTGTGCATTAGACATGGCCTAGTATTTTATAAAATTGATTTGGTCCATTTTTGCAACAATTATTTGGTAGTTCCTTCACAAAAAAACTTCCTTTTGGGCACTCAGAAAATGGAAAATGAATTTTCCGTGCAAAGAAAATGAAAACTTCCTTAGGCAACATTGTTTGGAATTCCAAGATGCACCCTTGTGCACAATAAGAGATCATTTGAACAAACTATGCCATGAATGTGACCATAAGATTGATCATTTGGCTTGAAAGCCATGAATCTTCACACATGATAGCTCATTTCTGAGAACACTTTTTTTAAATAATTACCGTATTACAAGTTTATTATTTTTACTGGGAACTTGGTCACATATAATGACACAATGCGAAGGTTTTCCAATTTTTTTATTTTTTTTTATTTTTTTATGCCCGTTTCAAAATGCGGTCAAAACGGCGGGCTTGACCGTTCCTAGCTAGTTGTTGAATCATGGAAACCTTTTGGTGTTTCCATGATAAAATAGATACTTAACCTAGAAATGATTTTTGGAAAAAACAAATAGCAAACTATGAGGCAGCTGCAGTTCAAATTTGACCCGTTTCCACCTGAATTGACGGGAATTTGTCTTTTTCACCAGAGGTGGATCAAAACTTTTGACACCCAACCATTTTGTCAATTGTGCATTAAACATGGCCTAGTATTTTATAAAATTGATTTGGTCCATTTTTGCAACAATTATTTGGTAGTTCCTTCACAAAAAAACCTCCTTTTGGGCACTCGGAAAATGGAAAATGAATTTTCCGTGCAAAGAAAATGAAAACTTCCTTAGGCAACATTGTTTGGAATTCCAAGATGCACCCTTGTGCACAATATGAGATCATTTGAACAAACTATGCCATGAATGTGACCATAAGATTGATCATTTGGCTTGAAAGCCATGAATCTTCACGCATGATAGCTCATTTCTGAGAACACTTTTTTAAATAATTACCGTATTACAAGTTTATTATTTTTCCTGGAAACTTTGTCACATATAATGACACAATGCGAATGTTTTCCAATCTTTTGATTTTTTTTTGAATTTTTTATGCCCGTTTCAAAATGCGGTCAAAACGGCGGGCTTGACCGTTCCTAGCTAGTTGTTGAATCTTGGAAAACTTTTGGTGTTTCTATGATAAAATAGATACTTATGTACCTATAAATGATTTTTGGAAAAAATAAATAGCAAACTATGAGGCAGCTGCAGTTCAAATTTGACCCGTTTCCAACTGAATCGACGGGAATTTGTCTTTTTCACCAGAGGTGGATTAAAACTTTTGACACCCAACCATTTTGTCAATTGTGCATTAAACATGGCCTAGTATTTTATAAAAATGATTTGGTCCAATTTTGCAACAATTATTTGGTAGGTCCTTCACAAAAAAACCTCATTTGGGGCCCTCGAAAAATGGAAAATGATTTTTTGTGCAAAGAATATAAAAATCCCTTTGTCGATACTGTTTACTATTCCAAGATGTAAACTTTTGCAGAGTATAAAGAACTCATTATTAACAAATATAAAGAATATAAAGAATATCATTTGAACAAATATTTGGTAGGTCTTTTACAAAAAAGAACTCATTTTGAGCACTAAAAATGGAAAATGATTTTTTCGTGACCTATTTAAAAGGTCATAAAGTCTTCAAATTGTTTGTTGCGTTCTGATTGGTCTATAAGCATATCACGCGGATCACGCATCAACCACCGTCGGATGCTTCCGAATCCAACGGCCCAAACCCACCCGAGCCGAAACCCTAGGTCTGTCCTCATGGACATTTTCCACCCCCCCCCCCGCCTCCATTCTTTCTTACTTTCTCTCCATCCCCCCTCAGATCCTCTTCCCTTCTCCCCAGCGAGCCCTCTCTCTCTCCCTCCCACGACTCCTCTGCTCCACTCGATTCCGGCGAGTTGAGGCGGCTCTCGCCGGCGCGCAGTACACCCCGGGCTCCCCTCATGCAGCTCTTCCCCCCTCCCGTCAGATTCGTCTGTCGCACTCTCTAGTGCAAGCCCGCAACCTCACCTGTGGCTACGGTTTCGGTCGCCACTTTAACTTCGTTGGGATCTACCACATGCGACGACGGCGAGGCCAGAGGTGGCTGGACCTGGAGCTCATCTCCTCCATGGCGTCGGCTTCCAGATCCGCCTGGTGGTCCATCTTCCAAGGTCATGTGCTTCTTCTCTAGTTCTGGTTTCTAGTTCATGTTCCCCTGCTTGCGATCTGACTCTCGTTGTTGTTCATGTTGTTGTTGTAGCCATCTGGGGGGCTTCTTCCTGTTCCTGGGCCTCACCATCGCCGGCCGGACGGAGTGGCGGCCGGCCGGAACAGCCGCGGCACCGGGGTTCATGGCGATGGTGATGACGTCCGCCAACGCGTCGTCGCTGGCAACCAACAATAGTTCGGTAAGAAAACAAAAACTCCTTCCTCACTCGACGACTAATCCGCCCGCATCTTCACTAGTTTTTCTTCTTCTCTGAGCTCGCATCTTACTAGTTGGGTCAGAACAGACTACTAGCAATTCTAGTACTAATCGATCCGTATCTTTAGTCGCTGGGTCATCGCTGCACAATTATGCTTGCTATTTATTACTCATTCTTACTGTCTTACAGCATGCACAATTATATCTTCTACTACAGCTGTGCTACTAGTAGTTCATAGGCCATTAGCTCCTGCTTGCTTTTTTTGCTGCACAATGCTCAGCCTGACTGACAATAATTGACCAACCTGGACCTCCTTTTCTTCAATGGCTAGCAGAAGCTTTCACTTCTAAGAATGACAGTAGTAGGAAGAATCATTGTAGTCAAGTGACCATAATATCTATTTTATTGTGCTGAACTTTGTTGTTACCTGGATGTTGCAGTCCTTGACTATTCTCATGATGTTGTACAGGAGGCCCTTGTGGTCACCACTGGAGGGGCTGGAGCTTGTCGGCAGCTTGGCGGATGACGGGGGCCTGGACAGTGGCTATTTCTGCAGCAGGATGATAGCTTAAATTTTGTAATTTTGCACATGAAGCTTCAGTATTTTAGCACATGAAGCTTCTGCTACTGTTATTCTTGTCATGAATCTTCCACCATTTTTCAGTAGCTTAAATTTGACTTGGTGTAGTAATCTTGGTGCTCAGTGCTGCTTGTATCTCATGCTAATTGTTGCATGAGTAGTTTCAGTAGTTTTATAACAGCAGCAGTAGCACAAATTTAATTGAATTCAATTAAAATTTCTAGAATCTCTTCTTGATCTGTAATGAGTGTAGAGTAAGTAATTAAAGATAGGCTTGCTGTTAGTAGTAGAGTAAGTAATTAAGTCCTGTTGTTTACTGTAAGACTTGCTGTTTAGCAAGGCTTGAGTAATTTAGTGTACTGCATCTATAGTTTCAACTGAAATTTTTATCATGCTACTGTGGCATCTACTGAATATTTCAAACAAATGAAAGGAGTACTGTCGTTACAAATGGATCCTACAAATTATGTACATCTATTGTACTCATTTTTCAGTTATCTGTAGTTACGAAGCATTAATTGTAAGACTGTTAACACATGCTGATGCTCATTTTACTCATGCACATGCTCATGATCTTCTTAGTTAAGACTGTAACTACTCCATTTGATTGCATGATCTCTTTTTGAATGCATGATCATAAGATTGTAACAGGAGTTCAATATCACAGGAACATTCTCATGATCTCTATTTGAATGCATGTTCTTCTGTTACTGCAAGTTCTATGATATGTGACTTCCTTCTGTTGCTGCAAGTAGTGACACTATATGCCGTGTGCAGCAGGCTCCGCATCCATGTCCCGTCCGTCCTCCGCAGCAAGGAGCTGGGCCAAGTGAGAAAACAGCGCCACTGGTTCCTTCAAGGATGTGTGCTGCTGGTCGAGTCTTGTGGAGAAGCAAGGTGAATCGGGCATTGTCTCAATTGTTCCGCTGTGGTAAGAACAAAACACCACTCTCACTTGATGTTCATGTATTACTGCAGCAAAACATTCTTACATGGTGATTGTTAGCGACACAACAATTATCTCGCATAATAATGTCATTCTCTTCATAGTTAACAAATGCATCTTGTCCAACCGAGTAAACTGGACCCAACATGTACAATAAAGTGAACTAAATGCTGTCACATTCTGTACATGTTACTTTCTATTTGGTGTCCGGTAATGATATCTACGGAAATTCTACTTTGTAAAGAATAAATAATGTGTTCTGGATCACAAGCTAATTTTTGTTGACATGAATTTGTTATGCTCCTTATTTTGACTTGGTTTCACCCACGTTGCTTTTCAAAACATGAGATTGATGAGTGTTTCTTGTAGGCAACATTGATTTAGGATTGATTTAAGATTTTGTGAGTATGCCAAGGTTCTGCGAATATGCATTGGAAACATCTAGTGTTCTGCTATAATTGTTCTCTAAAACATCTAGTCATTAATTTGAAGTTGTTTGAATCTGTTGCTTTATCATACATTCGATCCATAAATCTGCATTTCTGTGAAATTTTGTTAAATATATATTTTCTAGATTGTTTATACACTAAACCTTTAGGTTTGAATATCTACTCCAGGAATGAAGATGGTACTCTAATGCCTTTGTGTTCACCCTTTTACAGGAGCTCCAGGCCTAGGAAATTTCTAGTTCGAAGCAGCGTGTAGCCCTAGCAGCAAAGATTTGTTCTGTTTGACTATAATAAACTGTAAATATTATAGTATTGTAATAGTAGGCATATCTGGGTTGTAATAGACTATGCACAGATTGTAATAGACTGTGTACAGGAGCTCCATGCCTAAGAAATTCTACATTTTTTCTTTTCTGTTTAAAATATTGATTATTTGTGTGATTTGAAGACGTGTGAAAGGGAAACCTGATTAGTGGGCCCATTTGTGAAAATAATCTAAACAATGCTCACATTTTTGACATGTGGGACCAATATAGGAGATTATGACAAGTGGGACCCATCTGACTTGTGGAACCAGATTGAAAAATATATACTGAAAAACTAAAAAGGCCATGGCCCAAAATATAAAAAAACTAAAAAGGCCATGGCCCAAAATATATATTGCGAAGACGAGCGCGGCCTGTGCGACATGCCTCACCAACTTGGTTGTAGGCGCTTCAACATCAAGCTAGAGGACACCTCGAAGTGCATACAGTAAGTCACAATGACATGTCTTTTTTCTTAATTAAGCATGGCTTCTACTTCTTTTGCTTCAACTTATAATTTATTTTTTTACTATTCTACTAGCGTATCCCCTGCCATGCAAGAATATATGTCTTGGATAAGGTTGGTTTTAGTGCTATGGAAACTATGGAGGTAAAAAGAGTTAACTTGAGGACTGAGCATACTTATAGTTTTCCCACAAAATTATACAATACAAACACCTACACCCATTTTGAATGCAAACAATGGAGAGCACTATGCAAGGCTTGGATATTGTTTATTCAAAAATATTTGACAACTAATTTCTATTTAAAGCTTATTTCCATTCAAGCAAACATGTCCAGCGCTTGGTAGAGAGGACCTACTACTATCCCGAGGCTGAACTAAACTACGAGGAGACAAGTCATTATGTTTCATGGCCTAAGGAACTTCATACTGTCAAGACAAATTATTTTCCTGGACTCTAAAATCTTTGTACTCAAAATCTGCGACCAATAGTGTTCGTACTGAACTACAGTCACATCTATTTAGGAAAGATGGCAAATTTTTTACTATTTGTCCTCAGTGCATATTTTGCATACATTATTTTTTAAGCTAAACTTCATTGCTAAGTATGTTACTACGATGTTCTTCAGCAGGGACTCCTGATGACAGTTGTGCCTAAGTGGATCAAAGCTAAAGGTCGCATGTCCATGGTTAGCATACGGCCAAGACTTCCTACATTGCACATGAGTGCATTCAGGATTTCTAGAAGCGAGCAAGTTTTAATAGTCAAAGACTATAACAAAATTGTGAGGGACCGCAGAGAAGTACTTGGGGGCAGCAATCAGAAGTGCAACCCACAATTAGGAGACAGGTTCATCGGCATGCTTTAATACGATAAATCAGGAGCGCTCCACATGTTCTATGCTATTTTACATTAGAGAGAGGAGTAGGAGTGATTAGCTAGCTAGAATGAGTGTTGGTGGTGATGACTATGATGATTAATATTAGCTAGAGTTGGTGATCATTAGCTATGACTATGATGATTAAATAGTGTTGGTGGTAATAACTATGATGATTATTAACTAGTGTTGTTCGTGACGATATGATGCAAGAGTTTTTATATTAATATGATGATGATGATGATGATGACGACGATGATGATGATGATGATGATGATGATGATGATGATAATGATGGTGATGAGTATGTTGTTATATCATTGGGTCAAAGAACCGCAGATTAGTTTTAAGTGGATAGATTCTAAGTGATCAAGTCATGGATTATCATGATAATCCATGACTTGATCACTTAGGATCCATCCATTTGAAACTAATCCGCGGTTCTTTCACCTAGTGATTTTATAACTCATTATAATGTAAAAACAATCTCTAAATTGCTACTGTATGAAAAATTGTGTAAAGGTGTATGAATACGACCTAAAATTTAAAAGAAATAGAATACGGAAAAATAGTAGTAGCGCGGGCGGAGAGAAGCGCTACTAGTAATTACCAGTAGCGGTTATTTGGGAAAGCGCTACTACTAAGTAGATATAGCTGTAGCGTCATATCAGTAGTGCGGCTACCCGTGCTACTGGTAGGCCAAAAACCAGTGCTACTGCTAGGCTTTTCCCTAGTAGTGGATAGCGGTCGATGTGTGGAGTAATAGTAGTAGATGCAGGAAGGAGTCGGTCTACTAATCTTAGATGTGATCATTATATAGAAATTATTGCCTGGATATCGTCATAATTATTTGAGGTTCTATCAATTGCCCAACTGTAATTTGTTCACCCACCATATACTATTTTCTCGAGAGAAGCCACTAGTGAAATCTATGGCCCTCAGGTCTATTCTCTCATCATATATTTTCATATCTCTATTGCTATTTGCCTTTTATTTATTTGCATGTCTTATTTTCATATCTATATTACCAAAAACCATAAAATACCTCGCAGAATTTTGGCCTTTATTTTATTTGCATCTACCAATCTATCATCTTACCAATCTTCTACCCGAGAGGGATTGACAACCCCTCTTTCGCGTCGGGTTGCAAGTATTTGTTCTTTGCGTGCAAGTACCATTTACATAGTGTTGCTTGGTTCTCCTACTCATTTGATAATCTTGGTCTTATAACTGAGTGATCTACCTACCTTAGTTGTACTGCATCATCCCTTACTCTTTGGGGAAAATACTCACGATGGATACAAGATATCACGTAAAGGGAGGACCAGAGCGCGATCTCACCGGTCTGATGATCCGGAGCCAACAGGTACTCCTCCTTGCTGGAAGCGTGCACCCGGTCCACGTACCACCAAGCGTAGATGAGGTGCTTGGACCCGACTGCACTTAGGGCTTTGGCACGGGCGTCCTCCACCACCTACATGACCCATGCACGAGCCTTCTACCAAAGTTCCAATTGCCCGGCTCTCTCGGACATGACATAGGCCTGCCAGGCAGCATCCTTGGTGGCACGCTTCTCTTCCTCGGCCTTCTTCTCCGCTTATCTTTTGGAGCGCTCCACCTGAGGCAAAGCCTCCCACAAGCTGACCTCCATTTCTTCCCCCAAGATGGGGGCTCGACGGGCGGCACGACGTCCGCCTTGTACTGGGCAGCTGGCACGTCCTCCGATGCATGTGGTAGCGAGACTGGGAACGCCGATGCATCCACCTCGACATGTCGTAGCGAGGAGCGGAACACCGTCATGTCATTCTCCACTGGTGGCAGCGAGGATCGGGACGCCAATGTGTCATCTGCAACTAGTGGTGGCAAGGAACGGAACGATGATGCAGGATCCTCCTTGCGGGGCAGCGAGGGGTGCCTAGGGCTAGGGAGGGGCGATGCCATGGTGGTTAATGGGTCCGTAATTCAGAGGGAGGGGAGGAGATAAAGGCGATGAACATGAGTGTTCTTACGAATGCCATGGGAGGCACATTATTTATAGCGAGTAATGCGACACCTACATAAGTCATCTTGCGTGATTAAAGTAACAGATTGGTGCGCATATTTATGTTGTAGGAATTTACGGGGGGAGGGGTGGAGATATTGCTTATCACACCGGTTTCGGGTTTCAGTAGGAGGAGATTTGACGAGCGTGCGAGGGAGGAGAGTCATGCATGCAGATTGTTTTCACACTGGGAGGAGGTGGGACCGCGGGAGGGAGAAGGAGAGTCAGGCATGCAGATTGTTTTTACATATGGAGAGTAAACAATTTTGAGGCAAACAGGTTTCCTGGTAGGGTGAACGAGAAAAATGAATCGAGAGGCGGTTGAGGTTACACTACTAGGGATAAACCTAGCAGTAGCGCGGGTATTTGATGTATCAGTAGCGCAGGTGTCCATGCTACTGATATGGTGCTACAGCTAACCTGTAGCAGCAACCCAGGTAGGCCCACGCTACTACTATATAGGGGTAGCAGTAGCGAGCATGGGAGCAGTGCGCTACTATTAATAGTTACAGCGCTTCCAGCTAAACCACAATACTGGTAGGAGCACGCTGCTGCTAACTTTGTTCCCCACACTACTGCTAGTTTTATTAGTTTCTTTTTTTTCTACAGGATTGTTTTATATTTGAATGGACTTTATACAATAATCTTTAGCATATCATACACATACAAATGTAATCATTGCATATACATACAAATAGTCTCATCAAATCGTGTCATCATCATAATTATCATCCAACACAAAGTGGTCTCCCATCATCATCTCAAAAATAGTGATACAAGTTAGCAGCTACATTGTCATCCATCTAAACAATGATATACGTGAGAAGAGCTATCACTATGAGTGAGAGCGGAACTATGTAGTACATGAGGCGGCGGTTATGAGTCCTCTCTCGAGCTAGCGTGAACCTCAAGTAACTACCTTCTGATTCTTGTCTGCTTTTGAAGCCTTTATGGTGGCGCCTGAGACCCCCTCCACTTGCGCCTGACACTCAGGCCACTCATCGTACACTCCCACAACCTTCCCTTTGTACACGACATAGCACTGCTTCTTCACCATCAAGAATCTAGGTACCCGTTAGAGATGCATCTTCATCGAGAGAATGTACAATCATATGCAACAAAATATAATTGAGCAACACAAAAAAGAAAGGGTTAGCAACTAGATGCAACATATAGTAAACAGACAAATAGTCAACACGGTTTCATTATACGCAAATGAATTAACTATAGGAACGCATGTCATCGTACCCAAACTAAATAAGTAGCGTTTCGCAAGTTTGGCAGGGACCGTGGACATCACAAAGTTTCATCGCTACAGAAACTATACAAATTCAACCAACACATATCATCATCGTCGGCATCGTAAATCACTAGAATTTCCATCCTTCCATATCATCAAGGATGCACCCTAGGTTTTTGACCGACGTGAGGTCCTGACATTGCATGCCTATGCGAGTTTGGACGTCAGCTTGCGATATAGGGCCGTGGTGGAACATCCCCTTCTCTTCGATGACTTGTTTCATTATGATTGTCCCAATGTCCCTCTGGATGCGAAAGCAGTCATCTCTAAGTTTAGAATCCGCTTCTCCATGAGATTCTACCCACTTTTGGATATGAACATCGTTTCTGTTTGTCATGCGAAGCTTTTGGTGATCCCTTCTGAACTCCATCATGAGATGGAGTAGGTAGAATCCATCGTTCTTGCTTGGTTTTGGGACATGGATGCAGTAGCAGTTAGTTTTATGCAAGAAACCCGTCTTCTTGTTCCTTTGTTTCCTGATCTGCAGGTGGCCACCCCTCAAGCTAAAGCCTTGGAGAGCATCATCTAGAATATTCATTACGTGGGTGTAGTCCTTTATCTCGTAGTTTGTGGTAAGGTCGAAATACACGGCGTGGGAGACTCGCGGGTAAAGAACGATAAAGACAGCACGCCCATTGATGCGGGGGAAAACACCTTAAATTATTCTCCATATGAGCGAGAAGGAATGATTGAAATGCACGAAAGGGTTTTCCGACACTGACTTACTTTGGATGATAAGGCAGGAGGATAACTTCCTGGTCCTTATTTTGTACCATGGAGTTTTCGAGGTACTTCCTAGCAGCTTAACGCTCAAAGTCGCTGAGGCTCAAGGAGGACTGATGCATGTAGTATGGATCCGCCACACAGATTTGCGAGACTTTTTCTCTCTTCATGAAGGGGCTCATATGTAGTGCAAAAGGCGGATGATTGTACAATCAAGCCGCCTTGTCAGAAACTCGAAGATATGCTCAAACCATAGGAAGACACCTCCGTGGGACGTGGGTCGACGTAGCACTTCCCTTTAGGCACACGAGCCGCGTATGTCGGATATCCTGGATCCTTCGAGGCTATTAGGCTTTCCTCAGTCGACAACACATGGTCGTGCAGTCTCCTGAGATCCCCTGATATTGCCTCCAGTGGTTTCGGCGCTAGCATCGGCTCACCCATGACATGGAACATGGCCGCACCTTTGACACGTACACACTCTTTAAAATCTGTTTCTGGCCGTATGTTCTTTGGCTTGTTTGTAGGCAGTAGAGCCTCTCTTCCTCGGTCTCTTCCTCTCCTTTTTCTTGGGCTGACCTTCTAGACCCTTCCTTAACCCCTGGCCCGGTGTTGTTGGGCTAAGCATTGTACAACCCTCGGCTAGTTGAGCCTGTGTTGAGGCTGCATCTTCACGTGTGTTTTGTGAGGATTGCATGAAGAGAGACTTCTTGCAATCCCTGCTAGGACGTTCCTACCCGGGAAGATCATCCACATCCTCATCAGCATGCTGATAGCCCAAGTCTTCATATGGCTGACTCATCATATCCAAGTCACCGTCATAGGCGCCTGTATTAAGGAACTTAAGAGGGTTCTCGTCTATCTCATCATCCATTCTTTTTTCTATGGGGGCGATTACTTCAGCCACTATTGGACCCCCTTCATCACGTCGTCCACCGCTCTCTCAAGTCACTACATGCGCTGGTAATTCCGTGGGCAGGGTGGTGGTGTTCATAACTTCTTGTTGATGTGTTGTTATTGGTGTGCTCTTTGCTGGCTCCAGACGAAGAAGATTCTTGGGCCATAGCAGCACCCAACCCTTGTAGTTTCCAAGCCGCAACGGGGTCTTGTCATCCTCTCCCCCTAGCCGTACTAGAGGAGGCAAATCGTCGGGCCCCGATTTCACACTCGACAAGTTAACCCTGAAGTGCCCAGCGGGCATCGGGTGGCCATGGAACGTGAGTTCCAAGGTCTTCATTATCACCGCCTTTCCCACGTCCATGTTCTAGCCTTTGATCAAGTAGAGTATGGTGCATGGGGTTTTGTCGGCCTGCAAATACATGTATGTGGCATAAAACATCCGAAAGGCAATGAAAATGAAATATTCTAGATATATGTTGGTGCGACATGTAATTACCGCGAGGGCGTCGAGCTCAGCCAAAGACGAAGGTCCGCCTAGGGCGCCAAAGACTGAGGACGGGCTGCTATGAGCAGGTGTGGGTGCGGGTGTGGGAGCAGGTGCGGTTGCGTGAGCAGGTAATGGTGCGGCAGTGTTGTTCACCGAGTTGCTCCCGACGAAACCGGGCAGGGGGAAATCATCTACTGTCTTGTGTAGATTTTTCTTCGTCTAGTTGATGATAGTCGGGATCAAGTTAGTAGCGAAATCATTTTTGCAGGCTTCTATAGCTGCAGCGACTGCCTGTTGTGGCAACTCATTTTTCTCGTCGGCTGCTTTCTTCGCATCCACAACTGTTTTTTTCTCGAACGCAAGCTTCACCTTCTCATCGATGTCTGCCTGACTAAACTTTTTTTTCTCCTTCTCGGCCTCCCGGCCCTCGTTGTAAAAGACCTTCCATGTAGCACCGTCTCCGGCGTCGTGCGCATGTCCATATTGCGGCCGCTAGTCCAAAGAGAGTACCTTAAGTTTGTTCAAGGCCCGGTTGAGAGGGGTGTCCCACTTGGGCCTCATCGACGAAGGCTGGCTTTCGGCTGCAAGCTGGTGATGCTTCTCCTGCAGAAGGAACGTGAACCATTTACAAATGTGTAGTCGACTTGATCAGAAGCTAAATTTAAGGTGGTAAAGAATAATTACCGGTAATCTAATCAATTTCCTCGTGATCTCGTCCATGTAAAAAACCTTCTTTTCCTTGTCCCACTTGTAGGGCCCTGATTAAGTCACGCTCCAAGGGCTTGGTGAAATTTGCGAAGGGGTCTGGGAGACCCGCGGCTTCATGTTCCGCGTCCTCCTTATCCCATATGGGCCTTTTGCCAAGGTATCCATGGCTTCCGAGGTGGTGCTTCCCCGTGTTCCATTGCTAAAGGCTCTTGAATTTCGCAGCCATAGCCTTGGCTGCCACGGTAGCGCAAGTGTCCTTGAACTTTTTAAACTCCTCTTACGTAAGTGTCGGATTTTCCTCTAGAATCTTGGACAGGGATTCCTCAGCCTCAATAGCTCGTTTCACCCTCCCTTTCCAGGAAGCCAATCATTGTTGAACATGCCCATGGCGTGATTGTTAATCTTTTTCATCTCCGGGTCATCCCATGGTTGTTCTATGCTATCATCCCAGTCGGGGAACTTGAATCTTTTTTGCAACTTCGTCAGAAGCAACTGCCTCAAATGTTCTTTACTCATTAAGTCATCGTCATTGATACTTGCTCATTCCCGTAGGATGCATTCCTACTTGGTTCCCATAGCATTTTGAGGTTCTTCCAGCTCTAATGGCTCAAACTTGCCAGGGGCCATCTTTGTGATCACTAGTCGTCTGATGCCGAGTTTGTTAGGTTTTTGTATCATCTGCTTCTTCTGCTTCTTCTTTTCAGTAGCTGCTTAGGCGCCGATATCTTCCCCGCCGGTTTCAGCGCCGCCATCGGTGCCGGCGCCGTCGGTGTCGATGTCGACATCTGTTCCATCAGCAAGGCCGCCCTGCAAACCTCGATTGTGCTTAGCACACAAAAAGTCGAGGTACTGTTGTTCACCCTCATAATCCATCTCGTCTGCATCTTGGTCATAAGGCCTGGTTTCTTCGTTGTTTGACATGTGCTATGATTAAGTCTCCTTGTTTAATTCTAAAACTATAATAAAATGAGAAATGACATAAAAAAAGGTCTATGGTTTGCCGTAATTCCATTTCATTCCTGTTGCACCAAATCCCAACACTCGACATGCCTACTTTCTAGCGCAAGTCATGCCAAAATTCACAAGAAATTTTGGCATGACCTTTGCTAAAAGGTGGACATATCGAGCACCTGAAATTCGTCGAACAAAAATGAATCAACATTCCAACGAAACATAGGCCACTCAGATCATTTACCCTGCACATAACCATCATATTCCAAATATCACATGTCCAAAATATCACATGTCCAAATTCCAAACATCACATGTCCACATATCAGATGACCACTTCAATTTTGCATATAAGAACAAGAAAAATATAGAACTTGAAACTAAATTCAGCCTACCTAAATTTCTATCCTAATTTAAAACCTAGCTAAATTTCTATCCTAATTTGAAAACGTAGTTAATTTCCTACTAATTAACTAGGTTCGTACTACCTAATCTGTCCTAGGGTAAATACTAATTCACCTAGGGTTAATGAATTCTATTTTATATTTAAATAGCATCAATTGCTTTAACTAAAAAAAATACCTAGAATTCTTTTAACTACACCTAAAACACCTAAAATACCTAGAATTCATTTAACCCATACTACTTCTGTTTTTAACTAGGGTTCATACCAACTAATTAACTATAGGGATCATACTAATTCTAGGTTTTTCAAATAGCAACAATTGCTTTAACAAAAATAGCAATAGTTTGAAACCTAGGGTTCATAATAACTACCACTAAAAATATCCACAAATTTGTCCTAGTTATTTTAACTAGGGTTGAAAGTGCAACTATCCCTAGGTGGTTTTGGTAATTCCTAACAACATATAGCTCATTGAGCTAATACTATTCCAAGACAAAAATTTCAGGAAAAGCTCAATGATGGCATGGCATGGATGAGGAAAGTGGATCCCTCAAAATACTAAGGATAAAAGGATTGGCTCAAGCTCAAAAGCTCAACACTCTACATTTTACATTTTAGTGATCCAAGATCACATTGAGTCTATAGGAAAAGCCAATACTATCAAGGAGGGATGAGGTGTTGCTTAATGAGTTTCTTGCTTCAAGTGCTTAGTGATATGCTCCAAAAACCCTCAACTACTTTCTCATATCCACATATGACATAAACCTAAAGTCACACTCGGCCCCACCGATTCTTTCTATCCGGCGCCACCGAGTTCAGATGTCATAGCCACTGCCACAAACCCTAGGCAAATCGGTCTCACCGATAGGGATCTCGGTCTCACCGAGATGGGATTGTAATCTCTCTGTTTCCCTTCGTAACGTTTCGGTCTAACCGAAGTGAGCGATCGGTCCCACCAAGATTAAAATGTAAACTCTCTGTTTCCCTTTCGTAACATTTCGGTCTCACCGAAAAGAGCGAATCGGTGCCACCGAGTTTACCTGACCAACACTCTGGTTAGCTTATTACCAAAATCGGTCTCACCGAGTTTGCTTAATCGGTCTCACCGAGATTACGTTATGCCCTAACCCTAACCACATCGGTCCTACCAAGTTGCATGTCGGTCCCACCGAAATCACTAATGGTCACTAGGTTTACTAAATCGGTCTGACTGAGTTTGTTGATTCGGTCCCACCGAGATTGGTAAATTGTGTGTAACGGTTAGATTTTGTGTGGAGGCTATATATACCCCTCCACCTCCTCTTCATTCGTGGAGAGATCCATCAGAACAAACCTACACTTCCAACTTACCATTTCTGAGAGAGAATTACCTACTCATGTGTTGAGGCCAAGATATTCCATTCCTACCATATGAATCTTGATCTCTAGCCTTCCCCAAGTTGCTTTCTACTCAAATGTTCTTTCCACCAGATCTAAATCCTATGAGAGAGAGTTGAGTGTTGGGGAGACTATCATTTGAAGCACAAGAGAAAGGAGTTCATCATCAACACACCATTTGTTACTTCTTGGAGAGTGGTGTCTCCTAGATTGGCTAGGTGTCACTTGGGAGCCTCCGACAAGATTGTGGAGTTTAACCAAGGAGTTTGTAAGGGCAAGGAGATCGCCTACTTCATGAAGATCTACCGCTAGTGAGGCAAGTATTTCGTGGGCGACGGCCATGGTGGGATAGACAAGGTTGCTTCTTCATGGACCCTTCGTGGGTGGAGCCCTCCGTGGACTCGTGCAACCGTTACCCTTCGTGGGTTGAAGTCTCCATCAACGTGGATGTACGATAGCACCACCTATCGGAACCACGGCTCAAAAATCACCGTGTCTCCAAATTGCATTTGAAATCTCCAAACCCTTCCCTTTACATTCTTGCAAGTTGCATGCTTTACTTTCCGCTGCTCATATACTCTTTGCATGCTTGCTTGAATTGTGTGAAGATTGCTTGACTTGTGCGAAGATAGCTAAAATCTACCAAAGACTAAAATTGGGAAAAGGTTAAGTTTTTAATTGGTCAAGTAGTCTAATCACCCCCCTCTAGACATACTTCAAGGTCCTCCAAGTGGTATCAGAGCTTTGGTCTCCATTTGCTTTGATTTCCATAGCTTTTGGTGGTCATAGCCTTGGTTTCACAACTTAGGAGAGTATGGCGTCTAGCGAGGGAAATTGTCACCGTAGAGGTCCTTACTTTGATGGTACTAATTTTGCTAGTTGGAAGCACAAGATGAAAATGCATATTCTCGGACATAACCCCGCCGTTTGGGCTATTGTGTGTATTGGCTTGCAAGGTGAATTATTTGATGGGAGGGAACCAAACCGTGAAGCTAGCACGGATGAATTGAAGATGCTGCAATACAACGCTCAAGCTTGTGATATCCTCTTCAACGGATTGTGCCTCGAAGAATTCAACAAAATCAGCCGTCTTGAGAATGCCAAGGAAATTTGGGATACTTTGATTGATATGCATGAAGGTACCGACTCTGTCAAGGAATCCAAATTGGATGTGCTCTAAAGTCAACTTGACAAGTTCAAAATGAAGGATGGTGAAGGTGTCGCTGAAATGTACTCTAGGCTTGCTCTTATCACAAATGAGATTGCGGACTTAGGAAGTGAAGAGATGACCGACAAATTCATCATCAAGAATATCCTAAGAGCATTGGATGGAAAATATGATACTGTGTGCACATTGATCCAAGTGATGCCCAATTACAAGAATCTGAAGCCAGCGGAGGTCATTAGAATTGTTGCTCATGAGATGTCACTCAAGGATAAGGAGGAACTTCACAACAAGTCAAGTGGTGCTTACAAAGCCTCATGTGAAGCTCCTACATCATCAAATGAAAACAAACCTTCGATGAGGAATTGAGCTTATTGGTGAAGAACTTCAACAAATTCTACACGAGTAGAAGCAAAGAGAGAAGCTCCAAATCAAGGTCCTACAATGACAAAAGATCTTCCAGTCGAGAGTGCAATTGCTACAATTGTGGGAGACCTGGACACTATTCCAATGAGTGTACGGCACCCTACAAAAGAAGAGAAGATTCTCCCAAGAGAAGAAGTAGAAGAGAAGAATCACCGCCAAGAGAGAGGAGGAGTAGAGATGATCGTTATGAACGAAGAATATCCCGGAGAAGCAAGGATTCGGAAAGGAAGGACAAGTCACAAAAGAGCTACTCAAAACGAAGACATCAAGCTCATGTTGGTGAATGGGTATCCGGTTCCGACTTTGAACATCACTCCAAGAGAAGCTCTCACTCTGACTCCGAACATACTCAAGATGAAGGTGTTGCCGGTCTAGCACTTGTGTCAACCAAATCCTACAGTATATTTGATTCACCAAATGAAGGAATTGGAAGATGCTTCATGGCTAAAGGCCCTAAGGTAACACACACCGAGTATGTTGATTTCAATAGAGATGAAGATGACTTGTTAGGTGATGATGATTTACTTATTGACAACTCTAGTGATGAATACTATGATGAAACGTCAATTAATCATGCTAATCAAGATAAAACGAATGACAATGATAAGGAGAAGATTGAGCTTCTTACTAAAGAACTAATCACTCTTAAGTTAGCTCATGAAACTACCTTAGGGGATCATCGAGAACTTTTGAGGACTCGTGAGAAGTTACCCTTTGAAAAGCTCAATCTTGAGCAAGAGCATGAGTTCTTAAAGGCAATCAATGATGATCTTCGCAAGAAAAGTTCTTCTTACATTGCCAAGCGTTTACTCTTATCTACTTACATGCCTCAAGTCAAGTCTAGTAACAAAAACAAGAAGCATTCTTCCTCTAGTAGTAACAATAATCATGCTAAATCCAATATTGTTGCTTCTAGTAGTAATCTTGATTCCACTAATGATTCTCTTAGCCAAGTTACACTTGAGCAAGAAAATAGCTTATTGAAGGGAATTATAGAGAAAGGTGTATACAAGATCCTTGCTGGGAGTAAGCAATTCGAGGAAATTGTACGCAAGCAAGGAAGGCACCGGAAGAATCAAGGTGTTGGTTTTGAACGAAAGTTCAATGCCAATGGAGTTGAGTGGGAAGAAGATCAATACCCCAAGACGAAGTTTGTTCCTCAACAAGAGAAGTATGATCCTACTTCCTTCAAGGGGACACAAGCTCAAGATGATCTTCCACCACAAGACCACAAGCACAAAGGCAAGGACAAGCTTCAAGAGGAGATTGATGCATTTGAAGAAGCTCCTAAGGCCTTGGTCAAGTGGGTTCCCAAGACTATGTCAAGTTCTACTTCATCAAGCATGACTACAACTCCAAGGATTCCCATCAAGATGATGTGGATCCTGAAGAAGAAGAGTTCTTGAGGGTGACTCCGCCAACATTCTTCACTCATATCATTATGCCAAGGACAGTTGCAATCAACTTCCACATCTTGCACTAGTTCAAGGAGTCACAAACCCTCATGTTGGTAAGGCAAGGGACAAGGTAACCTAATGCTTTCATGGACATCATCTTATGTGTGCATCACTCTATGTCTATGGATATACTTGTTTGTTCCTTGTGTGACTAACCCGTGTAGGTATTGAAAGTGCAACTCACTCCAAAGGATTGCTCCAAATGATCTTCATCAACATTGAGCATCCACATCTTCAACACCTACATGAAGTCATCATCGACAAAACCCAAGGTTAGTTCATCCCTCTTAGGGGGGATCTCACATCTAGGGGGAGCTTAACTCTAAGAATTGAGTCAAAGCAACTCTAATGATGTGAACACATCAATGCATTATGTAAAAGTGGTAACCCCACTTGAGCTTAAACGATGAGTATGACCTATGATCAAATGTTCTCATTTGACTCCTAAGTCAATATACTCATATATAGATGACCTAGTCATCACCAATTTTTTGATAGATGCTAGAATTTGTCGTGCATGCTTTGCCACATATTTCATTTGCCATTTTATTGTGTGAGCATGTTGGTTTCATATTTAACTCATTCGAGGACATCCACTTGTTGCTTTGATTGATTGACTTCTTTTTCTTTTGCCAAGTGGATGAACAAGAATGCCTAAGAACCTTCTCTAGCTATCTATGCTTTTCTTGTCTCAAACTCTATTCATGCTACATCACAAAATTTGATCAAGTCAGATTCGAACCACTCTGTGTGAGGAGCACTTGGTGTCCCCGATTCGTCATAGACTTAAACTTCCAAAACTTCTTTGTGCGTTTCGGTCTGACCGATTCTTCCATTTCGGTCACACCGAGATCACTAAGTTGATCTAGGTTTTCAATCTCGGTGCAACCGATTTGACCCTTTCGGTCTCACCAAGTTGCAGTAATTGTCAACAGTTATGCATCTCGGTGCCACCGAGTTGTTCCAATCAGTCACGCCGACAGGGTCGGGCTATATATACTCAGGGGCAAAAAATTTGAGACTTCTCCAAACCCCTTCGCCCGTGCATAGCTCGCTCTGCCTCCAAGATCTCCGGATCGTCGACTTCGTCGCCAGCTGCCTCTAGTCGCTGGTCTCCGCCGCCGTCAACGGAATTCATCCCCGACGTTGCTGCCGTAGCGAGTTCATCGCCAAACTAGGGTATGAACTCGATCACAGTGCTATCCCCGTCCGATTCCTAGCACATTGTGTTCTTCATGATTCTTGCCATGATTGAAACGCTTCTATCCAGTCAAAACAATCCTTAGATTAGATGTGAATTGAAAATTTAGGGTTAGGTTTCCGCTAAAACCATCTCGGACCCACCGAGTTGAAAAACTCGGTTCCACCGATTCGGCTAAGGCCATTGCACTAGTGATTCTCGGTCTGGCCGAGAATTGCAAATCAGTGTGACCAATTTTAGAACTCTTTGAAACCCTAGCAGTCTCGGTGCCACCGAACTGTCACTCAGTCTGACCGAGTTTACTAGTTAAGGTTCCAAAAGCTGCCTCGGTATCACCGAGTTTGCAAATCGGTTGATCCGAAATGCTTTCTGTGGAAAACTAAAACTTAGTTTTTGAATCATTCTTTTGCAAAAACCTCTGCATTTTGTGATGCTCATCCATTCTATCTCATCTACAACTATTCACAAGGTCAGCAGTCAATGCTTGCAGCATGTCAGACCAAAGTGACGGCCAGAACATGGAAGAGGAGCAGATTCACACGGGTGAGGGCACTAGTCCCTCTAGCACCTCAGATGAGGGCAGCAGGAGGACTCCAAGCAATTTGCCCAAAGCTGCCACCAGGACCAGAAGGAAGAGAAACTCAGTCTCTAAGGATAAAGACTATGTGGCAGCTGAAGATGAGGCTACTTCCAAGAAGATAGTGCTCAAGAAGGAATATGGCTCAGCTAAAACCACCAAGCCAGGACTAAACAGGAAGGTCCCTGCCAAGAGGACACCTATGCTGAAAGTTAGAGCTTCAACTCAAGAACCTGAGAAATCTGATCCCAAAGAGCCTGCTGCAGAAGGGAAGAAGAGGAAGGAAAGGGTCAAGAAGACCATGACCAGAGTTGTTGGAAAGCCTTCCATGATGGACGAGGAAGAGGAAGAAGAAGTTGCTGCTCCAGCACCCAAGGCACAAAAGCTTATGGGTGATGCTATAAGGTCAGGGGTTGCATCATCAAAGCCCAAAGAAGCACCCAAAGCTACCTCCAAGGCCAAGTCTGCACCTAAGAGGAATACTAGGAGTATACCAGCTGCTTAGAAGAACAAGGCCCGAGTGCCTAAAGTTGCTGCTGAGGAAGAAGATGAAGGACAAGTTCTGAGGAAGCTGGAACCTAAGATTCCGGACCACAATGATGCTCATCTAGTGGCTAGGAACATGAAGCTGAGGAAGGATGCAGGGCTTAGACAGTGGAGATTGTCTGATCCTTATGCAATCAGGAGGAGGACTGCTGTTGACTACAGGTTCCACACTAAGGAACAATAGGATTTCTATGAGACTGTGCTATTGGATAAGAAGCCCATAGTTTGTGACATGAGGTGGGTAGACTGGAAATACATGAAGGCAAATGAGGATCACTACCCAGGAGTGTTTGACAGCTTTAAGGCTTGTGGAGTTGATGAGTTTGTTGGACAGAAGTTCACAAACTGGAATGACAAGCTTGTAATGCAATTCTACTCCACAACTCACTTTTATCCTGATGGCAAAATAGTCTGGATGTCTGAAGGTACAAGGTACCAGTCCACAATTGAAGAATGGGCCGAACTGATCAATGCACCAGAGGAGAGTGAAGATGACTTGGATGTCTACTCCAAGAAGAAGAAGGATCACAACTCTATGTCACACATGTACAAGGAGATCCCAGACAAATCTCTTAAGACTTTCAAGTTTGGGTCTGTCCATTTCCTTCTGTCAGGACTGTCAACGATCAACTGGATCCTAAGGCACACTCTCTTGCCCAAGTCAGGTGACCAAAACATGATCAGAGGGCATGCAATAAACTTGCTACACATATTTGATGTGGCTCAGAAATTCAAGGTCATGAGCCTCATAGTTGGGACTATCAAGAGGACAGCAGCAGACCAAAAGAGAAGATGTGGGTATGCCCCACAGATCCAGGAGCTGATCAACTCCAAGATGGGCACATGCAAATACTTGTTGTATAAGGAACACTTTGCTATCTACCCAGACTTTGAGGACAATGAAGTAGTCATGAATGAGAATGAACCATCTTCAGTGCAAGCTCAAGAGAAGAAGGAGAAGGCAAAGAAGGAGAAGGCTGCCAAGATGCCAACTTTAGAGGAGGCATCTGAGTACTTTTTGAAGAGTAAACAGGACCAGCTTGGTTACTTAATAGCATCAACTCTGAGGATTGAGAAGGGGTTGGCCACCCTAAATCAAAACCAGGAGAGCCTGGAAAGAATCATGGAAAAAAATGCTATGACTTAGATGTTAAAGTAACTGAGATCCAGTCTGTTGTGGAGCAGCTTCAGGATGATATGCAGGAGAGGAAGGGCAAGACAACCACTGATGCATTTTCCAGAGTGCCTCGAGCTCAGAGATCAGTTGCAGAGCCAGTGACAGACACCAGAACCACTTCATCTGCACCAGCTACAGATCCAGTGCAACCAGCTCCAGCACCAACTCCTCCAGCTCCATCCACATCAACTGAAGTCTTCGTCCAAGGAGCCATCTCTACACCACCACCTGAAGATCAAGCCCGAGAGACAAAATAGTACTATGCATTTTCTATGAAGTTTTTGGTAACTTGTTGCCAAAGGGGGAGAAAAATGTATAGATCATAGGCTTCGAGAGAGAGAGTTTTCTTTTTTTCTCTCTTGTCTTTGTGGTTGAACTTTATTTGCTTTTGCTTGCTTGAGATACTACGTTATTGTCTGTGTGATACAATGATGATCATGTGTTTGATCATATGCTACCTTAATGCTTATTAGATGACATTATCTCATTTATCTTTATATGATCATTCACTTTGCTTGGTGATGAGTGCATGTATTCAATCTTTATTATTTTGAGTGCTCCACCAAGATGTATGTGACATGGAAGAGTAACCCATGAGCCTAACTTCTTATGCATTTGCAGTCCAAATCAAATCTTAAACTATGCACAAATTTAGGGGGAGCTCTTGCTTATCACATACTTCTCAAAGTAACGATGTTTTTCAATCTTATTATCATTTGTCGAAGCTTTGATCTATACGCTGTCATCAGTTACTAAAAAGGGGGAGATTGAAAGTGCAACTATCCCTAGGTGGTTTTGGTAATTCCTAGCAACATATAGCTCATTGAGCTAATACTATTCCAAGAAAAATATTTCAGGAAAAGCTCAATGAATGGCATGGCATGGATGAGGAAAGTGGATCCCTCAAAATACTAAGGATAAAAGGATTGGCTCAAGCTCAAAATCTCAACACTCTACATTTTACATTTTAGTGATCCAAGATCACATTGAGTCTATAGGAAAAGCCAATACTATCAAGGAGGGATGAGGTGTTGCTTAATGAGTTTCTTGCTTCAAGTGCTTAGTGATATGCTCCAAAAACCCTCAACTACTTTCTCATATCCACATATGACATAAACCTAAAGTCAAACTCGGCCCCACCGATTCTTTCTATCCGGCGCCACCGAGTTCAGATGTCATAGCCACTGCCACAAACCCTAGGCAAATCGGTCTCACCGATAGCGATCTCGGTCTCACCGAGATGGGATTGTAATCTCTCTGTTTCCCTTCGTAACGTTTCGGTCTAACCGAAGTGAGCGATCGGTCCCACCGAGATTACAATGTAAACTCTTTGTTTCCCTTTCGTAACATTTTGGTCTCACCGAAAAGAGCGAATCGGTCCGACCGAGTTTACCTGACCAACTCTCTGGTTAGCTTATTAGAAAAATCGGTCTCACCGAGTTTGTGTAATCGGTATCACCGAGATTACGTTATGCCCTAACCCTAACCATATCGGTCCTACCGAGTTGCATGTCGGTCCCACCGAAATCACCAACGGTCACTAGGTTTACTAAATCGGTCCGACCGAGTTTGTTGATTCGGTCCCACCGAGATTGGTAAATTGTGTGTAACGGTTAGATTTTGTGTGGAGGCTATATATATCCCTCCACCTCCTCTTCATTCGTGGAGAGAGCCATCAGAACAAACCTACACTTCCAACTAACCATTTCTGAGAGAGAACTACCTACTCATGTGTTGAGGCCAGGATATTCCATTCCTACCATATGAATCTTGATCTCTACCCTACCCCAAGTTGCTTTCCATTCAAATCTTCTTTCCACCAGATCCAAATCCTTTGAGAGAGAGTTGAGTGTTGCGGAGACTATCATTTGAAGCACAAGAGCAAGGAGTTCGTCATCAACACACCATTTGTTACTTCTTGGAGAATGGTGTCTCGTAGATTGGCTAGGTGTCACTTGGGAACCTCCGACAAGATTGTCGAGTTGAACCAAGGAGCTTGTAAGGGCAAGGAGATCGCCTACTTTGTGAAGATCTACCGCTAGTGAGGCAAGTCTTTCGTGGGCGACGGCCATGGTGGGATAGACAAGGTTGCTTCTTAGTGGACCCTTCATGGGTGGAGCCCTCCGTGGACTCGCGCAACCGTTACCCTTCGTGGGTTGAAGTCTCCATCAACGTGGATGTACGATAGCACCACCTATCGGAACCACGGCTCAAAAATCACCGCGTCTCCAAATTGCATTTGAAATCTCCAAACCCTTCCCTTTACATTCTTGCAAGTTGCATGCTTTACTTTCCGCTGCTCATATACTCTTTGCATGCTTGCTTGAATTGTGTGAAGATTGCTTGACTTGTGTTAAGATAGCTAAAATCTGCCAAAGACTAAAATTGGGAAAAGGTTAAGTTTTTAATTGGTCAAGTAGTCCAATCACCCCCCCTCTAGACATACTTCAAGGTCCTACAAGGGTTCATACTACGTAATTAACTAGGGTTCATACTAATTCTAAATAGCTAACTACCACTAAAAAAAGCCTAGGGTTCATACTAACACACACAGAGAGAGAGGAGAAGAGGGAAGGAAGAGGGCTTATGGAGGGCAGACAGAGAGATGGTGACTCCGACTTGGGCGAGGGCGAGGGATACGGTGCGGCACCGAGGCGAGGTGGGTGTCGGTGTCAAAACCGGCGGATCTCGGGTTGGGGGTCCCGATCTGTGCGTCTTAGGCTGATGGTAACAGGAAGCAAGGGACACAATGTTTACCCAGGTTCGGGCCCTCTCGATGGAGGTAAAACCCTACTTCCTGCTTGATTAATATTGAAGATATGGGTAGTACAAGAGTAGATCTACCACGAAATCATAGAGGCTAAACCCTAAGAGCTAGCCTATGATGGTATGATTGTAATTGTGATCGGACTTCTAAGGACCAGCCTCTCTGTTTTATATAGACACCGGAGAGGGCTAGGGTTTACATGGAGTCGGTTACAAGGAAGGAAACATAATATCCGGATCACCAAGCTTGTCTTCCACGCAAAGGAGAGTCCCATCCGGACACGGGCTGAAATCTTGAGTCTTGTATATTCACGCTTCAATAGTTTGGACGATGTATATAGTTCGGCTGTCCGGATACCCCCTAATCCAGGACTCCCTCAGTAGCCCCTGAACCAAGCTTCAATGACGATGAGTCCGGCGCGCAGTCTTGTCTTCGGCATTGCAATGCGGGTTCCATCTCCGAATACTCCAATGTACCTGTTATGACGAACAGTGTCCGGCTTCTCATCAATGTTGTACTCCTCGGCTTCAGTGCCTCAATAATGACCATTTCCACGTGTTGAGCGAATGCGAGGAGTCTAGACATTTTTGTATTTGCCCCCCCCCCTGATCCTTCAGGCTAACCGTCTATTTGAAGAGACAGGGATTCCCAGATCCAAACCTCACTCTTCCCCCTCGAGCAAGCATCCAACAGAGTGCCCCAAAAAAACCATTCCAACATGGCCGGACGTCGCAGCTCTTCTGCTCGCTCCCCCTGCCCCAAGCCGGGGGACTGGGGAGAGTGTTAAGTTTCTCATAGCCGTTTGATAAAGTTACGAACCCAAGGGCTTCTCGCACTGGCGTTCATGGTCCCTGTCTGAGACGGAATAGCCACCTATAATGGCGGAGAACAAGCGGAGAAATCCCCTAATCCGTCTCCAGAGGAGCGAATATGCCTCCTTCCGCATCTGTTAAGGGGCGTCGGGTTTCCCATTCATCCATTCCTTTGTGGGCTCCTGGAGTTCTATGGCCTCCAGTTGCACAACTTTACCCCAGCTTCCATACTACATATAGCAGGGTACGTCGCCCTTTTTGAGCTATTTCTAGGCCGCGAGGCTCATTTCAATTTGTGGAAGAAGTTGTTCTGCCTTGTCCCCCACAACCAGGGAGAGTCCCTATGTCAAGTGGGCGGGGCCGAAGTATGGCGTATCACCGAGACCGTATACCTATCCGGCACTCCCAAGAAGGCACCAGAGAACCGGGCTTCAGAGTGGTTTTATATTGACGACGCCCCCCTCCCGGATCCAGTCCGGACAGGACTCCCCAAGTACAGTAACGCCCCGCTGAGGGCACGTCTAAGCTGGTGCCCCTGAGGACCCCAAGAAGAGGATACCAGGGAAATACATTTCTTGATGAGCAGGATAAAGTTACTGGCCAACTCCAGACTGACGATAGTCAAGGTCATGGCAATATGCATAATGCGGGGAGTGCAGCCGCTTCAATATCGGGGCAATCCCATGTGGCATTTCAACGGGATAGACGATGCCACCCGTTGTGCCCGTAAGGGTCCGGACTCCGCCACCGCTCTGGCAAGGATACTGTCCGACATATACAAAGGAGAAGAGGAAGACTTCCTCCATATCAAACCGCGGGATAGATTCTCCATGTACAATCCCCCAAACTGGGTAAGTCGTCATTTTATTTTCTTGCTTCACTTATTGTGGCGTTCTTTGCTAAGTTTACCTGCATCAATATTGACGAGCAGGAACTGAGGAGGGCCGTAGAAGGAATCTCCAGCCCTTCCTCGCAGCCAGAGGACCCCGAAAGGGCCCTGGATCTAGAACTCAAAGAAGACCCAGATGTGGCCGTGGAGCTTATCGATAGGATATTTTATCGGGCGAGCCGTGACGGCGCCCCAGTGGCTATCACTGTCGATTATCCCGGACTGCTATCTTCATCACGTGTAAGCCAAGCCGAAGACTCGATCCTCCGAAGAGGAATCTTTCCTGATGTCATGCCTTATCCCTAAAGCGTCGTGTTTTTGACAGAGGCGATGGTCGGAGCGCAGGGCCGAGACCCTAGGGACCCATCAGCCATAGGCGTCTGGATTGGGTAGGCTCAAGAGGAAAGCGATTAGGGCAGACACGCCTCTGCAGAGGTAAGGAAACAGCTTGTCATGTAATTATTGTTATTTGAAGTATAACAACACCCTTTACATCCTGGTAGGAAGAGGAGTATCCGGACTATATCCGGGGATCCTGCCAACCATGCCTCCACCAGTCGGGCTCCAGAACCGACTTCGAGAGAGGAGGCGAACGTAGTGCCAATGCCGCATAGTCCACCGACGGAGGACGCAGATATGCTCTCTGCCATGAATTCCGAAGTAGAAAGCGCCATGAATAACCGGCATCGACGGGCCGTGCTTCGCAACAACATCATTTCTGAAGAGGCATTTAATGCATTCAATTCGGGAGATGCATACATCCGGGCCGCTCAAGGCGGGCTTGCCCGGGCGATGGACCAGTATACCAAAGATATACGGGTAAGAAAGTTTGGTAAACATGTATAACAGTATCCCCTGAGACTTGAAACGGTTGAAACAACAATTTTAAGGATCAATTTATGTGCAGGTTCTTGTAGATAAGAATGAGCAATTGTTTCGGGAGCTAGAGGAGTGCAAGACCCAACTGAGGACCACGGTTGCCAAGCTAGAGGAATCCCAGAAGGCCTCATCTGGTAACGTTTATCTCGATTGTACGAAAATGTACCATCTAGCAACTGGCTGGTATGACGAATTTAACAAAAAATTCTGCAGATAACCCCGGGTAAATCCGGAGGGCAGGAGAGATGACGAGTCGCATCTCCAGAGCAACTAACGGCTGGCGAGCACATACTTACACAAGTTAGACAGGAGAATAATACTCTCCAAGATGCCAATGTTCGGCTGGACGTGGAATTGAAAGACGTCCGCGCGCAGCTGGCAGACTTCGTGAAGGAGAACAAAAAGCTTTGCCGCGGCATTTATCGTAAGTGCCTAAACAGACTGTAGCATAGTTCGGTGAGGAAGTATATTGAAAAGAGTTGTGCTTGTAGGAATGCTGATGGGTCGCCCTGAGGAGGAGATGCCCGCATCTGCAGGCAATTTACTGCAAGACCTCTCACGGCTGCACAAGCGAGCTCGACAGGCGATGCGGGGCGTAGCGCATGCCTTGTGGCCATCAAGCTTCCTGCCGAATGACATGGGAGAGCTTGTGGACATGTTTCAAGGAGCACGACGGCACTTCCGTGTGTGGAAGATGTCAGCCTGCCGGCAAGTTGCAAGAGAAGCATGGGCTATGGTGACGACGCGCTACACCAAGCTGGACCCGAACCATATGGCCGTAGTCGGACCGACAGGGCCAGATGGGCAAGAAATTCCCGTGAATCTGGTATATGACCAGGTGGCGTTAGCCGCGAAGTATTCTCAACAGGATTGTAATTTAGATAGCCTGTTGGATGGTATAGAGGAGGAATATAGTCAGTCCAACTGACTGTGTAATTCAATGGGCATAAGCAGCCCCTAGCCGGATTAAAATCATTTGTCATGGCGGACCTTTTCGCTTCAGCCACCGGATCCTACAATCCGGGGTGTGTCCGAATACCCGCTCAGTTATACAAAACCGGGGTATGCGTGGAAACCAGGCATAGGGGTCATAAGTGCTTGAACAGACAAGTACCCAACTAGCTATGTTATATTACATGGATAGTAAGAAACATCTTCCAAGGAGAATAGTTCCGTTAAGGGTTCCTTTCCTTGGGTACGCATGCGACGATGCGCATGTCTGGGTTGCGAACAAAGGTGCAGGATACAAAACTTCTGGGGATTTATGTTATGATAAACGAACACATCTTTTGTTCACCGACCAAATATTCTCGTAAGGAAACTAGCTTTCGGCTTCACCAAGTCTGAGGTACACATCTGGCTCAACCGACAGTAACAATCGTAGAGGTGCTCCCCTTATGCCCTAGCCGAATTAACGGGAACGTAGGGCATAAACACAGGAGCCAGGCAACCCAGCTTGGCCACATCTTAAGTCATATCGATGCATATAATGGTTAAGAAAAGGCACACATGAAAAATAAAACTCATGTGTGATGGGCAAAAAGCCTTGAGAGTAATTTATATTTAGCTTCCGTATAGGAAGCCCCCAGGAAGTGCTTACACACATAGTGCGGCCGGGGTAATCCGGGAGTCCGCACTGTATTAAATGCTTTGTGTGAAGAGAAGAAGATCGAGAAAGGAAAAGGGAGGGAGCATAATTAAAAAGAGGGGAGATAAGGAGACAAACACTAAGTTCGGCGCTAGGCATAGAATCTCTGGAGTCTGGCCGCGTTCCATGGGTTCGGCTCGAGTCTGTTATCGAACGCATTACATAAGCGGTACGCTCCTCCGGTGAGAACTTTGTCAATGACGAAGGGACCTTCACACTTGGGTTTGAGCTTGTCCTTCTTCTTCTTCTTCGGTAAGCGTAGAACGAGCTCGCCAATATTATAAGTTTTGGCCCGCACTTCTATGCTTTGTTATCGTCGAGCCTGTTGCTGATAGAATGCAGAACGGGCCTTAGCGACATCGTGCTCCTCCTCCAGGGCGTCCAAGTTATCCTGCCGATCTAAATCGGCTTCCTTCTCTTCGTACATGCGTACGCGTGGCGAATCATGTATTATGTCGCAAGGTAGTACTGCTTCCGCACCGTACAACATAAAAAATGGTGTTTATCCGGTGGTGCGATTCGGCGTGGTCCGCAGCCCCCAGAGCACGGAGTCGAGCTCCTCGACCCAATGAGTGTCCGACTCTGTCAAGGATCGCACTAGTCTGGGTTTGATGTCGCTCATGATGAGATAGTTTGCCCATTCGACCTGGCCATTCGTTTGAGGATGCTAGATGGAAACATAGTCGAGCATAATGCCCAATTTGCCGCACCAAGCTTTCACTTCATCGTCTGTGAAATTTGAGCCATTATCTGTGATGATGCTGTGGGGGACACCGTATCGGTGTACGACCCCAGATATAAAGTCTATTACTGGTCCGGATTCAGCCGTTTTCACTAGTTTTGCTTCTATCCATTTGGTGAACTTGTATACCATGACCAATAAGTATTTTTTCTTGTGGCTTCCCCCTTTAAGGGGTCCAACCATATCCAGCCCCCAGACCATGAAGGGCCAAGTTATGGGGATTGTTTGGGGAGCGATAGGGGGCATATGACTCTGATTGGCAAAGAGCTGGCAATCGACGCAGTGTTGGACAAGGTCATGTGCGTCTGCTCGGGCCGTCGGCCAATAGAAACCTATACGGAAGGCCTTGCTGATTAGTGCTCGAGCCGCGGCGTGGTGCCCGCCCAGTCTGGCATGGATTTCAGCCAAGAGCTGCCGCCCTTCCTCTTCGGAGATGCACTTTGGAGCACTCCGGTCGCACTTTTCTTATAGAGTTCCCCTTCATGGACTTTGTAAGCTTTAGAACGTCGGATGATGCAGCGTGCTTCATTTTGGTCTTCGGGGAGCTCCTGCCTATTTAGGTAGGCCAAGAAAGGCTCAGTCCATGGGGCGATGATAGCCATTATTTCGTGGGCCGACGATGTTGTTTCGGTGGTAGAGCCTCCGATTATGTGTGATAGTTCGGAATCTGGGGATGTATTCGGATCCGTACTGGTATTGCCGAACTCCCTTTCCCATACCACGGATGGCTTGAACAGCCTTTCCAGGAATATGTTAGGTGGGACAGGGTCGCGTTTAGCGCCGATGCGGGCAAGTACATCTGCCGCTTGATTGTTTTCTCGAGTCACATGGTGAAATTCGAGCCCCTCAAACTGAGCTGACATTTTAAGGACGGCATTATGGTAGGCCGCCATTTCTGGATCCTTGGCATCAAAGTCTCCGTTTATTTGGGATATTGCAAGGTTTGAATCCCCACGCACCTCTAGGCGTTGAATGCCCATAGAGATTGCCATCCGAAGACCGTGCAATAGAGCCTCATATTCGGCTGCATTATTGGAGTCTGTGTATAATATCTGGAGGACGTATTGGACCGTGTCTCCGGTGGGAGACGTCAGGACTATGCCTGCTCCCAATCCGGCCAGCAGTTTAGAGCGGTCGAAGTGCATGATCCAGTTAGAGTATGCGTCGTACTCTTTAGGGAGTTTGGCTTCCGTCCATTCGGCGACAAAGTCAGCTAATACTTGCGACTTGATAGCCCACCGAGGCTTGTATATTATCTCGAACAGAAGGACTTGAATGGCCCATTTAGCAATCCGGCCCGTGGCATCGCGGTTATTTATTATATCGTTTAGTGGTACTTCAGAGGCCACCGTAATCGAACAATCTTGAAAGTAGTGTCTAGCTTTCGGGATGCCATTAAGACCGCGTATGCTATTTTTTGATAGTTTGGGTATCGGGATTTGCATGGGGTGAGGACCATGGATACGTAATAAACCGGCTTCTGTAGCGGGAATTTGTATCCGTCAACCTCTCGTTCGACGACGAGTACTGCGCTTACAACTTGATGTGTTACAGCTATGTAGAGCAGCATAGGTTCGCCGATATTTGGCGCTGTTAGGACTGGATTATTGGCCAATAAGGTCTTTATCTCATCGAGTCCGGCCGCGGCTGCATCTGTCCACACGAAGTGTTCGGTGCACCGAAGAAGGCGGTAAAGAGGCAATTCCTTTTCTCCTAACCTAGATATAAAGCGGCTCAAAGCAGCCACGCATCCAGCTAGTTTCCAGATGTGTTTGAGCTCTGTTGGTATAGCCAATTGCGTCAAAGCTCGGATTTTTGCCGGATTAGCTTCAATTCCTCTATTGGAAATGATGAAGCCCAGCGGTTTTCCAGAGGGGATGCTGAAAACGCGAGCTTCAAGTCATCTATTAGGGTTTCGACGTGTCCTGTTTTTATGACTATGTCGTCAACGTATACCTCCACTGTTTTGCCGATTTGCTTTTCCACGCATGTTTGAATCATGCATTGGTAGGTTGCGCCGGCATTCTTAAGCCCGAAAGGCATAGTGTAGAAGCAGAAAGGGCCATAAGGCGTTATGAAAGCTATTGCAGCTTGGTTGGACTCTCCCATCTTTATTTGATGGTATCCAGTGTATGCGTCGAGGAAACACAGCGAGTCGTGTCCTGTTGTGGCGTCGATGATTTGATCGATGCGAGGGAGGGGAAAGGGATCCTTGGGGCAAGCCTTGTCGAGGTCTTTGAAGTCGATGCACATGCGCCGGGATTTATCCTTCTTTGGTCCCATTACCAAGTTTGCCAGCCAATCCGGATGCTTGATATCTCTGATGAATCCGGCCTCGAGTAGCTTGGCTAGCTCTTACCCCATGGCTTGCCGTTTGGGCTCCGAAAATTACCTTAGGGTCTGTTTAACAGGTTTGTATCCCTTTAATATGTTAAGGCAATGTTCGGCTAATTCGCGCGGGATGCCTGGCATGTCCGATGGGTGCCAGGCAAAAATGTCCCAATTCTCGTGTAAGAAGTCTCGCAGTGCGGCATCCATATCAGAGCTCAACCGTGTCCCGATGTTAGCTGTCTTCGTGGGGTCGTTGGGTGGACTTGGAATTTTACTATCTCATCTGTGGGTTTAAATGAGGTGGAGTTGGGTCGCTTGTCAAGTATCACGTCGTCCCTGTCCACGGTGGGGCGCTGTGTTGTTAATTCTTCTGCTGCTAGGGCTTCGGACAGTGCTTCCAAGGCTAGCGCTGCGGTTTTGTTTTCGGCGCGGAGTACGACGTCTGGATCACTAGCTAGAGTGATGATTCTGTTGGGTTCGGGCATTTTAAGCTTCATGTACCCATAGTGGGGTATAGCTTGAAAGCTTGCAAACGCGTCTTGCCTTAGAAGGGCGTGGTATCCGCTGCTGAAAGGAGCCACTTGGAATGTGATTTCTTCGGACCTGTAATTCTCCGGGGTGCCGAATACCACATCGAGTGTGATTTTTCCAGCGCACCGTGCTTCCCGACTAGGGATAATTCCCCTGAAGGTTGTGCCGCTTTGTTCAATGCGGCTTTTATCAATTTCCATCTTCTTGAGTGTTTCTTCGTAGATCAAGTTTAATCCGCTACCGCCGTCCATGAGTACTTTAGTGAGCCGAAAGCCGTCCACTACTAGGCTAAGGACCAGAGCAGCTGGTGCCCGGATAGTCTGGAATTGGGGTTCGTCATTGGCGTTGAAAGTTATAGTCGTGTCGTTCCACGTATTTATTTTTGCAACATGGCAGATTTCCGTGGAGCTTTGATGAGCCCGCTTGCACCTATTGTTTGAGGCGAAAGTCTCGAAGACTGTTAGCACCGTATTGTGTTCCTTGGTGGGATGTTGTTCTGCTTTATGGCTTTCGAGGAGATCCTCGCCACTTTTTGCTACCTGCCGGAGTATCCAGCATGCCCTAAGGCTATGGGTTTGAGCTGCATCCAGCGCACTGTGAAGCTTACATGGCCCATTGAGCCATTCTTCCAATATGGTTCCACGCCCTGGGGCGGGTTTTGGTTTCTTGGGAATTGAATTTGTCGACCTATGAGAGTTCGGCCGTTTAGTTCGGACAAAGGTTCTAGTGAGGGCTGTACTATCCCAAAATTCCATTTGGGTTTTCCAGGCACTTTCCATCGCACAGTACTTCTATACTATAGTTGCTAAGTCAGCAAGGCGTACTATCTCACGATGACTTATACCATTAAGGATTCCTTTGTTCGTACAGTTTTTGTAGAAAAGTGAGACTGTGTCCTCCTCGCGACAGTCCTAGACCTTGTTTAACACAAGGAGGAATCTGGCCCAGTAGCGATGTACTGTCTCGTGGGGCTCTTGTCTGATATCGGAGACATGTCTTAAGCACAGATGGGTGTCCGTGGGTGAGTCCGAATTCCTATCCGGCCTAGCGCTTAAGGGAAGGGGAGCCACCGAGTTCGGCAGCTCGGGATCCGGAATGCTGCCTAATTTTTCCGGCCGAATACCCGATCCTAAATCCGGGATCTGGGCCATATTCTTCCTCGAGCGGGAGTTCGGCTCAGGGAGCTCGGTGATCCGGACATGATTCGTCCTCAAAATAGAGGGGTCATCCATATGTGGTTCCTCCACTACCGCTATCTCATGGGTGGCCGGCGGGGATCTAATGTCCCTCTGGTCGGGTTTAAGCCCAATCCGGTCATAGTCCGTAGCGGTTTCCAAAGTGGCGATGCGACCCAAGAGCTCATTAAAGGAGGAGAGCTCTATCGGATCCATCTGTTCGGCAAGCTCTGAATTGATGCAAAGGTTATGAGTGATGACCCGAGAGGCCATCTTCGGTGCGACAGCTGAGGGGGCGACCATAATGAAGCCGCCAAGTCAGAGAGTTTGGCCTACAGCCAGTGCTCCCCCAGAGGTGATGTTGTCCTTGACAACGAGATGAGCCATCAAGCCTTGCAGCAACGACACAGAGGAACACTCGATGAAAGCACCAATGTCGGTGTCAAAACCGACGGATCTCGGGTAGGGGGTCCCGATCTGTGCGTCTTAGGCTGATGGTAACAGGAAGCAAGGGACACAATGTTTACCCAGGTTCGGGCCCGCTCGACGGAGGTAAAACCCTACTTCCTGCTTGATTAATATTGAAGATATGGGTAGTACAAGAGTAGATCTACCACGAGATCGTAGAGGCTAAACCCTAAGAGCTAGCCTATGATGGTATGATTGTAATTGTGATCGGCCTTCTAAGGACCATCCTTTCCGCTTTATATAGACACAGGAGAGGGCTAGGGTTTACATGGAGTCGGTTACAAGGAAGGAAACATAATATCCGGATCGCCAAGCTTGTCTTCCACGCAAAGGAGAGTCCCATCCGGACATGGGCCGAAGTCTTGAGTCTTGTATCTTCATTCTTCAATAGTACGGACGATGTATATAGTCCAGTTGTCCGGATACCTCCTAATCCAGGACTCCCTCAGCGGGGTCAGGGGAGACAGCAACTCCCGTGAGGGCAAGGGTGAGGGAGACTGTGCGGCACCAAGGCGAGGCATGGTCGGGGGAGACGACGACTCCGGAGAGGTCGAGGGTGAGGGCAGGACTCTGGCGAGGTCGAGGGCGAGGGCAAGGCTCCAACGCTTGAGGTAGGGGCGTGGCGAGGGCACGGGCTCTAGCGAAGACAAGGGGGGAGAAGAGTGAGTGTGGATTTGGGAGAAGAAGCAGAGGCGGGAAGCCCGCGAGGGGGGGAGGGGTTAAGTCAAGATAGCAGTAGCACTTTACTGCAAAACACGCTATAGCTAAGTTAGGCATAACGCTTTTCACCGAACAACGCTACTGCTATCACCCGTAGGTATAGCGCGTTTTACCAAAAAACGCTACTGCTGTAGCACTTTTCCAGAAAGGCACTACTGCTATCACCACTAGCTATAGCAGTTTTCCTGTTTCTTTATTCTATTTTCTTTTCCTACATTTTCTCTTCCTTTTCTATTCTTGTTTTTCTTTTGTTTTCCTTTTTTCTGAGAGCAAGAACAAAGGGAAGGTGATACAATGTATATAACTAAGGCGATATATATTGCATCATTTGACGGTTATATGTATTACATCATTTGACCCATGCATAACGGTCAAGTGTGCATACAAAAGAGGAGCATATATATTACGTCATTTGACCGATAACGGTTTCTTAGCTCCGATGTTTTCATTTTTTGAGTGAGCTTCTTTCCCTTCTTGTTCGTTGACGAATAATTGAGCCCCTCATTGTGACTTTTCCTTTTCCATGGAGTATGATCTTTCTTAGGTAATTTAGTATTGATTCTTATTTTGACGTATTATTCATCGTCATCGTTATCTTCCCTCATTGGATTGCCGTACTGATCGTAGTCTTCCTCGTTGGCGACTCCGTCCATTCCAATGATGTTCCTTTTGCCTCTCCTCATGACAACAAGGCTAGGATTTCTCTGGTTGGTTATGAGGAAGCATTGTGTCACGTGTTTAGCTTGTACCCATGGCTCATTTTTTGCGATGGCATTCATGGTAGCATTCTTGGCGTCGGGGTATAGTCATGCTAGTGAAATACCGGTTTTCTCTTACGACATTCTTAGCCCATCTGACACAGAACATCATTGTGATGTGCAATCCAGAGTAGTCAAGCTCCCAGATCTCCTCGACCCTTTCGTAAAATCTCTCAGTTGGACCATTGTCGTTGCGGTCATGCATTCCATCGTCACCCCTGAGTTCTCAAAATCACTGTTCATATCTTTGGCCTCCGTCTAGAATGTGTATCCATTGATATCGTATGCCTGATAGGTGACGAGATTGGGCGAGTGGCCATGTGCTAGGGCGTATTTGAGCAATGCGTCCTTAGAGCCCTCTTCCAGGGGATTAGCAAGAATATGCTCTTTGAACCAATGTAGAAAAGTGGAGTTGTGTAGGATCGAAAGTATTTCTAGAGGGGGGGTGATTAGAGTACTTGGCCAAATATAAACTTAACCTTTTTTCCCAACTTTAATTCTTGGCAGATTTTAGCAACTTAGCACATGTCATGCAATCTCAACACATTTCAAGCAAGCATGCAAAGAATGTATGAGCAGCGGAAAGTAAAGCATGTAACTTGCAAGAAAGTAAATGGGAGGAGTTTGGAGGGAGCAAACACAATGTTGACATAGAGATTTTAGGCATGGTTCCAATAGGCGGTGCTATCATACATCCACATTGATGGAGACTTCAACCCACGAAGGGTAACGGTTGCGCGAGTCCATGGAGGGCTCCACCCATGAAGGTTCCACGAAGAAGCAACCTTGTCTATCCCACCATGCTCGTCGCCCACGAAGGACTTCCCTCACTAGGGTAGATCTTCACAAAGTAGGCGATCTCCTTGCCCTTACAAACTCCTTCGATCAAATCCACAATCTTGATGGAGGCTCCCAAGTGACACCTAACCAATCTAGGAGACACCACACTCCAAAAGGTAATAGATGGTGTGTTGATGATGAACTCCTTGCTCTTGTGCTTCAAATGATAGTCTCCCCAACACTCAACTCTCTCACACGGATTTGGCTATGGTACAAAGACAATTTGAGTGGAAAGCAACTTGAGGAGGCTAGAGATCAATATTCTTGTGGTTGGTTTGGAATATCTTGGTCTCAACACATGAGTAGGTGGTTCTCTCTCAGAAAATGAATGCTTGAAGTGTAGGCATGTTCTAATGGCTCTCTCCACGAATGAAGAATTGGTGGAGGGGTATATATAGCCTCCACACAAAATCTAACTGTTACACACAGATTCCCAAACTCGGTGAGACCGGTAAAACTCGGTCAGACCGATTCAGGTAAAAATATGAACGTTAGGCTTTTCAGTGGGACAGACAGAGTCAACTCGGTGGGACCGATATGACAGGGGTAGGGAATAACGTAATCTCGGTGTGACCGATCACATGAACTTGGTGGGACCGATTTCAGTAATGAGGACACAGGGAGTTGGTAAGGAAAACTCGGTGGGACCGATTCCCTCGCTTCGGTGAGACCGAAGTGTTACAAAAAGGAAACATGGAGTTTGCATTGCAGACTCGGTGGGACCAATTCGCTCATTTCGATGGAACCGAAATGTTACAAAAAGGAAATAGTGAGTTTGCAATCCCATCTCGGTGAGACCGAGATCCCTATCAGTGAAACCGAAGTGACTAGGGTTTGTGGCAGTGGCTACGTCAAATGAAACTAGGTGGCGCCAGATAGATCAAATCGGTGGGGCCGAGTTTGACTTTTAGGTTTGGGACATATGTGGAAATGAGAAACTGGTTGCGGGTTTTGGAGCATATCACTAAGCATTTTGAGCAAGTACCATTAAGCACCACCTTATCCCCTTTTAATAGTATTGGCTTTCCTATTGACTCAAAGTGATCTTGGGTCACTTAAATAAAAATGTAGAGTCTTGAGCTTGTTGCCGATATGTGTCCTTAGCATTTTGAGGGGTCCACATCTCTAGTTTATGCCATGCCAATCATTGAACTTTCTGAAATGATCTTCTAGAAACAGCATTAGTTCAATGAGCTATATGTTGTTAAGAATTACCAAAACCACCCAGGGATTAGTTGCACTTTCAATCTCCCCCCTTTTTGGTAATTGATGAGAACATACAGATCAAAGCTTCCACAAATGATAATAAGAATGAAATACATCGTCGCTTTGAGAAGTAATTGATAAGTAAGAGCTCCCCCTAAATTTGTGCATTATTTAAAATTTGCTTGTGAATGCAAATGCGCAATTAAATAGGATCATGGGTGACTCTTCCATGTCACATACATCTTGGTGGAGATCTCAAAATGATTAAAAAAATATGAACAAGCACTCATCACCAAGTCAAAGTAAATGACCATACATAAGAGATAGATAATGACATCATCCAAGCACAAGCATTAAGCATGGTATGATCAAACACATGACCATACAAAGTATCTCACACACATAAACGTAAATATCTCAACCAAGCAAGCAAAGAAAATAAGTAGCAAAAGAAGCAAAGGTCTCTCTCTCCGAAGCCTGTGATCTATACACTTTCCCCCCCTTTGGCAATAAGTTACCAAAAAGCTTGAACATGCATAGTGCTATGCCACTCTCTAGGCTTTATCTTCAGGAGGAGGTGTTGAGAGGACACCAAGGACGAAACCATAAGTGGAAGTTGATGGAGCTGGTGGAGTTTCCACTGGAGCTGTGGCTGCAGGTGCTGAAGCTATTGCTCTTGTGTCTGGCACTGGCACTGCTGTAGACTTCTGTGCCCTAGGCACTCTGTGAAACACTTGTGTAGTTGCTTTTCCCTTGCTCTCTTTTGCTTCTTCCTGGAGCTCTTCAACTGTTGTCTGAATCTCAGTCACCTTCAACTCAAGATCATAGAATATGGTTTCAATGATCCTCTCCAAGCTCTCCTGGTTCTGAGTCAGGGTGGCCAGTCCTTTCTCAGTTCTCAAGGTTTCTTGAATAAGATATCCAAGCTGGTCTAGCTTTGACTTGAAGAACACTTCTGAAGCTTCTTCAGCACTTGGCATCTTTGTTGCCTTCTCTGCTTTAGCTTTCTGTCTCTTCTCTTGAGCCTCTAGGGATGTTGGATCTTCAGCAGTCATGACAATAGTGTTGTCCTCAAAATCAGGCTTCAAGGGCAGATGCTCTTTGTCCAACAAGTATACTCCCTTGGGCATCTTGGAGTTGATCAACATCTATATGTGTGGAGCATACCCACATGACCTCTTCTGGTCAGCAGTTGTTCTCCTGATTGTCTCAACAATCAAACTCATGACTTTGAACTTCTAGGGCAAATCAAACATCTGAAGCAAATTAATGGAATGGCCTCTGATCATCCTGTGATCTCCTGATTTGGGCAACAAGGTGTGCCTCAATATAGTGTTCATTGTGGCCAGTACAGACATTAAGTAGTGCACTAAGCCTAGCTTGTGAGTCTCCAAGGCTTTCTCAGGTATCATCTTGTACATATTTGCCATGGAGTTGTGGTGTTTCTTCTTCTCAGCATAGACATCAATGTCTTTCTCATGCTCCTTGGTGGCTTTTATGAGCTTTGCCCTCACAATCTTTCCATCTGGATAGAAATGAGCTGTAGAGTAAAACTGCATAATGAGCTCATCATTCCATTTGGTCAACTTTTGACCCACAAACTTGTCAACACCATTGAGCTTGAAGCTCTCATGCACTCCTGGAAAATGGTCTTCATTCTCATTCATATACTCCCAATCAACCCACTTCATATCATTGGCAATGGGCTTCTTGTCAACCAGCATTGTCTCATAGAAATGTTATTGTTCTTTGGTGTGGAATCTGTATTCCACAACTGTCCTTCTCCTCACTGCATATGGATCAGCTTGTCTCCACAATCTGAGACCTGCATCTTTTCTTTCTTCCATATTCTCAGCCACTGGATGATTGTCATCATGGTCTGGAAGTTTTGGCTTGAGTTTCCTAAGCACTTGGGCTTCTTCTTCTTCTTCTTCTTCAACTTCAGGCACTGGGGCCTTGTTCTTCTCTGCAGCAGGGATGTTCCTAGTGCTTCTCTTAGGTGCAGTCTTGGAAGCTTGAGCTGGAGCCTTGGGGGCTATCTTGGGCTTTGAAGGAGCATCCCCAGACTTGATGGCATCCCCCATCAGCTTTTGTGACTTAGCAGGAGGTGTTGGTGCAGCATCCTTGTCGGTGTCAAAACCGGCGGATCTCGGGTAGGGGGTACCGATCTGTGCATCTTAGGATGATGGTAACAGGAAGCAAGGGACATAATGTTTACCCAGGTTCGGGCCCTCTCGATGGAGGTAAAACCCTACTTCCTACTTGATTAATATTGAAGATATGAGTAGTACAAGAGTAGATCTACCACGAGATCATAGAGGCTAAACCCTAAGAGCTAGCCTATGACGGTATGATTGTAATTGTGATCGGCCTTCTAAGGACCATCCTCTCCAGTTTATATGGACACCAGAGAGGGCTAGGGTTTACATGGAGTCGGTTACAAGGAAGGAAATATAATATCAGGATCGCCAAGCTTGTCTTCCACATAAAGGAGAGTCCCATCCGGACACGGGCCGAAGTCTTGAGTCTTTTATATTCACGCTTCGATAGTCCGGACGATGTATATAGTCCGACTGTCCGGATACCCCCTAATCCAGGACTCCCTCAGTAGCCCTTGAACCAGGCTTCAATGATGATGAGTCCGGCGCGCAGTCTTGTCTTCGGCATTGCAAGGCAGGTTCCTTCTCCGAATATTCCAAGGTTATTATCGAACACGTAGACCGTGTCCGGATCTGCAAAAGGATCTTCACATACCACCGTAGAGAGAATGACACTTCAGCTGACAACTTTTAGACGACGTGGCATGCCATTACAGCCAGGTCATTATTCAAACCGTTTTTCCACAACCAGCCACAGCGCGCATTGCGAGGCGGTTTCTCTGACACGTCTTGTCAAAGCAGAGATCATGTCCCCTTATCTCAGGATTCTCATTAATACATGTATGGGTAATCCCCCCGTGCCATCAATCGTGGCGCTTGGAAAGAAAGCGATTCTCAACAGGCTAGTGGGGAGGCACACCGCTTTCATCGCCTCTATAAAGGGATAAGAGTTCCCCATTTTTACCCACGCCTTCTTCCTCCTTTGCCCACTCTTGCATCCTCGAGCTCCAGCGCCCTAGTCCAAGTCTTCCTCGTACAGTTAAACATGTCTGGAGCAGGAGGCAAATGGGTGGCTTCCACCGTGAAGGAGAAGAATATCGCAAGTCTTCGGGCGGCCGGATACTTGGCAGCAGACATAGCGCACCGGATACCAGACGATGGGCAGGTCATTCCAACTCTAGGACGCCACGAGAGGGTCATGTTTCTTGCCCACTTCTTCCGTGGACTGGGGTTTCCACTCCACCCCTTCGTCCGCGGGCTCATGTTCTACTACGGGCTAGATTTCCATGATCTAGCGCCAAACTTCATCCTCAACATCTCGGCGTTCATCATCGTATGCGAGGCTTTCCTCCGCATTAAGCCTCACTTCAGCTTGTGGCTTCAAACCTTCTGCATGAAGCCGAAGATCGTGGGCGGCCAGCAAGCGGAGTGTGGAGGAGCCATGGTGGACAAAATGCCTAACGTCACCTGGCTTGACGGCTCCTTTGTGAAAACCATGAAGGGGTGGCAATCGGGGTGGTTCTACATCACCGAGCCGCGCGACGCCAACTGGGTGGCAGCCCCTGAGTTCTGATCTGGAACCCCTATGCGGCTCGCCTCCTGGAAACAGAAGGGTCTGTTATGGGGCGAATCTACAGAGATGACCAGACTCATAAACTGCATCAAGGGCATGAAGGACAAGAACATCAAGCTTGTCAACGTGATCCAGGTCATGCTCATTCGCCGGATTCTGCCGTGCCAAACGCGGGCATTCAATCTGTGGGCGTTCGTCCCGGCTGAACACCAGACGCTCCAGAGGCTCTACGGCATGAAGCACAAAAAAGCGTGGAAGGCGTTGTTCAAGGCCTCCGAAGTACCTCCTCTCATATCCGAGGACCGTGGGATCCACGCCACGCGGCACCCTATCCAGGTGAGTTCTCAGGCTGCCACCGGGTTCGGTTCTTCCCAATATATTCATGGGGAATCCTTAAGTGATTGCGTATATTTGTTCAGGATTATGTGGAGATAGCGGAGCGGATTGACTGTCCGGCTCCGCTGTCAGAAAGCCCAGCTAACAATCTCCTGACGAAGATGCTGGTGCCAGCAACCTATAAGGGGCTGGAGAAGAAGGCCGATAACAAGGCCCCAGGGACCCGAAAGGGTCTCCGACATAAGGTTGCACAAGCCTCGTCTGAAGACGAGGAGGCGCACTCCTCCCCCGAAGGGGACGAAGAAGAAGAAGAGGAGGCTGCCCCTTTCGGAAAGGACGAGGGGCCTGAGAGGGCGGACTAGGGGACCAGAAGAGGCCCCCGACGCAAGGCCGTCATACCCTTGTCGTCTAATGACGAGGAGTCAGATTCCTCCCGCGGAAGCAGGGGAAAACAAGAAGAAACTCCACCTCCCCGTACTGGGGGGGAGAAAAAGAGGAAGGCCTCCCCGGTGGGGGAGACTGGGACGTCCAAGAAGGGAAAATTGTCCCTTCTGGACTACTCCTCCATTGCCGCCGATAGCGAGGAAGGGTGGCTGGCCACGAAGAAGCCCCTAGTGCAATCATTAGTATCTGCACTCCATCGTAATTTTGCTTCATATTTTTTTCATAATGCCAAACTTGTATGCAGTTGGCCCAGGGCCCATCCCGAGGTGCGTCTTCGGACGGGTCCTTGAGCGAGTCAGCAATGAACTCACTCCCGACAGCCACTTCTCCTCAGCCTGCGGATGACACAGAGGTGTTGTCCCAAAGGCTCCCCGAGCGGGAGGAGGTGGATCTGGAGGCGCCCGAAGGCGGCATTCCAAACGTTGGACACGCGGGGTTCAAGGTCCCCGCGGATTGTGTTGGTGAGAGCCGCAGTAAGCCGGACTCTCAGCCGAACACCATTCCGGAACCTCCCGTGGTTCCGGACTCAGTCGGACAGCCCCTCGTTAAGGAGGGCGAGCCGTCTGTGCCGAGTACTTCCGCTATGCCCGAGGCGTCGGATTGTCTGCTGGAAGCGCTTCGCGGTGCTTCCATAGATGAAGAACACCGTACTCTCATGAATGCAGTGATTCAGAAGGTTTCGTCCGCCAAGAGCGGACTAACTGAAGCCTGCACCAGCCTCCTAACAGGCTTTGAGGTAAGTAGTAAAAATGTGTGAAATTACCACCTGATAGGTAGTAGGCCCTGATACTCTGTTTGGTGTTCGGAAGCAAAAACCAAACAAAGGGTCAATTATAATCCGCAGGAGTTTAAGAATAAGTTTGAATTTGAATAAGCAGGCTGTGCTGCTGGCCGTTGTTGCCCGTACGGCCGAAGTCGCCGGCCTAAAGCAGGAGTTGGAGCGGGCACAGGGAGAGCTCGGCCTCACGAGGAGGCAGCTCGAGGAGAGCAAAGGTGAATGATTTCCCTCTCTCATATAGTAAAGTATAAAAAAACTTGGTTACTCTAACGACAAGGCGTCGTGATTTGGTAACAGAGGCCACCATCGAAGTGGCATCTCTTAAGAAAGCGCTGTCCGAGGCCGAACACAAGGCGGCCTTGGAACACAAGGAGCACAAAAAGCAAGAAGCCCGAGTGGGCGAGGTACAAGAAGAGCTCCAGGAGCTCGGCAAAAAGTTCGAGTCCGTGGAGCAAGAGCTTAAAGAAAAAGAGGCCGAGAAGGCTGAAACCGAGAAAGCACAGCAGGAAATCCAAGAGGCCAAAAAGATCACAGTGGGTAAGAAATTCTTTATGCAAAGCAAAGATGTGGAGGAGGCGTTTCTTTTACTTACACGTGTCCGGAGCTCTCCAGGGGCATTCGCATATCTTCCATGCAGCGTATTAGACGCCGCGGAGTTCTACCGTGCTCAGGAGGGGAGCTCAACGGAGAAGCTGTTCTGGTCCCAGTATGCTGGGGCCGAACATCCAACGTCTCCGAGTGACCAACTGAAGTAGTTGGTCGAACTCCACAGGGCGGCTGAAGTGGCTATGAAGGTTTTCATAGTCCAGATGTGGCCTGGTGAGCCCCTGCCCACCAGCTACTTTGGCCTGATCAAGCGGATGGTGATTGTCTGTCCGCAACTGGAAGTCATCAAGCGATCTGTTTGCATTGAGGGTGCCCACCGGGCCCTTTCCCGTGCGAAGGTGCATTGGGGCAAGCTGGATGCGGAGAAGCTGGTGAAGGACGGGCCACCAGAGGGCAAGCCGCATCGCGTTCCTGAGAAGTATTATGATGGCGTTATGAAGGGTGCTCGCCTTATGGCCGTTGAATGTACCAAGGACATAATTTTTGAATGAATTCACTTATGTCATGTTTGTAATTTATGGACGAAGTTACTTGCGCTATGTAGCGCTGTTGTTATTTAAAATATTACCTTCTATGCGGCTGTTTATCAAATTCTGAAAGTAGGCCAGTCATCGGCTTCTGCCCCCATGTAACTAGTCCTGGGTGTTCGTGGATAACCTGGACACTCTTTATCCAAGTGTTTGGTCCCTTAAGGAGTGTCCAGCGCAGCGAACAAGGCAATCGGACTATGTGGCTTTATAACCTTCACTTAGCCATAGAAGTCTACAATTTTAAATTTCGGCAAAGCCCCTAGAATCCGGAAGGCGGAATTGGGGTGCTATATACGCCTAGATCAGACGAAGCCGAATTATCGCCTAAAGCGGAAAAATCTTTAAGGATTTTAAGACCTCTCGAACAGCGACCAGCTCTCGCCACATCATGCCGGTCAGTTTTTGGCTTTCTCTACTGAGGTGCTCGTCCGGCAGAACCAGGGCACAATTGCAGTAGTTCTCCCTGCGCTACCTTAGCCGATATAACGGAACATAAGGCACCAAAACAAGGGAGCCGGGCTATCCCAACTGTAGACCCAAGACATGATTCGGAGCTGATGCATATAATGCTATAAGTTCGGGGAGCCGGGCTATCCCAACTGTAGACCCAAGACATGATTCGGAGCTGATGCATATAATGCTATAAGTTCAGGGTGTCGCACTGTTGAAAGTGTTCGAACTTGTCGTGCCGTATTATGGGGCGCCATAAGAAGCCCCTGGCGAACTCAACGTACCAAAGTGTACGGATGCAATTTTAAAAGACATTTGTAACGAAAAAATGCTCAAATAAGAATAATAAGCTGACGCTGTATATGATCTCCCATTGATGAATAATACGTTTAGGCGTATGTTTACAATGAATGCATTAAGCGGAGATAAATAGGATTATTTGACATATCCTATCCAGAGGCAGGCTACGTACAGATAGATAAACCAGGTATAACGATCGTAAATAGATTCCACCTGGGTATTTCCTGCTATGCACAAAGCATGTTGCCTCCTTGGTTTTCTCTCCTATGTAAGTCTGACAATCCGGCTCTTCTGGAGAAGCTGCACTAAAGCAATGTCCTTAAAGGTAAAAAGAAAGGTTATGAAGCAGTACTGTACTGTTGACAGAGCCATTGCTACGCCTCCACTTGTGCCCATGGTATTTTGAGTGCGTAATTGTGTACGCGTGGCACGAATACTGCTTTGATGGGATTTGAGCGGAGGCCGGACTGCTAGTCGTGCTCTTGGCGTGCCTGGTGATCCTGTTGCGGGGTGTTCCGCCCTCGCTTGACGGAGCTTGAGGTTGTCATCGCCGGATTGGTGGTTTGCCAGAGGAGGCCGCATTGTACTTCTGCCGCAAGGGCTGCAGTATGCTCTTCTGTAAGGAGAGAGCGGTCCATATTTGCATTGACTGTTATGACCCCACGCGGGCCTAGCATCTTGATCTTGAGGTATGCATAGTGTGGTACCGCATTGAATCTAGCGAATGCGGTTCGTCCGAGCAGTGTGTGGTAACCACTGCGGAAAGGGACGATGTCGAAGATTAGCTCTTCGCTTCGGAAGTTATCCGGAGATCCGAAGACCACTTCCAATGTTGTAGAGCCCGTACAACGGGCCTCTACTCCAGGAATTACACCTTTAAAGGTGGTTTTGGTGGGCTTAATCCTTGAAGGATCGATGCCCATTTTGCGCACTGTGTTATGGTAAAGCATGTTCAGGCTGCTGCCTCCGTCCATAAGGACTCTTGTGAGGTGATATCCGTCTATGATTGGGTCTAGAACCAATGCGGCTGAGCCGCCATGACGGATGCTAGTAGGATGATCCCTACGATCAAAGGTGATCGGACAAGCTGACCATAGGTTGAATTTGGGGACGACTGGCTCCATCGTGTAGACGTCCCGTAGTGCTTACTTTCGTTCCCGCTTGGAGATGTGGGTGGCATAGATCATGTTGACCGTTTTCACCTGGGTGGGAAATTCTTCTGTCCCCCCATGTTCGGACGCCGGGGCTCCTCGTCATCATCGTTGTGCAACCCCTTGTCCTTGTTTTCGGCATTTACTTTGCCGGCATGTTTAAATACCTAGCAGTCTCTATTGGTGTGGTTGGCTGGCTTGTCCGGGGTGCCATGAATTTGGCACGAGCGCTCCAGTATACGGTCTAGACAGGACGGTCCCTGATTGTTGCGTTTGAATGGCTTCTTCCGCTAACCGGATTTGGATCCGCTGAATCCGTCATTGACCGCCTTGTCTTCGGTGTTGTCGCCGTTGTTCCGTCGCTTGTGTCTGTTGCGCTGTAGCTTGCCATTATTATCACGGACATCTGACATGCCAGAATGTGTTGTAGTGCTGCTGCGAGCCAACCAACTGTCCTCGCCCACGCAAAAGCGGGTCATTAGTGTCGTGAGAGCAGCCATAGACTTGGCTTTCTCCTGGCCGAGGTGTCGAGGAGCCACTCGTCATGGATATTATGCTTGAAGGCTGCCAGGGCTTCGGCGTCTGGAAAGTTGTCTATTTGGTTCTTTCTAGTTAGGAACTGAGTCCAGAATTTCCTAGCTGATTCTCTGGGCTATTGAGTAATGTGGCTCAAGTCATCGGCATCCGGAGGTCGCACATATGTGCCTTGGAAGTTGTCAAGAAATGCGTCTTCCAGATTGTCCCAGCTGCCAATGGAATTTGCGGGCAGGCTATTTAGCCAGTGCCGGGCGGGTCCTTTGAGCTTAAGGGGAAGATACTTGATGGCATGTAGATCATCTCCACGGGCCATGTGAATGTGGAGAAGGAAATCTTCGATCCATACCGCGGGGTCTGTTGTGCCGTTGTATGATTCTATGTTTACGGGTTTGAACCCTTCTAGGAATTCATGATCCATCACTTCATTGGTGAAGCAGAGGGGGTGTGCAGTGCCTTTGTGCCGGGCTATGTCACGACGCAGTCCAGCTGTGTCTGCCTGGTTATATTCGGCCCGGCCGGATTTGCTGTTAGTGTATCCGGTATGACGGTCATCGTCATGTGTTGTGGCGCGCCCCCGTGATCCGTAGATCGATCTTGGTTGTCCTGCGGTGTTATCTAGTTTATCGCGCAGGTCCTGAGTTTTGCCCCGGCCCGTAGTAAACTGGTGTGGGGGTGCGGGCTGGTATTCGGGCTAATATGCCGTTTTATCTTGACCTCGAGGTGGCCGGTCAGCCGTGTGGCGCTCGAGTCCATATTCCTCGGCTGCCAGGACTTCTGTCCATCTATCTGTGAGTAGGTCTTGATTAGCTTGAAGCTGCTGCTTCTTCTTCTTTAGGCTTCTTGCAGTGGCAATAAGCCGGCGCTTGGAGTGCTCCGGCTCCGCGGGGTCCTCGGGCACGCCGAACTCGTCGTCGCCGAGGCTAATCTCGTCTTCGGAGGAAGGCATGTAGTTGTCCTCCTCCAGATACCCGTCTGTCGCCTGTTCGCCTGGGCTGTCCTACCCATCTTCCTGCTCGGCCTGCTCGAAGGCGGGCTGTTCGGTGTTGTATTCATCGTCGGCACCGTTCGGATTGTTTTCGTCTCCGGTACCGGTATTGCCTGGGCGGGGCTTGGAGCGGCGCTGGCGACGGCCATGCTTTGCTTTTTTCTTGGAGGGGTTATCCTCCGTTGCCTCATCACCATTAGTTTCTTTCGCAGTGTCCACCATATATATATCATATGAAGAGGTGGCTGTCCACCGCCCTGTGAGCGGTGGCTCCTGTACGTCTCCGGCATCGTCATCCATACCGTCGATGTCTTCGAAGTCTAAGTCAAGCACGTCAGTTAAATCATAGATCGTGGCAATGAAGTGGGTGGTGGGTGGGCACCGAATTTCTTCGTCGCCAATTTCCCACTCAAGCCGAACATAGTTCGGCCCAGAGCCTCCTGACAAAGAGGGAGACTTCAATGAGTTCAGCATGTCGCCAAAGGGCGAGTGCTGAAAGATGTCCGCAGCGGTAAACTCCATTACCGGAGCCCAACCTGGCTCGACTGGCTCGAGAGTGTGCGGTCCGGGACCAACAACCGGATACGAGTCCGGGGGCCCGGGGATACAGGCCTCCACAGAGGTGCAACCTATGTTCGGCTCTACTGCCAATGAGTATGCGGCCTGCGGGGCGGGGTCCACCCCTTCGTCCTTGGGCAACGCAACCTGCTCCGGATTTAAATCCGGGGCTACTGCAGGGATGATGTCCTGAGCATTGTCTGGCGGCAGGTCTAGGTCGTGCTCGTCGTGATTGTTCGACGCTCCTAGCACAGGCCGGAATCCATCGAAGATCAAGTCTCCGCGAATGTCCGCCGTGTAGTTCAAGTTTCCAAACCTGATCTGGTGGCCAGGGGCGTAGCTGTCGATCTGCTCCAGATGACCAAGCGAATTGGCCCGAAGTGCAAAGCCGCCAAACACAAAGATCTGTCCGGGGAGAAAAGTCTCGCCCTGGACCGTGTTGTTGGTGATTGAAAACGCCATCAAGCCTCAAAGTGACGACACAGAGAAACTCTCAATGAAAGCACCAATGTCGGTGTCAAAATTGGCGGATCTCGAGTAGGGGGTCCCGATCTGTGCGTCTTAGGCTGATGGTAATAGGAAGCAAGGGACACAATGTTTACCCAGGTTCGGGCCCTCTTGATGGAGGTAAAACCCTACTTCCTGCTTGATTAATATTGAAGATATGAGTAGTACAAGAATAGATCTACCACGAGATCGTAGAGGCTAAACCCTAAGAGCTAGCCTATGATGGTATGATTGTAATTGTGATCCGCCTTCTAAGGACCATCCTCTCAGATTTATATAGACACCGGAGAGGGCTAGGGTTTACATGGAGTCGGTTACAAGGAAGGAAATATAATATCCGGATCGCCAAGCTTGTCTTCCATGCAAAGGAGAGTCACATCCGGACACGGGCCGAAGTCTTGAGTCTTGTATCTTCACGCTTCGATAGTCCGGACGATGTATATAGTCCGGCTGTGCGGATACCCCCTAATCCAGGACTCCCTCAATCCTCTTCTTCCTCTTCGTCCTCAGCAGTAGAATCTCTCCTCATAGATTGATTTCCAAGCACTATAGCAGTAGTTTTCCTGACCCTTTTCTTGCCTCATCACCTTTTCTTGGCCTTAGACATTGGCACTCTCCTAGCAGGTGCTTTCTTGTGCTGACCTGGCTTGGTAGAGGCAGCAACATCGTATTCATTCTTTACCACCTTCTTCTTTGAGCTGACTTCTTCAACCTCAAAGTCCTCATCCTCAGAGTCTGAAATTTTCTTCTTCCTCTGCCTAGTCTGAGCCTTAGGCAGGTTGCTTGGTGTGCTCCTCCTACCTTCATCATAGCTGCCAGAGGGACTAGTGCCCTCACTCAAGTCTATCTGCTCCTCTGACTTGTTCTGACTATCACTTTGATTAGACATACGGCACTGTAAGCTAAGAATTGACCCTGTGAATAGTTGTAGATAAGATAGAGTAGATGAGCATCACAAAGTGCAGAGTTTTTGCAAAAAGAATGAGTCAAAAACTTAGTTTTAGTTTTCTACAGGAAGCATTTCGGAGCTACCGATTTGTAAAACTCGGTGACACCGAAGCAACTTTGGAGTCTAAACTAGTGGAATCGGTCAGACTGAGACACACTTTGGTGACTCTAAGTTTGCTAGGGTTTTCACAAAGTTCTGATTTCGGTCACACCGATTTGCAATTTTCGGTCAGACCGAAAATCACATGTGCAATGGCCTAAGGCAAATCGGTGAGACCGATTTCTACAATTCGGTTGGTTCGAGATGAGTCCGGCGGAAACCTAATCCTAAAATTTCAAATCAAAACTAATCTAAAGGATTATTTCTGCGGATAGATCGATACGCGGGCGAAGAGGTTTTGGAGGAAATTCCAAAATTTGACCCGTCGGTATATATATCCTGGCACTGTCGTTGTGACCGAGTGGAACAACTCGCTGGCACCGAGATGCAGAATCTCAAGAGGTTACTGCAACTCGGTGAGACCGAAGAGTACTAATCGGTTGCACCGAGATTGAGAACTTGATCAACCCAGTGAACTCTGTGTGACCGAAATGGATGAATCGGTCAGACCGAAATACACAGAGATGTGATAACCCCCCTAAGAGGGATGAACTAACCTTGGGTTTTGTCGATGATGGCTTCGTGTAGATGTTGAAGATGTAGATGCTCATTGTTAATGTAGATCATTTCAAGCAATCCATTGGAGTGAGTTGCACTTATAATACCTACATGGGTTAGTCCCACAAGGAACAAACAAGGATATCCATAGACATATAGTGAGGCACACACATGATGATGTCCATGAAAGCATTAGGTTACCTTGTCCCTTGTCTTACCAACAAGAGGGTTTGTAACTCCTTGAACTAGTGCAAGATGTGGAAGTTGTTTGCACTTTTCCTTGCCCAAGATGAATATGAGTGAAGTATGTTGGTGGAGTCACCCTCAAGAACTCTCTAGTTCTTCTTCTTCGGGATCCACATCATTTTGATGGGAATCCTTGGGGTTGTAGATGTACTCGATGAAGTAGAACTTGATTTATTCTTGGGAACCCACTTGACCAAGGCCTTTGGAGCATATTCAAATGCATCAATCTCCTCTTGAAGCTTGTCCTTGCCTTTTAGTTTATGGTCTTGTGGCAGAAGCTCATCTTGGGCTTTTGTTCCCTTGAAGGAAGTAGGATCATACTTCTCTTGTTGAGGAAAAAACTTCGTCTTAGGGTATTGATCTTCTTCCCACTCAACTCCATTGGCATTGAACTTTCATTCAAGACAACACCTTGATTCTTCCGATGCCTTCCTTGCTTGCCTACAATTTCCTCAAATTGCTTACTTCCGGCAAGGCTCTTGTAAACACCTTTCTCTATAATTCCCTTCAATAAGCTATTTTCTTGCTCAAGTGTAACTTGGCTAAGAGAATCATTAGTGGAATCAAGAGAACTACTATAAGCAACAATATTGGATTTAGCATGATTATTGTTACTACTAGAAGAAGAATCTTTCTTGTTCTTGTTGCTAGATTTTACTTGTGGCATGTAAGTAGACAAGAGTAAACGCTTGGCAATGTAAGAAGAACTTTTCTTCCAAAGATCATCATTGATGGCTTTTAAGAACCCATGTTCTTGCTCAAGATTGAGCTTTTCGAAGCATAACTTCTCATGAGTTTTTAAAAGTTCTCGATGATCTTCTAAAGTAGTTTCATGAGCTAACTTAAGAGTGTTTAGTTATTTTGTTAGACGCCCAATCTCCTTCTTATCATTGTCATTCGTTTCATCTTGATTAGCATGATTAATAGCATTTTAATCATAGTATTCATCACTAGAGTTGTCAACAAGTAAATCATCGTCACCTAGCAAGTCATCTTCATCACTATTGAAATCAACATACTCAGGTTGTGTTACCTTGGGGCCTTTAGCCATGAAGCATCTGCCAATCCCTTCAGGGAGTTGGTTGACACAAGTGCTAGACTGACAACACCTTCATCTTGAGTATCTTCGGAGTCGGAGTGTCACATCCCTAGCTTCAGGCATTGCTCTAGCCTAGCTTCATGTGAGCATTATGTTTAAATTCAAATGAAATTTGAATTGAGGAATTTTCAAAGCCTCAGAAACCTCTAAAAATAACCAACAATTAAATCTTCTCAAATGTGTCCAAGGAAATGTTCCTCTTAGTCTCTGAAAATATTGCAAGGAGGTAAAACTCAAAACAATATTTTTGGTATCTCAGAGTTAATTGTTTTGGGCCATTTGAATTAATCCAATAACTATTTGCTTTGGATTTATATTTAATATATATTAAATATGACTCCAATAATTCTGGAAGTTTGTGAGTGGCTTTGTATATATTTTGGCAAGCCACATAAAAATCTACAGAATTTATTTAAATGATTTAGTTGCTAAACTAAATCAAAACAAACTACAGAAAATAGAAAACAGTAAATAATAAAAAGAACAGAGCTTACCTGGCCTCACCGTGCAGCCCACCAGAGCCGGCCCAGCTCCCCCAACCGGCCCAGCCCACCTCCTCCTCCTTTGTCCTCTTCCCCCTCTGCCAGGAGGACGAGCAGAGGCGAGGCGTGGCGCTCGCCGACGCTGCCCGGCCACCTCCTGCTTCCCCCCCCCTAGCCACCTCCTGCTTCCTCCCTGGCCTCCCCAGCGACGCCCCGGACGACGCCACGCACCCCCTGCACCGCTCCCCTCTCCCCGTTTTGCCCCTCTTCCCCCCCTGTTTGCCTCTCCCTCTCGCTCACTGAATGCGCCTGCCGCCACCGACGAGCACCACCGCAGCCACCGTCTCCCCCTCGACCCCTCGCCATGCTTGCGAGCTCCGCCTCGACCCCCTCCTTCCTCCCCACCGACCCGCGGCCCTCCGGAAGCCCCGCAACGCCGCCACCATCGCCGTTTCCGTCGCCGGCCACCGAAGTTCGCCGCGGTCAAATTCGCCGCCTCCGACGCCTCCCCGAGCTCCCCGAGGCCACCGTCGCAACCCCTGTGAGCTCCACTCCGTTTCCCCTCCTCCATTTTGTTCGTTCCCGTGCCGTAGCACCCCGGCCACATTCCCGAGCGCCGCCGTCCGCCATGGACGCCGGGCATGGCACTGACGTGCTGCTGCGGCCAGTCCGACGAGCCTAGCGTGCTTCTAGCTGCCCCAGGAGTCCGCATAGCCCCTCAGCCAGCCCCCTAGCGCCCCGTAACCCCGCTCCGCCCAAACCCGAGCTCCGGCAGCCGCCTCGGGCTCCATTCCGGCGAACCCCGGCCGCCCCGAGCGCAACCGACTCCACCAGGAGCTTCGGCTCGTCCCCAGCTCCTCCTAGATGCCCTCCGCGGCCCATTTGGTCGCCGGAGTGGCCAAAACCACTCTCGCCGCCGCGCTAATGGTCGCCGCCGGCGAAACTCCGGCAGGAGCCGACGTGGCCAGTCATTAGGGCCTAACTACCCCCGTTAACCACCCCCCTAGGCCACTGACAGTGGGCCCCAGGGCTTAGTCAGAGCTAACCAGCCCGGGTCAACGCGGGATTAGTCCCTGTGTCACTGACCAGTGGACCCCACTGGTCAGGTTTGACCCGGACCAGCCCCTGTTGACTATGCTGAGGTCAGCATGACCTAGTGCTGACGCAATAATTCCTTTCTGGAATTTAGATAATTATTAAATGATTTATAAATTCCAGAAAATTATATAAACTTCCAAAATTCATAGAAAATTAACCGTAACTCCAAATTTAATAAATTATATATGAAAAATCATCAGAAAAATTCAAGGAATCCATCTGTACCATTTTCATGCATGTTAGAACAACTTATAGATGCTGTTTAACACAAATCATACTAATGGCATTTAAATATCCACATATGGAGTTTGAATTTGAATCTTGGATTCAAACCAACTTCATTTAATCTGGTTTTAGGTGCATTAGCCCAAAACACATTCATATTGCCATGTCATAGCATGCATCATATTGTGCATTGCATTGATTGTGTTTCTTCTGTGTTTGCCGGTGTTGTTCCCCCTCGGTAGACGTTGTATCGACGATGTGATCGTTGACACTGATGAAGACTCAATGCTATCTTCAGAAGTGCCAGGCAAGCAAAACCCCCTTGTCCATTCCGATACAATCCTACTCTCTCGCTCCTGCTCTCTTTTACTGCATTAGGACAACAGCGACATATTTGTTACTTGCTGCGGTAGCTGAACCCCTTTATCCTCTGCATGACCTGTCATTGCCACAGTAATTAGATGAAACCCACTAGCATGAGTAGGAGTTGTTTGAGCCCTGTTGTGCCTACTCATTCATGCTTGTTTGTCATGCCTGCTACTGCTTAGAGTTGAGTCAGGTCTGATTCATCGGGGATGAATCAGAGGCGTGTGAACCTGTCCTACTGTATGTGAGCTAAGTGTGTGAACACAATTTGGTAAAGGTAGCGGTGAGAGGCCATGTAGGAGTACATGGTGGGTTGTCTCATTGCAGCCGTCCTCAGGAACTGAGTTCTGTGTTTGTGATCCATGATTCAGCTACTACCACGCATTGGGCCCGAAACCAATGGACCCTCTCGGCTTCTTGATCACCCTTGTCCTCTGTCCAGGAGTTGCGAGTAGTTTCTGGTGTTTGTAGTATGCTGGAGGCCGTGGGCAGCGCTGACCGTAGGGGTGGGCTGTGATGCGGTAGGCACGTGGCACGGTGTACCGGGCGCCCGTTTGGTGTCTCGGGAACCCTGTTCACATCGTTTGGGGCTGTGAGCGAAACTCCGGCCGGATCTCCTCATGGATGGAACCCGAATAGGCGATAAACCTGGACTAGAGACTTAGGTGATTAGGCAGGCCGTGGCCGACACCCACGTTGGGCTTCCGCTTGAAGGTTGCCGAGTACATGTCGTGTAAACGGCGGTAAGTGGTGAGAGCGTGTGTGAAGGAGTACACCCCTGCAGGGTTAATATGATCTATTCGAATAGCCGTGTCCGCGGTAAGGGACTTCTGGGTTGCTTATATCAGTTCATAGACAAGTGAAAGTGGATACCCTAAAATACGCAAGATAAGCGTGAGTGCTATGGATGGCGTTCTCGTAGGGAGACGGGAGCGGATCCATAGTGGTGTATTGCTATGGTGAATATGTGGACTCGTGTGCGCCACCTCAAAAAAAGTTACTCGCAGTCGTAGTTCAGGGTAGCCACCGAGTCAAAGCTGGCTTGCTGCAGCTAAACCCCACCATCCCTTTGTTGATAATGATGCATATGTAGATAGTTCTGATGTAAGTCTTGCTGGGTACATTTGTACTCACGTTTGCCTATTTTATGTTTTGCAGAGAGACTTCAGTCTCACTAGTAGTTCCGCTTGGACTTCGACGTTTAGCTTGATACCTCAGCTACGATCTTGTGCCCTCGGCAGGATCTGATAGATAGTCAGGCTTCTCAGCCTTTTTCATTTATAGATGTCTGTACTCAGACATGATAGTTTCCGCTTGTGCTTTGACTTGTATGCTCTGATTGTTGGGTCGTGAGACCCATGTTTGTAATATCTCGCTCCTCGGAGCCTATTGAATAAACTACTTGAGTCGTAGAGTCATTTTGTGATGCCATGTTGTATTGCACATATCGAGCATATTGTGTGTATGTTATTGAAATGCTTGGTATGTGTGGGATCTGACCATCTGGTTGTTTATCTTTAGTAGCCTCTCTTACGGGGAAATGTCTCCTAGTGTTTCCACCGAGCCATGGTAGCTTGCTACTGCTCCGGAACACTTAGGCTGGCCGGCATGTGTCCTTCTTCGTTCCTGTGTCTGTCCCTTCGGGGAAATGTCACGCGATGAATACCGGAGTCCTGTTAGCCTGCTACAGCCCGGTTCACCGGAGTCCTGCTAGCCCAGTGCTACAGCCTGGATTCACTCGCTGATGACCGACACGTTCGATGCTGGGTCATGGATGCCTGTCCCTGTAAGTCTGTGCCACTTTGGGTTTACGACTAGTCATGTCAGCCCGGGCTCTTTATCATATGGATGCTAGCGACACTATCATATACGTGAGCCAAAAGGCGCAAACGGTCCCGGGCAAAGGTAAGGCAACACCCGTGGGAATACCGTGCGTGAGGCCGCAAAGTGATATGAGGTGTTACATGCTAGACCTATGTGGCATCGAGTCGGGGTCCTGACAGCGTTGGTATCAGAGCTTGACTGCCTGTAGGATTACCAAGCCAAACTGGTCGAAGTTGAGTCTAGAAATTCTTTAGTTATGTAAGGGAATTGATTGTGGGATGGAACGTAAGGCTCTTTTTACTCCTTATACCTTATGCCCTTCTGATCTGAGTCATCATCTTATCTTCTACGGGGATTAAGAATTAGGATATCTCTTCTTTCTATCAGGATCACATGTTACTAATCCGTAGACTTATAAGATTGTTGATTCAAGCCTCAGTTCAGCTCCTACTACTTCCGTATGTTAACTGTTGATCTCGAAACCTTGATATTGTGCTTCTGAGTGGTTATGCCACCATTTTTGTGAATGTCTCAAATCTTTTCTGAGCATTTACAGCCGTTATGCTGTCCGAGTCATCCCAGGTTTCCAAACAGTCTGATGCATTTGCAAATCCCTTCCTCCTGTTTCCGATGTGCTTTTGGTCAGATTAATCACACAAATTGTTGAGTTGAGGTACTCTACGGCCTCAACCTTTATGTTAGAGTTATTACTATGACCCTAGGTGTCTCAGGGGATCATCTAGTAGTCTAGCCTTGTTTTGTGTCCCAGTGTGATGATTCTGGCTTTTATTCTCGAAAGCATCCCGTGATGCCACTCAGTAGTAGGTATTCTACTCCTTGGGTTCTGAACCCGAGATTCACTCTACCTACTTCATGTTGATAGTAATTGCTAGTGCCTTTAGGATATTAGTAACCTTTGCGATAGTCCTTGAAGTCCGTGGTATCTTCTTCTTCCAAATACCATGAACTACTTATGGCAGATGTTTATTGGATCAAAAAAAAATCACAATTAGAGTACTCTTGAGGAGTTCTCCATTCATAAATCATGACTCTGCCAGTTCTACCTTTCTGCATGGGTTATTCGGAAGAAATATGTTGAACTTGGTTCGACATACTAACCCATGTATCCACAACTCAGAAAGTTATATGTTCCTTTGAGTTGTTCTCTTTAGTTGCATTCTGACCCTCGTCTATCAATTGATAGCCAAGAGTATGCGTGCGTTCGTTTATCGATGCATATTACTCTTGTGGTCCGTCAAGCCATTCTATCGCAGAATGACTAGGAGAAACAAACTCCAGTACCTCATCCATATTTAGGATTGGGTCAAAGTAGTTGTGTTCCGCAGATCAAGATACAATCCAGCTTCTGGTCTGCTCTACCCTGAAGTATTACCTTCTTTATGACAGGAATTTCATGAGAATTGCACCACCTTTTGTGAATTCTTGACATAGTGATACTTCACGCCATCCTTTTTCATTCCTCGGTTCCGTGTTGTTGCAGCCGGAGTGCCGACAAGTGAATCATGATGTGTGAAATCAATACTCCTAGCAACTCCGTTGCTTGGTAGTTAAATGGACGATAACGTCATCCTTAGCGAGTTGACTATTGAATCATCACCCTAAGGTTGATTGTGCCACCTAGTCCATTTTCCTGGTGCACTCCTCGATTGATGAGATAGGATTTGTTAAGTCCTCACTCATTTGATCATACCGTCTTGCCCTCAAAAGCGAGATTGTTCTCGAGCTTAGTAACATACCGGTGGTTCGTGATTTTCTGAATGTCTTCTCGGAAGTATCACCAGGTCGTCACCTGACCGTTATGTTGAGCTCGTGATCAAGTTGGTTTCTTGTGAACCACCCTTTCTCCAAGAATCTGTGTTGGATATCCCGGAGCTAGTTGGTTAAGCTAGACAACAACTTGGAGAGTTGGAAGATAAAAGCTTGCCTAACTTAGTTCATTTTTCAAAAGGATATTCTTGTGTAATGTGTGTTGAAGAAAGATGATATCTTCATCGATTGGTCCCTGTGATCAGTTGCTGGACCTATTGTCTTATCAATCCTTTGATTTGAGTGTGGGCTATCGTCAAATCAAATCAGTACCAACGATGCTCGTAATGTTGTCTTATTCGTGGTGGATCCCTCGAGCATACACCATTACATCTTTGGTCTGACCAATACTATCACCTTGATCACATAGTTATGGAATTCCATCTCCATGGGAATCTGGATGAATTGTTGCTGAGCCCATTGACAACATCCTTGTCTTCTCCATAATTTTGCTGAACATTAAGCTAGTGTTGGAAACTTTTGAAAGCATTTGTTCATGCTAGCTCATGAAGCATATGTTTGGATGAAGGTAGTGACTTCCTTTAATTCATGTGCATCTGATGCAAGTTGCCGCCGTGGATTCGAGAAAGTCAATGTTGCTTTCTTTGGAATCATCCCAAATCAGTCATGCATACGTGCGAAAGTATTCTGTGGTTCGGAGACTTGCAACCTCCATTCCATATGTGTTCCGTAGCACCCCAAGCCACTGACTGATTTGTTCGAGAAAAGGAGTTAAGTGTTAATCCATGGTAATGCACAAGACTTCGATACCCTCGTTGATGGTTCCCCTCCTGAACTCGGTAGTGTTTTATTGTAAGACTACCATGAGGGCATGCTTGTCTGGGACAACGTGTTCACATGTTTGTAGCAGAATCAGCTCATGTTTTGGAGCTTGCTATCGTAATTCATCTCCCGAGAATCCCGCAACGTCACCTCGTCGATTTGTGTTGCAAACTTTCATTTTCTTCCTAAGACTCGATGAGCCTGGAATATCCTAACACCAACCAGAGCTGAATCTCAGGCAGATATGATGGTTGGAACATTTCCCTAAGAACTATAATATTGGTCTCTCGATAACCGGTAAGGTGGATGTCGTGGCCAACACACCCATCCGGTAGACCTGTTATTATAATATCTTGATTGAGGAAGTTGGCCACCCCCCCCTAGGGATTTCGTAGGATTTACTCCCTAGTTGCCCCTATGGATTTTTATGTTCCCGAAGTCTGACCTTTTACTTGATGTTTTAGATATCAAACCATATCTATGAATGGGTTATACTAGCACATCAAGGAGAACATTAGAAGCGGAGTGCTAAATGTCTCTCGGTCGATCATCCAGATTTTATTTGCTTAACCTCGCTAAGGTGAAATCTGAGAAAGTGTTATCTTCCTTTGCATCTGCATCATCTATCATCATTCATCGTGGTAGCAAGTTGTGTTGCCAGGATCCTTGACACGGATGTTGGTAAAACCTTGATGATTATGGAATTGCTCAAGTTCTTGAGAGCACGCACAAGCGCTACGTCTTATCATCGGCACTAGCTGGGATTGCCCCAGATTCTTCGGTTATGCTATAACCACTCCAACAGTGAATTCACTCTTTATTGTTGGGTTCCTCCCCAGTTACCAGAATCATTCCCAGCATTTGCATTTTGTTTCCAGCTTGCACCGCCAATGTGCCATTCTACCATGGGTCTCTTCCATTTCCGGTGATAAGAAAAATTCATTCATTACGTTGTCTTCAACAAGGTAATCCACATCATCCAAGTCTGAGTATACCATTCTACTGACCCCCTCCAAACGATCGCTCGAGAATTGTCTTAGGCTGGTTTAAAGAGTTTCAATGATCTTTGAATCAAAAGTAATTCTTTTTGCCACTTAAGGGGATGTATCTTCGAGTCACCTTCCCTAAGGTGTATCGTTATGGTATCATGGAAATTCAACTCCTCGCTACGTTGACAACCGATTACCACCTTAAGCGTGAAATTGTGGTCTACCTAGTGAACCTTCGTCATCTGCTTCACTCCATTCCTATGGATGTGTATCTCGTGTCTCAACTCGAGAGATGGTTCTATGTCTCATTCCGGGAGATAATCCTGAGTTGTTCGATCTTCGAGAAGACCGATCCTTCCAGAGTTTTCCTTTCCTCCTCTTGTCATGATTAGCTGGAGTTCTCAGAGCAAGACGACAAGACAAAGATGGTGTTCGAATCAACGTTTCTATGAAGTGCACCCTGGATCATGAAGATTATACTAGTTGCGTTTCCCCTTCATCCTACCCTACGCTTGAATCTCGAGACGAGATTCTTGTTTAGTGGGGGTGAGTTGTCACATCCCTAGCTTCAGGCATTGCTCTAGCCTAGCTTCATGTGAGCATTATGTTTAAATTCAAATGAAATTTGAATTGAGGAATTTTCAAAGCCTCAGAAACCTCTAAAAATAACCAACAATTAAATCTTCTCAAATGTGTCCAAGGAAATGTTCCTCTTAGTCTCTGAAAATATTGCAAGGAGGTAAAACTCAAAACAATATTTTTGGTATCTCAGAGTTAATTGTTTTGGGCCATTTGAATTAATCCAATAACTATTTGCTTTGGATTTATATTTAATATATATTAAATATGACTCCAATAATTCTGGAAGTTTGTGAGTGGCTTTGTATATATTTTGGCAAGCCACATAAAAATCTACAGAATTTATTTAAATGATTTAGTTGCTAAACTAAATCAAAACAAACTACAGAAAATAGAAAACAGTAAATAATAAAAAGAACACAGCTTACCTGGCCTCACCGTGCAGCCCACCAGAGCCGGCCCAGCTCCCCCAACCGGCCCAGCCCACCTCCTCCTCCTTTGTCCTCTTCCCCCTCTGCCAGGAGGACGAGCAGAGGCGAGGCGTGGCGCTCGCCGACGCTGCCCGGCCACCTCCTGCTTCCCCCCCCTAGCCACCTCCTGCTTCCTCCCTGGCCTCCCCAGCGACGCCCCGGACGACGCCACGCACCCCCTGCACCGCTCCCCTCTCCCCGTGCCCCTCTTCCCCCCCTGTTTGCCTCTCCCTCTCGCTCACTGAATGCGCCTGCCGCCACCGACGAGCACCACCGCAGCCACCGTCTCCCCCTCGACCCCTCGCCATGCTTGCGAGCTCCGCCTCGACCCCCTCCTTCCTCCCCACCGACCCGCGGCCCTCCGGAAGCCCCGCAACGCCGCCACCATCGCCGTTTCCGTCGCCGGCCACCGAAGTTCGCCGCGGTCAAATTCGCCGCCTCCGACGCCTCCCCGAGCTCCCCGAGGCCACCGTCGCAACCCCTGTGAGCTCCACTCCGTTTCCCCTCCTCCATTTTGTTCGTTCCCGTGCCGTAGCACCCCGGCCACATTCCCGAGCGCCGCCGTCCGCCATGGACGCCGGGCATGGCACTGACGTGCTGCTGCGGCCAGTCCGACGAGCCTAGCGTGCTTCTAGCTGCCCCAGGAGTCCGCATAGCCCCTCAGCCAGCCCCCTAGCGCCCCGTAACCCCGCTCCGCCCAAACCCGAGCTCCGGCAGCCGCCTCGGGCTCCATTCCGGCGAACCCCGGCCGCCCCGAGCGCAACCGACTCCACCAGGAGCTTCGGCTCGTCCCCAGCTCCTCCTAGATGCCCTCCGCGGCCCATTTGGTCGCCGGAGTGGCCAAAACCACTCTCGGCGCCGCGCTAATGGTCGCCGCCGGCGAAACTCCGGCAGGAGCCGACGTGGCCAGTCATTAGGGCCTAACTACCCCCGTTAACCACCCCCCTAGGCCACTGACAGTGGGCCCCAGGGCTTAGTCAGAGCTAACCAGCCCGGGTCAACGCGGGATTAGTCCCTGTGTCACTGACCAGTGGACCCCACTGGTCAGGTTTGACCCGGACCAGCCCCTGTTGACTATGCTGAGGTCAGCATGACCTAGTGCTGACGCAATAATTCCTTTCTGGAATTTAGATAATTATTAAATGATTTATAAATTCCAGAAAATTATATAAACTTCCAAAATTCATAGAAAATTAACCGTAACTCCAAATTTAATAAATTATATATGAAAAATCATCAGAAAAATTCAAGGAATCCATCTGTACCATTTTCATGCATGTTAGAACAACTTATAGATGCTGTTTAACACAAATCATACTAATGGCATTTAAATATCCACATATGGAGTTTGAATTTGAATCTTGGATTCAAACCAACTTCATTTAATCTGGTTTTAGGTGCATTAGCCCAAAACACATTCATATTGCCATGTCATAGCATGCATCATATTGTGCATTGCATTGATTGTGTTTCTTCTGTGTTTGCCGGTGTTGTTCCCCCTCGGTAGACGTTGTATCGACGATGTGATCGTTGACACTGATGAAGACTCAATGCTATCTTCAGAAGTGCCAGGCAAGCAAAACCCCCTTGTCCATTCCGATACAATCCTACTCTCTCGCTCCTGCTCTCTTTTACTGCATTAGGACAACAGCGACATATTTGTTACTTGCTGCGGTAGCTGAACCCCTTTATCCTCTGCATGACCTGTCATTGCCACAGTAATTAGATGAAACCCACTAGCATGAGTAGGAGTTGTTTGAGCCCTGTTGTGCCTACTCATTCATGCTTGTTTGTCATGCCTGCTACTGCTTAGAGTTGAGTCAGGTCTGATTCATCGGGGATGAATCAGAGGCGTGTGAACCTGTCCTACTGTATGTGAGCTAAGTGTGTGAACACAATTTGGTAAAGGTAGCGGTGAGAGGCCATGTAGGAGTACATGGTGGGTTGTCTCATTGCAGCCGTCCTCAGGAACTGAGTTCTGTGTTTGTGATCCATGATTCAGCTACTACCACGCATTGGGCCCGAAACCAATGGACCCTCTCGGCTTCTTGATCACCCTTGTCCTCTGTCCAGGAGTTGCGAGTAGTTTCTGGTGTTTGTAGTATGCTGGAGGCCGTGGGCAGCGCTGACCGTAGGGGTGGGCTGTGATGCGGTAGGCACGTGGCACGGTGTACCGGGCGCCCGTTTGGTGTCTCGGGAACCCTGTTCACATCGTTTGGGGCTGTGAGCGAAACTCCGGCCGGATCTCCTCATGGATGGAACCCGAATAGGCGATAAACCTGGACTAGAGACTTAGGTGATTAGGCAGGCCGTGGCCAACACCCACGTTGGGCTTCCGCTTGAAGGTTGCCGAGTACATGTCGTGTAAACGGCGGTAAGTGGTGAGAGCGTGTGTGAAGGAGTACACCCCTGCAGGGTTAATATGATCTATTCGAATAGCCGTGTCCGCGGTAAGGGACTTCTGGGTTGCTTATATCAGTTCATAGACAAGTGAAAGTGGATACCCTAAAATACGCAAGATAAGCGTGAGTGCTATGGATGGCGTTCTCGTAGGGAGACGGGAGCGGATCCATAGTGGTGTATTGCTATGGTGAATATGTGGACTCGTGTGCGCCACCTCAAAAAAAGTTACTCGCAGTCGTAGTTCAGGGTAGCCACCGAGTCAAAGCTGGCTTGCTGCAGCTAAACCCCACCATCCCTTTGTTGATAATGATGCATATGTAGATAGTTCTGATGTAAGTCTTGCTGGGTACATTTGTACTCACGTTTGCCTATTTTATGTTTTGCAGAGAGACTTCAGTCTCACTAGTAGTTCCGCTTGGACTTCGACGTTTAGCTTGATACCTCAGCTACGATCTTGTGCCCTCGGCAGGATCTGATAGATAGTCAGGCTTCTCAGCCTTTTTCATTTATAGATGTCTGTACTCAGACATGATAGTTTCCGCTTGTGCTTTGACTTGTATGCTCTGATTGTTGGGTCGTGAGACCCATGTTTGTAATATCTCGCTCCTCGGAGCCTATTGAATAAACTACTTGAGTCGTAGAGTCATTTTGTGATGCCATGTTGTATTGCACATATCGAGCATATTGTGTGTATGTTATTGAAATGCTTGGTATGTGTGGGATCTGACCATCTGGTTGTTTATCTTTAGTAGCCTCTCTTACGGGGAAATGTCTCCTAGTGTTTCCACCGAGCCATGGTAGCTTGCTACTGCTCCGGAACACTTAGGCTGGCCGGCATGTGTCCTTCTTCGTTCCTGTGTCTGTCCCTTCGGGGAAATGTCACGCGATGAATACCGGAGTCCTGTTAGCCTGCTACAGCCCGGTTCACCGGAGTCCTGCTAGCCCAGTGCTACAGCCTGGATTCACTCGCTGATGACCGACACGTTCGATGCTGGGTCATGGATGCCTGTCCCTGTAAGTCTGTGCCACTTTGGGTTTACGACTAGTCATGTCAGCCCGGGCTCTTTATCATATGGATGCTAGCGACACTATCATATACGTGAGCCAAAAGGCGCAAACGGTCCCGGGCAAAGGTAAGGCGACACCCGTGGGAATACCGTGCGTGAGGCCGCAAAGTGATATGAGGTGTTACATGCTAGACCTATGTGGCATCGAGTCGGGGTCCTGACACGGAGTGATAACTTATCTCGGAGTGGTGATCAGAGTCGGAGCCGGATACCCATTCACCAACATGAGCTTGATGTCTTCCTTTTGTGTAGCTCGTTGATGACTTGTCCTTCCTTTCTGAATCCTTGCTTCTTCGAGAGGTTCTTCGCTCATAGCGATCATCTCTACTCCTTCTCTCTCTTGGAGGTGATTCTTCCCTTTTGCCTCTCCTTTTAGGTGAGTCTTCTTTTATTTTGTAGGGAGCCGTACACTCATTGCATTAGTGTTTGAGTCTTCCACAATTGTAGCAATTTCACTCATGACATGAAGATTTTTGTCATTGTAGGACCTTGACTTGGAACTTCTTTCCTAGCTTCTACTCTTGTAGAATTTGTTGAAGTTTTTCACCATTAAGTTCAATTCTTCATTGAAGGCTTGTTTCTCATTTGATGATGTAGGAGCATCACATGAGGCTTTATAAGCACCACTAGACTTGTTGTGAAGCTCTTATTTATCCTTGAGCAACAATTCTTCTAATGACTTCAGTTGGCTTGAGATCTTTGTAGTCTGGCATCATTTGGATCAAAGTGCACACGGTATCATATTTTCCATCCAAGGCTCTCAAGATCTTTTTGATGGTGAATTTGTGGGTCATATCTTCACTTCCTAAGCCGGCAATCTCATTTGTGATGAGAGCAAGCCTAGATTACATTTCAGCGACACCTTCACCGTCCTTCATTTTGAACTTGTCAAGTTGACTTTGAAGCAAATCCAACATGGATTCCTTGGTGGAGTCGGTACCTTTGTGCATATCAATCAAAGTATCCAAAATTTCCTTTGCATTCTTAAGACGGCTGATTTTGTTGAATTCTTCGGGGCACAATTCATTGAAGAGGATATCGCAAGCTTGAGCATTGTATTGCAACATCTTCAATTCTTCTTTGGTAGCTTCACGATTTGGTTATCTCTCATCGAAGAATTCACCTTGCAAACCAATACACACAATAGCCCAAACGGGCGGGTTGTGTCCAAGAATATGCATTTTCATCTTAGGTTTCCAACTAGCAAAATTAGTACCATCAAAGTAAGGACCTCTACTGTGGTAATTTCCCTCACTAGACGCCATACTCCTAGGTTGTGAAACCAAGGCTATGATCACGAAAGCAATGGAAATCAAGGAAAATGGAGACCAAAGTTGTGATACCACTTGTAGGATCAAAAGTATGTCTAGAGGGGGGTGATTAGACTACTTGACCAAATAAAAACTTAACCTTTTCCCAATTTTAATTCTTAGCAGATTTTAGCAACTGAGCACAAGTCAAGCAATCTCAACACAATTCAAGCACGCACGCAAAGAGTATATGAGCAACGGAAAGTAAAGCATGTAACTTGCAAGAAATAAAATGGAAGGAGTTTGGAGGGAGCAAACACAATGTTGACACGAAGATTTTTGGCATGGTTCTGATAGGTGGTGCTATCATACATCCACGTTGATGGGGACTTCAACCCACGAAGGGTAACAGTTGCGCGAGTCCACGGAGGGCTCCACCTATCAAGGGTCCACGAAGAAGCAACCTTGTCTATCCCACCATGGCCATCGCCCATGAAGGACTTGCCTCACTAGGGTAGATCTTCATGAAGTAGGCGATCTCCTTACCCTTACAAACTCAATGGTTCAACTCCACAATCTTGAAGGAGGGTCCAAAGTGACACCTAACCAATCTAGGAGATACCACTCTCCAAAAGGTAATAGATGGTGTGTTGATGATGAACTCCTTGCTCTTATGCTTCAAATGATAGTCTCCCCAACACTCAACTCTCTTTCACAGATTTGGCTATGGTGCATAGATGATTTGAGTGGAAAGCAACTTGGGGAAGGCTAGAGATCAAGATTCTTGTCACCGGATTGGAATATCTTGGTCTCAACACATGAGTAGGTGGTTCTCCCTCAGAAAATGAATGCTGGAAGTGTAGGCACGTTCTAATGGATCTCTCCTTGAATGAACAATGGGTGGAGGGGTATATATAGCCTCCACACAAAATCTAACTGTTACACACAGATTCCCAAACTCGATGAGACCGAATAGTAAAACGGGTCAGACCGATTCAGGTAAAAATATGAACGTTAGGCTTTTTGGTGAGACCGACATAGTCTACGCGGTGGGACCAATATGATAGGGTTAGAGCATGACGTAATCTCGGTGTGAACGATCACATGAACTCGGTGGGACCGATTTCAGTAATGAGCACATAGGGAATTGGTCAGGCAAATTCGGTGGGACCAATTTGCTCGCTTCGGTGAGATCGAAGTGTTACGAAGAGGAAATAGGGGGTTTGCATTGCAGACTCGGTGGGAGCTATTTGCTCATTACAGTGGAACCGAAATGTTACAAAAAGGAATTAGTGAGTTTACAATCCCATATCGGTGAGACCGAGATCCCTATCGGTGAAACCGAAGTGACTAGGGTTTGTGGTAGTGGCTATGTCAAATGAAACTCGATGGCGCCGGATAGATCAAATCGGTGGGGCCGAGTTTGACTTTAGGTTTTGGACATATGTGGAAATGATAAAGTGGTTGAGGGTTTTGGAGCATATCACTAAGCATTTTGAGCAAGTAAGCCATTAAGCAACACATCATCCCCTTTTAATAGTATTGGCTTTCCTATTGACTCAAAGTGATCTTGGATCACTTAAATAAAAATGTAGAGTCCTGAGCTTGTTGCCAATATGTGTCCTTAGCATTTTGAGGTGTCCACATCTCTAGTCCATGCCATGCTAATCATTGAACTTTCTGAAATGATCATCTTGAAAGAGCATTAGTTCAAGGAGCTATATGTTGTTAAGAATTACCAAAACCACCCAGGGATTAGTTGCACTTTAAAGTTGTGCTCTCTAGTAACTTCGGTGTCCGTCCTGCATACCCCCCGTTCATGATACTTCTTTGCAATAGTTTCTTTGTGCGGTGTCACAAAAGGATCTACCTGGTCTAGGTATTGTAGCACTACCAAGTTTGCTCTGTCAAAGTCATTGCGTCCATTTGGGTAGGCCACATGCAGTTCCCTGCGACCGTTGGAGTGACCTTCTCCTTCTAGCCTACCAACATGCTTCTTAATGGGCGGACGGTCTGCACCATATAGAAAATTCTTGCATAAAGAGATGCACTCTTGTGTGAGATAGCTCTAGACGATGCTTCCATCCAGACGGGAGATGTTACGAACGAATCCTTTGATGATCCCATTCATCCTCTCGAATGTCATCATGTGTCGGTGTACTAGAGTAGGGGTACCCTAGTATCCCGAACTTGTGCATGGGCAGTTGCAGCGCCCCGCGGCAAGGCTTGCCGGGTGACCGCCAAGGTCCTCCGTGGTTCCTTTGGAGCCATTCAAGAACAAAGTATTTAGGCCAAGAAGACAAGGCCCCGGCAAGAGGAGCTTGCCGGGAAGGCCAACCAAGGCATCGCAAGGAACTTGCCGCGACGCGCCGCGCGTCCCGGCAAGGCCCGCTGAGCAACAAGCTTCCGGGCGCGGCAAGACAACGACCGCGGCAAGCGACCACTCTGTACCCATGCTCCAGCACATCCACCAATGTGTCGCCCTGGGGCCTTTCCAGGCGCGCGTGGCGAGAGGCTGTGCAGCCAGCGGTGCGCGGTGGCATGCGACGCTGACAAGATTGCCATCGTGGCAAGCGGTGGCGCCCCTGACGGTCCTTTTCTGCACTGTTAGGGCGACGCGGACGGGCATTTAATGCCCTTGTCCCTTGCCGTCAGGGTTAGGTAGGATGTACTGTGCAAGTAACTATACCAACCACCCCTCTTCTTTTCCATTCTTGCCCTTGTCTATGTTGCCACCTGTCAGTGACCCCTTGAGCATATAAAAGGAGGCCCATGCGCAATGTAGGGTGGGTGGGAAGGCCAAAAAAAACACTCACGCTCGGTCTCGTTAGCAGCCCGTGTGTACTGTAGCACTTGGCGCTCCCGAGCAAGAACGCAATACAATCAGACAAGCAGCAGGAGGAGTGTTATCTCTCCGGAGAGCTCCCAAGCTGGGTAAACTGCTCGTGTGTTTCGCCTCGATCTGCTCTTCGTGCGATCTCCGGCCCCCGCCGAACCGAAAGGGGCTCGGTCCGCCGGTCCCCATAGGTGTTCGTGGATCAGCTTCCCCGACATCTTTGGCGCGCCAGGTAGGGGGCGTCGAGGTTGTGTGAAACTGATCCGGCGTTCACACGAGCCAAATCTTCTTCTTCATCGACATGCCACCGAAGAAGAAGACTTCGGCGGCAGCTGCTCCGTCCATGTCGATCCCACCACCACCGGAGCAAACGAGTGGTGGGGTAGACGCTGGCGGAAGAACGGACATCGATGAGGGAGCTCACGGCGCTACCAGGTCCAAGGACAAGGCTGCGCAGACCTCGGCGTCTGTACATGTTCCGCGCCCATCTCAGGAGGCGCAGGACCGACAGCGTCATGGTACTCGCAGTACCATACGTTTGTTGGGCCAAGATCGAGCTGGTGGATCTCGGGGTGCTCAAGACCAGCATGCACGCCAACATGCTGGCACGAGCGAGGCACGGTCGCCCGGACGGGATACTGCTCCTTCTAACGTAGTTAGAAGTCCGAGCATCTCCCGCTCCTCGCACCATTCGCCACTGCCTCCCACCACTCCGGCAGAAGCTTTGGCGCGAGCTCAACTGCTCCTGGATTACCCTCCGACGGAAGACAAGATCGACGGATGGAGGGCCACCATTCAAAGTCTCATCGGCTTCGCCAATGGCGACACTCCGCGGCAGCCAAGTACATCGAGGCCGTGGCAAGACTGCCACGCACGAGCCGATGGCGACGAAACCGGTAAGGGTGCAACCACCATGCACTCTCCACCCCGAAGGCCAAGATCGCCGACTCGCCGGATCCACCTCGACAACGACTCCACTGCATCATCGGATCCACGAGCTCGTCTCGATCAGCGCCAAGTTCTTCACGAACGACAGCAAGAAGACGCTCGCACTCGCATCGAGCACCAAAGAGAAGCGCGACATCAATCCGACCAGCGCGCTGGGCCCTCTGTCGACATGCATGCGCTAGGGGAACTAGGCGACTTGCCGTACGCGGTAGGTTGCCCTGTGTTCACTCGTGAGCTGCGGCAAGTCCAGTGGCCCAACACGAAGAATTTCAAGCCAGACGTGCCAGAGAAGTACGACGGCAAGTCGCATGCGTTGGAGTTCCTCAGCATCTACACCATCCCAGTGCAAGCTGCTGGGGGACGGGACGACAAGATCCTTGCCAACTACTTCCCGCTGGTGCTCAAACCCAACGTCAGATCCTGGCTCATGCACTTGCCGGACAACTCCATATCCTCTTGGGCAGATCTATGCCATCAGTTTGTCGGCGCCTTTACAGGCGGCCACAAGCCTCATGGCCAAGAGAGTGATCTTCATCTGCTTGCCCAGAAGGAAGGAGAACCCCTGCGCAAGTACATTCAAAGATTCAGCCGCGTGCAGCACAACATCCCAGATGTCCACCCTGCCGCGGTAATCAGCGCGTTCCATCAGAACGTGCGAAACCGCAGGATGAGGGAGGAGATGGCGATGTGCAAGATCAGAGACGTCAGTGAGCTATATGCCCTGGCCGACAAGTGTGCACGTGCTGAGGAAGGGAGGAAACTCCCCGGAGAGAATATAGGAGCAGGAGGATCTGATAGTGAGGAGACTGCCTCGGCAAAGAGAAGCCGGCGGCGGAACAACAGGAAGAAGAAAGGCAAAGATGTGCTAGTCGTTGAGCAGTCCGGCAAGAAAGCCAAAGCTGGTAGCTCCGGCAAGGAGATTGCCGCAGGCACCAACCACCAGGCTGTGGCGGTCGCCGACAAGCAGGACAGCACCAACAAGCAGTACTGCAAGATCCACCGCACCAAGGGCCATGTCCTCCAGAGCTGCAAGAAGGTCGAGCAGCTTGTAAAGCAGCAAAAGGTTGAATACGAGCGACGCGACAAGGAGAAAGCCCAGGAAGGTGCTGGAGGAGCCAGCAAGAAACGTCCCGGCCGAGGAGGACGCCGCGGCAAGGCCAAGCAGCGGCAAGGAGACAGACCTCCCCGCGGCCGCGACAAGGATGAAGATGACGACGCCAATGAAGATATGGATGATGACGAGATCGATGAGCAGGAGTTCCAGAAAGCCACAGAGGTCCTGTGCGTTGATGGTGGTGCTTCTCTGCATACTTCACACCGCCAGCTCAAGCAGCGGGTGCGGGAAGTCAATGCAGCAGAACCATCCGTCGAGTCACGCAAGCCTCTGAAATGGTCCAGCACGCCTATCATCTTTGATATTGAAGACCACCCTGATCGCGTAACTGCGGTCGGGTCCTTACCGATGTTAGTTTCACCAACTATCTGCAACCTCAAGGTCACTAAGATGCTAGTTGACGGCGGGGCCGTCTTGAACTTGATTTCCTCCGCGGTACTCCAAAAACTCCTGATCCCTGATAGCGAGCTCGAAGAGACCGGCACATTCCAAGGAATCAATCCGGGAAGGAGCAGGCCGAAGGGAAAGATCACGTTGCCGGTAACATTTGGCAGCGAGTTGAACTTCAGGACTGAGAGGGTCACTTTTGATGTTGCTGATTTTCCATTACCTTACAATGGGATACTCGGCCGTCCAGCACTCGCCAAATTCATGGCAGCCTCTCACTATGCATACAACGTACTGAAGATGCCAGGCCCGATAAGTGTCATCTCTGTCCGTGGTGACAAGAAGGATGCTCTTATCTGCGCCGACAAGATCTACCGGGAAGAAGCAGCCGCAGCAGATCGCAAGTCACTTGCCGCTGAAGCTCCCGGGGCGAAGAAGAAGACCAAGTCTGGCAAGAGTTCTGATGCCCACTCCGGCAAGCGCACCTCTTCGGAGTGCTGCACTACCGTCAAGGACGCACCATCGAGCTCCACCGGCAAGTGTAAGAATACAATGGTAGCTCCACCAGAGACTAAGAAGGTGTCCGCCAGGGAGGACGGCACTGGTGGTACCTTCACCATCAGTGCCACTCTCGACCCTAAATAGGAAAGCGCACTCGTTGCTTTCCTGCGGGCGAACATTGACGTGTTTGCGTGGCAACCGTCTGACATCCCTGGTGTTCCCAGGAAAGTAATCGAGCACCATCTTGCCGTCTGTCCTCATGCGCGGCCCGTCAAACAGGAAGTCAGAAAACAGGCAGTGGAGCGCCAAGAATTCATTGCAGAAGAGATCAAGAAATTGGAAGCAGCAGGCCTTGTCAGAGGAGTGCTCCATCCTACGTGGTTGGCCAACCCTGTAGTCGTGCGCAAGGCAAACGGGAAATGGAGGCTTTGTATCGACTTTACCGATGTCAATAAAGCTTGTCCCAAAGACCCATTTCCCTTGCCGCGCATCGACCAGATTGTTGACTCCATGGCTGCATGTGACTTGCTTTAATTTCTTGATGCATACTCAAGATACCATCAGATCTTCATGGCAGAAGAGGATGAGGAGAAGACCGCATTCATCACCCCATGTGGCACATACTGTTTCGTACGGATGCCCTTTGATTTAAAGAATGGTGGTTCAACATTTGCAAGGGTAGTCCATCATGCTTTTGAGCCACAGACGCACAGAAACGTGGAAGCCTACATGGATGACATAGTGGTCAAGAGCAAGGACAAGGCGACTCTGATTCAAGATTTAGACGAAACCTTTGCAAATCTGTGCAAGATCAACCTCAAGCTGAACCCCGAGAAGTGTGTGTTTGGAGTCCCCTCCGGCAAGCTTCTCGGGTTCTTCGTGTCTCGGCGGGGAATTGAAGCCAATCCCGACAAGATCAAGGCCATTGAGCAGATTGAAGCACCAAAGCGCGTCAAGGATGTATGAAGGCTTGCCGGTTGCGTAGCTGCTCTCAGCAGGTTTATCTCTAGGTCTGCTGAGCGCGCCCTGCCATTTTTCAAAATTTTAAAAAAGGCAGGTCCAATGAAACGGACTCCGGAGGCGGAGGCTGCGCTACAGGACTTAAAGAGATACCTGTCCTCCACTCCAACACTTGTCGCACCTAAGCCACAAGAGAAGTTGCTGCTATATATAGCGACAACCAATCAAGTGGTTAGTGCTGCGTTAGTAGCAGAGAGGGAGGCGGATGATGAGCTAGCAACCATGGCAGATGCATCCAGCGACAAGCAGGGGACTTCACCGGCAAGCTCAGGTCCCGACAAAGATGGATCTGCGCAGGAGCATGAGAAGATGCAGAAAAGGATGGTGCAGCGCCTAGTTTACTTTGTCAGTTCCCTTCTGCAGGGGGCTAGGTCAAGGTACTCTGGTGTATAGAAATTGCTTTTCGGCCTTCTCATGGCCTCGAGAAAGCTGCGCCATTACTTCCAAGCACATGAGATCATAGTCATCACTCGTTTTCCGCTGAAGAAGATATTGCAGAATCCAGAAGCAACAGGTAGGATTGTCGAGTGGGCACTGGAACTGTCTTGCTTTGGCTTTAAGTTTGAAAGCACTTCAACTATCCAAAGTAGGGCACTGGCAGAGTTCATAGCAGAATGGACGCCAACACAAGATGAAGACATTCCAGAGACGAGCATCCCCGTCAAGGGAGCAAGCAAAGAGTGGCTGATGTACTTTGATGGTGCTTTCTCGCTGCAAGGCGCCGGTGCAGGCGTACTGCTTGTCGCACCCACCGGAGAGCACCTCAAGTACGTAGTCCAGATGCACTTTCCCAAGGAGCAAGCAACGAACAATACTGCAGAGTATGAAGGTTTGCTTGCCGGTCTCAGGATCACAGCAGACCTTGGGATCAAGAAGCTCATTGTCAGGGGTGACTCACAGCTTGTCGTCCGCCAAGTGAACAAGAATTATCAGAGTCCGTTGATGGAAGCTTACGTTGATGAAGTGAGAAAGCTAGAAGGGCGCTTTGACGGCCTACAGATGGAACATGTTCCAAGAGCTCAGAATGACATCGCCGATGGCCTGTCGAAGTGCGCTGCACTTAAGTTACCTGTGGAACCAGGGATCTTTGTGCTCAAGCTGACTCAACCATCCGTAACGCCATCAACTGGGCAGAGCAAGAAGAGGAAGTTGATTTCTGGTGACTATTTTCCGGCAGAGCTCCCCGAAGCCGCCGTCAAGAAGGTCCCTAAAATCAACACCAAGGATGCTGAGGAGCAGTCTGCTCCGGCAAGCCTTAGGGTTTGTTCCGTTGAAGCAGACGCTCCCGACAAGTTTTGCTCCGGCAAGCTTGTCGGGGAATGTCAAGCTCCGGCCGAGCCACAAGTTCTCGCCGTAGAAGCAGATGTTCCCGCAGCAGCAGATGTGCCTTTAGTCCTTGTTGTAGAGCCGCAAGCTCCAACATGGGCACAGCACATTGTCCATTTCCTTCAGACAGGAGAACTTCCCGAAGAGCAAGAAGAAGCGGAAAGAGTAGCCCGGCAGTCAAGTATGTACCAGTTTGTCGACAACACACTGTACAGAAGAAGACTCAACGGCGTGAAATTGAAGTGTATTCGCCAGGAAGAAGGACAAGAGCTGTTGGCGGAGATACATGGAGGCATATGTGGTCACCACATTAGCGCAAGGGCACTTGCCGGCAAAGCATTCCGGCAAGGTTTCTTTTGGCCGACAGCCCTCCAGGATGCAACTGCACAAGTAACCAAGTGTGAAGCGTGCCAGTTCCATTCCAAGCAGATACACCAGCCAGCTCAAGCTCTCCAGACGATCCCTTTATCCTGGCCATTTTCGGTCTGGGGGCTCGACATCCTCGGCCCCTTTCCCCGAGCTGTCGGGGGCTTTGAGTACTTGTACGTTGCAATCAACAAGTTCACAAAGTGGCCAGAAGTGGAAGCAGTGAGGAAGGTGACAGCACAGTCAGCAGTCAAGTTCTTCAAGTCGATTGTTTGCCGCTTCGGGATCCCTAACAGGATCATCACCGACAATGGCACGCAATTCATGAGCCGCACCTTCATGCAGTACGTCCAAGATCTTGGTGCCAAGGTCTGCTTCGCTTCTCTTGCTCATCCGAGAAGCAACGGTCAAGCGGAGAGGGCAAATGCTGAAGTGCTGCGCGGGCTCAAGACCAGAACTTTCGACAGGCTGCACAAGTGCGGAAATAACTGGATCGAGGAGCTGCCGGTGGTTCTTTGGTCGATCATGACGACACCAAATCGAGCCACTGGCCAGACACCTTTCGCTCTAGTCTATGGAGCAGAGGCAGTTCTCCCCACGGAACTCGTATACAGGTCACCTCGAGTGCTCGCTTATGATGAGCTTGAGCAAGAGCAACTGCGACAAGATGACGCGCTGCTCCTTGAGGAGGACCGTCTTCAGGCTGCTGTACGAGCTGCTCGATACCAGCAAGCTTGGCGCCGCTACCATAGCCGCAAAGTTAATGCCAGAAGTTTCGAGGAAGGCGACCTTGTTCTTCGGCGCGTTCAGTCCGCCAAGAATTCCAACAAGTTGACGCCAAAGTGGGAAGGCCCTTATCGGGTGAAACGAGTCACTAGGCCTGGCGCTGTCCGCCTTGAGATCGAAGATGGCATTCCGGTGAGCAACTCCTGGAACATTGAGCATCTTCGTAAGTTTTACCCATAGGGCGCGGTTGCCGGAACCTGTTCCGGCAACCACCTTTTGTGCAAGTCTTGCTGATGTTGCATGTAATCCTTTGTACAAAGCCGAGCGCAGACCCCGTGCATAAGTAAAACTCATGTGCTCCGCACATCTTGTCAATATCATGCTATCTACTTTATTTTTGCATGCCTTATCTGACACTTTGAGCAGCACCTACCCCCGGTAAGCAATAACGAGCCAGAAGGCACCATATCTTTATTTTCTCTTCTTTCTTTTTCTTAAAAAGGAAAGGAAGGTTCCCTCGCACACAAGTTTGCCGAGGGAAAAGGAGAAGATAATGGTGTGGACCAGGCATCATTCAAGGAAGTTTCGCCTTACCGGAAAGAAAACGACAGAAAAGCTAAGTAGCTAAGTTGCCAAAGTTTGAGCAATCAGTTTTAAATTTTTAAGTTATCTTCCTCGAACGACCGTACTTTGTATGGAAAACCTGTGCGCGGAGGAACCAACTTGTAGCTAGTTGCGCCCTTACTTTGTTTCGAGTCCGCTCAACAACTTAAGTGAGCTGCGACTAGTTGCGACAAGGTTTCTTGTCGGAAGCGGCACTGCCAGCAGGCTGCTGATGTCCCGCACTCAGCGCTCGCGGCCCAGGTGCCTGCACCGACAAGTTCCCTAAAAGCGTAGGGCAAAAACATACAAAGGAAGGAATCAAGTAAAGGAAATAACATAGCAAATTTCTACCCAAAACAGAGTTATATTACAAGATAGCTTGTCGCAGCTCTAATAGATTGTTTTCATAACATGACCAGCAGCGACAAGAAAAAGAGAAAATGGGCGGCTTAATCTACGCGATCGCCCTCAACCCTCTTAATGCTGCTCACCTTGTCCACAATTGGTGCGACAAGGGCCTTGAGCGCTTCTAGGTCAGCATCCGGCGGCAGGGACTTGAGGACGTTGGTGAAGTTGAGGCCTGGGTTGCGGAAGGCCACCTTCATCAGCACCTTCTGGAGAGCTCCTGCGCAGATCTTGCGCGACTCGTCGGCCAGCTGCTTTGGGATCTTCTCCCGGAGTCACTGGAGGGCCATCGCCACACCTTTGAAGAACAAGCGAGCTTGGCGCTGGGTTGGAGGTGCTTGTCGGAGGAGTACCCGAGATCCTCCATCCCCAGCTACGCCAGCTCCCCGTCGATGGCGGCGGCAAGATCCACACGACCCTCGGTCCAGTGCTCCACAGTCTCCCTGAAAGCATCGTGGGCGGCAGCAACACTCGCCAGCAGCGCCTCGTCGGCCTTGATCTTCTCCGACAAGGCCACCTCCCGCTGCCTGGCGCCGTCCAGCGTCTGAGTCAAAGTAGCCAACTTCAACTCGAGATCTGCATTGGAATCCTTGGCGGCGCTGAGCTCCTTGCTCCTCTCAGCGAGAAGACCCTGCAGCTCACCATGAGCGGCAGCATCCTTCTTGCACTCACGCTTGAGCGCGGCAAGCTCCTCGCCGCTCGCCCTGAGATCGGCTTCCAGTTGCGCCACCTTCGTTTCCAGCTCCTTCTTGGCGGCCTCGGTAGCTTCGGCAGCATCCCTTGCTTCTTTCAGAGCCCCGCCAATTGCTTGCTCGCGCGCGGCAAGCTCCTCCTCATGGCTGTTAAGGTTGACTTTGCGCTGCGCTAATTCTCCTTCCTGCGCAAATAGATTTTCAGCGACAAGCCGTTGCTTCTCTTCAACTTCAGCCTTCGCGAGGAGGAAGGCTTTCCGCCCCTTGAGAAGTTGCTCCCGCTCCTCCGCCAGGGACCGGAGGGCTTCCTGCCTGAGACCCCGGAGCTCCTCCGCGTGCTTCTCGATGTCCAATCCCGCCTTTGTGACAAGTGCTTCTCGGGATGCCAGCTTGGCTTGTCGGGCGCGGTAGAGCAACAACAGCTTCTGCAGCAGCCGTTCCTCCTCAGGCTCGTCGCTGCTGCTGCTTGGCGCATCGACCAACGTCAGCCCAGCAGAGGCGAGCACCTCTCCATCCAGAACCTCTCCTTCGACCAGCGCCCTGGACCTTGACGCCCACGGGAGCTTGATGAAGATGCCATCGCCGACCCTCAAGTAGGCGCCGGGCTGGGGCTCTTCGGAGCCTGGCTCTGCGGCAGCGGTGGAGGGATCGGCGGTCGGCGCAGTGCCTGCGCTCCAGCGGCCTCGGGGCCGTCAGTGCGATTGCCGGATCCCTCGCCAGCTTTTGCGGCGGCAGCCTTGGCGGCCTGTTCGCCGGCGGGATCATCAGCGCCGGCTTCTCCTTCGGTGGCAACGGCGTCGTTGGCATTGCTGCGCGCGTTCTCCTTAGCGTTCTCCTCGCCAGCGGCCTCGGTATCCATTGGCTCTGCGGCAGATGGATCTGACGAATGGAAAAAGGAGAAAAGTCAAGCAAATACTCAGAAAGAAAATCAGAAGAAGAAGAACCCAAGGGAAGTTTTCAAACAAAAGGGTTACCTGCCCTGGGATCTGCAGTCGTGGTCTCAACCACCGGAGGATCACTGGTGCTGCCCTTTGCCGGAGAACTGTCCCTTGCCGGGGAGCAGTCCCTTGCCGGAGAATGCTCCCTTGCCGGAGAACGCTCCCTTGCCGGGGAAGCCTCCCTTGGCGGTGTAGTCGAAGCAGAAGGCATTTCAGGAGCAGCTTCCGGGCACTCCTGGTGAGGCTGCTCTGCTCCTACACAAACCAACAGTCAGATATAAGCAAAGAGAGAGCACCCATGCACGCTTGATAGCATGAAGTAAACCATATACTTACGTGGAGGGCTGCGCTGGGGGCTGCTTTGAGGAATGGATGCCGGGTCCGACAAGGTGGTCTCGGACATGTCCTCTGCCGTTGCGGTGGGGTCGTCCTCGATGACAATCACCGGAGCCTTGGCTCTCTTCGCCGCTCTCGGGGCCAGCGTCCTGAAAAGGAATAGGTTCAGAGTAAAAGCAAGTCAGATACAAGACAAAGCAACAGAATCGAAGAACTACAAGAATAGCAAGGAATCTTACTCTTCTTCTTCCTCGTCGGAGCTGAGCGCAGAGAGATCAAAGTCCGGCTCGCCTCCGGTGCAACGAGGCGTAGGAGTAGGTTCCCTTGCCCGCTTCACAGGAGCAGTAGCAGCGGACTGGGAAGACCCCGCTCCAGTTGCCGCAGCGGCGCGAGGCGCTCCCGCGGCAATGGTGCTTGCCACGGTAGAGCGTGTTGCGCGGCTCGGCGGCTGTTGGCTCGTCTCCCGCCCCCCTATGTCCGCGGCCTTGCGGAGACGCCTTCTTGGCGGGGCTGGGGGCTCCGCCTCCGGCAGGCTGTCTTAAGGTTCGGGCCCGACGAGCTCTCCCTCGCCGGGCTCACTCGGCTCAGCTTCAGGCCCGGCAAGCTCTTCCTCGCCGGTGAACTCCTCGCGCTCTGCATGGCTTGCCGCCTCTGCTGCCTCTGCCTCCTCCACGGTGAACCTAAACTCACCCGTGGCACCGGCTGCCGCCGCTTCCTCCAGCCTGGTGGCGATGTGTTGCATCTCATCATCGGTGGTGTCGCGGGTGAGGCTCTTCTGTTCATCAGCGCGGACCAGCACTTCTACCAAGCCGTCAAAGAAATCCCGCATGACGTCATCTGTGGGCTCTTGCCAAGTCGGGACGATGCCGTGCGATTTGCACAGCGGCATCATTGCGCAAATGCGATCGAGCGAAGAGTTGTTGCACAACGGAACGACCCTCCTCGGCAACATGAATGGATGTTGAGGATCGCGCTTGAACAGCTCCAGGAGCATCGCATCCAGCTCCAGGACGGTGAAGTCGAAGTTGAGGCCCGGGCGCAGCCTCATGATATCCGCCGAGTTCTGAAACTCCCAGGCGGGTCTCCTCCTCTTCTGCAGGGGGGCGATGCGACGGCGAAGAAAATCTGCGCCAACGGCGCCTACGGTGAGCCCGGCAAGCCTGAGGCGTAGGATCCGGGTGACGGCAATCTTCAGCCTGTCGTCTTCCGGGGCCACGTTACTCCAGTCATTGCCACGCACTGTTGGGGCTTGGCGTAGGGCAGTAAATGGCTGCGGGTTCTCCTCGACAATCCAGCACCACTCTACTCTCCATTCGTCCCACTTGCTGCGGAGCTCTCCCTCCAGATAAGCTTCCTTCTTGCCGATTCTCGAGATCCAGGCGATCCCGCCGGCAAGAGGCTCTCCTCTCTCGACTCGGGGCATAAAGAAGTGGCGAAAAAGGGCTACGTTTGGATGGACTCCGACAAAGTTTTCGCAGAGATGTGCGAAAACTGCCATGGTCAGAACAGCGTTGGGGGTGAAGTCAAGGAGGCGGAATCCGTAGGTGTTCATGATGTCGCAGAAGAATTCAGAGAAGGGCGGGCAGAGCCCGCAGTATAAGAACAGCGCGAAGAAGGGATACCCGTTTGGAGCTAGTTCCGAAGCAGCGGCCGGGAGTACCCTCGTGCGCGGATGCGCTCGTGTCTCCGTCGACCAGAAGAGGTAGTAGTACTCCCTCAGCTCCTTCATGCCAAGCTGAGGGGGGAAGATGGCCCGCTCCTTTCACAACGCCGCGAGCCGCTGCGCCTCGACCGATTTCACGCCCTTCCCCTTGTCGGCTTTCGGAGCCATGGTGAAGGTGGTGGGGGAAATCGGCGGCGTTGGTGGTACTGGTGGCAATGGGGGGCGAAGCGCTCCTTTCTTTCAGCTTCGGGAAGAAGGGGGGAGCGGCGGAGATTTGTGAAGATTGGAGTAGCAACCGGCGAGATGGGCGAACTGCCCTTGTTTCCTCTGCTTATAAAGAGGGAGGGGGCGGACGTTTCATCCTTCCGAATATAGAAACCACCCATGATCTCTTCCACGATGCCGCATTCGACGCGTGCCGTTAGGGGAGGGCGCGGCGGATACGGAGTAATATACGGCATAAACCAGGCCGCGCGTGCCCGTGCCCTATTTTGGGCCTGGCCCAACAGCGCTCGGCACCGTGTGTAGCCCAGGCCCGGGGGCTCCTGTCGGTGTACTAGAGTAGGGGTACCCTAGTATCCCGAACTCGTGCATGGGCAGTTGCAGCGCCCCGCGGCAAGGCTTGTCGGGTGACCACCAAGGTCCTCCGTGGTTCCTTTGGAGCCATTCAAGAACAAAGTATTTAGGCCAAGAAGACAAGGCCCCGGCAAGAGGAGCTTGCCGGGAAGGCCAACCAAGGCATCGCAAGGAACTTGCCGCAACGTGCCGCGCATCCCGGCAAGGCTCGGTGAGCGACAAGCTTTCGGGCGCGGCAAGACAACGACCGCGTCAAGGCGCTTGCCGCGGCAAGCGACCACTCTATACCCACGCTCCAGCACATCCACCAATGTGTCACCCTGGGGCCTTTCCAGGCGCGCGTGGCGAGAGGCTGTGCAGCCAGCGGTGCGCGGTGGCATGCGACGCTGACAAGATTGCCATCGTGGCAAGCGGTGGCGCCCCTGACGGTCCTTTTCTGCACTGTTAGGGCGACGCGGACGGGCATTTAATGCCCTTGTCCCTTGCCGTCAGGGTTAGGTAGGATGTATTGTGCAAGTAACTGTACCAACCACCCCTCTTCTTTTCCATTTTTGCCCTTGTCTACGTTGCCACCTGTCGGTGACCCCTTGAGCATATAAAAGGAGGCCCATGCGCAATGTAGGGGGGTGGGAAGGCCAAAAAAACACTCACGCTCGGTCTCGTTAGCAGCCCATGTGTACTGTAGCACTCAGCGCTCCCGAGCAAGAACGCAATACAATCAGACAAGCAGCAGTAGGAGTGTTATCTCTCTGGAGAGCTCCGAAGCTGGGTAAACTGCTCGTGTGTTTCGCCTCGATCTGCTCTTCGTGCGATCTCCGCCCCCCGCCGAACCGAAAGGGGTTCGGTCCGCCGGTCCCCATAGGTGTTCGTGGATCAGCTTCCCCGACATCATGTTGTCTAGGAATGACGGCCCTAGGTCTATTATGTCGTCCACAATATGGACACACCGATACAACATAACATCAAAGAATATGGGTGCGAAGTTCATCTCAAGCTCATTCATTATAACAAAGATCTCTTCATGTAGCCTTCGGAGCTACTTCACACTGATCGACTTTAAAGAGATGACATTGAAAAAGTTGTGGAGACCAGTAAGCGTGTCACGCGTGCTTGTCCATTATCCCTCTAAGGGCAACAAGTAGTATCTGTGTCATCATCACGTGACAGTCATGATACATCATCCCGTTGAACCATTTATTTTGGGAGTCTAGAAATCTGCTTACCTTCCCACAATAACCGGAACAGACTTTGATTCCCATAAGGCACTTGATGAATTGATCGATCTCCTTCACACTTAAGGTGAAGCAAGAAGGGGGCAATAATCCTCTTCCTTTACTTTTTTGCCCTTCTTCTCCCGCGCCTCTGTCTCCTCTAACTTTTTACAGGGTGGCATGTGCAGATCTGCTCTGATTTTCAAATATTGAAAGTCTTTTCTTGCCTTCGGCCAATCCTTGATCTTATCCGCCATGTCCATCAGTGTCGCCAGCAAGCTCTCAAGGACATTTTTACAGATATGCATTTGATTAAGGCAATGAGGGGTGTCGAGCTTGTGCCAGTACTCCAACTCCCAAAAAACAGACGTTGTCTTCCATACCTTCAGCAGCGGCTCCGACGCCTTTCTCATCGTCTTTCCCGGCACGGGGCAATGTTCCCAGTTTTCCAACAGCTTATCGATTTTGTCGCCACTCCGCTTGCGTGGAGGTCCTCGATGCTCAGCCTAACCATTGAATAGATCTCCATGGTTTCTCCATGGGTCGTCCTTCTCGACCCATCTTCGATGCCCCATGTACGGGATTTTCCCAGACCCGCCATCTTTCATTGATGTTAGCTGCTGAGACGTCGTATCATCCATGCACCGCATGCATCCACAATATCCATGGCACCTATGGCCTGCGACATATCCGTAACCGAGATAGTCGTGCACTGTCGTGATCAGATCGGCTCTCATATAGAAATACTCGCATTTGCTAGCGTCCCATGTCTTAGCCGGTGTTTTCCATAACGTGTCTAACTCCTCTTGAAGTAGCCCTAGATACAGATTAATATTATTTCCTGGTTGTTTCGGCCCTTGAATCAGCATGCTCATGTGTATGTACTTTGATTTCATGCACAACCAGGGGGAGGTTGTACATCCATACAAACACGGGCCATGTGCTATGGTTGGTGTTCTGGTTGCCAAACGGATTCATGCCATCGGTACCCGTGCCGAGCATGATGTTCCTTGCATCACATGAGAAATACCAATATTCGTCGTTCAACGCTCTCCACTGGCTTCCATCCATGAGATGTCTCAGCTTCGGATCATCTCCATCGTCCGGCTTTGTCCTCTCCGTGTGCCAACGCATGAGCTTTACTTCGTTGGGATCTACAAAATAACGTTGCAGACGGGGAGTGATTAGTAAGTACCATACAACTTTCTGGGGAGATTTCTTCCCGGCCTTCTTGTATCGAGAAGCATCGCACACCGGACAGTTGGTTTTTTCCGCATGCTCCTGCCGATAAATTATGCAATCATTGATGCACATACGGTATCTAATGTGTGACAGATCAAGAGGGCACACGATCTTCTTGGCCTCATCATACCTAGTGGGACATAGATTCCCCGCGAGAAGGACATGCTTTAGGTACTTGAGAAGCTCATTGAGGCTAGTGTCAGTCCATTTTTTTAGCCTTCATCTTTAGGAGTTCGAGCATGAAACTCAAGCGGTTTACCTCGGGATCGCAACCGTCATACAATGGAGTGTTCGAGTCTACCACCAGTTGCTGCAGCTTGGCACCCTCTCTAGAAGCACCTCTGTCAGTAGTTGTCTCCTTGCGAAGTCGTTCTTGAACATGAGGGTCCCGCATGATTGAACTTAGTACCGATGAATTCTGCGGCGTGGAGTACATGTTTTCTCCACCGCCATTTCCGTCCCCTTCTCTGCCGCCATGTCCGACCCCTTCTTTGCCACCATGTCCGGCCTCTTCCCCGCCGCCATGTCCAGCCCCTTCTCTGCCGCCATTATCGACCATCTCTTTGTCTTGCCCCGTGTGGTCATTGCCTGCTCTATTGGCATCCTCAACATCATCATCCTCATCTTCATTTATCTACCGAGTATAGACATCCATGAAACTAGTCATCAGCAGGTGCGCCATCACATGACCATCGTCATAGGGGTCGATCCAAACCCCTCCTTTGCATCTTCGAGATGGACATAAAATATCTGTCGGGTTATTTTCTTTCATGTCTCGCACCACCGACCGCTACCACCTGTCCACCATCGTTCCACTGACCATCATGAATGCCTGCACGGTAATAATAAACAAATTGATTATAAAAATGCATGGATGCATCAAAGTCATACAAAAATTAGGCATGACCTTCCCTAAAAATAGGACATATAGAGTTTGCCCAGAATTTGCACAAACGGAAATAAATCGACATTTCGGCAAAACATAGGCAACTCACAAGAACAATTTGGCGGCAACTCACGCCACACACACAATTTCCATCATATCGCCTGATTATGTCATATCGCACACATAAACATATTTGCATTCTTGCAAAAGCATAAATTATTAATCACCTATCTTGAGATCGAGCATGGTGATGATGATGTCGATAAGTGTCACCACACACACCTATGGAATGATCAAAAGTGGACAAAGCTCTTCTTGACAAGGCTAGGGAGGTAGGTCACTTCACTAAATGCAAGATCTACCAAGCTAGCTAGTTTGGGAGGAGACAAGTTCAACTAGTGGAGGGGGGAGGAAAAAGAGAAAGGAGATGCATTAATGGAGGTGGTGTAGTTTGCTAGGAGTAATAAAGAGAGAGAAAGATAGGTAGAAGAAGGAGAGTAATGGGGGGGAGAAGTAGTGAGGAAGAAGAGAGAGGAGGTGGGAGCGAGGGAAAACTGAAGGAAGAGAGGATGGGGGAGAGGGGAGAGGGGAGGGAAAAGGTGGTATGGCTGCGCTTTAGCAGTAGCGCTGGATCTAAAACGTGTTGCTGGTAATAAGATAGCAGTAGCGCGCTTCTGGGATAGGCACTACTGCCAAGTGAGGCCGCCATGTGGTCAGGTTCAAAATTAGTAGTGCCGACCTACAAAAATGTGTGCTACTACTATCACATTAGTAGTAGCGCGGTTACTTAGGGCGCGCTACGGCTAAACCTAGCGTGGCGGGAACAGTCGAGGAATTTTAGTAGTAGCATGGCCCTGCTGAGCCGCGCTACTGCTAAGTCGCTAGCAATAGCGCCTGTGTGGAGCCGGCGCTACTGATAATTAGCAATAGCGCCCCTTCTTGTCCCGCGCTACTGCCAAGATTCTCTGTATAAGGTTTTCCCTAGTAGTGTTAGAAAGGCGCAGTATAATTAGTACTAATAAATATTATGACTAGGATTTGAACCTTGGCCACTAAAGTGAGGACAACCAACGCCTACAGCTATGCTAAGCAAAGGAATACGATTTAGGCCGATTCCTTAATTTTCTTATATGTTTAGTTTTTTTTCAAAAGGAGGCAAAAACTTTGCCTCATCTCATTAAATAAAGAGGAGGAGAACATATTTTAGTTGTTACCGGGCCATGCATGCCCAGCCAAAAAGGGTTACTCTCCCCGTAAAATGTTTCCCAATGATCTAGCCCCAGCAATTACCCTAGTCTTCGCCTCATCCATGATTGTCGCGCCGCCCTAGTGGGCAGGGAGGCCTTGTTATGGATATACGCTCAGCTTCAAAATAACGAAATGATTTAAACAAAAAAATATATTTCAAGGCCCCTCAAAATGAGCAAAATTTCATTCGTTTGTTTCCATTTGGCCAACCTTTTAGCTAACCTTGTTGTATGAGTGACTATAAGTGATGACTATATATGGCATGGCAACGTCATATAACCTAATGCACATGGACGAAAGCAGTAGTAGTATCATGCATGCGATGATGTGAAGTAGGCAAAAGAAACAGCCCCGTAGTCAAAGTTGCATCCACACGTCTTCATGGCGTGTGAACACTCGTACACTCTACCGTCAGGCCTACTAGTTGGTCTACTATTAGTAGACATGACATCTAGTGGGTCCTCCATAGTACTCGAGAACTCTGTGGGAGCATGCAGCCGTTTATCTTACGGGACAAGCCAGTACCCCACACCATTCGAACGCCTTACTCAACATTTTTACAATCGGAAAACCGCTAGCAGTTCGCTCCTACTCGTACCCATCTTTTACCGCACAACATTTCGCTCCCAGTCGTCCTGTCCTTTCACATTATAGCAGTTCCACTTCTCCTAACCCTTCTCGAAAATCCATGGCCTCCCAAATCTTTACTACAAAAAGAAGACACATCCGTGACATTTTGGACCGAACGGATTTTTTTCTATCATACTTATGACACTTCAATGGCGATAATTATGATAAAACCCGTTATCATTAAAGATGTGGTGGGCTCCTACTTCTATGACAAAAAATCAGGACAGAAAATGGGCTTTTCATCCTGGGCGGGCTGGAGACGCACCTGCATGGCACTCTTTGAGTCATCCATGATGTAAAAAATCATGGTAGAAGCGAGGGCGAGGAAAATTTCGGGGAGTTCCGGTTACGGCGGGTGGTCAGGGTTGGGCGATGCACGAAGGTTTGCGCGTATATCTCGTACACGTTCGTGCATGGGTGTGAGGCGTTGGGCTCTAACTGAACCCGAGCGAGGCATTCACCTATTGAACCCGAATGATTGCACTGGCTACGCCTTACTGAACCCGAGCTATCGATCGATCCCTGGCTGTTAAGTGAACCCGATTGAGTGATTCCTTCGCTACTGCTGCTAACTGAAGCCGATCGACCTGCTGCCTCTTGATTAACAGTGGTTGTTGTTGGGGATTGGATGAACAGTTCCCAGTGGGGGTTGGATGAATAGGACCCCATGGGGGTAGAGGCCGTTGCTGCTGGATGAACAGGACCCCGATCGAGCCGGTTGGGGTGGATGAACATGACTCCGTGGAGGGCTGGTTGAAAAGTAGCCGGTGGAGGGCTGGATGAACAGTAGCCCGTGGAGGGGTGGTTGAACAGTAGCCTGTGGAAGCTAGATGAACAGGAGCCTATGGATGAACAATAGCTAGTGGAGGCAGGAGGGAGACACCATAGATGAACAGTCGCAGGTGGAGGCTGGAGGAGGTCGACGGTGGATGAACAGTAGCTTGCAGAGCCTAGAGCAAGGTAGTAGACGGTGGATGAATAGTAGCCCATGGAGTCCCATTTTGCAGTACGCCACACCCCTCCCGACGAACAGGACCCCAATTTCGACCGTAGGAGGTCGAAGAGAAGTCTGTTTCCCCTGTTTTGTGGTACGCCACACCCCTCCTGATCAACAGCACCCCGTTTCAACTGTAGGAGCTCAAACACAAGTCGGTTTCCTTCGTTTTGCGGTATGCCAGACCCTTTCCGATGAACAGCACCCCGTTTCGACCGTACGCGGTCGAACACAAGGCCATTTTCCTACGTTTTGCGGTACGCCAGACCCCGTTCCGGCTATTCCGTCCAAGCCAGTTGGCCTCCATTGAACACAATGCATTCCGACCCAGTATGTTGCCTCCGTATGAACATGACACTTTCTGACCCAGTCACTTGAGTCCCGGCGAACACGACGATGTTTCCTCCATTCTGACCCAGCCGGTTGGCTTCCAATGAACAGGACGCCGTTGCTGCCCTCCAATGCCTCTTCATGTACACGAGCCCTGGTCGTACATATGCGTGAGTAGGCATTCGAGACCCCGCCCGTATGTATGTACGTGGCTGTATTTTCTTTCTTGCACCCTGGTTGTACGTACATGTACATGCTACGTGCGTGCCTCTTCAATGACACATGCGCACCTCTACTATGACATGTGGACTTCCTTACTCGGACATGGTTCATCATTGCAGCCTGTAGACAGACTGATCGATAGTATGTACGTACACGTTCGCGACCAGAATGACAACGCTACGTACGCTTCAAACAGGTGGGTCCCAACTATCATGCACTTCCTTGCATGCGAAGATGTAGCATGTGGGACCCAACAGTCAGGGGGGTAAATTTTTTTGCGAAATACGGTGGCCCGTTCGGTGGGTCCCTGTTGTCAGGTGTAGGAATATTATTTTGCGTGTAATAAGGATACACTTCCTTGCTACGGCTGTGGACCCAGCTGTCAGCCTCTCCACGTACAGTACTCTTCCGATGGAGGTCATTCCTTGACCACATTGACCTTGCCGCGCCGAGAGCACCAAGGTGGTGGACGACAACGAGGCCTAGGAAGGGGACGACATGGAGTTGGAGAAGACGCGACAGTGAATGCCCACGCAGAGAGGAATACGAGGGTTGACTGGTTCGGCTGAGGTTTGAGGCTGCCGTCGTCGAAGAATAACATGGGTTGTGGGTGAATAGAGATGGCCTGGCCAGAAGTTGGAGTAGAGTGGGGCGGTGAGGCCTGTGTGGCCGAGCTGGCCATGGGAGGCAGGAGTATGTGGCACACCCAGCACTGGTTTGGGTGGCTGGAGCAAGAAGACCAGAGGTTGAAGAAGCACTACGGACGTTGGATGGACCTCGTACGGTCATGGGAGCTAGAATCATTCATATTGACTAAATTGACAAAGCCCTCCATCCGTGTCAACTTAGTAGTCCCACAAGTCAGCCTCCCACTATGGTGGGTCCTAGCTAGCAGGGGGAGTATTCATTTTTTGTGCGTAATAAGGAGGCACTTCCTTGCGTGCAAAGATATAGCTGGTGGGTCCGAGATGTCAGCGGGAGGTAGGTTTTTTCTGCGAAATACAGAGGCCCTTCTGGTGGGTCCCAGCTATCAGGTAGAGGAATAATTATTTTGTGTGTAATAAGGAGGCACTTCCTTGCGTGCGGCCTTGGACCAAGCTGTCAGACTCTCCATGTACAGTCCTCTTCCGATGGATGTCGTTCATTGAAAACGTTTACCACGCCGCACCGAGAGGACCAGGGCGGTGGATGACGGCGAGGCCTAGGAAGGGAACGACCTGGAGCCGGGGAAGACTTGGTAGTGGTTGCCCATGCAGTGGGAGTATGAGGGTTTACTGGTTCGGCTGCCGTCGCCAGAAAATAACATGAGGTGTGGGTGAGTATAGGAATGGCCTAGCCAGCGATGGAATAGGTTGGGGTGGTGTGGCCTGTACAGCAGCACAGCCGGGCACGGGAGGCGGGAGCAGGCAGTCCCACCGGCGCTAGTTTGGGAGGCTGGAGCAAGAAGATCAGATATTGAAGAAGCAGCACGACCGTTGGATTAACATCCCATGATCACTGCTGCTAGAATCATTTGTGGACTAAGTTGACAAAGGCTTTCGTACACGTCAACCTAGTAGACCCACAAGTCAGCCTCCAAATCTGTCCCGAAGAGCATACAGCCCGAATTTTCTAGCCAGATTCAAGTAAATTTTAAAACTAAACATACCTTAATTTAAATCCAAAGAAATTTTACCCGCACAAAAAGAATGAAATTTAAAATATCAAAATCAGAAAGAAAAAAGTATTTTGGAACTAATTGCTTGTTTGCTGTATTTTTTTCATTTTACAACCCATTTATTATTACTTATAGCCCATTTCTTATTACTTATAACCCATTTTCTGGGCAAGCCCGAATGCATCTCTCCTCGTCTTGAAAGATTTCCGGCCCAGCAGGGCGTAGAAAAGCAAGTAGGCCTATGTTGGTTATTCTGCAAAAAACAAAAATAGCTGGGCTAGCCATTTTCAGAAAGGAAAAAAACGGGGCTGGTCATGTGGTAAATATATGAAATAAAAGGCTGGACTAGACGGGCCACAGCTCTCGCACAACCCAATTGATACCCTTCTCCATCCTGAAAAAAAAGAATTACAGCACGTGTTGTTGGGTCCCGAGTGACTGCCGCTCCTTGTCCAGTTATCTCTCTTATTGACTACGTTGACGGTGGCGTGCGACCCAGATGTCAGGAAACCATCAGGAGGAACCCTTTTTTCTTGTAATAAAGGAGGCACTTGCTTGCCTATTGCCATGATCCTGGTGGGTCCGTACTGTCATCGTCACCATGTAATATCATCTCTTTATTCCTCTCGGTTGTTGACCATGTTGACTACACCGGGGGGCGGTGCCGCGGCGAGCAAACCAAGGTGGAACTCTCAATTTTGTCCTCCTTCCTTCCTTGCAAGAAAAAGAAAGAAAATCAAAGACTTGGGAAGGCGTACAGAACAAGCTAGTGTACCAGTAAAGAAACGTTGCTGAGTTTTTGAAAAAAGAGTGACGTGCTCCTGTAGCTGGTTCAAATCCAAACCTAGACTATGACTATATATGGTGCTATGCTAATCTACAAGTAATGTAATTGACATATCCAATGTTCGTTTCTCCTCTTCTCTACTTACCCTGCCTAGCATCAGAATCTCTGGCCGCAGCAACCATGTCCGCTGGCTGCTCGTCCACCTGCTCTTCAGCAGGCAACAAACAGATATGCGCCAAATCGCCACCTGTACCATTGCATGTGGGTCTCATCACACCCCCGCTAGCACACGCACCGCAGCCAGTTGCTCATTGCACAACCTGCTGCCATTGGTCTAGTGCCACTGCTGCAAATCACGCAGAGTCATCCGTCGCATCACAACCACAATCCTCAACCCTGGCCTAGTCTTCTATAAATTCCCGAATCATGGGGTAATAATATGTTTAAGTGTTGGTCTGCTGCTTTCAGTTGCTGATTTTTTAATAGTTTGGTTGATGATCTTCCAATTTGATTCATGCAGAAAAGGGAAGATTTGTGTGATTTGTATCTCTTGGAAGTTGATGTGGGGGAATGCAACTACGCTGATTATTTGATTAGCCGAGGAATCCCAATACCTGCAGGTTGGCGTGTTGGAAAAGTAACTGAAGAAACGACAGAAGAGGAAGATGTAGAGGAGAAGGTTAAATATGCAGTTCCTCTAACCATGGCCAAGCAACAGTTGCTGAACGACCTGGACAACAATGAGGAGATGAAAGATCTTGTGAAGATAATGGGAGAAATCGATGTGCTCTGTAGGATGATGGTCTCTTTATTTGCAGTGTATGTAGCACTTGTTATGTATTCAGTGGCTATGACATGAGAACTTTGCTGAAACTAGTAATGAATGGAACATGTTTAGCAGGCTGGTCGTAGTGTTGTGAACATCTAATGATTTCTATTAACGGGAATCGGGGGGTGGGTATCCCGTTTTGCTCATAAATAAATAAATAGCAGAGGCCATTTTGCTAATAAATAAATAAATTAGCAGAGGCCCTGTCGAGACAGCTTTGTTCCCATTCAAAGAAGTCGAACAAATTGCAGTCCAACAGCAAACTATGTCATCAAATTCAAGTTTCACAGCCAAATATGAGCACAACTGAACAACAATGTCATCATGCTTTAGTCGTCATACAATGACCAAACACAAATCAACATACATAATAAGTGATGTTCTCACAGCAAAATACTAAACAACAACTTCATCAGGTTTCAGTTGTCATAGCAAACACAATTTCACATAGTAGATAGAAAAATGTCTTCTAACAGGCAAATACGACAAAAGCGATCTAATCATTATCCGCAGCAGCATCGTGAACATCTTTTCCATATGTATCAGTCTGAATCATAATTCCCCACAGTGACATCTTCTTCTTCATCCTAAGTGTCATCGAACGTTGGCTTCTTCTTGATCAACTCTTGTGTGTCCACATCCCGACAGGCAATCTTTTTGCCAGCATCATTGACGTGATGGTTCTCAAAGATATTAGGAACATCTGTGGAATCTTCTACCTCAGGAGCAGTGCCAGCATCATCTTGTTATGCAGCATCATTAAATGAATTCATCTGCTCAGACCTTTGCAATACTCTCCAATCATCGCTGCGTGCAAATGTGTCTTCCAAGAAAAATATCTGTGTTGCTTGATTTGCCAAAATAAAACGCTCGTCGGTCTGGTACGCCGCCTTGACATTGATGGATTTGAAATAATCATTAGCTTTGTGTTTTGCAATCCTGGAAAATAGGTTATACCAACGACAGCACAACAGAACCACACACTAATCAACCTCGAAACTAGAGATATGCTGCAACCGCACAATGTCTGTTATGTTAGCATACATTTCAGTTGTCTCTTTGTTGTACGTATCCATGCTCATGATGGCACTGTTTTGTGTCTTCCCGCCTTCGTCGTGTGCAAGGGTGTTGTAGCGCACATTTCCAACAACACAAGATTCATAATGTCTTACCCGAGTATCAGGACCCATTGCTAGTGCGTAAAGGGCATCGTCAATTGTGTCCATCCTCCCGCATCTTCTTAACCTATGGTTAGAAAATGGACAAGCTGATCATCTTATCTACTCAATCTATTAAAAAAACTGACAGTGCAATTCAAAAGCTTACATGGCTCTTGAACCATTTTGCAAATCCTGCCATAACCATTTTGTCAATGTTTCTTGGATTTTGCGGCAGTAACTCCTTTATGTAGATGCTGCACAACTTAGTGATCGCGTCAAACATCTAAATATATAAGATTGTGTTGCAAGTTTAGTAGATTACGATGTATAAGCTGCAGTACTTAGCACTTACTCGATATATGGTAGAACCTTAGGACAGTTATTCAACACATACCAAACCATTTTGTCCAAATCTTTAGGTTTTTCGTCTTGTCGACTCTTCCCTGTTACTCGAACAGAACAATCGAAAACATTGAGCCCGGGATTGTCTTCACCCACCTCTTTGCTAAGTTGATCAGCTGTTTCAATGTATTTTGAGCAGAATGTCCGCTTCTGTAGCAATGTAGGCCTTTGCAATGGAACCCTCTGGTCTAGCTCTATTCCTAACATAGCCCTTGAAAGTGCCTAGCCGCCTTTCAATAGGGTACATCCAGCCATACTGTACTAGACCTCTAAATAGTGCCTCATCGGGTAGATGAACAACCAAATGCACCATCACATCAAAGAAGGCTGGAGGATATATCTTCTCAAGGTTGCATAGGATAGTTGGTATATTGTCTCTAAGACGCTCCAAAGCATTTATGCTGATATTTCTACTGTAGAGTTCCCTGAAGAATTGTCCCAACTCTGCAATTGCTCTGTATAAGTCAGGACGGCCCAATCCTCTAAGGATAACACGTAAAACCCTTTGAAGTAGGACGTGGCAGTCATGAGTTTTCAACCCTTGTACCTTGTTTCCATCTTCACTGACTCTCCTTTGAGGGTTCGAAGCAAATCCATGTGGGAATCTCACACGTGACAAGACCTTGTAGAATTCTTTTCTTTTTACCTTGTCCAAGACGTACACAACTGGTGCCATATCCCGTGGTTTACCTTCAGCTTGCACATGCAAATTCTTTCTGATACCCAGGTGTGTCAAATCGATCCTAGATTTTAAGGTATCTTTCATCTTGCCTTCAGTATTAAGAAGTGTGTCGATAATGTTGTCACATATATTTTTGTCAATGCGCATCACATCAAGATTATGCCGTAGATCCAAATCTTTCCACTACTCCAAGTCCCACAAAGTGCACCTGCGGGTAAACAATAATCTCTCTTCTGCCCTACCATGCTTCCTTTTCCCTCTCCCATTATCAGGATGGTTTCCTGGTGTAATATGACTAACCTTCTCTAATTCCACTTGCAACTCATCGGGGGTGAGCCTCTTTGGCGCATCACGGTTTTCATGCTTTGCATTGAACACATATCTTCGGGGGTGAGCCTCTTTGGCGCATCACGATTTGGCAAGGAAACGACGGTGTCTAATGTAATAGATCTTGCTGAGTATTGCGTATGAAAGCGGATTCATGTCGCAGCGAACACATGCATTGTAACCATGTGTCGTTCACCCTGACATAGTGCCCAAAGCTGGATAATCATGGATGCACCAAATTATAACAGCATGCAGAAAGAAATTAGCTGGTGGGCTACTATATAGGTCTCGAGTGAGAACACCCCTCCATAGTTGTTGAAGTTCCTCCACAAGAGGCTCCATGAATAAATCAAAATCCTTTCCAGGACTTTTTGGACCTGGGATGAGCAAGGCCATCATGCAGTTTGATTCTTTGGTATAGACATTTGGAGGCCTGTTGTAAGGGATAACAAGCACTGGCCACATGCTATATGTGGCGCTCTGGTGGAAAAATAGGTTAAATACATCTAAAGCTAAGCCAGGTCTCATATTTCTCGGGTCAATAGCAAACTTTTGGTGTTTATGATTGAAGTTTTTCCAGTCACTACCATGAGATGGATGGCATATTACATTCTGATCTCTGTGCTCCTGGTTCTTAGAATGCCATAGTACATCCTGTCTTGTTTCAACATCATGAAACAACCTCTGCAATCTTGGTATAAATGGAAAATGTCTCAGAACATTATGAGGAATCCTCTTCACAGCATCAGCATCTTTCCATCTTGATAATTTGCATTTTGGGCATTCACTTAAGTTGGCATAATCCTTCCGGAATAGAATACAATTATTCTTACAAACATGGATCATATCATATCCAATTCCATCTACACGAAGGAAATTCTTCATTTTACTGTAGGTGTGTGGCAGCTCAGATGCTTCTGGGAAAGATTTGTGGAAAGCAACCAACATCGCATCAAATGATTTGTTGGCCATCCGCTCAGATGTCTTCACCTGAAGAAAGGTGACCACAACTGAGAATACTGACAACTTATTTCCTGGGGTGACAGCCACGTTGCATTGTCCCAACACAACATTCCTGTTAATGTGAGGAGACACCTTTAGTATATGCAGTGCGATATTATACATTATACATTATACCTGTTAATGTGACATACCTTCATGTCTTTAGTACATAGTACATCTGTCTATTAAGCATGTCCTTACATAAAACTATTTTTTTTGTATCCCTCATCAATCAATATGACGAGACACCTTTAGTATATGCAGTTCGATATTAGTTGCATCTTTCATATGATTTATAGCATGCGCTGCTTCTAATTTGTTGAACGGCCATTTATGATGGGATGTTTTTAACTTGGCAGAGTCATATTGGTTTCATCTTTCATGTGGTGTCTAGCTTGCATTGCCTCTTATTTGTTGAAATGGCTTCTACTTAGTTTACACAAACAGTTGTGAATATGCCATGTCATCCTGTTTTCCGTACATATTCCATCCTGGTATCATCTGTTTGCCTTACATCAAAGTAGTGGTTGTCAGTATCATGCATGAATGAGTTCTGAAGAGTGAATTTTATTGATTTTTCTTGTCAGTTTTACTTGACAATTCAAAATCAATAAAGCGGAAGGAAATTAGCAAGGCAGTGGATAGAGGTGCCCTTGCCAACAGAGGGCCTCTACAGATTCTACTCCGCCACCCCCAAAAAGATTTGGAAGACAACACATGCATAGACACTCAACGTAGCTGTGTTGATGATGAGCATGTACCCCCTAGTGCATCGGGGGCCGGAAAGGAGCCCAAGAACGTATGGGCCGTCAGTAGGCCGAAAGCTAACATGGGCTGGAAACGTCCCATGGAAATCATGGGTCATTAATTGGTACAAAGATATTTACTGTTCATTATGGGCCAGAGTCGTTGTGGGCAACTAAAGGGCCTAAAGATACGGAAGGCCTCATATGGTCCGAAAGACGTCATGGGCTATACATGGGCCGAAAGTGAAACGAGCTGGTGTTATATTCGAAGGACCACATGACGCTATTAGGCCGATTTCGGGAAGGCCCTAACGGGCCATGAGTCATCGGGCCATAAAATGGGCTATATGTGAATAGACCGTTACCAGGCTTTTCATGGGCCGGCCGGCTAACTTTTGACCAAGTCAAACGGGCCAACCTTTGTAAGCTAAATGGGCCACTGTTGGGCCTTCGCACGTGTCGACATATCATAGGTGCTTATCTGACCCAATGACGAGCTGACACGTGTTTCCTTCGGCCAATGATAATTTTACACATGGAAAGTCACCATTGGTCCTGGCTGTTAACGTGTTATCAAATCAAAAACCGGACTCGATAGCTTAACAGCGACCCGTTATGGTGGATGCCACGTGTCGGTCACCCTTAACGAAAGCACTTTTATGACGCATGATTTATCGTCATGGAAGTCGACACTTCCGTGATGATAATTTTGGTAATGTCATGGAACACTTCTACGACATCACACGTATGACTATCTTGATTCTGTCATAAAATTGTCATGGATGTACATGCATGACAAAAAAGGTGACCTACTTTGATAAACACGTATCATCACGAAAGTGTATTTTTTTGTAGTGCTCCCTGATAGGCGGTGAGTTCAAGGTTAAAACCATCACCGGCGATGATTCGACGTCATCTAAAGCCGTAGATCTGCAGCAGTGGAAGCATGCCTTGGTCACATCCAACACATGTTCGAAAGTTCAAACGATGAGTGGGTAGCTGGGCTAGATGTTGAGTACACCATAGTCCTGGAAAAGTAGAAGCTTCTAAAGGAGGAAGAGAAGAAGAAGCCCGCTAGGATCCAGGTTTGATATAACGTGTGCTTGGTCTCCCACATATACCGTGCCAATGTTAGGTGTCAGAATTTTACGGACTTCCTCAAGGACAAAAGAGTGAAATTAGTTATTGTAGACTTTAGGAACGACAAGGAAATCCTGGGTCGGATAGAACTCGTTGTAGGCCAGCCCTTGGAACTCCAAAAGGAAACCCTGGTGTACTCCTTTCAACCTTCAATGTGGACCCTGGCAAGAGGTGTGGTTGATCCTTCGTACTGTAAATTGAAGAAACCCAGCCACGAGTTTCATCGTGCATGGGAGTCGAAGACAATAGATGGTGCAACAATGGATGCCTACCATTGTTTAAATATGTACACGGGTTAGATGAAGAAGAGCCCAGTGTCCGGTTCAAGCAAATAAGTATCTGCAAAGAGGAAGAGGAAGAGGGACGAGGACAAAGTCGAGGATGTGGACGAGAACTCCGAGTAAGGTGGCAGTGTTGTTGCTCATGCTGGTTCTACTACAGTTTCAAGTGGAGTAGTTGCTTAGTTTTATTTCAAGGGTGTGTTGTGCTGAGCCCCCAACAGAACTTTTTTTGAGTGGAGCCCCCACCAGAACTATGTTATGTTCTTTCTTGTTATTTTCAACTATTTAATACAAACTAGAATGTCTTACAGTTCATCTTCTAGTTGGTACTACTACTCATTTCTCCGTGTTCCTAATGTACTTAATACGTACTAGTAGTATTATTTGGGTTAGTCAATTTGTGAAAGAAGAAATTTGTCGGAGTGAAGGAAGAAAACGATAGAGAAGCTACCCATATATATTAGGGTGGTAGGGTGCCCATGATCTATCTTATGAGTGTTGGGTGTGGGATGCGGTTCGATGGAAAAAATGGATCATGCCCGGGGTTAAACGGATGGCGGGGTGAGGAGAGCATGGTGCTGGGAGGCAGTTCAGAGGAGGATGGGGCATCGGCGGCAGGTGAGCCTGGTGCGGGCTAGCGGCTCGATGGTTGAGAGAGAAGATGAACATTGCATCATTTTCGGAGGATGAAGAATCCCTTCTAGCCGTCCATGTTGCATCCAATAGCTCACAAGAGTCGACTGGCCCATATTGTACCTTCAGATTGCAGGATCCACGTGACATTCAAGGTCCTGAAGTTAGATCCATGTCCGCACCCGGTTTGCGGGCTCGGCGCGACTGCAACCGACTTCCATAGCGACAGTCACCATGCAGGCCTCCACCGCGCAGGCAGAGATAACAATGACCCGCTAACTCCTCCTCGCCGGCATGCCGGAGCATGCGCTCGTCCTCCTCCTCTTCATACGCTACAGGCATAGATGCGGCTCCACTTGCTCGCATGCTTGGCAGCGTGGTGACATCATGAGGAGAGACTGCAGACGACGTGAGCGGGTGGGCCTGCGACTTCATGGCACAGGGATGGCGGGGACACGGTGGTGATGGGCGAGAAATGGTCGGCCGGAGCAGGTGGTCGCCGGCTTACGGTGTTGTACTGCTGATGACATGTGGGGTCGGGTCCCACATGGCAATGACTGTACTACACTGTACAGTACTATAGAGGATCATAACCCGCATAGGCAACGCCGGTGGCGGTATATAGATGAGTGCGCGCATGGGAGCTTAGTTTAGTTTTATATAGAGTTGGTCAAACTTAAAAGAACACCATACTACACGTAATCATGTGCAAGCATCTGCATCATGTCCATGCTTATCTATATCTATATCTATTTGCTTTGTTTGTGCAATACATGTCTTAACAGTGTTGTTTCTATGATTCTAGTAAAACAAAAACAAAGCAAATAGTACTTTGAATGAATTCAGAGGAACAATAATTATACTGACGTATGCACACAGAAATGAAGTAATAGAAATTTAGTACTAACTGGTACTAGCATGGTACAACACGTGTGGCCTAGTGACGCCCAAAAATTTCCATAGGAATAGAATGAAGATGTACATGGTGGAACCCACAAATTGTTATACTTTTGCTTCTCCACCCTGGTCAGTCTCTCGTACATGCCCTGTTAGAGGAGACACGAGGTATGGTGTGATGGTGCCCCCTAGAAATATTTTTTAATAGAGATTATGTGTGCGTAATAGAGAGAGAACGCGTGTATGTGTATATATGTGTGTTATGGTAAAAGGACAATGTGGACGGTGTGCGTGTGATAGAGTCATAGCGAGGCGTGAATGTGCAAATGATCATGTATAAGTGAGACATAGAGATATGTCGAGAGGTTGTGTATACATGAGAGAACGGTCTTCTATTTGTAACATGAATCAATGCACACCCTCATCAGCCCTTGCCCGTCTCAAGGCTCCTACGTCGCTCTCTATGTCGCACACACAATCTCTTCATGAAAACCCTATTTGGCATTTCCTCTCCGTCACATACACGCCATGTACCACGCACACACATTTATCTCTCGCTATGTTTCTTTTCCACGTAAACACACTTCCCATTGTCCTCTCTTTGTATCCTGCACACAATCTCTCTATATACTTAAACATTAACACACACGATGTATCTGTCTTGCCCCTCCCTCGCATGTTCACTATGCACACACATTCTCTCCATAGGTTTGATTTCTCTCAAAAAAATCACACACAAACATAGCCCCCCCCCCCCCCCGGAGCACACAATCCATCTGCCCACAAGATCCTTCCCCTCCCGTCCATTTTTTTAGCTCTCTCATCAAAACTTTTGTCTCTTCTCCTTCCACACGTACAAAATCCCGATGCACACGCATCTCACTCCTTATATTACATGTCTCCATCTTTTCTCACAGGCCTAACTTCCTCCCCCCTACTCTCTCTCGCACACTTCCTGTCTCTCGTGAGGTTTCTCACCTACTCTCTCGCCCACATCTAAACAATCTTTCCCGCCCGCTGTCTCTTTCTTCCATTGGGTGTATATCTTGTGTGCTAAGCGCACACATCTGTCTCCCGCCATAGGTCATCTTCGCAAACTCTTTCTCTCTCTCTCTCTCTATCTCTCTCTCTCTCTCTCTCTCTCTCTCTCTCTCTCTGTGTGTGTGTCTGTGTGTGTGTGTGTTTCATTCACACGTTGAGATGTGTTCAAAAATTGCTTTAGACTGGATCATGTATAGTCATGGTTGGTTTTGTTGGATACAACAAATTAATAACTATGAAATGCATTTAGATTTTCATTTGAGTCGGATTATGTTACTTTGAGCATATTGTGAAGTACTATAGACCCGATATTCATATTGGAAATCAACAACAATTCTAAATATTGAATTTTATAAACCATTACATTCGAAGTCAATATCTTAATATATTTATTTAACAATTACAAAAAACAAGTAATGCCACGACAACCTAAGAAAACAGATGTGTACTCCCTCCTATTTTATTTAAGTACGCGTATTAGCATTGGTCAAAGTCAAGTTTTATAAAGTCTAACAAAGTTTGTAAACAAAAATATTGGCATATACAATGACAAATCAATACCATTAGATTTATTATTGAATTACTTTCACATCATACAGATTTGTTATGGTAATGTTTATATTTTTTCTATAAACTTGGTCAAACCTTAGGAAGTCTGACTTCAGTCAAACCTAATATGCAGAGTAAACAAAAATGGGGGGAGTATGAGTAGTAGCCCTAGCTGCTTTGCCCAGTCACCCAACACGCCAGACGAGGAGTAGGGAGTAGTACTCCTAAAGTGTTAGTCCCTCTGTATTTCTTTACAAAGGTAGTGCTGTACAAATTTTTAGGTCGACGGCAAAATGTCCCACTTCCATTGAGATCTCCCGCAACTCAGATTCGAGTAATGCAAATTTACCATCATACCCTTGGTCGAACAGGTCGACGGATGCTGGTGGGTCGGGGGCTATTTTGGTAACTTCATGTTCACCCCACCCAGCCAACCTCACCCCGGTACCCAGACTACACCTCATTACTCCCCATTTTCAATCCCACCGCAAAATAGACTTCTCCATGGCACCGCAGGACCTTCTTGCACCTCCCCTTCTTCATCAGCGTACTCGTCCACCGCAGCGCATCTGCCTCATCGACGTTGTTGTGTGCCACACAAGAGCCAGTCCGCCATCACTGTCGTACACGGAGCTGCTTCCTCGGTGCCGTCTTCCACGGTCTCAGATATGCTTCTCGGAAGATGATGCCCAGCGCAGCAGCAGCACCATCGTCGACAATGAACTGACTCTCCTTGCCGACCAAGATGCACAGACATGGCTGCGACCTTCGTACTCCTCTTCGATTGGTAATGTGTATGTCGATTCTCTTAGCAGCACATGTGTAGTTCCGATTATGTTCATACCTACCCTTCAAATTTCTTGGCTGCTATTGTTCCGGTAAAAGTAATTGGTTGTAGCTTGCATTGTCCAACAGAATATCATCTTGTAGTTCTGCGTCGCTCCTGTATAGCGCTGTATTTGGGTAGGTTCTTCATATGTAACCACTAGTGTTGCAAATGATGGAAAGTTTTGTAGAATAGCAGGGAGGTGATCCCTCTGTTCCATTCACTCAAAAAGAAACCACAACGTAGTTCTAGCAAAGTAGAAGAGCCACATAGTAGGATATTAAAAATCACTCATGCTAACATGGACATGAGTGTGATACGTCCATTTTGCATCATGCTTTTAGATTGTTATTTATTGCATTATGGGCTGTTATTATACGTTATATCACAATACTTATGCCAATTCTCTCTTAATTTATAAGGTTTACAGGAAGATGGAGAATGCCGGCAGCTGGAATTCTGGACAGTAAAAGGAGCAAATATTAGAGACCTGTTCTGCATGACTCCAAAAGTCTTGAAACTTCATGGAGAATATTTCTGGAATATACAAAAAATATTGGGCGAAGAAAGCACTAGAGGGGGCCACCTGCCATCCACAAGGGTGGAGGGCGCGCCCTCCGGTCTTGTGGGCCCCCTGGCAAGCCCTCAACGCCCATCTTCTGCTATATGGTGTGTTTTGACCTGAAAAAAAATCAGAAGGAAGGTTTCGGGATGAAGCGCTGCCGTTTCAAGGCGGAACCTGGGCAGAACCAATCTAGGGCTCTAGCAGAGCTGTTCTACCGGGGAAACATCCCTCCGGGAGTGGGAAATAGAAGCCATCGTCATCACCAATGATCCTCTCATCGAGAGGGCGTCAATCTCCATCAACATCTTCACTAGCTCCATCTCCTCTCAAATCCTAGTTATCTCTTGTATCCGATCTTTGTCTCAAAACCTCAGATTGGTACTTGTGGGTTGCTAGTAGTGTTGATTACTCCTTGTAGTTGATGCTAGTTGGTTTAATCGGTGGAAGATCATATGTTCAGATCCTTAATGATAATTAATACTCCTTTGATTACAGGAATATTCATTGTGTGTAGTTACGTTTGTTTCTGAGGACATGGGAGAAGTCTTGTTATAAGTAATCATGTGAATTTGGTACTCGTTCAATATTTTGATGAGATGTATGTTGTCTTTCCTCTAGTGGTGCTATGTGAACGTAGACTACATGACACTTCACCATGATTTGGGCCTAGGGGAAGGCATTGGGATGTAATAAGTAGATTATGGGTTGCTAGAGTGACAGAATCTTAAACCCTAGTTTATGTGTTGCTTTGCAAGGGGATGATTTGGATCCATATGTTTCATGCTATGGTTAGATTTATCTTAATTCTTCTTTCGTAGTTGCGGATGCTTGTGAGAGGGGTTAATCATAAGTGGGAGGCTTGTCCAAGGAAGGACAACACCCAAGCACTGGTCCACCCACATATCAAATAATCTATGTAACGAACATGAATAATATGAGCATGATGAAAACTAACTTGAAAATAACTCCCATATGTCCTAGGGAGCGCTTTGATTTATATAAGAGTTCGTCCAGGCTTGTCCTTTGCTACAAAAAGGATTGGGCCACCTTTCTGCACCTTAGTTACTTTTGTTACTCGTTACCCGTTATGAATCATCTTATCACACAACTATCTGTTATTAATAATTTTAGTGCTTGTAGAGAATACCCTACTGAAAATTGCTTGTCATTTCCTTTTGCTCCTTGTTGGCCTCAACACTCTTACTTATCCATCCCCTATACTTTTGGGTCATCAGATTGCTTTAATGTTTCCCACAAGATGCGTGCGTATTACTATATTTTTCTTGCCATGTTGAGATTTTAAAACTACGAATGTGAAAATGTAGATGAGCAATGAAGATGAAATACGGGATGTTGGGGACAACTTCAAGGAACATCGCAAGTTAAAGAGGAGCTGCACCAAACCTATAAAACGAGCTTTGGTAAGTAACAACCTTTCAATTACTTTAACATGGAGAACCTGACTAGCAGTGGTGGATGTTTTGTGTGTTGTTGATGGTTTCGTTAATGAAATTGGAGGGAGCCCCCCCCCCTCTTTTGATCATTTTTTTACTTTGAGATGGTAGGTGTCTGGCAGCAATAGTGAACATAGGACCAGGCTAGGCCCTGGGGAAGCCCCGAGCCGAAAACAGCCTCAAACCATGTTGTCTGCTTGGCTAGGGTTCTTGCCATGCAATCAGCAGTGTGATAGATTATTAAAAAATAATAGGTGAGACAAACAATTTCTTGTACACTTGATTAGGATGCCAATCATTTGTAGGATCTCAATTTACTCAGTGGACCCACCATGCTATAGGATGAACCTATTTTAATTTAGTGTTGATGCTAGTCAGTCAGACGTGCCTACAGATGCCCTGGATATCGTCTGGTTGCCGGTTGTTTTGCTGCGGTAACCCTTGGCTTAGTGCACCCCTCTACTAGTTTTCCTATTTCTCTTAGCCTTGTGTTCTTCAATGTACACTACAAAAAAAGACACATCCGTGACATTTTGGCCCGAACAAAAAGTTTTACTATCATGCCTATGACACTTCTATTACGCTAATTGTGATACAAACACATATCATCATAGATGTGGTGGGCTCCTACTTCTATGATAAAAAATCATCATAAAAATGGGCTCTTGGTCTTGGGCGGGCCGGAGACACACCTGCATGAAATTCTTTGGGCCGTCCATGACAGAAAGAATCGTGGTAGAAGCGAGGGCGAGGCAAATTTCGGGGACTTCCCGGTTACAGTGGGTGGTCGGGGCCGAGCGGTGCACTGTGGTTTACGTGTTTCTCTCGTATGTAGGCGCATGTAAGTGTGAGGCATTGGCTCTAAATGAACCCGAGGGAGGCGTTCCCTTACTGAATTTGAGTGATTGCACTAGCTACGTTACCGAACCCAAGCGATCGATCCCTTGGTTGCTGACCGAACCCAAGCGATTCCTTCGTTGCTGACTGAACCTGACGATTCCTTTGCTACTACTGCTAACTGAAGCTGATCGAACCAGTCTCTTGATGAACAGTGACCACTGTTGGGGGTTCGTTGAACGAGTCGAGACGTGGTGAGTCTATCCGGTTGGTTGGGGTTAGATGAATAATTCCTGGTAGTGGTTGGATGAATAGGACCCCATGGTAGTAGGCCATTGTCGCTGGATGATAAAGATCCCGAGGAGGCCGCTACAAGGGAGCCAGTTGGGGGTGGATGAACATGACCCCATGGAGGGCTGGTTGAACAGTAGCCGATGGAGGCTGGATGAATAGTAGCCCATGGATGAACAGTGGCTGGTGGAGGCAAGATGAAGACGCGGTGGATGAACCATAGTAGGTGGAGGCTGGAGAAAGTCGACGGTGGATGAACAGTAGCCCATGGAGGCTGGGGTGAGGTAGTAGACGGTGGATGAACAGTAGTATGTGGAGTCCCGTTTTGCAGTACGCCACACCCCTTCCAATGAACAGGACCCCATTTCGAACATAGGCTCTCCAACTGAAGTTTGTTTCCTCTGTTTTGCGGTACGCCGCACCCCTCCCGATCAACAAGACGTCGTTTTGACCGTAGGCACTCGAATAGAAGTCTTTTTCCTCCGTTTTGTGGTACACCGAACCCTTCCCGATGAACATGGTTCCGTTTCGACCATACGCGGTTGAACGGAAAGCCTTTTGTTCTGTTCTGCAGTATGCCAGACCCTGTTTCGGCAGTTCCGTCCAAGCTCGTTGTCTCCCGTTCAACAGGACGCATTCCGACCCAGTCTGTTGCCTCTCGATGCACAGGACACTATTTCTCTATTCCGATCCAGCCGGTTGCTGCCCGATGAACAGGACACCGTTGATGTACGCATCCGAGACCAATGCCCGTATGTACGTATGTGGTCGTCTTTTTTGCAGCGTGGCTGTCGTATGTGCACACGATTTAGACGTGACTACTTGAATAGCTACCGCTCCTTACTGGGCCACGGTTCATCGTGGCAGAAAGACCGATGGACTAGTATTTACGTACACGTTTGTGACCAGAATGACAATGCTACGTACACTTTGCCCGGGTGGGTCCCAGCTATCAGGGAGGATAAGGAGGCACTTCCTTGCGTGCGAAGATATTGATGGTGGGTCCGAGCTGTCATGGGGAGGATTCATTTTTTTGCGCATAATAAGAAGACACTTCCTTGCATGCGAAGATGTAGATAGTGGGTCCAGCTGTCAGCCTCCCACTTATTATTACCCTATCTCACAAGCATCTGCAACTACAAAAGAAGAATTAAGATAAATCTAACCACAGCATGAAACATGTGGATCCAAAACAATCCTTTACAGAATAGCGCATAAACTAGGGTTTAAGCTTCTATCACTCTAGCAACGCATCAACTAATAACTGTTCCACAATGCTTTCCCTTAGGCCAAAATATGGTGATTTTTCATGTAGTCAACGTTCACATAACACCACTAAGGCAAACAACAACATACATATCATCAAAATGACGAACGAATACTAAATTCACATGATTACTTATGACAAGACTTCTCCCATGTCCTCAAGGACAAACGTAACTACTCACCAAACATGTTTATGTACAAGATCAGAAGGGTATTGAATAGCATACTGGATCTGAACATATGATCTTCCACCAATTCAACCAACAAGCATCAACTACATGATGTAATCACCACTACTAACAACCCACAGGTACCAATCTGAGGTCTTGAGACAAAGATTGAATACAAGAGATGAACTAGGGTTTGAGATCAGATGGTGCTGGTGAAGATGTTGATGAAGATAGGTCCTCCAACGATGAGAGGGTTTTTGGTGATGACAATGGCTTCGATATCCCCCTCCCGGAGGGAATCTTCCCCGTCAGAATTGCTCCATCGGAGAGCAAAAGTGCTCCTACCCTCGTTCCGCCTCGAGACGGCAGCACTTCGTCCCGAAACCTTCCTCTTGATTTTTTTCAATGGGAAATAGGGTTATATACCAGAAGATGGGCCCAGAGGCCTGCTAGGATCACCACAAGCTCAGGGGGTGCCCCTAGGCTTGTGGCTGCCTGGTGGGTCCTCCTCTGGTACTTCTTTCTCCAATAATTTTAATATATTCCAAAATATTTCTCCGTCAATTTTCAGCTCATTTGGAGATATTCAGAAAAATGCCTCCAATATAGCCCTTTCCAGTCCAAAATTCCATCTATCGGCAATCTCGCTTTTTATGTGAAACTTGCAAAATAAGAGAGAAACGACATAAGAATTGTATCATAAAGTGAAATAATAGTCCATAATGCAATAAATATCGACATACAAACATGATGCAAAATTGACGTATCATGCTCTATATCCCAGTGACAAAGTAGGGGAGAAGACATGTATTTGTATTGTTGCCATTAGGGGAAAATGACGGGGCTTATTCGTATTGGTTGGATTTACTTTGTCTACATCATGTCATCGCTTAAGGTGTTACTCTGTTTTTATGAACTTCATACTGTAGATGCATGCTAGATAGCGATCGATGGGTGCTGTAATAGTAGTAGATGCAGGCAAGAGTCTGTCTACTTGTCTCGGACGTCATGCTATATACATGATCATTTCCTTGAATACCGTCATAACTATGCACTTTTCTATCAATTGCCCAACAGTAATTTGTTTACCCACCGTACGTTTCTTGTTCGAGAGAGAAGCCCCTAGTGAAAGTATGGCCCCGGGTCTACTTTTATCATATATAAAATCCAAAAATACCTTGCTGTAATTTATTTACCATTAATATATTTTGTGTTTTATTTTATCTATCTATCACTGATCCTTGCAAATAACCACCAAGGGGATTGACAACCCCCTTGATCGCGTTGAGTGCTAGGATTTGCTATTTTGTGTGTAGGTGTTGTTAACAAGGTTTCGCGTGGTTCTCCTACTGGATTGATAACATTGGTTCTTAACTGAGAGAAATACTTATCTATATTACAATACATCATCCTAGTCCATCACATGCTGCAAAGCTACTTCTTGGAGTCCCTGTAGACTCTCTCCCTCTCTAAATCGGGGTGCCACAATTTATTGAGGACTACTATGTGATATGGTATGTCCATCTATGGAGTAGACCACTGCTAAACAAATAGGACTACTATTTCTGCAAAGAACCTTGATCCCCACCAACCAAAGTGCATGTAGGTTGACGGTGTCCTGGACTAGGGGTGCCAACCTAGTCGGGCCATAGTCCTCGAGCTGGTCCTGTAGGCCCTCATTATCATTCGGTGAAATCCGGAAGCTAGATGCCTGGACGTGATCAAGACTGCATCTACCAAAGACTTGGAGTACACTCCATGACATATCCTGCTACCTCCATGCATTCCCCTGGATATCGACCATGTAACCCTAGATGCCCTACCTGCCGTGTATATAAGCTAGAGGGTTTAGCCTGTAGAGGGAATCTGATCACAATTACATTCACCGAGCCCCAGGGTTAGATCTCTACTTACAGTCTCGAGGTAGATCAAGCTTGTACTCGATACATCATCATCAATACAATCAAAGCATGACGTAGGGTATTACCTCTTCGAGAGGGCATGAACCTGGGTAAAAAATGTTTCCTTCGTCCCTGTTACCACCGATCTGAGCTCCACATCTCGGAACATTGGTACTTCCGTGGAGAGTTCCGCTGTGTGATCAACGAAAAGATCGATGGCTCATCTGCAGATTAATTGCGGCGCTGGCTACAAGGACATCATCGTCCCATGCCAACTTTTCATACTCTACAGCTAGGAAATATGGCAATTGTATTTGTTTGTCATGTATTAAGTGCAGGCAAATTTGATTTATTCCTCACATGCATAACAATACAAAATTGTACCCACAATAATTAGACATCGCATTGCAGAATTGAACCAAGCAGTTAACTAAACACCACAACAAATGAACCAAACATTAATTGAGCACCACATTGCACAATATAACATACTCCTAATAGAAGATCAGAGAGTTAACCCAACCAAGCATGCTTAGCAATTTGGAAATATAGCAATTGTATTTGTTTTTGGTGTATTTAGTACAGCCAAATTCATTTATTTCTCACATGGTAGATAATAGAAAATGCACCCACAACAATTGAACATCACATTGCATAATTGAACCAAATAGTTAACTGAATACCACAACAAATGAACAAAACATTAACTGAGCACCACCATTGCACAATATATAATATACTAGAAGATCAGACCGTTAACCAAACCAAGCATGCTTAACAACTTGGAAATATAGCAATTGTATTGTTTCTCATGTATTTTGTACAACTAAATTTGATTTATTTCTCACATGGAAGACAATACAAAATTGCACCTAGAAGAATTAAACATCACATTGTAGAATTGAACCAAATAGTGAACTGAACACGACAACAAATTAACCAAACAGTTAATAAGTGAGCACCACATTGCACAACATATAGAACATATACACTAGAGGAATAGATTGCATGGTAAAATTGCATAGGATAATTCGCTAGAATTTGTTAAGGAAAGGCAGGAGCATCACATGCAATGGGTAAACCGAGCATGCATTTGTTGATCTAGTAACATTGCCCCTTGTCAACCTTGTAGCACTGCCATTTGTCAAAATTTGCAGGTAAAAATCATTAGTGCTATCTAATTTTATGCAACTAAAATTCAGTAAGCATATATTTCATTCATAGATTAAGCAGTAGTTCTCTATACAAATAGTTCAACTCTATAGCTGAACTCACCAAACTTATTCCCAATTCTTGACAATCACGTACTGAAATAGCTAGTTCAAGTATATATACTAGCTAATTTGAAGTACGTTGTACAGTTCAACCACATCTATATTCATATGAACTGAACAAAATAGCCCCTAAATACTACTACTACGGAGGGGCTTTGTACTACTTCCAGCAGCCTCTCCTCTGCAGAGCATGCTCATTAAGGGCCCAGAGGAGGCAGAGCCCACCGATGAGCTGGACAACTGGAATCCGGTGCCCGCCGCTGCTGCACCTTTAGCGACACTCACCTCGAGCGCCCTCTGCCACTTCAGACGACCCCTCTTGAAGTGGCGGGACTCCTCGTAGATCTCCCATTACTCGCCTCTGTGGTGGCGTGTGTTGCGGCCACGGCGACGGTAAGATTCTTTGTATGCTCGATGAGGCGCTCCTCCTCCTCCCACAGGAACTCGATGTAGTGCGCAAGGTCGCTGACACACGTGCAGGGCTCCACCACCACCTCCCACCTTTGGGCGGCGATGGTGGAGCGAGTGATGACCCTGGCGGTCCATGGTGGGCTGGCGGCCACGTCGACCGACAGTGGGGTGGCGGCCATGACGGCCACCTCTCGCCTTTGGGCCACGGTGGCCAAAAGTGGGGTGGCGGCCACGACCCGCCAACTCCCGCCTTCGGGCCGTGGTGGCAGAGCAGGTGATGGGCCTGGCTTTCAACGGTGGTGTGGCGGCCACGATGACAGATGGTGGGTGGCAGCAATGGCGGCCGATAACAGCTGCTAACAGGCACGGGTGGCAGAGCATGTGGTGGGTGCTGCGCACACACCCAACACGGATGCCACACGTATTACACTATGCCCGGGATTGCGCCACCGCCGTGGAGTAGCCTCCCAACTGGAGTTGTCCTCTTATGACAGCGGAGTGGCTGTGTGACAATGACAGACCAGTGCCATTGGCAATTGTGGGACAAGCCAACGAGATAAGCTACAGGGAGGGAGGGGAAAATGCGACGCAGGACTCGCCGGCAGCGAAGGTTTATATAGTAGGCCGGTAAGCATTGGGATTTTGAGGGATTTTGTCGAGTCGGGGGGAAGCATGTGCGGCTATACGCGGAACTTGCACGGGAACTGGCTCACCGACGATTCATTGGCACCACCTTGAGCCACCGTTTGGCCAGAAGAACGCCCCGCGCGCTTCTCAAGCTTGTGCTCGAAGCCGTCTACGGCAGCGGGGTGACAAGACATGCGAGAGGAGGACTAAATGAAACGTACACATAGAGTTGATAAAGAATACGTTTGCAATTTAATACCTACTACCCACGTCATACTTTATATTCCTCTTTGTATTTTTCTGCCAAATTTCGATTAGATGTTTAACTTATAACATACGAATGCATGTGACCAAAGATTATATCGTTGGATACGTATTTGAACATAGTTTCCAATTATATATTTTTCATAACATGCATTAACATTTTGGTACTTAAATTTAAGGTCAAAATACGACACAGAATATAAAGGGGACTAATAGACCAAGAGGGAGGTAGTAGCACACGGCCGGTCTCTATGCAGCATCACGAAAGATTATTCGACCACCATGTGATGTTGAACATGACGTAGTTTCATATCATGCCGCCGGCTCGAAATTTCTGGCCGTCTTGTAGGCGACCATTCCCTGTGTGTTCAACTGCTCTATGCGTGTGGTTGCTCACGGTTGAGGCAGCCACAGCATGCTCTGCTCTCTGTCCCATCGTATGCTCTGCGTGCGTCCCTTCATGCATGCTGCCAGTGTTTGGGGCCGGCGGATGATCATGTACGTTCATCCTACCATTATGCATGCGGTTGTGCCAGGCGCGGCGCCATGATGCAGTTACCCGTTGCAAAAACTACCATGCGAAAGCGCCGAGAATCCAAGCCACCCGGCCCGTATTTATTCCTACGGCCATTTAACTTTGTCTCTCGCGCCACATGACGTAATAAGCACACCCAAGATGACACATACATAGAGGATATCCAGCAGTTCCAATGGGCCTCCCCGTGGCTCCAATGGCGCTGGCAGCGGCCGACAATGACAACAGGGGGTAGTTCACCATGCATCACGTAGTGGACACCCACGTGAGGGGGAAGGACTTCTCAGTGGTGTACACGAACGAGTCGATCTCGGTGAAGAGCTCCATCAAAACTATGGAGCAGTTGCTTGCTGAGGACAAGTACCAAGTGGTCGGCTTCGACCTCGAGTTCACTAGCGGTCGTGCCGGGCAAGATCAGAAGATTGTCGTCGCCCAGTTGTGCATGCGACATGACATCCTCGTCTACCACTACCACCTGGCCACAAGGCCTTGTGAGCATTTCTCTAGGTTTATCAATAGCTCTAACTACCGTTTCGGTGCGATGGACACCACCAACGATCTAAAAGCACTCGACGTTTCGGGCTTGATCTGCCAAAATCTTGTCAACAGCCGTGACCACTACAAGGTCTTGGGAAGCACCAAGAACAATCAGAACTCCCTGGTTGACCTCGCCTTGGCCGTCATCGACCCGTACTACATGAAGATGAAGGATGAGAGCAAGAAGGACAAGAACGCATACCACAGTGCCTGGGATTAGAGAGTGGATGAATAATACGTCAAGTACGCGGCCAAGGACGTGTACACAAGCTACAAGATGTACAGGTGGAACGTTGACATGAGCAAGTGTCTTCGTCCTGCCCCAGGCGAGGGATCGAGCCATAGAGCAGTGGCAGGAGCATCACAAGAAGTAGATGACTAGATGATCATTGCTCCTAGTATAGAATGCATGCAATTGTTTATTGAGGTGTGTGCGAATGATTTGTATAGTCACTTATGTAATTGGATGTTTATTTTAGTTATACATATGTTGTTCTTCTGTAGACAGAGAAAATCACACGAGTTATGAGCAGCAATCGTCTATGTTACTATTGGTCTTCGCTCATATTTCTGATTATGGACCTGTTTGCTGCGTATCACACACATCTAGTTTAGTTGAAATACTTCTGTTCTCTTGGCTTATCGCAAACACTTCATTTGAGTGAACTGTATGCCCTCCATTGCACACACCTTGATTTGGCTGATCATTTTTGTTGTGTTGCGTAATAACAAACAGTTCATCCTAGTGAACTGTATGCCGTATATCACACACCCTCATCTGCATGCTGACCATTTCAATTGTTCTGGATCATCACAAACAGTTTGTATGGATTAACCATATGCCACGCATCGCACACACACCTCTGATATGGATTGTGTTTAATGTATGCTCCATCGCAAATAGTTCTCTCATTTTTAAGGTTTTCTTACACCACCATTTGTGATTAATGCATCGCACATAGTTTCGTGGAAGGGTCTCTAATTGGACCGTCATGTTTGGAACATCCTGCAGTAGTGATGGAGTAATCCACCCTCGGGGCTGAGGGTCTATACCAGTAGCTGTGTGTTTGATCTCTCTCTTGTGTTCTTGATTTGGCACAATCTTTATGTAGCGCAAGCTTTGGTAATATAGCTGGATCATATCGTGTTTCTCCCTCTATATCTTGTTGTGATGAGTTGAGTTTTCATTTCTGAGGTTTCACTATTAGCGGATTGAATACTTTGTGGAATTGACAACACTTGATGTATGTCTTGAATGTGGATACCCGTGGTGACAATGGGGTGTTCTATTGATTCACTTGATATATGTTTTGGTATTCAACTTGCAGATTGCTACTTTTTGAGCTTGCGTTCGTTTTCTCTTGAATAGGAAAGGGTCATGGAGCAAAGTAGAGATAAGTATTTCTCTCAGTTTGAGAACCAAGGTATCAATCCAGTAGGAGACAAAGCACAAATCACCAAATACCTACACAAACAATCAAACAAAGTTGCACCCAACGCGATAAAGGGGTTGTCAATCCCTTCATGGTTACTTCAAAAAGTGAGATCTGATAGAGATAGATAAATGATAAAGTAAATATTTTTGTTATTTTAGTTTATAGATCAGAAAGTAAAAGATTGCAAAATAGTAGGTCGGAAACTTATATGATGGAAAATAGACCCAGGGGCCATAGGTTTCACTAGAGGCTTCTCTCAAGATAGAAAATAATACGTTGGGTGAACAAATTACTGCGGAGCAATTGATAGAAAAGCGCAAAGTTATAAAGATATCTAAGGCAATGATCATGAATATAGGCATCACGTCCGTGTCAAGTAGACTGACTTCTGCCTACATCTACTACTATTACTCCACACATCAACCGCTTGAAGCATGCATCTAGAGTATTAAGTTCATAAAGAACGGAGTAATGCAATAAGTAAGACGACATGATGTAGAGGAATTAACTCAAGCAATATGATGAAAACCCCATCTTTTTATCCTCGATGGCAATACTGTCACTAGGGAAGGACACCGCAAGATTGAACCCAAAGCTAAGAACTTCTCACATTGCAAGAAAAACCAATCTAGTTGGGCAAACCAAACCGATAGTTTGAAGAGAATTACAAAGATATCAACTCATGCATATAAGAATTCAGAGAAGGTTCAAATAATATTCATAGATAAGCTCATCATAAATCTAGAATTCATCGGATCTCGGCAAAAACAACGCAAAAAAGTATTACATCGATTAGATCTCTAAGAACATCAAGGAGAACATGGTATTGAGAATCAAAGAGAGATAAGAAGCCATCTACCTACTAGTTATGGACCCGTAGGTCTGTGGTAAACTACTCACGCTTCATCGGAAGGACAATGTTGTTGATGTGGAAGCCCTCCATGGTCGAAGCCACCTCCGGCAGGACGCCGGAAAAGGCCCCTAGGTGGGATCGCAAGGGTACAGAAGGTTGCGGCAGTGGAAAAGGGTTTTCGTAGATGCCTCTGTTGGTTTGGAGAGATATGGGAATATATAGGTGAAAGAATTAGGTCAGGAGTTGTACGAGGGGCCCACAAGGGTGGGGGGTGCACCCTACCCCCCCTCGGTGCGCCCTCCATCCTTGTGGCCATCTCGTGTCTCCTCCGACTTCATCTCCAAGTCTCCTAGTTGTCTTTTGGTCCAAGAAAAATCATCGTGAAGGTTTTATTCCATTTGGACTCCGTTTGGTATTCCTTTTCTGCGAAACTCAAAAACATGGAAAAAAACAGGAACTGACACTAGGCTCTAGGTTAATAGGTTAGTCCTAAAAATAACATAAAATATCATATTAATGCATATAAAATTCCCAAAGTAGATAATATAATATGATGGAACAATCAAAAATTATAGATACGTTGGAGACATATCAAGCATCCCCAAGCTAAATTCTTGCTCGTCCTCGAGTACGTAAATGATAAAAACAGAATTTTTCATGTGGAATACTACCTAACATATTTATCCATGTAATTTTCTTTATTATAGCATGAATGTTCAGATTAGTAAGATTCAAAACAAAAGTTTAATATTGACACAAAGATGCTAATACTTCAAGCATACTAACAAAGCAATTATGTCTTCTCAAGATAACATGGCCCAAAAAAGCTATCCCTACAAAATCATATAGTCTGGCTATGCTCCATCTTTATCACACAAAATATTAAATCATGCACAACCCCGATGACAAGCCAAGCAATTGTTTCATACTTTTTATGTTCTCACACATTTTCAACTTTCACGCAATACATGAGCATGAGCCATGGATATAGCACTATAGGTGGAATAGAATATGGTGGTTGTGGAGAAGACAAAAAGAGGAACATAGTCTCACATCAACTAGGCGTATCAACGGGCTATGGAGATGCCCATCAATTGATATCAACGTGAGTGAGTAGGGATTGCCATTCAACGGATGCACTAGAGCTATAAGTTTATGAAAGCTCAAAAAGAAAATAAGTGGGTGTGCATCCAACTCGCTTGCTCACGAAGACCTAGGGAAATTTGAGGAAGCCCGTCATTGGAATATACAAGCCAAGTTCTATAATGAAAAATCCACACTAGTATATGAAAGTGATAACATAGGAGACTATCTATCATGAAGACCATGGTGCTACTTCGAAGCACAAGTGTGGAAAAGGGATAGTAACATTGACCCTTCTCTCTTTTTCTCTCATTTTTTTATTCGGGCATTTCTCATTTTTTTGGCCTCTTTTTTTTCGTCCGGAGTCTCATCCCGACTTGTGGGGCAATCATAGTCTCCATCATCCTTTCCTCATTGGGACAATGCTCTAATAATGAAGATCATCACACTTTTATTTACTTACAACTCAAGAATTACAACTCAATACTTAGAACAAAATATGACTCTATATGAATGCCTCCGGCGGTGTACCGAGATGTGCAATGCATTAAGAGTGACATGTATGAAAGAATTATGAAAGGTGGCATTGCCAAAAATATGATGTCAACTATATGATCATAAAAAGCAATATGACAATGATGAAGCGTGTCATAATAAATGGAACGGTGGAAAGTTGCATGGAAATATATCTCTCGGTGCAACAAAACCTGAGTTTGTTGCCCTGACTGTGCAGAAGCGCAGGATCAAGATTGAAGCACTTGTCCAAGACAGAGTACGACAAACCAGGAGATTCGAAGAACCAACAAGTAGATTAGAGGGACCAAGACCAAGCCAGAGAAGAAAGATATCATCAAGAAAGAATCCTCCCTTGCCAGGCAGGCAAGCCTGGCAAGGGGCGAGGCCACCCCCAAAAGAAGATGACCAAGGCATCCCGGGAGGGCCTGCCGGGCTTGCGGAGGCTGAAACACCTCACCAAGCACTCCACCACGACTCCCGTCGTTGATCAGTGTGGTATCAAGCCACAGAGTGATTAGCTGGCAGCCATTCGCCACATGGCAGCCCCTTTCTACCAGAAAACCCACAGACGACAACTGTCCTATGACGTGTCATACAAGCAGGCGTGGAGCTGGCAAGATAGCCCGACAAGCATTGCCGGGCAACCAGCGACGTGACGTTGAGCGGTGCATTAAATGCACACAATCACCCTGCAGAGTTAAGTATGATAGCACTATTTTCTATCTTATGAGTGTCTAATTGATTGATTTGCCACTATGGTGACCCCTTAACCTATTAAAGTAGGCCCATGGCAACGGTTCACAAGTTGGAAAGTTGGATAACTCATACCCCCATATGTGTGTAGTCGATGTTGCCCTGAGGCAACCCTTGCCGGGCAAGTGTACTACACCATGCCACCGCATTTCCACCATCAATCCACCAAATAAGGAGTAGGGTTTTACGCCTCACGACAGCTCGAACCTGGATAAAACTTCCCATGTGATATCTGCCGCGCTGCCCCATGTTGGCCTGCTCTTTGTGCAACGCGACGTCCCCCTGCCGAACCAGCAAGGAGCCATCCTGGTCCCATAGGTGGTCGTGGTTTCTCGTGACAAATTTGGAGTGCTAGGTAGGGGGCTCGCTCGTGCGAACCTGAAGACGTGAGTAGCGCATCTCCCTCGTCGCCATCTGCATCTTCAACAGCGCCACCGACCATGGCGAACAAGAAGAAGCACACTTCTTAGGCTCATCCATACGCCTCGAAGGCTCCGTCACCCGTGGCCTGCAACGCTACAGGGGGCGCAGAGCCGCACGAGGACGCGGACGCTGTTGGGGATGTGGCCGGAGCAGGCAGCACAACCACCACTTCAACTTCCCCCATGACCGACGCACAAGAAGGAGGCGCCAGAGGAGAGCAGCACCAGCAACACCTCGACGGCCACACTCCGCTCTCCATGGGCACAGCTGCAATGATGGCGCTCGGTCTAGGGCGAACTGCCGCCCTCCGGCCGCCCCCGCCACAGGCGCGACCACTGCTCGTGCGCTTTCCCCCGGGAGGGTCGACCGATCTGTTGCGCCCGACGGAGCCGCTGGCCCTCAAGCGCCTCCGCCACACCACCCTACCGTCCAGGTGGTTGCACTGCAACAGCGGGGGCGCAGTGCTGCCGCAGCTGGCTTTGTTAGGAGCCGGGCAAAGGCGCGATCGACTTCATGATCGTCTATGCCGAGCACAACCTCACAGGCCATGGCGCAGGCTCAGCTGCTGCTGAGGTTTCCGCCGGCGGCCGAGCAGATGGACGAATGGTGTGCCACCATCCAAAGTCTTCTTGGTTTCGCCGAAGCAGAGGGCTCACGACGAGCTGACCAGTCACAGCCTCCCCAAGCAACGGCGACGGCTCATGCTGCTTCCCATACGGAGGGAACCGTCCCCATGGTGCAGTCCCTGCCACGGCAACCAGCATGAGCATGACCAAATCAAGACCCCAACGACGTCTCAATGGCCTCCTCTGACCCTCGAGCATGTCCAGGCCAACAACGAACCCTGGAGGATAGGTGGATATCAGACATGTGTGTCATCGAGCAGCGCCACGATGACCTCCTCTAGACCAACGGGTGCGACGGCCCGGATGTCGGCAAGCCCGCGCTCGGTATTGGCAGGCCCCTACCTTTCGAGGTTGGATGCCTTGCCTTCACCCGTGATCTGCGACAAGTGTGTTGGCCGTCCCGTTCACACATTCAAGCCAGAGATACCTGAGAAGTACGACAGAAGGCTAAACCCGGTAGAGTTCCTGAGCATTTACACCATCGTTGTTCAGGCTACCGGGGGAAGAGATGAGAAGGTGTTCGCCAACTACTTCCCGTTGGCCCTCAAGTACAAATGTGAGGTCTTGGCTGATGCACCTACTGGAGAACTCTATTTCGTCATGGGCAGACCTGTGCCACGAGTTCATCGGTGCCTTCATCAGTGGCCACCAAGAGCGAGGCCGTCCTAGCGACCTGCACCTTCTCCAACAAAAGTAAGCGGAAACCCCCCGTAAGTATTTACATAGATTCAGCAAAGTTCATAGAAATATTCCAAATATCCATCGAGCAGCTGTGATAGCTGCCTTCCAGTCCAATGTGCGCAACCACCGGATTCATTCTAAGATGAACATGCGGTTGCCCAAGACTGTGAAGGAGTTGTACACTGTATTGGATAAGTTTGATCGGATGGAGGTGGGAAGGAAGTTGCCCGGAGAGGAAGACTGCATCAATGTTGATTGAGAGGATGACGATGAATCAACCAGTCAGAAGAAGAGCAAGAAGCACAATAAGAAGCAGAGGGATAAGGCAATGATGACTGTTGAACGATCATGCACCCCAAGTACTGGTAAGATCACCAAGGCTGAGGTCCCCGGCAAGCAGGCTGCCTTGTGCGCTGATTGCCGAGAAGCTGCGGCTGCCGAGAAGGCTGGGAAGGGCGATGGGTTGTACTGCAAGATCCATTGGACCAAGGGCCAGGACCTCCAAGAGTGTGCTATCAGGTTGAGTAGTTGGTCAAGAGACAAAGAGCAGAGTATGAGAAGCATGATAAGGAAAAGGGTTAGAATATTGCTAGCGATAAGGGCCGAGGCGGTGAAGCAAATCGCCTCGGCAAACCCTTTCGGAGCAAAGGAAAACCCGCCAGGGGTCAGGTAAAGGAAGCATGTGATGATGAGACTGGTGGAGGGGATGAAGAGGAAACAAGTGAGAAAGAGTTTCAGAAGGCCACTGACGCACTGTGCATTGACGAGGCTGCATCTCTGCATACCTCTCACCGCCAGCTCAAGCGGTGGGCACAAGAAGTCAATGCCGTGGAACCTACACCCGAGGCCCGGAAGCCGCTCAAATAGTCCCGTACACCCATCATCTTTGAGGAGGAGGATCATCCTAGTCGTACCACTGCGGTAGGGTGCCTGCCATTGTTGGTCGCCCCAACAATTCGCAACCTCAAGGTCACGAAGATGTTGGTTGATGGCGGGGCCGGACTGAATCTGGTTTCCCCAGCAGTTATCAGCAAGCTTCATATAGCAAAGGAAGATCTAGAGGTTACCGGCACATTTCAAGGAGTTAATCCTGGCAGGAGTCATCCTAAGGGGAAGATCACGTTGCCGGTAATGTTTGGGGGAGAACTAAACTACCGGACTAAGAAGATTGTGTTTGACATGGTTGATCTCCCATTGCCGTACAATGGTATTCTTGGATGACCAGCTCTGGCTAAATTCATGGCCGCGTCCCACAATGCCTACAACACCCTTAAGATGACTGGGCCACATGGGGTTATAACCATCCCATCAAATGAGAAGGATGCCATCATTTTGTGTGGACAAGATGTACCGGGACGTGGTCGCGCCAGAGGCAGCGGCGGCAGCAGTTCCCACCAAGGAAAGTAAAGGAAAGAAGAAGGATTGCAGGACCTCCGGCAAAAAGTCCGGGATACGTGTCCCCACCGAGTGCACGGCACCGGTTGACTATTTTCTGGAGTGTTCCAACAACAAGAGGTCCGAGGTTGCTGCTCAATAAGTGAAAAATGTCCCGGCAGGGCTGGCTAGCGTTGATGGCACTTTCACAATCAACACCACCCTTGGTGACAAATAGGATAGCGCGCTCATTGCCTTACTGCGGGCGAATATCGATGTGTTAGCATGGCAACTATCTGATATCCCCGGTGTTCCCAGGGAGGTAATCGAGCACCACCTTCTTGTTTGCCCACATGCCAGACCTGTTAAATAGAAAGTCCAGAAGCAGTCCTTGGAGAGGCAGCCGTTTATTATAGAAGAGATCAAGAAGCTTGAGGAAGCTGGTCTGGTCAGAGGAGTGCTACATACCACTTGGCTAGCAAACCCAGTGGTGGTCCAGAAGGCAAACTGGAAGTGGAGGTTGTGCATTGATTTCACATATCTCAACAAGGCCTGCCTGAAGGACCCATTTCCCTAGCCGCGTATTGATTAGATTGTGGATTGCACTTCATGTTGTGATTTGCTCTCATTTTTGGATGCCTATTCTGGATATCACCAGATCTTCATGTCGAAAGAAGAGGAAGAGAAGACCTCTTTCATCACCCCGTGTGGTACATACTGCTATATCTTCATGCCATTTAGATTAAAGAGTGTCGGGTCTACTTTTGCAAGGGCAGTCCAGATTGGTTTTGAGCCTCAGCTGCACAGAAAAATTGAAGCTTATATGGATGACAATGTGGTCAAAACCAAGGATGGAGCAACTCTTATCCAGGATTTGGAGGAGACATTTGCAAATTTGCGCAAGATCAACTTGAAGCTCAACCCGGAGAAGTGTGTATTTGGTGTTCCCTCCGGCAAGCTGCTTGGGTACTTTGTGTCCCACAGGGGGATCGAAGCTAATCCCGACAAGATCGAGGCCATTGAGCAGATCCAAGTGCCAAGGACGGTTAAAGATGTGAGGCGCCTGACGGGATGTGTTGTGGCGCTAAGCAGATTCATCTCCAAGTCTTCAAAATTTTGAAAAAGGCAGGTCCTATGAAGTGGACCCCGGAAGCAGATGTAGCTTTGCAAGAGTTGAAGGCCTACATGTCTTATATACCTACCTTAGTTGCCCCCAAACCCCAGGAGCCGTTGCTGCTATACTTGGCAGCAACCAACCAAGTGGTCAGTGTAGCGTTGGTAGCACTGCGAGAAGTAAATGAGGAAGAGAGTGAGCAGAGACCGACAGAGTCAGACATGGATTGGGATAGAAGTAAGCATGGCAATAGGGGCAACCCAAAGGGCATGGCGAGGAAGAAAGTGGTGCAGCTCCTAGTGTATTTTGTCAGATTCTTGTTACAGGTGGCTAGATCGCGGTAATTTGGCATGCAAAAGTTGATTTTTGGTCTCATCATGGCCTCAAGGAAACTGCACCACTACTTCCAAGCCCATGATATCATGGTTGTCACTCGTTTCCCGTTGCAACGGATACTCCGAAACCCCGATGCCACCAGCTGAATAGTGGAGTGGCTTTGGAGCTATCCATCTTAGGTTTGAAGTTTGAGAGCACATCAACTATCCAGAGAAGGGCATTGATAGAGTTTATTGCAGAATGGACGCCAACCCCTGATGAGGAAGTAACTGAGATAGTTATCCCCGGCAATGAATCACCCCAAGAATGGGTTATGTACTTTGATGGTGCTTTTTCCCTACAAGGTGCAGTGGCTGGTGTACTTCTTGTTGCCCCCTTCGGGGAGGACTTGAAGTACGTCGTCCAAATGCTTTTTGCACGGGAAGAAGCGACCAACAATACAACAGAGTATGAAGGGCTCCTTGCCGGGCTCAGTATTGCAGCTGAATTGGGAAATAAGAAGTTGATCATTCGAGGAGATTCACATCTGGTGGTGAGACAAGTCAACAAGGATTATTGAAGTCCATTGATGGAGGCATACACCGAGTAAGTGAGAAGATTGGAGGAGCACTTTGACGGATTGCAAACAGAGCATGTACACTGTGTGGAAAACAGCACAGCTGATCATTTGTCAAAGTGTGCTGCGTAGAAGCTTCCTGTGGAACCAAGAACTTTTGTTCTCCATCTTACCCAACCCTCCGTATCCCCAGCAACAATGGCCCGGAAAATAGAAAGTTGTACACCAGTAAGCGTCTCCAGATAGAGCCGTCCACTCCTGGCAGAGAACCTGTCGGAAACAACTCCTCGTAGCCTGCCAGACCACCCCTCCATCCGGGCCCATGGACCCTGCGTACGAGGTTGGTGCTCCTGTAGCAGAGGAGGTGCCACTAGTCCTCGTTGCCGAGCCCTAGGCTCCAACTTGGGCAAGGCACATTGTCTGCTTCCTCCAAACCGGAGAGCTTCCCGGCGGTCAAGACGAAGCTAAAAAAAGTAGCCCGGAGGGCCAGTATGTATCAGTTTGTCGATGACACTATATACAGAAGGAGGCTCAATGGTGTGAAATTGAAGTGCGTCCGCCGGGAAGAAGGAAAGGAACTGCTGGTTGAGATACACAGAGGAATGTGCGGCTCCCACATTGGATCAAAGGCATTAGTTGGGAAAGCATTCTGGAAATGATTCTATTGGCCCACAGCCCTCCAAGATGCGGTCGAGCTAGTCACTAAGTGTGAAGCCTGCTAGTTCCATTCCAAGAAAACACACCTGCCTGCCCAAGCTCTTCAGACAATCCGTCTGTCATGGCCATTTTTGGTCTGGGGGCTCAATATCCTTGGCCCCTTCCCCCGAGCAATCGGGGACTTCGAATTCTTGTTTGCTTCCATTGACAAGTTTACAAAGTGTCCAGAAGTGACTGCCATGAGAAAGGTGACTGCCCAGTCAACTATCATGTTCTTGAAAGATCTGGTGTGTCGTTTTGGAGTTCCGACAAGGATCATCACCGACAACGGCACCCAGTTCATAAGCTGCGCCTTCATCCAATATGTTCATGCCCTCGTATGCAAGATCTCATTTGCCTCTGTGGCACACCCCCAGAGCGATGGACAAGCTGAGAGGGTGAACGCTAAAGTGCTACGTGGACTCAAGATAAGAACCTTTGATACGCTACAGAAGCGCGACAAATGGTGGATCGAGGAGCTGCCGGTAGTTCTTTGGTCCCTCGGAACGACACCAAACCGAGCTACCGGGTAGACTCCGTTTTCCCTGGTCTACGGGGCAGAAGCAGTTATCCCACATAACTCATTTACGGGTTGCCTCGAGTGCTTTCCTACGATGAATTAGTGCAAGATCCACACCGGCGTGACGACGTTGTGCTACTCAAGGAGAACCGTCTCCGGGCTGCTACATGTGTTGCACGCTTTCAGCAGGCCCTGTGTCACTATCATAGACGCAGGGTTCATGCCCCGTGTTTTGAGGAAGGTGACCTTGTCCTTAGGTGCATTGAGTATGAGTTGTCACCAAAGTTGGAAGGCCCTTACCGGGTAATACGAGTCACCAGACCTGGCGTAGTCCGTCTGGAGACCGGAGATGGCACTCAGTTGCAAAACTCATGGAATACTGAGCATCTCCGCAGATTCTACTCATAAGGCGCGAGGCTGTCGGGCCCTGCCCGGTAGCCACCCATTTGTACATGCCTTGCGTCATGTGCATGTAACCCCTTGTACAAAGCCGGGGCGATGACACCGTGCAAGAGAAAATAAAGAAGCGTTGTTGGGGGGGCAACTTAGACTGCATGCATGCATGAGCATTCCGGATCACTGCTTAAGAATTTCATGAGAATCTGCATATGCATATGGATAGGATTGCATCCTGCATTCATTCTCATCTACATGAAGATGCAGGTTCTTGCTGTGAACTTGGCTTCGACAAGGAGCTGAGAAGATTTCCTGACACCACGATCCCCGACAAGCCAAACAGATAAGTTCTACCTCTTGTCCATTCATGTTTTGTATAATCCCATTTCTTGTCCCTCTCCTCCCAGGTACGACATGTGAAGGAAAATAGGGCAAAAATGTTGGGGAACGTAGTAATTTCAAAAAATTTCCTACGCACCCGCAAGATCATGGTGATGGCATAGCAACGAGAGGGGAGAGTGTTGTCCATGTACCCTCGTAGTCCGAAAGCGGAAGCGTTATGACGGTTGATGTAGTCGTACGTCTTCACGATTTGACCGATACAAGCACCGAACATACGGCACCTCCGTGTTCAGCACACGTTCAGCTCGATGACGTTCCTCGGGCTCCAATCCAGCGAAGCATCGGGGATGAGTTCCGTCAGCACGACGGCGTGGTGACGATGATGATGTTCTACCGGCGCAGGGCTTCGCCTAAACTCCACGACGATATGACCGAGGTGGAATATGGTGGCGGGGGGCACCGCACACGGCTAAGGAACGATCCGTAGATCAATTTGTGTGTCATGGGGTGCCCCCTGCCCCCGTATATAAAGGAGCAAGGGGGCAGGAGGCCGGCCCTAGGAGGGGGCGCGCCAAGGGGAGTCCTACTCCCACCGGGAGTAGGACTCCCTCCTTCCTTGTTGGAGTAGGAGAAGGGGGAAAGAGGGGGAGAGGAGGAAGGAAAAGGGGGCCGCACCCCTTGTCCAATTCGGACCAGAGGGGGGCTGCACGCCTCCTTCCTTTCGGCCTCTTTCCTCTATTCCCGTATGGCCCAATAAGGCCCATATACTCTCCGGCGAATTCCGGTAACTCTCCGGTACTCCGAAAACCCGAATCGCTCGGAACCTTTTCGAACCCCGAATATAGTCGTCCAATATATCGATCTTTACGTCTCGACTATTTCGAGACTCCTCGTCATGTCCCCGATCTCATCCGGGACTCCGAACTCCTTCGGTACATCAAAACTCATAAACTCATAATATAACTGTCATCGAAACCTTAAGCGTGCGGACCCTACGGGTTCGAGAACTATGTAGACATGACCTAGAACTATTTCCGGTCAATAACCAATAGTGGAACCTAGATGTTCATATTGGCTCCTACATATTCTACGAAGATCTTTATCGGTCATACCGCATAACAACATACGTTGTTCCCTTTGTCATCGGTATGTTACTTGCCCGAGATTCAATCGTCGGTATCCAATACCTAGTTCAATCTCGTTACCGGCAAGTCTCTTTACTTGTTCCGTAATACATCATCCCACAACTAACTCATTAGTTGCAATGCTTGCAAGGCTTTAAGTGATGTGTATTACCGAGAGGGCCCAGAGATACCTTTCCGACAATCGGAGTGACAAAACCTAATCTCGAAATACGCCAACCCAACATGTACCTTCGGAGACACCTGTAGAGCACCTTTATAATCACCCAGTTATGTTGTGACGTTTGGTAGCACACAAAGTGTTTCTCTGGTAAATGGGAGTTGCATAATCTCATAGTCACAGGAACATGTATATGTCATGAAGAAAGCAGTAGCAACATACTAAACGGTCGTGTGCTAAGCTAACGGAATGGGTCAAGTCAATCACATCATTCTCCTAATGATGTGATCCCATTAATCAAATGACAACTCTTTTCTCCATGGTTAGGAAACATAACGATCTTTGATAAACGAGCTAGTCAAGTAGAGGCATACTAGTGACACTATGTTTGTCTATGTATTCACACATGTATCATGTTTCCGGTTAATACAATTCTAGCATGAATAATAAACATTTATCATGAAATAAGGAAATAAATAATAACTTTATTATTGCCTCTAGGGCATATTTCCTTCAGTCTCCCACTTGCACTAGATTCAATAATCTAGTTCACATCAGCATTTGATTCAACACCAATATTCACATCTGTATGTGATTAATACCCATAGTTCACATAGTCATGTCATCAACACCCAAAGGGTTTACTAGGGTCAATAATCTAGTTCACATTGCTATGTGATTAACACCCAAAAGTGTACTAAGGTATGATCATGTTTTGCTCGTGAGAGAAATTTAGTCAACGGGTCTGTTACATACAGAGCCGTATGTATTTTGCGAATATTCTTATGTCTTCAATACTCTGCACGGAGCTACTCTAGCTAATTGCTCCCACTTTCAATATGTATCCAGATTGAGATTTAGAGTCATCTGGATTAGTGTAAAAGTTTGCATCTGGATTAGTGTAAATGTTTGCACCGATTTAGAGTCATCTTGATCATGTTTTACAATGAACTCTTTTATCACCTCCATAATCGAGAAACATCTCCTTAGTCCTCACTAAGGATATTCTTGACCGCTGTCTAGTGATTTACTCTTAGATCAAAATTGTATTCCTCAGCCAAACTCAGAGCAAGGTATACAATAGGTCTAGTACACAACATAGCATACTTTATAGAACCTATGACTGAGGCATAGGGAATGACTGTTCATTCTTTTCTATTTTCTGCCATGGTCGGGTTTTGAGTCTTACTCAACTTCACACCTTGCAACATAGGCAAGAACTCTATCTTTGACTGTTCCATTTTGAACTACTTCAAAATCTTGTCAAGGTATGTACTCATTGAAAAATCTTATCAAGCGTCAGGATCTATCTCTATAGATCTTGATGCTCAATGTGTAAGCAGCTTCACCAAGGTCTTTCTTTGAAAAACTCCTTTCAAACACTCCTTTATGCTTTTCAGAAAAATTCTACATTATTTCTGATCAACGATATGTCATTCACATATACTTATTAGGAATGTTGTAGTGCTCCCACTCACTTTCTTGTAAATACAGGCTTCACCGCAAGTCTGTATTAAAACTATATGCTTTGATCAACTTATCAAAACGTATATTCCAACTCCAAGATGCTTGCACCAGTCCATTGATGGATCGCTGGAGCTTGCACATTTTGTTAGCACCTTTCGGATCAACAAAACCTTCTGGTTGCATCATATACAACTCTTCTTTAAAAAATCCATTAAGGAATGCAGTTTTGACATCCATTTGCCAGATTTCATAAAATGTGGCAATTGCTAACATGATTCAAACAGACTTAAGCATAGATACGAGTGAAAAACTCTCATCGTAGTCAACACCTTGATCTTGTCGAAAACCTTTTGCGACAATTCTAGCTTTGTAGATAGTAACACCATCAGCATCCGTCTTCCTCTTGAAGATCCATTTAATCTCAATGTCTCGCCGATCATTGGGCAAGTCAATCGAAGTCCATACTTTGTTTTCATACATGGATCTTATCTCAGATCTCATGGCCTCAAGCCATTTTGCGTAATCTGGGCTCACCATCGCTTCTTCATCGTTCGTAGCTTCGTCATGGTCTAGTAACATAACTTCCAGAACATGATTACCGTACCACTCTGGTGCGGATCTTACTCTGGAAGACCTACGAGGTTCTGTAGTAACTTAATCTGAAGTTTCATGATCATCGTCATTAACTTCCTCACTAATTGGTGTAGTAGTCACAGGAACAGATTTCTGTGATGAACTACTTTCAAATAAGGGAGCAGGTACAGTTACCTCATCAAGTTCTACTTTCCTCCCACTCACTTCTTTCGAGAGAAACTCCTTCTCTAGAAAGGATCCATTCTAAGCAACGAATGTTTTGCCTTTGGATTTGTGATAGAAGGAGTACCCAACAGTTTCCTTTGGGTATTCTATGAAGACGCACTTTTCCGACTTGGGTTCGAGCTTATCAGGTTGAAACTTTTTCATATAAGCATCGCAACTCCAAACTTTAAGAAACGACAACTTTGGTTTCTTGCCAAACCACAGTTCATCAGGCGTCGTCTCAATGGATTTTGATGGTGCCCAATTTAAAGTGAATGCATCTGTCTCTAATGCATAACCCCAAAACGATAGCGGTAAATCGGTAAGAGACATCATAGATCGCACCATATCCAATAAAGTGCGGTTACGACGTTCGGACACACCATAACATTGTGGTGTTCCAGGTGGCGTGAGCTGTGAAACTATTCCACATTGTTTTAATTGAAGACCAAACTCGTAACTCAAATATTCGTCTCCGTGATTAGATCGTAGAAACTTTATTTTCTTGTAACGATGATTTTTCCACTTCACTCTGAAATTCTTTGAACCTTTCAATTATTTCAGACTTATGTTTCATCAAGTAGATATACTCATATCTGCTCAATTCATCCTGTGAAGGTCATAAAATAACGATACCCACCACGAGCATGAACACTCATTGGACCGCATACATCGGTATGTATTGTTTCCAATAAGTCAGTAGCTCGTTCCATTGTTCCAGAGAACGGAGTTTTAGTCATCTTGCCAAAAAGGCATGGTTCGCAAGCATCAAATGATTCATAACCAAGTGATTCTGAAAATCCATCTTTATGGAGTTTCTTCATGCGCTTTACACCGATATGACCCAAATGGCAGTGCCACAAATAAGTTGCACTATCATTATCAACTTTGCATCTTTTGGCATCAATATTATGAATATGTGTATCACTACGATCAAGATCCAACAAACTATTTTCATTGGGTGTATGACCATCAAAGGTTTTATTCATTTAAACAGAACAACAATTATTCTTTGATTTTAAATGAATAACCGTATTACAATAAACATGATCAAATCATATTCATGCTCAACGCAAACGCCAAATAACATTTATTTAGGTTCAACACTAATCCTGAAAGTATAGGGAGTGTGCGATGATGATCGTATCAATCTTGGAACAACTTCCAACACTCATTGTCACTTCCCCTTCAACCAGTCTCTGTTTATATAACTCCTGTTTCGAGTTACTAATCTTAGCAACTGAACAAGTATCAAATACTCAGGGGCTACTATAAACACTAGTAAGGCACACATCAATAACCTGTATATCAAATATACCCTTGTTCACTTCGCCATCCTTCTTATCCACCAAATATTCAAGGCATTTCCGCTTCCAGTGACCATTTCCTTTGCAGTGTAAGCACTCAGTTTCAGGCTTTGGTCCAGCTGTGAGCTTCTTCGTGGGAGTGACAACTTGCTTGTCATTCTACTTGAAGTTCCCTTTTTATCCCTTTGCCCTTTTCTTGAAACTAGTGGTCTTGTCAATCATCAACACTTGATGCTCTTTCTTGTTTTCTACCTTCGTCGATTTCAACATCATGAAGAGCTCGGGAATCGTTTTCGTCATCCCTTGCATACTATAGTTCATCACAAAGTTCTACTAACTTAGTGATGGTAACTAGAGAACTCTGTCAATCACTATCTTATCTGGAAGATTAACTCCCACTTGATTCAAGCGATTGTAGTACCCAGACAATCTGAGCACATGCTCACTAGTTGAGCGATTCTCCTCCATCTTTTAGCAATAGAACTTGTTGGAGACTTCATATCTCTCAACTTGGGTATTTGCTTGAAATATTAACTTCAATTCCTGGAACATCTCATATGGTCCATGACATTCAAAACGTCTTTGAAGTCCCGATTCTAAGCCGTTAAGCATGGTGCACTAAACTATCAAGTAGTCGTCATATTGAGCTAGCCAAACGTTCATAACGTCTGCATCTGATCCTGCAATAGGTTTGTCACCTAGTGGTGCATTAAGGACATAATTCTTCTGTGCAGCAATGAGGATAAACCTCAGATCACGGATCCAATCCGCATCATATCTACTAACAACTTTCAACACAATTTTCTCTAGGAACATATCAAAATAAACATATGAGAGCAACAACGCAAGCTATTGATCTATAACATAATTTGCAAAATACTACCAGGACTAAGTTCATGATAAATTTAAGTTCAATTAATCATATTACTTCAGAACTCCCACTTAGATAGATATCTCTCTAGTCATCTAAGTGATTACGTGATCCAAATCAACTAAACCATAACCGATCATCACGTGAGATGGAGTAGTTTTCAATGGTGAACATCACTATGTTGATCATATCTACTATATGATTCACGCTCGACCTTTAGGTCTCTGTGTTTCGAGGCCATATCTGCATATGCTAGGCTCGTCAAGTATAACCTGAATATTCTGCGTGTGCAAAACTGGCTTGCACCCATTGTAGATGGACGTAGAGCTTATCACACCCGATCATCACGTGGTGTCTGGGCACGACGAACTTTGGCAACGGTGCATATTCAAGGAGAACACTTCTTGATAATTTTAGTGAGAGATCATCTTAAAATGCTACCGTCAATCAAAGCAAGATAAGATGCATAAAGGATAAACATCACATGCAATCAAAATAAGTGATATGATATGGCCATCATCATCTTGTGCTTGTGATCTCCATCTCCGAAGCACCGTCGTGATCACCATCGTCACCGGCACGACGCCTTGATCTCCATCATAGCATCGTTGTCGTTTACGCCATCTATTGCTTCTACGACTATCGCTACCGCTTAGTGATAAAGTAAAGCAATTACAGCGCGTTTGCATTTCATACAATAAAGCGACAACCATATGGCCCCTGCCAGTTGCCGATAACTTCGGTTACAAAACATGATCATCTCATACAATAAATATAGCATCACGTCTTGACCATATCACATCACAACATGCCCTACAAAAACAAGTTAGACGTCCTCTACTTTGTTGTTGCAAGTTTTGCGTGGCTGCTACGGGCTTAGCAAGAACCGTTCTTACCTACGCACCAAAACCACAACGATAGTTCATCAAGTTAGTGCTGTTTTAACCTTCTCAAGGACCGGGCGTAGCCACACTCGGTTCAACTAAAGTTGGAGAAACAGACACCCGCTAGCCACCTGTGTGCAAAGCACGGTGGTAAAACCAGTCTCGCGTAAGCGTACGCGTAATGTCGGTACGGGCCGCTTCATCCAACAATACCGCCGAACCAAAGTATGACATGCTGGTAAGCAGTATGACTTGTATCGCCCACAACTCACTTGTGTTCTACTCGTGCATATAACATCAACGCATAAAACCTGGCTCGGATGCCACTATTGGAGAACGTAGTAATTTCAAAAAATTTCCTACGCACACGCAAGATCATGGTGATGGCATAGCAATGAGAGGGGAGAGTGTTGTCCACGTACCCTCGTAGACCGAAAGCGGAAGTGTTATGATAACGCGGTTGATGTAGTTGTACGTCTTCACAATTTGACCGATCCAAGCATCGAACATACGGCACCTCCGTGTTCACCACACGTTCAGCTCGATGACGTTCCCCGGGCTCCAATCTAGCAAAACGTCGAGGATGAGTTCCGTCAGCACGACGGCGTGGTGACGATGATGATGTTCTACCGGCGCAGGGCTTCGCCTAAACTCCGCGACGATATGACCGAGGTGGAATATGGTTGAGGGGAGCACCGCACACGGGTAAGGAACGATCCGTAGATCAACTTGTGTGTCATGGGGTGCCCCCCTGCCCCCGTATATAAAGGAGCAAGGGGGGGGGGGGGAGGCCGGCCCTAGGAGGGGGCACGCCAAGGGGAGTCCTACTCCCACCGGGAGTAGGACTCCCTCCTTCCTTGTTGGAGTAGGAGAATGGGGAAAGAGGGGGAGAGGAGGAACGAAAAGGGGGCCACACCCCTTGTCCAATTCGGACCAGAGGGGGGCTGCGCGCCTCCTTCCTTTCGGCCTCTTTCCTCTATTCCCGTATGGCCCAATAAGGCCCATATACTCTCCGGCGAATTCCCGTAACTCTCCAGTAATCCGAAAAATACCCGAATCACTCGGAACCTTTCCGAATTCCGAATATAGTCGTCCAATATATCGATCTTTACGTCTCGACCATTTCGAGACTCCTCGTCATGTCCCCGATCTCATCCGGGACTCCGAACTCCTTCGGTACATCAAAACTCATAAACTCATAATATAACTGTCATCGAAACCTTAAGCGTGCTGACCCTACGGGTTCGAGAACTATGTAGAAATGACCTAGAACTGTTTCCGGTCAATAACCAATAGTGGAACCTGGATGTTCATATTGGCTCCTACATATTCTACGAAGATCTTTATCGGTCATACCGCATAACAACATAAGTTGTTCCCTTTGTCATCGGTATGTTACTTGCCTGAGATTCGATCGTCGGTATCCAATACCTAGTTCAATCTCGTTACCGGCAAGTCTCTTTACTCGTTCCGTAATACATCATCCCACAACTAACTCATTAGTTGCAATGCTTGCAAGGCTTTAAGTGATGTGTATTACCGAGAGGGCCCAGAGATACCTTTCCGACAATCGGAGTGACAAAACCTAATCTCGAAATACGCCAACCCAACATGTACCTTCGGCGACACCTGTAGAGCACCTTTATAATCACCCAGTTATGTTGTGACGTTTGGTAGCACATAAAGTGTTCCTCTGGTAAACGGGAGTTGCATAATCTCATAGTCACAGGAACATGTATATGTCATGAAGAAAGCAGTAGCAACATACTAAAAGATCGTGTGCTAAGCTAATGGAATGGGTCAAGTCAATCACATCATTCTCCTAATGATGTGATCCCATTAATAAAATGACAACTCTTTTGTCCATGGTTAGGAAACATAACCATCTTTGATAAACGAGCTAGTCAAGTAGAGGCATACTAGTGACACTATGTTTGTCTATGTATTCACACATGTATCATGTTTCCGGTTAATACAATTCTAGCATGAATAATAAACATTTATCATGAATTAAGGAAATAAATAATAACTTTATTATTGCCTCTAGGGCATATTTCCTTCAAAAAGGGGGGCACCGGGGAACGCGTCGATGGAGAGCACAACGGGGGCGACCCGTTCGACCACCGCCACAAGGGCCAGCAGGGCGCGGTAGGGCTAACGGAGCTGCAGCCCGAGAGGAAGCTTGTCGGCGCCTAGCTGGAAGGCTGCTAGAGAAGCCCGGGAGCACCATCCCCACCTCTGCATCCAACTCCCCAGCAAATCATGTTGTCGAGGAGGAGATGGGGATGCAGATGATGGTGCTGCCGCCGGATGAAGATGGTGCGAGCGGCGATCAACCGGAGTCAGAGTCATTCCCCTACCGCTCGCTGCCGTCGTCATTTCCGTCATTGTCCTCCTCGTCGCTTTCCCTCGAGGAGGAGCTTTCGTCATTGGTGGAGCTCTCTACGCAGAGCCGTAAGCGAATACCCGAGCGCCCAAAGACCGTGACGGAGAGCAGGCCGCTCTCCATTAATTTGAACTGGAGAACATGCCCCTCCGACAAGCTATGGGCACGGGCAAAGGTCTTCCAAACACAGCGGAGGTACATAACATGAGGAGCGGGGAAGTCGACGTTAACCCACATGCCGCCGTTCCTGCCGCCCCTCATGTGCAGCCTCAAAACATGCGGCGGATCGAGCTCCATTTCCTGGGCAAACGGGGTAGGAAGATGAAGATGGCCACATAAATACTTGTACAACCTGATGAAGAATTCCCGGGGCTGGTCTCCAACATGGCCTTCCATCGGGGGATGAGTCGCCGGCAGAGGCGCAGCCGGAGCACCACCCCGTCATCCTCTTCCTCGAGCGCCACGTGACCTCGGCCTCGCCCCTCCCTCGTCCACTCACGACGGGCTCTGCCGCCACGAGCTCCGGAGGGGGAGGGATGTGTTGTCGAGTAGAATCCCTCGTCGGCGCCCCTGGAGTACCAGCGCCCCCTCGCTCCCTCACCATGGCGAGCGAAGGAAGATTGCAGAGAAATAAGGAGAAAGAGGTGCGTATGGGAAGGCGCCATCCCTGCCCCCTTTTATAGAAGGACGGGTCCGGGGGCTGGCCTCTCACCCCAAGGGTAGCCGCCCCGCTCATCCAATGCGGCCTCTACAGGCGCAGGGAATCAGGGCCGACCCGCTGCTCCAACCAGCGATGCCTGATTTCCTGTTGTGGCACTAACACATGTACCCTCCGCATCCAACATATAACCTTACTAAGGCATGGAGGACACGTGGAGGATGAACTAGGAGCACAAAGGCAAATGCGATGCCCGTTTCCACCCCGTGATCATGGGGTGCAAGTGCCATGCAGGCCATCACCCTAGCTTTTCCCGTAACGTTGCACACGACACGCGTGGAAACCGGAAACTAGACCGAAATCAAGACTAATGAAGAAGCAAAGAAGATCCCAAGAGACCAGCCTCTTCAGCAACTCTGCCTGTGCACTTATGGGGCCCTACCCCGAAAACGCTCGGTAGCGTGTTCGGGACAGGCCCGGGGGCTTGTGTCGGTGCAACAAACCCTGGGTCTATTGCCTTGACTGTGCACAAGCGCGGGATCAAGATTGAAGCACCAGTCCAAGACAGAGTACGAGAAACCAAGAGATTCAAAATACGAACAAATTGATCAGAGGGACCAAGACCAAGCCAGAGAAGCAAGATATCATCAAGAAAGAAGCCTCCTTTGCCGGGCAGGCGAGCCCGAGAAGGGGTGAGGCCACCCCCAGAAGAAGATGACCAAGGCGTCCCGGCAGGGCCTACCGGGCTTGCGGAGGCTGAAACACCTCACCAAGCACTCCACCACAACTCACGTTGTCGATCGGTGTGGTGTCAAGCCGCAGAGTGATTAGGTGGCAGCCATTCGCCACATGGCAGCCCCTTGGTACCAGAAAACCCATAGACAACAACCGTCCTATGACATGTCAAACAAGCAGGCGTGGAGCTAGTAAGATAGCTCGGCAAGCCTTGTCGGGCAACCAGCACCGTGACGTTGAGCGGTGCATTAAATGCGCACTATCAGCCTATAGAGTTAGGTATGATAGCACTATTTGCTATCTTATCAGTGTCTAAATGATAGATTTGCCACTGTGGTGACCCCTTAACCTATCAAAGTAGGCCTATGGCAAGGGTTCACGGGTTGGAAAGTTGGATTACTCGCACCCCCATATGCGTGTAGTCGATGTCGCCCTAAGGCAACCCTTGTCGGGCAAGTGTACTACGCCGCGCCACCGCATTTCCACCATCAATCCACCAAAGCAGGAGTAGGGTTTTACGCCTCGCGGCAAGTCGAACCTGGGTAAAACTGCCCGTGTGATCTTTGCCGCGCTGCCCCATGTTAGGCTACTCTTTGTGCCATCCTTGTCCCTGTTGGGGAACGTAGCAGAAATTCAAAAATTTCCTACGTGTCACCAAGATCTATCTATGGAGAGACCAGCAACGAGTAGAAAGACAGTGCATCTACATACCCTTGTAGATCGCTAAGCGGAAGCGTTCAAGTGAATGGGGTTGATGGAGTCGTACTCGTCGTGATTCAAATCACCGATGATCCTAGTGCCGAACGGACGACACCTCCGCGTTCAACACACGTACAGCCCGGTGACGTCTCCCAGGCCTTGATCCAGCAAGGAGAGAGGGAGAGGTTGAGGAAGACTCCATCCAACAGCAGCACAACGGCGTGGTGGGGTGGAGGAGCGTGGCAATCCAGCAGGGCTTCGCCAAGCACCATGGGAGAGGAGGAGTAGGGAGAGAGGTAGGGCTGTGCCAGAACTTCGTGTATAGCTCCCATGCGCCTCCCCACTATATATAGGGGTGGAGGGGCTGGTTTCTTGCCCTCCAAGTCCATTGGGGCGTTGGCCAAGGTGGGAGGAAAGAAATCTCATTATTTCCTTCCCCACCGATTGTTATCCCCCCTTTTTAGGGATCTTGATCTTATCCCTTCGGGATATGACCTTATTCCTTCTAAGGGGGGATCTTGGTGCTCCTTGACCAGGGGTGTGGGGCCTTGCCCCCACTACCCACGTCCATGTGGTTCCCCCCATGCAGGTGGGCCCCACTCCGGAACCTTCTAGAACCTTCCCGGTACAATACCGAAAAATCCCGAACATTTTCCGGTGGCCAAAATAGGACTTCCCATATATAAATCTTTACCTCCGGACCATTCCGGAACTCCTCGTGACGTCCGGGATCTCATCCGGGACTTCGAACAACATTCGGTAACCACATACAAACTTCCTTTATAACCTTAGCGTCATCGAACCTTAAGTGTGTAGACCCTACGGGTTCGGGAGACATGTAGACATGACCGAGACGTTCTCCGGTCAATAACCAACAGCGGGATCTGGATACCCATGATGGCTCCCACATGTTCCACGATGATCTCATCGGATGAACCACGATGTCAAGGACTTAATCAATCCCGTATTCAATTCCCTTTGTCTATCGGTATGTTACTTGCCCGAGATTCGATCGTCGGTATCCAATACCTTGTTCAATCTCGTTACCGGCAAGTCACTTTACTCGTTCCGTAACACATCATCCCGTGATCAACTCCTTGGTCACATTGCGCATATGATGATGTCCTACCGAGTGGGCCCAGAGATACCTCTCCGTTTACACGGAGTGACAAATCCCAGTCTCGATCCGCATAAAACAATAGATACTTTCGGAGATACCTGTAGTGCACCTTTATAGTCACCCAGTTACGTTGTGACGTTTGATACACCCAAAGCACTCCTACGGTATCCAGGAGTTACACGCTCTCATGGTCGAAGGAAGAGATACTTGACATTGGCAAAGCTCTAGCAAATGAACTACACGATCTTTTGTGCTAGTCTTAGGATTGGGTCTTGTCCATCACATCATTCTCCTAATGATGTGATCCCGTTATCAACGACATCCAATGTCCATAGCCAGGAAACCATGACTATCTGTTGATCACAACGAGCTAGTCAACTAGAGGCTCACTAGGGACATATTGTGGTCTATGTATTCACACGTGTATTACGATTTCCGGATAATACAGTTATAGCATGAATAAAAGACAATTATCATGAACAAGGAAATATAATAATAATACTTTTATTATTGCCTCTAGGGCATATTTCCAACAGTCTCCCACTTGCACTAGAGTCAATAATCTAGTTCACATCGCCATGTGATTAACACTCACAGGTCACATCGCCATGTGACTAATACCCAAGAGTTTACTAGAGTCAGTAGTCTAGTTCACATCACTATGTGATTAACACTCAATGAGTTTTATGTTTGATCATGTTGCTTGTGAGAGAGGTTTTAGTCAACGGGTCTGAACCTTTCAGATCCGTGTGTGCTTTACAAATCTCTATGTCATCTCCTAGATGCAGCTACCACGCTCTATTTGGAGCTATTCCAAACAACTGTTCTACTTGGAGCTATTCTAAATTATTGCTCCATTATATGTATCCGGTCTCTCTACTCAGAGCTATCCGGATAGGTGTCAAGCTTGCATCGTCGTAACCTTTACGACGAACTCTTTTACCACCTCCATAATCGAGAAAATTCCTTAGTCCACTAGTTACTAAGGATAACTTTGACCGCTGTCCTGTGAGCCATTCTTGGATCACTCTTGTACCCCTTGACTGACTCATGGCAAGGCACACTTCAGGTGCGGTACACAGCATAGCATACTGAAGAGCCTACGTCTTAAGCATAGGGGACGACCTTCGTCCTTTCTCTCTATTCTGCCGTGGTCGAGCTTTAAGTCTTAACTTCGTACCTTACAACTCAGGCAAGAACTCCTTCTTTGACTGGTCCATCTTGAACACCTTCAAGATCATGTCAAGGTATGTGCTCATTTGAAAGTATTATTAAGCATTTTGATCTATCCTTATAGATCTTGATGCTCAATGTTCAAGTAGCTTAATCCAGGCTTTCCATTGAAAAACACTTTCAAAATAACCCTATATGCTTTCCAGAAATTCTACGTCATTTCTGATCAACAATATGTCAACAACATATACTCATCAGAAATTCTATAGTGCTCCCACTCACTTCTTTGGAAATACAAGTTTCTCATAAACTTTGTACAAACCCAAATTTTTGATCATCATCAAAGCATACATTCCAACTCCGAGATGCTCACTCCAGTCCTTAGAAGGATTGCTGGAGCTTTGCATACTTATTAGCATCTTTCGGGATTGACAAAACCTTCCGGTTGTATCACATACAACCTTTCCTCATTAAAATCGTCGAGGAAACAATGTTTTGACATCCTATCTGCAAGATTTCATAAATAATGCAGTAATCGCTAATATAATTCCAACAGACTCTTAGCATCGCTACGAGTGAGAAAATCTCATCGTAGTCAACTCCTTGAACTTGTCGGAAAACATCTTAACGACAAGTCGAGCTTTCTTAATGGTGACATTTACCATCATTGTCCGTCTTCCTTTTGAAATCCATCTGTACTCATTAGCCTTACGACCATCGAGCCGTTCTGCCAAAGTCTACACTTTGTTTTCATACATGGATCCTCTCTCGGATTTTATGGCCTCAAGCCATTTATCGGAATCCGGGCCCACCATCGCTTCTCCATAGCTCGTAGGTTCATTGTTGTCTAGCAACATGACCTTCAAGACAGGATTACGTACCACTCTGAAGTAGTACGCATCCTTGTCATCCTACGAGGTTTGGGAGTGACTTGATCCGAAGTTTCATGATCAATATCATAAGCTTCCACTTCAATTGGTGTAGGTGCCACAGGAACAACTCCCTGTGCCCTGTCACACACTAGTTGAAGAGACGGTTCAATAACCTCATCAAGTCTCCACCATCCTCCCACTCAATTCTTTCGAGAGAAACTTTTCCTCGAGAAAGGACCCGATTCTAGAAACAATCCATATTGCTTTCGGATCTGAATTAGGAGGTATACCCAACTGTTTTGGGTTTCCTATGAAGATGCATTTTATCCGCTTTGGGTTCGAGCTTATCAACCTGAAACTTTTTCATATAAGCGTCGCAGCCCCAAACTTTTAAGAAACGACAACTTAGGTTTCTCTAAACCATAATTCATACGGTGTCATCTCATCGGAATTACGTGGTGCCCTATTTAAAGTGAATGTGGTTGTCTCTAATGCCTAACCCATGAACGATAGTGGTAATTCGATAAGAGACATCATGGTACGCACCATATCCAATAGGGTGCAACTATGATGTTCGGACACACCATCACATTATGGTGTTCCAGGCGGTATTAATTGCGAAACAATTTCCACAATGTCTTAATTGTGTGCCAAAACTCGTAACTCAGATATTCATCTCTATGATCATATCATAGACATTTTATCCTCTTGTCACAATGATCTGCTACTTCACTCTGAAATTACTTGAACCATTCAATAATTCAGACTTGTGTTTCATCAAGTAAATATACTCAACATTTACTCGAATCATCTGTGAAGTAAGAACATAATGATATTCACTGCATGCCTCAGCACTCATTCGACTGCACACATCAAAATGTGTTACTTCCAACAAGTTGCTATCTTGTTCCATCTTACTGAAAATGAGGCTTTTCAGTCATCTTGCCCATGTGGTATGATTTGCATATCTCAAGTGATTCAAAATCAAGTGAGTCCGAACGATCCATTTGCATGGAGTTTCTTCATGCATATACACCAATAGACATGGTTCGCATGTCTCAAACTTTTCAAAAACGAGTGAGTCCAAAGATCCATCAACATGGAGCTTCTTCATGCGTTTTATACCATTATGACTTACATGGCAGTGCCACAAGTAAGTGGTACTATCATTACTATCTTATATCTTTTGGCATGAAAATGTGTATCACTACGACCGAGATTCAATAAACCATTCCTTTAGGTGCAAGACCATTGAAGGTATTATTCAAAAATAGAGTAACCATTATTCTCCTTAAATGAATAACCGTATTGCGATAGACATAATCCAATCATGTCTATGCTCAACGCAAACACCAATCTCGGTGGTAGAGGGAGCGTGCGATGCTTGATCATATCAACCTTGGAAACACTTCCAACATATATCGTCAGCTCACCTTTAGCTAGTCTCCGTTTATTCCGTAGCTTTTATTTCGAGTTACTAACACTTAGCAACCGAACCGGTATCCAATACCCTGGTGCTACTAGGAGTACTAGTAAAGTACACATTAACATAATGTATATCCAATATACTTCTATCGACCTTGCCAGCCTTCTCATCTACCAAGTATCTAGGGTAATGCTGCTCCAGTGGTTGTTCCCCTTATTACAGAAGCACTTAGTCTCGGGTTTGGGTTCAACCTTGGGTTTCTTCACTAGAGCAGCAGCTGAATTGCCGTTTCATGAAGTATCCCTTTGTTCCCTTGCCCTTCTTGAAACTAGTGGTTTCACCAACCATCAACAATTGATGCTCCTTCTTGATTTCTACTTTCGCGGTGTCAAACATCATGAATATTTCAAGGATCATCATATCTATCCCTGATATGTTATAGTTAATCACGAAGCTCTAGCAGCTTGGTGGCAATGACTTTGGGGAAACATCACTATCTCATCTGGAGGATCAACTCCCACTCGATTCAAGTGATTGTTGTGCTCAGACAATCTGAGCACAAGCTCAACGATTGAGCTTTTCTCCCTTAGTTTGCAGGCTAAGAAAATCGTCGGAGGTCTTATACCTCTTGACGTGGGCACGAGCCTGAAATCCCAATTTCAGCCCTCGAAACATCTCATATGTTCCGCGACGTTTCGAAAACGTCTTTGGTGCCTCTACTTAAACCATTTAATTGAACTATCACGTAGTTATCAAAACGTGTATGTCCGATGTTCGCAACATCGACAAACGACGTTGGGGTTCAGCACACTGAGCGGTGCATTAAGGACATAAGCTTTCTACTGATCGCATAATCGCTACTATCAACTTTCAACTATATTTTCTCTAGGAACATATCTAAACAGTGGAACTAAAGCGCGAGCTTACGACATAATTTGCAAAAGGTCTTTTGACTATGTTCAGGATAATTAAGTTCATCTTATGAACTCCCACTTAGATAGACATCCCTCTGGTCATCTAAGTGATCACATGATCCGAGTCAACTAGGCCGTGTCCGATCATCACGTGAGACGGACTAGTCATCATCGGTGAACATCTTCATGTTGATCGTATCTACCATACGACTCATGCTCGACCTTTCGGTCTCCGTGTTCCGAGGCCATGTCTGCACATGCTAGGCTCGTCAAGTTAACCCTAAGTGTTTTCGCTGTGTAAAACTGTCTTACACCCGTTGTATGTGAACGTAAGAATCCATCACACCCGATCATCACGTGGTGCTTAGAAGCGACGAACTGTAGCAACGGTGCACAGTTAGGGGAGAACACTTCTTGAAATTTTGTAAGGGATCATCTTATTTACTACCGTCGTCCTAAGCAAACAAGATGCATAAACATGATAAACATCACATGCAATCAAATAGTGACATGATATGGCCAATATCATTTTGCTCCTTTTGATCTTCATCTTCGGGGCTCCATGATCATCATCGTCACCGGCACGACACCATGATCTCCATCATCATGATCTCCATCATCGTGTCTTCATGAAGTTGTCACGCCAACGACTACTTCTACTTCTATGACTAACGCGTTTAGCAATAAAGTAAAGTAGTTTACATGGCGTTCTTCAATGACACGCAGGTCATACAATAAATAAAGACAACTCCTATGGCTCCTGCCGGTTGTCATACTCATCGACATGCAAGTCGTGAATCCTATTACAAGAACATGATCAATCTCATACATCACATATCATTCATCACATTCTTCTTGGCCATATCACATCACATAGCATACCCTGCAAAAACAAGTTAGACGTCCTCTAATTGTTGTTGCATGTTTTACGTGGCTGCTATGGGTTTCTAGCAAGAACGTTTCTTACCTACGCAAGACCACAACGTGATATGCCAATTGCTATTTACCCTTCATAAGGACCCTTTTCATCGAATCCGTTCCGACTAAAGTGGGAGAGACTGGCACCCGCTAGCCACCTTATGCACCAAGTGCATGTCAATCGGTGGAACCTGTCTCACGTAAGAGTACGTGTAAGGTCGGTCCGGGCCGCTTCATCCCACAATACCGTCGAAACAAGATTGGACTAGTAACGGTAAGCATATTGAACAACATCAACGCCCACAACTACTTTGTGTTCTACTCGTGCAAAGAATCTACGCAATAGACCTAGCTCATGATGCCACTGTTGGGGAACGTAGCAGAAATTCAAAATTTTCCTACGTGTCACCAAGATCTATCTATGGAGAGACCAGCAACGAGTAGAAAGAGAGTGCATCTACATACCCTTGTAGATCGCTAAGCGGAAGCGTTCAAGTGAACGGGGTTGATGGAGTCGTACTCGTCGTGATTCAAATCACCGATGATCCTAGTGCCGAACGGACGGCACCTCCGCGTTCAACACACGTACAGCCCGGTGACGTCTCCCACGCCTTGATCCAGCAAGGAGAGAGGGAGAGGTTGAGGAAGACTCCATCCAACAGCAGCACAACGGCGTGGTGGTGGTGGAGGAGCGTGGCAATCCAGCAGGGCTTCGCCAAGCACCATGGGAGAGGAGGAGTAGGGAGAGAGGTAGGGCTGTGCCAGAACTTCGTGTATAGCTCCCATGCGCCTCCCCACTATATATAGGGGTGGAGGGGCTGGTTTCTTGCCCTCCAAGTCCATTGGGGCGTTGGCCAAGGTGGGAGGAAAGAAATCTCATTATTTCCTTCCCCACCGATTGTTATCCCCCCTTTTTAGGGATCTTGATCTTATCCCTTCGGGATATGATCTTATTCCTTCTAAGGGGGGATCTTGGTGCGCCTTGACCAGGGGTGTGGGGCCTTGCCCCCACTACCCACGTCCATGTGGGTCCCCCCATGCAGGTGGGCCCCACTCCGGAACCTTCTAGAACCTTCCCGGTACAATACCGAAAAATCCCGAACATTTTCCGGTGGCCAAAATAGGACTTCCCATATATAAATCTTTACCTCCGGACCATTCCGGAACTCCTCGTGACGTCCGGGATCTCATCCGGGACTCCGAACAACATTCGGTAACCACATACAAACTTCCTTTATAACCCTAGCGTCATCGAACCTTAAGTGTGTAGACCCTACGGGTTCGGGAGACATGTAGACATGACCGAGACGTTCTCCGGTCAATAACCAACAGCGGGATCTGGATACCCATGATGGCTCCCACATGTTCCACGATGATCTCATCGGATGAACCACGATGTCAAGGACTTAATCAATCCCGTATTCAATTCCCTTTGTCTATCGGTATGTTACTTGCCCGAGATTCGATCGTCGGTATCCAATACCTTGTTCAATCTCGTTACCGGCAAGTCACTTTACTCGTTCCGTAACACATCATCCCGTGATCAACTCCTTGGTCACATTGCGCATATGATGATGTCCTACCGAGTGGGCCCAGAGATACCTCTCCGTTTACACGGAGTGACAAATCCCAGTCTCGATCCGCATAAAACAATAGATACTTTCGGAGATACCTGTAGTGCACCTTTATAGTCACCCAGTTACGTTGTGACGTTTGATACACCCAAAGCACTCCTACGGTATCCAGGAGTTACACGCTCTCATGGTCGAAGGAAGAGATACTTGACATCGGCAAAGCTCTAGCAAATGAACTACACGATCTTTCGTGCTAGTCTTAGGATTGGGTCTTGTCCATCACATCATTCTCCTAATGATGCGATCCCGTTATCAACGACATCCAATGTCCATAGCCAGGAAACCATGACTATCTGTTGATCACAACGAGCTAGTCAACTAGAGGCTCACTAGGGACATATTGTGGTCTATGTATTCACATGTGTATTATGATTTCCGGATAATACAGTTATAGCATGAATAAAAGACAATTATCATGAACAAGGAAATATAATAATAATACTTTTATTATTGCCTCTAGGGCATATTTCGAACAGTCCCATAGGTGGCCTTGGTTTCCCACGATAATATCTCGGAATGACTATGGAAATACCATAATAGGTAGGTATGGTGGCTGTTTTGAGGAAGGTCTATAGTGGGTTTGTGGTACCGGCGAGAGTTGCGCGGCATAAGGCTAGCAATGGTGGAAGGGTGAGAGTGCGTATAATCCATGGAGTCAACATTAGTCTTAAAGAACTCACATACTTATTGCAAAAATCTATTAGTTATCGAAACAAGTACTACACACATGCTCCTAGGGGGATAGATTGGTAGGAAAAGACCATCGCTTGTCCCCGACCGCCACTCATAAGGAAGACAATCAAAAAATAAGTCATGCTCTGACTTCATCACATAACGGTTCACCATACGTGAATGCTACGGGACTCACAAACTTTAGCACAAGTATTTCTCAAATTCACAACTACTCACTAGCATGACTCTAATATCACCATCTTCATATCTCAAGACAATCATAAAGAATGAAACTTCTTATAGTATTCAATGCACTTTATATGAAAGTTTTTATTATATCCCCCATGGATGCCTATCATATTAGGACTAAATTTATAACCAAAGCAAATTACCATGCTTTTTAGAGACTCTCAAAATAATTTAAGTGAAGCATGAGAGTTCATCAATTTCTATAAAATAAAACCACCGCCATGCTCTAAAAAAATATAAGTGAAGCACCAGAGCAATATTGCCTAGGTCAAAAGAAATAAGTGAAGCACATAGAGTATTTTAATAAATCATGATTCATGCGTGTTCCTCTCAAAAGGTGTGTACAACAAGTATGATTGTGGAAAACTAAAAAGCAAAGACTCAAATCATACGAGATGCTCCAAGCAAAACACATATCATGTGGGGAATAAAAATATAGCCTCAAGTAAAGTTACCGATAGACGAAGACGAAAGAGGGGATGCCTTCCGGGGCATCCCCAAGCTTAGGCTCTTGGTTGTCCTTGAATATTACCTTGGGGTGCCTTGGGTATCCCAAAGCTTAGTCTCTTGCAACTCCTTATTACGTAGTCCATCAAATCCGTACCCAAAACTTGAAAACTTCACAACACAAAACTCAACAAAAATCTCATAAGCTCCGTTAGTATAAGAATATAAATCACCACTTTATGGTACTGTTGCAAACTCATTCTTTATTTATATTGGTGTAATATCTACTATATTCCAAGTACCCAACTTTTCCAACTTTTCCATGGTTCATACTACCCATAGATTCATGAAAATAAGCCAACAACACATAGAAAACAGAATTTGTCAGAAATAGAAGTGGCTGTAGCAATCGGTAACTCTCAAATACTTATGTAACTCCACAAATTCTGAAAAATTAGGAAAACCTGGGAAATTTGTGTACCAATCCAGAGCAAAAATAATCAGATCCAAAGCACATTTCAATAAAATCCATGAAATTATTTACTGGGCACAAAAGTTTCCGTTTTTCAGCAGGATCAAAACTACTATCACCGTAAGCTATACCAAAGGTCTTACTTGGCACAAACACTAACTAAAACACAAAACCACATCTAACCATAGGCTAGATGAATTATTGAAAGCAAAACATGAAGAAAAAGTAAAGAAGAAAAATAAAATTGGGTTGCCACCCAGCAAGCGCTATTGTTTAACGCCCTTAGCTAGGCATAAAAACACGAATAGATCTAGGTATTGTCATCTTTGGTATGCAATACATAAGTAGCTCTCATACTAGATTCATATGGCAATTTAATTTTCTTTCTAGGAAATTGTTCCATGCCCTTCCTTAGCATAAATTGAAATCTAATGTTTCCTTCTTTCATATCAATAATTGCACCAATCGTTCTAAGGAAAGGTCTACCAAGAATAATAGGACCTGTCGGATTGCAATCTATATCAAGAACAATGAAATCTACGGGCACATAATTCCTATTTGCAACAATGAGAAAATCACTAATCCTTCTCATAGGTTTCTTAATAGTGGAATCCGCAAGATGCAAATTTAAAGAACAATCATCAAATTCACGGAACCTAACACATCACATAAAGTTTTTGGAATTGTGGAAATGCTAGCACCCGAATCACACAAACCATGGAACTCATAATCTTTAATCTTAATCTTAATAGTAGGTTCCCACTCATCATAAAGTTTTCTAGGGATAGAAACTTCCAATTCAAGCTTTTCTTCAAAAGATTGCATCATAGCATCAATGATATGTTTAGTAAAAGCTTTGGTTTGATTATAAGCATGAGGAGAATTCAACATGGATTGCAATAAGGAAATACAATCTATTAAATAACAATTATCATAATTAAATTCCTTGAAATCCATAAGAGTGGGTTCATTGCTACTTAAAGTCTTGACCTCTCCAATCCCACTTTTATCAATTTTTGCATCAAGACCTAAAAACTCTGAATCATTGGGACGCCTTTTAACTAAAGTTGACTCATCTCTAGCCCTGTCTTTATCAAGATTTATATTGTAAACAAAGATTCAATAGAGTGACATCAATCACTTTATGATCTTCATCATTATTTTCACGAAAACTAGAAGAACACGCTTTTTCAAACAAATCTCGTTTAGCACGCATCTTAGTGGTTCTTTATTTGCACTCATCAATGGAATTTCTCATGGCTTTGAGAGACTCATTAATATCACGCTTGGGTGGAATAGATCTAAGTTTCAAAGAATCAACATCAAGAGAAATTCTATCCACGTTCCTAGTCAAATAATCGATCTTGAGAAATTTTTCTTGAATTAAAGCATTGAAATTCTTTTGTGAACTCATAAATTCTTTAACACTCATCTCAAAATCAGACGACATCTTATTAAAATTTCCATAAGAAATGTTGTAGGAATTACAATAATTAATAGAGGGATTACTAGGAAACGGCCTAGGACTAAAGTTACCTGTATATGCGATATTACCAAAATTGTTCCTACCAACAAAATTCACATCCATAGATTCATTATTATTTTCAATCAAAGTGGAAAAAGGCATATCATTAGGATAAATATAAGCACTCTTACTAGCAAATAATTTCATAAGTTCATCCATCTTTCCACTCAAACATTAATTTCTTCAAATGCATGCAACTTTTTACTAGTGGAAGATCTTTCGGTGTGCCATTGAGAGTAATTAACCATAATATTATCTAGAAGTTTACTAGCCTAACCTAAAGTAATTTTCCGAAAAGTGCCTCCCGCGGCCGAATCTAAAAGATTTCTAGAAGCAAAATTCAATCTGGCATAAATTTTTTGTATAGTTATCCACAAATTCAAACCATGAGTAGGGAAATTTCGTATCATCAATTTCATCCTCTCCCAAGATTGTGCAACATGTTCATGATCAATTTGCATAAAATTCATAATATCATTCCAAAGGGAGATGATCTTAGCTGGAGGAAAATACTTAGAGATGAAAGCATCTTTACACTTGTTCCACGAATCAATACTATTTTTAGGCAAAGATGAAAATCAAGTTTTAGCATGATCTCTAAGTGAAAACGGAAATAGCTTCTATTTAACAATATCATTATCCACATCTTTCTTTATTTGCATATCACACGAATCAAGAAAATTGTTTAGATGGGATGCTGATGCATGCTTGAACTACGTAGGTATTTCCCAAAAGAGGAAGGGATGATGCAGCACAACGACGGTAGGTATTCCCTCTGTGATGAGATCAAGGTTATCGAACCAGTAGGAGAACCAAGCAACACAATGTAAACAGCCCCTGCACACAAATAACAAATACTCGCAACCCTAAGTATTAAAGGGGTTGTCAATCCCTTTCGGGTAACGATGCCTCAAATTAGCGAGAAGACGTGATAAGGTTGTGATAGATAGGATAAATAGATCACAAAATAAATAAAGTGCAGCAAGGTACTTTTGTATTTTTGGTTTAGTAGATCTGAAAATAAAAGCAAAGGAAAATAGATCACAAATGCAAATATGATGAGAAGAGACCCGGGGGCCATAGGTTTCACTAGTGGCTTCTCTCGAGAAAAATAGCAAACAGTGGGAAAACAATTACTGTTGGGCAATTGATAGAACTTCAAATAATCATGACGATATCCTGGCAATGATCATTATATAGCCATCACGTCCAAGATTAGTAGACCGACTCCTGCCTGCATCTACTACTATTACTCCACAAATCGACCGCTATCCAGCATACATCTAGTATTAAGTTCATGGAAAATGGAGTAATGCAATAAGAATGACGATATGATGTAGACAAGATCTATTTATGTAGAAATATACCCCATCTTGTTATCCTTAATAGCAACAATACATACATGTTGTTTCCCCTTCTGTCACTGGGATCAAGCACCGTAAGATCGAACCCATCACAAAGCACTTCTTCCCATTGCAAAATAAATAGATCAAGTTGGCCAAACAAAACCCAAATATCAGAGAAGAAATATGAGGCTATAATTTATCATGCATGTAAGAGATCAAAGAAGACTCAAATAACTTTCATGGATAAAAACATAGATCTGATCATAAACTCAAAGTTCATCGGATCCCAACAAACACACCGCAAAAAGATGTATATCATATGGATCTCCAAGAGACCATTGTATTGAGAATCAAGAGAGAGAGGAAGCCATCTAGCTACTAACTACGGACCTGTAGGTCTACAAAGAACTACTCACGAATCATCGGAGAGGCACCAATGGACATGATGAACCCCTCCAAGATGGTGTCTAGATTGGATCTGGTGTTTCTGGAACTTGCGGTGGCAAGAATTGATTTTCGTCGACACCCATAGGGTTTATGGAATATTGGGGTATTTATTGAGCAAAGAGGAGGTGCGGGAGGCCACCGAGGTGGGCACAACCCACCTGGGTGCGCCTGGGCCTCCAGGCGCACCCTGATGGGTTGTGCTCCCCTTGGAGCTCCCCTCAGGTACTTTCTTGGCCTACTGGATGTCTTCTGGTCCAAAAAAATCCACAAAAAGTTTCGCTGCGTTTGGACTCCTTTTGGTATTCATTTCCTACGATGTAAAAAACAAGTAGAAAACAACAATTGGCACTAGGCACCATGTCAATTGGTTAGTACCAAAAAATTATATAAAATGACTATAAAATGATTGTAAAACATCCAAGAATGATAATATAACAGCATGTAACAATAAACAATTATGGATACGTTGGAGACGTATCTGCATCCCCAATCTTAATTCCTGCTCGTCCTCAAGTAGGTAAATTATAAAAATAGATTTTTTGATGTGGAATGCAGCCTAACATGTTCATCACATATTCTTTTCTTTGTAGCATGGACATTTGGACTTTTATATGGTTCAAAGCAATAGTCTAGTTTTGACATGAAGACCTTAATACTCAAGCATACCAACAAGCAACCATGTCTTTCAAAATATCAACACTAAAGCAAGTTATCCCTGGCCCATTATGCTAAATCATTGATCCATTAATGAAACACACTCGAATATTAGTTAAACCCAATTCTCAAATACGATCATAGTGCGCCTTAGTTGGTGCTTTATAAGAGAAGATGGAGACTAAAATTCAAAAATAAAAATTGCATAAAGTAAAAGAAAGGACCTTCACAGAGGGAAGTAGGGATTTGTAGAGGTTCCTGTGCTCAAAGTGAAAATTGAGAGATAAACCATTTTTGGAGGCATACTTTTCCCACCAACAAAAATGACTTAGAGCTCCCAACACTTTCCATGGTAGAAACATCATAGGCGGTTCCCAAACAGACAATAAAGTTTATTCCTTTTTCCACCATTACTTTCACTTTCCATGGCTAACCGTATCCACGGGTGCCCTCCATACCAACACTTTCCAAGGAATTTATTATTTGACAACATAAAGTAAATTCATTTTGTTCATTACAGGACTGGGCATCCCTAATTCCTTTGTCGTACTCTCGTGCAATAAAAAGTGATTAACCACTCATTGTGAGAATAACACATCTAGCATGGAAAATATTGGCCACCCCTCACCGCCTCGCGAGCTGTACGAGCACACAAAAGAGAAATTTATTTTGAAAATTAGAGGTGGCACATGCAAATTTGCTTAGAACGGCACGGAAATACCGCATATAGGTATATATAGAGGACTCATATGGCAAAATTGGTTTAAATGGTTCTGGATGCACAAGTAGTGATCATACTTAGTGGAAAATGAAGGCTAGCAAAAAGATTGAGAAGCGGCCAACCAAGAAACGAAAAATTTCGTACCCAAGCATTAAGCATAAGTAACACCGAATAATGCATCACAAGTAGGATATAAATTTCATTGCATAACTATTGACTTTCATGCTTGCATAGGGAATCACAAACCTTAACACATATATTCTTACTAAAGCATAATTACTCATCAACATGACTCACATATCATATTGTCATCTCTCAAAACCATTATTATGAACCAAGTTTATTTTGTCCAATGATCTTCATGAAAGTTTTTATTATATCCTCCTTGGATATCTATCACTTTGGGGCTATTTCCATAAGTTGCTTCTAATAAGCTCACACAAATTTAAGTGAAGAACATGAGCATAATATTTCTTTCTCTCAAAATAATCTAATTGAAGCAAGAGAGAATTTCTAAATAAAATTACTAACTCCCAAATAAATCTAAGTGAAGCATGAGGTCATTTCTTCAAAAATAACAAAGCACACCATGCTCAAAAAGATATAAGTGAAGTACTATTCCATGGCTCCAAAAATTTAAATGAAGCATAAGAGCAAGCATAGCATAATTTTTGGGTTTCTCAAATAGGTGTGTCCAGCAAGGATTCAAGACTTAAAACACAAAGCAAAACAAACAAAGACTCATATCATACAAGACACTCCAAGCAAAACTCATAATATGTGATGAATGAAAATATAGTTCCAAGTAAAATACCGATGGTTGTTAGAAGAAAGAGGGGATGCCACTCTGGGGCATCCCCAAGCTTAGTTGCTTGCTACTTCTTGAATATTATCTTGGAGTGCCTCGGGCATCCCCAAGCTTAGCCTTTTGCTAATCCTTATTCCTTCATCCATCTTAAGATCACCCAAATCTTCAAAACTTCAATCACACAAAACTCAACTAAACCTTCGTGAGAGCCATTAGTATAAGAATGCAAACCACTACTATAAGTACTATTGCAAACCCATTCATATTTTATTTTTGCATTATATCTACTATATTCAAACTTTTCTACGGCAAAAACTCTTCAAAGAAAACCATAGAATCATCAAAACAAGCACACAACGCAAAGAAAATAGAATCTGCCAAAAACGGAATAATCTGCAGCAATCTAACTACTTTGAATACTTATGTACCTCGAAAAAAATGAAAAATTAGGACGATGTGAATAATTTGTTTATTAATCTTATGCAAAATGAATCAACTCAAAAGCAATCTTCTGATAAAATGAGAAATAATTTTGTGAGCACAAAACTTTCTGCTTTTCAGCAAGATCAAATCAACTCTCACCCAAATCATCCCAAAGGCCTTTCTTGGTAGTAACACTAATTTAAACCACAAAAACACATCTAACCAGAGGCATAATTGGGTATTTTATTGAAAACAGCAAGAAAACCAAAAAGCAAAAAGATACAAGTTCGGTTGCCTCCCAATGAGCGCTATCGTTTTACGCCCCTAGCTAGGCATAACACATAGGATTTAAGTGTTGTCATCTTTAGTCTTTTTTCCCTTGGAGGTATTTGTGTCGGGGGGAGGGTGCAAATAAAACATAAAACACATTATCCATCGAAACCATAGCACTATCAAGTCGCTTTTTATCATAACCCTTTTGATTTCCAGCAGTGATCCAAGAATAGTGTTGATTAACATCATTAAAAACTTGTTGGATCATGTCTAAAACGGGGACTTGCTTTTTAAGATTCTCATCAAAGATTTGGTTATCTCCAAGCAAATGTCTCAATGCATAATCACTATTATAGATTTCATCAATCACGGAGTTTTCACGATTCATGCAATAAAAATCAAAGATTTCCCTAGCTTCCCATATTATGTAGTCAAATTCATTCATCAGAACAAGAGTAGCTAACTTTTTAGCGTTAGGATTCTTTACAACAGGCAACTCATAGAACAATCTTTGCAAGGTAGGATGAGTACGGAAAAAATTAGTTCAAGTTTCAGAACAAGTGCCGAAATAGCTTCCGCAGAAGATTTAGTCCTTTTAAGTATAGGAATAACATCAAGACTTAGCTTTCCGACACAATTGAAAAAATCTTGGATATGTTCTTTTCCCATAAAATTCCCTTGTCCCAAGACAAAAGTTTTGGCATCCAGATTACCCATACGCTCTATTTTAGGAGTTAGGCCATCATCTGTTTGTGCCATTCCAAAATCACTCATGGTGACTTCACAACAAGATTGCAGTCAAAAACAGATCTGACGAGAAAACGGCGAATGAAATAGTGGGCGAATAAAAACGGATTTTTTTTGTGAATTAGGGGAGAGGAAAAACAGAGGCAAATGGCAAATAATGTAAATTACGAGGAGATGAGATTTGTGATTAGGAACCAAGTTGATGTAGATGATCCTTCCCGGCAACAACGCTAGAAATTCCTTTTGATGCCTGCTTGAACTACGTCGGTATTTCCCCAAAGAGGAAGGGATGATGCAGCACAGCGATGGTAGGTATTTCCCTCAGTGATGATACCAAGGTTATCGAACCAGTAGGAGAACCAAGCAATACAACATAAACAGCCCCTGCACACAAATAACAAATACTCGCAACCCGACGTGTTAAAGGGGTTGTCAATCCCTATCGGGTAACGATGCCTCAAATTGGCAAGAAGACGTGATAAAGTTGTCATAGATAGGATAAATAGATTGCAAAATAAATAAAGTGCAGCAAGGTATTTTTGTATTTTTGGTTTCGTAGATCTGAAAATAAAAGCAAAGGAAAGTAGACCGCAAAGGCAAATATGATGAGAAGAGACCCGGGGGTTGTAGGTTTCACTAGTGGCTTCTCTCGAGAAAAATAGCAAACAGTGGGAAAACAATTCTGTTGGGCGATTGATAGAACTTCAAATTATCATGACGATATCCAGGCAATGATCATTATATTGGCATCACGTCCAAGATTAATAGACTGACTCCTGCCTGCATCTACTACTATTACTCGACACATCGACAGCTATCTAGCATGCATCTAGTTTATTAGGTTCATGGAAAAATGGAGTAATGCAATAAGAATGATGACATGATGTAGACAATATCTGTTTATGTAGAAATAGACCCCATCTTGTTATCCTTAATAGCAAATATACATACGTGTCGTTTCCCCTTCTGTCACTAGGATCAAGCACCGTAAGATCGAACCCATCATAAAGCACCTCTTCCCATTGCAAGATAAATACATCAAGTTGGCCAAACAAGACCCAAATACTGGAGAAGAAATACGAGGCTATAATCAACCATGCATATAAGAGATCAAAGAAGACTCAGATAACTTTCATGAAGAAAAACATAGATTTGATCATAAACTCAAAGTTCATTGAATCCCAACAAACACACCTCACAAAGACTTACATCATATGGATCTCTAAAAGACTATTGTATTGAGAATCAAGAGAGAGAGGAAGCCATCTAGCTACTAACTACGGACCCATAGGTCTACAAAGAATTACACACGCATCATCGGAGAGGCACCTATGGACATGATGAACCCCTCCGAGATGGTGTCTAGATTAGATCTGGTGTTTCTCTAACTTGCGGCGGCTGGAATTGATTTTCATCGACTCCCCTAGGGTTTCTGGAATATTGGGGTATTTATAGAGCAAACAGGCGGTGCAGGAGGCCACCAAGGTGCGCACAACCCACCTGGGCGCGCCTGGGCCTCCAGGTGCACCCTGGTGGGTTGTTCTCCCCTCGGAGCTCCCCTTTGGTACTTTCTTGGCCCATTGGAAGTTGTCTCCAAAAAAAATCCACGAAAATTTTCGCTGCGTTTGGACTCCGTTTGGTATTGATTTCCTGCAATGTAAAAAACAAGCGGAAAACAATAACTGGCACTGGGCACTATGTCAATAGGTTAGTACCAAAAAATGATATAAAATGACTATAGAATGATTGTAAAACATCCAAGAATGATGATATAACAGCATGGAACAATAAAAAATTATAGATACGTTGGAGACATATCTGCATCCCCAAGCTTAATTCCTGCTCGTCCTCAAGTAGGTAAATTATAAAAATAGAATTTTTAATGTGGAATGCAACCTAACATCTTCATTACATATTCTTTTCTTTGTAGCATGGACATTTATATGGTTCAAATCAATAGTCTAGTTTTGACATGAAGACTTTAATACTCAAGCATACCAATAAGCAACCATGTCTTTCAAAATATCAACACTAAAGCAAGTTATCCCTAGCCCATTATGCTAAATCATTGATCCATTAATGAAACAGACTCGAATATTAGCTACACCCGATGCTCAAATACGATCATAGTGCCCCTTAGTTGGTGCTTTATAAGAGAAGATGGAGACTCAAATTCAAAAATAAAAATTAAATAAAGTAAAAGAAAGGCCCTTCGCAGAGGGAAGTAGGGATTTGTAGAGGTGCCAGTGCTCAAAGTGCAAATTGAGAGATAAAAACATTTTTGGAGGCATACTTTTCCCACCAACAAAAACGACTTAGAGCTCCCAACATTTTCCATGCTAGATACATCATAGGCGGTTCCCAAATAGACAATAAAGTTTATTCCTTTTTCCACCATTACTTTCACTTTCCATGGCTAACCGTATCCACGGGTGCCCTCCATACCAACACTTTCCAAGGAATTTATTATTTGACAACATAAAGTAAATTCATTTTGTTCATTTCAGGACTGGGCATCCCTAATACCTTTTGCCGTACTCTCGTGCAATGACAAGTGAATAAACACTCATTGTGAGAATAACACATCTAGCATGGAAAATATTGGCCACCCCTCACCACCTCGCGAGCGGTATGAGCACACAAAAGAGAAATTTATTTTGAAAATTAGAGATGGTACATGCAAATTTGCTCAAGACAGCACAAAAATACATCATATAGGAAGATATAGAGGACTCATATGGCAAAACTGGTTTAAAGCGTTTTGGATGCTTAAGTAGCGATCATACTTAATGGAAAATGAAGGCTAGCAAAAAGATTGAGAAGCAACCAACCAAGAAACAAAAAAATTCGTACTCAAGCATTAAGCATAAGTAACACCGAATAATGCATCACAAGTAGGATATAAATTTCATTGCATAACTATTGACTTTCGTGCTTGCATAGGGAATCACAAACCTTAACACATATATTCTTACTAAAGCGAAATTACTCATCAACATGACTCAGATATCATATCATCATATCTCAAAACCATTATTAAGAACCAACTTTATTTTGTCCAATGACCTTCATAAAAGTTTTTATTATATCCTCCTTGGATATCTATCACTTGGGGACTATTTCCATATGTTGTATCTAATAAGCTCAAACAAATTTAAGTGAAGAACATGAGCATAATATTTCTTTCTCTGAAAATAATCTAAGTGAAGCAAGAGAGAATTTCTTAAAAAATTTACTAACTCCAAAATAAATCTAAGTGAATCATGAGATAATTTCTTCAAAAATAACAAAGCACACCATGCTCAAAAAGATATAAGTGAAGCACTAGAGCAATTCCATGGCTCTAAAAATTTAAGTGAAGCATAGGAGCAAGCATAGCATAATTTTTGACTTTCTCAAATAGGTGTTTCCAGCCAGGATTCAAGACTTAAAACACAAAGCAAAACAAACAAAGACTCATATCATACAAGACGCTCCAAGCAAAACTCATAATATGTGACGAATAAAAATATAGTTCCAACTAAAATACCGATGGTTGTTAGAAGAAAGAGGGGATGCCACTCTGGGGCATCCCCAAGCTTAGTTGCTTGCTACTTCTTGAATATTATCTTGGGGTGCCTCGGGCATTCCCAAGCTTAGCCTTTTGCTAATCCTTATTCCTTCATCCATCTTAAGATCACCCAAAACTTGAAAACTTCAATCACACAAAACTCAACAAAACCTTCATGAGAGCCTTTAGTATAAGAAAGCAAACCACTACTATAAGTACTGTTGCAAACCCATTCATATTTTATTTTTGCATTATATCTAGTATATTATAACTTTTCTATGGCAAAAACTCTTCAAATAAAACTAGAGAATGATCAAAACAAACACACAACACAAAGAAAATAGAATCTGTCAAAAACGGAACAGTTTGTAGCAATCTAACTACTTTGAATACTTTTGTACCTCGAAAAAATCTGAAAAATTAGGGCGATGTGAATAATTTGTTTATTAATCTTCTGCAAAATGAATCAACTCAAAAGCAACTTCTGATAAAAAGAGAAATAATTTCATGAGCACAAAAGTTTCTGTTTTTCAGCAAGATCAAATCAACTCTCACCCAAATCATCCCAAAGGCCTTGCTTGGAAGAAACACTAATTTAAACCATATAAACACATCTAACCAGAGGCATAATTGGGTATTTTATTGAAAACAACAAGAAAACCAAAAAGCAAAAAGATACAAGTTGGGTTGCCTCCCAACGCGCGCTATCGTTTTACGCCCTAGCTAGGCATAACGCGTAGGATCTAAGTGTTGCCATTTTTAGTCCTTTTTTCCTTGGAGGTATTTGTGTCGGGGGGGGGGGGTGGAAAATAAAACATAAAACACATTATCCATGGAAACCTTAGCACTATCAAGCCGCTTTTTATCATAACCCTTTTGATTTCCCGCAGTGATCCAAGAATAGTGTTTATTAACATCATTAAAAACTTGTTGGATCGTGTCTAAAACGGGGACTTGCTTTTTAAGATTCTAATCAAAGATTTGATTATCTCCAAGCAAATGTCTCAATGCATAATCACTATTATAGATTTTATCAATCAAGGGTTTTTCACGATTCATGCCATAAAGTCAAAGATTTCCCTAGCTTCCTGTATTATGTAGTTAAATTCATTCATCAGAACAAAGTTCGCTAACTTTTTAGCTTTAGGATTCTTTATAACAGGCAACTCATAGAACAATCTTTTCAAGGTAGGATCAGTACAGAAAAATTTAGTTTCAAGTTTTAGAACAAGTGCCGAAATAGCTTCCGCATAATATTTAGTCCTTTTAAGTATAGGAATAACATCAAGACTTAGTTTTCCGACACAATTGAAAAATTCTTGGATATGTTATTTTCCCATAAAATTCCCTTGCCCTTGGCATCCAGATTACCTGTATGCTCCATTTTAGGAGTTAGGTCGTCATCTGTTTCTACCAGTCCAAAATCACTCATGGTGATTTCACAACAAGATTGCAGTCAAAAATAGATCTGACGAGAAAACAGCAAACGGAAAAGTGGGAAAATAAAACAGCAATTTTTTTTGTGAAGTGGGGGAGAGGAAAAATAGAGGCAAATGGAAAATAATGTAAATTATGAGGAGATGAGATTTGTGATTAGGAACCAGGTTGAGGTAGTTATCCTTGCCGGCAACGACACGAGAAATTCCTTTTGATGCCTGCTTGAACTACGTCTGTATTTCCCCAAAGAGGAAGGGATGATGCAGCATAGTGATGGTAGGTATTTCCCTCAGTGATGAGATGAAGATTATGGAACCAGTAGGAGAACCAAACAACACAACGTAAACATCCCATGCACACAAATAACAAATACTCGCAACCCGGCGTGTTAAAGGGGTTGTCAATCCCTTTCGTGTAACGATGCCTAAAATTGGCGAGAAAACGTGATAAAGTTGTGATAAATAGGATAAATAGATTGCAAAATAAATAAAGTGCATCAAGGTATTTTTGTATTTTTTTAGTAGATCTGAAAATAAAAGCAAAGGGAAATAGATCGCAAAGGCAAATATGATGAGAAGAGACCCGGGGGTGTTTCACTAGTGGCTTCTTGCGAGAAAAATAGCAAACAGTGGGAAAACAATTACTGTTGGGCAATTGATAGAACTTCAAATAGTCATGACAATATGCAAGCAATGATCATTATATAGGCATCACGTCCAAGATTAGTAGACTGACTCCTGCCTCTTTCTCCTACTATTACTCCGCACATCGACAGCTATCCAACATGCATCTAGTGTATTAGGTTCATGAAAAAATGGAGTAATGCAATAAGAACGTTGCCATGATATAGACAAGATATATTTATATAGAAATAGACCCCATCTTGATATCCTTAATAGCAACGATACATACATGGCGTTTCCCCTTCGTTCACTGGGATCAAGCACCGTAAGATTGAACCCATCATAAAGAACCTCTTCCCATTCCAAGATAAATAGATCAAGTTGGCCAAACAAAACCCAAATAGTGGAGAAGAAATATGAGGCTCTAATCAATCATGCATATAAGAGATCAAAGAAGACTCAAATAACTTTCATGGATAAAAACATAGATCTGATCATAAACTCAAAGTTCATCGGATACCAACAAACACACCTCACAAAGACTTATATCATATGGATCTCCAAGAGACTATTGTTTTGAGAATCAAGAGAGAGAGGAAGCCATCTAGCTACTAACTACGGACCCGTAGGTCTACAAAGAACTACACACGCATCATCGGAGAGGCACCAATGGACATGATGAACACCTCTGAGATGGTGTCTAGATTGGATCTGGTGTTTCTGTAACTTGCGGCGGCTGGAATTGATTTTCGTCGACTCCTCTAGGGTTTCTAGAATATTGGGGTATTTATAGAGCAAAGAGGCGGTGCTGGAGGCCACCGAGGTAGGCACAACCCACCTGGGCGCGCCTGGGCCTCTAGGTGCGCCCTGGTGGGTTGTGCTCCCCTTGGAGCTCCCCTTTGGTACTTTCTTGGCACATTGGATGTCTTCTGGTCCAAAAGAATCCACAAAAAAATCCAGAATTTTTTTTGCTGCGTTTGGACTCCGTTTGGTATTGATTTCCTACATTGGAAAAAACAAGCAGAAAATATCAACTGGCACTGGGCACTATGTCAATAGGTTAGTACCAAAAAACGATATAACATGACTATAAAATGATTGTAAAACATCCAAGAATGATAATATAACAACATGGAACAATCAAAAATTATAGATACGTTGGAGACGTATCAGATGCGGCATCTTCACTAGGAAGGCCAGAAAATTGATCTTTCATAACAAGATTCAGCAAAGCGGCATTAATTTGACAAGATTCCGCACTAGTGGCGGGAGCAATGAGAGTACTAATAAAATCATTGTTACTGGTGTTGGAAAAGTCACAAAATTTGGTATTCTCTTGACCCATCGTGACAAAGCAAGCAATCCAACACATGAGCACACAAAGAGCAAGAGAGAAAGACGAACGGAAGAGGGGTGAAGAAAAGGCAAATATTTTCAAAAACCGTTTTAGAAGTCGACGAACGAAAAATGAGAGGAAAATGGCGAATAATGTAATGCAAGAGATGAGAGTTCATGATGGGTACTTTGTATGTCTTGACTTGGCACAGATTTCCCTGGTAACGGCGCCACAAATCCTTCCTGCTACTTCTTGATCTTGCGTTGGTTTTTCCCTTGAAGAGGAAAGGGTGATGCAGCAAAGTAGTGATAAGTATTTCCCTTAGTTTGAGAACCAAACAATCAAACAAACTTGCACCCAACGCGATAAAGGGGTTGTCAATCCCTTCATGGTTACTTGCAAAAGTTAGATCTGACAGATATAGATAAACGATAAAGTAAATATTTTTGGTTTATAGATCGGAAAGTAAAATATTGCAAAATAGTAGATCGGAAACTTATATGATGGAAAATAGACCCAAGGTCCATAGGTTTCACTAGAGGCTTCTCTCAAGATAAAAAATAATACGGCGGGTGAACAAATTAGTGTTGAGCAATTGATAGAAAAGCGCAAAGTTATGACGATATCTAAGGCAATGATCATGAATATAGGTATCACATCCGTGTCAAGTAGACCGACTCCTGCCTGCATCTACTACTATTACTCCACACGTCGACCGCTATCCAGCATGCATCTAGAGTATTAAGTTCATAAAGAACGGAGTAACGCATTAAGTAAGATGACAAGATATAGAGGAACTAACTCAAGCAATATGATGAAAACCCCATATTTTTATCCTTGATGGCAACAATATATACAATACGTGCCTTGCTTCCCCTACTATCACTGGGAAAGGACACCGCAAGATTGAACCCAAAGCTAAGCATTTCTCCCATTGCAATAAAAACCAATATAGTTGGCCAAACCAAACCGATAGTTCGAAGAATTACAAAGATATCAAATCATGCATATAAGAATTCAGAGAAGATTCAAATAATATTAATAGATAAGCTGATCATAAATCCATAATTCATCGGATCTTGGCAAACACACCGCAAAAAAGTATTACATCGAATAGATCTCCGAGAACATCGAGGAAACACATGGTATTGAGACTCAAAGAGAGAGAAGAAGCCATCTAGCTACTAGCTATGGACCTGTAGGTCTGTGCTAAACAACTCACGCTTCATCGCAAGGGCAATGGTGTTGATGTAGAAGCCCTCCATGGTCGAATCCCCCTCTGGCAGGGCACCGAAAAAGGCCCCTAGATGGGATCACATGGGTACAGAAGGTTGCGGCGGCAGAGAAGTGTTTTCGTGGATGCCTCTGTTGGTTTGGGGATATATGGGAATATATAGGCGAAAGAATTAGGTCAGGAGGTGCATGAGGGGCCCACAAGGGTGGGGGTCACGCCCTACCCCCTGGGCACGCCCTCCGTCCTTGTGGCCGCCTTGTGGCTCCTCCGAGTTCATCTCCAAGTCTCCTGGTTGTCTTCTCGTCCAAGAAAAAACATCACGAAGGTTTTATTCCGTTTGGTATTCCTTTTCTGCAAAACTCAAAAACGGGGAAAAACAGGAACTGACACTGCGCTCTAGGTCAATAGGATAGTCCCAAAAATAATATAAAACAGCATATTAATGCATATAAAACATCCAAAACAGATAATATAATAGCATGGAACAATCCAAAATTATAGATACGTTGGAGACGTATCATGGATTATCATGACACTGGGGTAATCTATGCATACTGGTTGGTGCACGTTTTCGTCCTACTTTCTCTAGTAGAAACATTGGGGCACTCTTTGACGTTCTTTTTGTTGGATTGAATATTATGAATCTGAAGTTGTTTGATGCACATCAAATAATCCACTCATGGATACTTGTGGTGACATTCCAGTATCTAGGTGACATTAGAGTTGGTTGATGTGTATCATATGGTGTTATTTTAGTAAGAACTCTAGGGCTATTTGTGACACTTATAGGGATGGCTCCATAGATTGACCAGAAAAGACAACTTTGAGGTGATTTCATACCCCACAACAATTTCAAACTTATGTTCTCCACTGGATAAGAACTTTCGAGTGATTCTTTGTCGCACGTTGAGGGATTGTTATATGATTCAGTTATGTTAGCACTATTGAGAGATTGCACTAGTGAAAGTATGAACCCTAGGCCTTGTTTGTAAGCATTGCAATACCATTTGTGCTCACTTTTGTTAGTTGCTACCTTGCTGTTTTTATATTTTCAGATTACAAAAACCTATATCTACTATACATACTACACTTGTATCACCATCTCTTCTCCGAACTTGTGCACCAATACAATTTGCCATTATATTGGGTGTGTTGGGGACACAAGAGATTTCTTGTATTTAATTGTAGGGTCCTTTGAGAGAGACCATCTTAATCCTACGCCTCCCACGGATTGGTAAACCTTAGGTCATGCACTTGAGGGAAAATTGCTACTGTCCTACAAAACTCTGCGCTTGGAGGCCCAACACGAGTCTACAAGAATAAGTTGTGTAGTGAACATCAAGCTCTTTTCTGGCGCCATTGTCGGTGAGGTGAGTGCTTGAAGGTATATCTTTAGATCTTGCAATTGAATCTTTTAGTTTCTTGTTTTATCACTAGTTTGGTTTATAAAAGAAAACTAAAAAATGGAATTGAGTTCACCTCAAATACTTCAACTTTATAATGTCTTTCTTGAAAATGATGGATCGAAAAATTGTGCTCAATTGTTAGGAGAAGAGTTCAATAAAAATGTTTGGCATAAAATCTTTGAATGATAAGCATGATTTCAATGTTGCTAGTATGCTTTCTGTGAATATCTATGATGCCAATTATATGCAAAACCACAGGCTTGGGGATGCTATGTTTGATGAAAATGACATGTTTGAGGATTTATTTGCTGCAATTAATGTTTTCCCCAAGTTTGGGGATGCTTTGCTTAATGAAGATGATGTTTCTAGTCCCCCTACTTTGAATGATCAAGTTTGTTATGATTACATGCCTCCTATTTATGATGATTGCTATATTTATGAAAGTGGATTTGGAAGAGCGTCACCTTCAGATAATCATTATCCCACTATTTTGTATGGTGTTGAATCTTAGTACAATGATAAAAGTGGATTAGGAGATGTCATGACTTTATTTAGGGATGAGTCCACTATTTTGGAAGAGGTTTGAATCGATTGTGTCAACACACTTGCTATCTATGATGATTATGGTGATGACATGCTATAAAGAATAATGATAACCATGAAACTTGCCATCATGATTTTAATGTTCAATTTGATTATGTCAATCAAGTATCTCATGATAGTTATTTTGTTGAGTTTGCTCCCACTACTATTAATGAGAAGAAAATTGCTTATGTGGAGAGTAGAAATATTTCGGTGCTGGTGAATCATGAAAAGAATGCTTTATGTGATAGCTATATTGTTGAATTCGTTCATGATGCTAATAAAAATTACTATGAGAGAGGAACATATGCTTTTACATATCTCAATAATATCAAGTTTCCTCTCTTTATGTTGAAAGTTTTGAAGTATTGCTTGTTTTGCCTTCCTATGCTAGTTGATTCTTGCTCCCATAAATTGTTTGCTCACAAAATCCCTATGCATAGTAAGTGTATTAGGCTCAAATGTGCTAGTCATATGCTTCATTATGCTCCCGATATGCTTCAATTCTTTACTTTTATGTGAGCATCATTAAAATCATCATGCCTAGCTAAAAAGGCTCTAAAGAAAAATGCTTGTTGGGAGACAACCCAATATCTAACCCTACTATTTTTGTGTGTTCACATGATTAAACTAATGTAGTAATGTTTAATATCTTTTGTTTCAGTAAAGTTCCAAGTAAAGCCTTTGGGATGATTTGGATGATAGTTGAATTGATTCTATGCAAAAACATAAATTTTGCGTCCAGTAGCAGAATTGTTTATATTTATTGGAGCATCTAATTTTTTTAATTTTTACACATGATTGATATAAAAATTTCCTATGTTTTCCTAAGTCCTCAAAAAAATTAGAGTTACATAAGTATTGAAATTGTTCAGATCATTATAGGTTGTTCTGTTTTTGATAGATTCTGTTTTCAATGTATAGTTTGCTCGGTTTATAGCTTCTATGGGTTGTATTGGTTAATATAAATTATAAAAATTGTAGGGTACAGTAGGAATTGTGTGAGAAAAAATATGAATCATTTCTTTATAGTACCAAAGTGAATGATTTGCTCTTTATCATACTATCCTATCTTACGAAGTTCCGTTAAGTTTTGTGTGATTGAAATTTTCAAGTTTTGGGTGAGATATTGATATGAGGAGAATGAGGAGTGGAAAGGACCCTAAGATTGGGGATGACCAAGGCACCCCAAGGTAATATTCAAGGAAGACCCAAGCGTCCAAACTTGGGGATGCCCCGAAAGGCATCGCCTCTTTCATCTCCAACATTATCGATAACCTCACCTCGAGCAATATTTTTATTCGTTGATATGTGTTTTGCTTGGAGTGTCATTTTTTATTAAGATTTTCTTGTTGTTATTTAGAATAAAGTTTCTTTTTTTAATAAAAATGACAAGTATAGCCTTTACCATGCTCAATTTGTAAGTATATTAGTTGTTGCTTGAAAACAAAAAGTTTTCTATTATTGTTTTGATTCTTCAGAAAAGTCAGAACGTGATAAAAGCTTGAAATTTTTACACAGTAAGATCTAACGAATCTTCTACTGTGTGGTAATTTTTCATAATTTTTGGAGTTAAATAAGTTTGAATCTTTCTTCAGCCTTTACAGTATGAAAACTTCCTTCTCGATTCTACGAGAATTTTTATGAAAGCATTTCGTTTGCTTCTATTCAATGGAAGTTTCATTTTTCCCAGAATGTATCCTAATTTTTGGTCTAATTCTTCTTCTAATGATCGATTCAACCTCTGATAAAAAAGATAGACTATTCTGTTTAGACAAATTGCTGTTATGTTTGCATTGTTTTCATATGTTTTCTTGTTTAATGATTCTATTTGAGGATAGGAGTATTAAATATGTTGGGGCATTTAGTATGCAATGTGAAATTATAATTTTATTAATTTGTTACAGTAGAGAATGATAATTTTTTGCATTGATTTATACTAACTTATCTCACGAGTTCTTGTTGAGTTAAGTGCGGACGAAGTTTTTAAGATTTAGGGAAACAGTGATATGAGAGGAATTTAGGAGACACTAGAGCTCAAGCTTGGGGATGCCCAAGGCATCCCAAGATAATATTCCAAGAAGTCTCAAGTATCTAACCTTGGGGATGCTCTGGTAGGCTTCCCACCTTTCTTCTTCAACAACTATCGGTTAGTTTTGGTTGAGCCTAAGTTTTACTTGTTCACATGATATGTGTTATCCTTGGAGTTCCCTTTTATATTTGTTTGTTGTTTGAATAAAATACTTAGAACTGGAAGTTTTTATGAGAGAGAGTCCTCACATAGCTACTTTATTATTAGACTAGTCATTGATCTTTACTTATATCTATTAGGAGTACTTTATCATTTACTCTCGTTCTTCACTTATATGCTTAGAGTAAATTGTTGGACAAATTGAATATCACAAAGTTGAAATTATATGTGCTTCATATGTTTGTATCATGCCTATAAGTAGTTTCACATTGGGTTTAGAAAGTAAAATATGTTGAAGCTTTACAATCACAATATTGGTCATACAAGCAATTCATGAATGATTTGTATAAGGAAGAGAACTTTCACATATAAATATACTATCTTGGACAACTTTTATGATTGTGAATACCCATTAATTATATTCCAACTTGAGCAAATTAGCTGAAGTTGGACAAGGAAGACAATGTAATGAGTTATGTTTGGTTATATTTGCATAGAAGTTATATTGTTATGATATACTCCAACATGTGGTTCTTGCTTAGGATCTTTTGGTAGCCAAAAATTCGTACTAAGTAGAGACACTACTTGTGCATCCAAAAACCCTTTAACATAGGTTCTTGCCATCAGTGTGCACCCTATCTACGTATGGATTGAATAAGATCCTTCAAGTAAGTTGTGATTGGTCCAAAAAGCAATAAAAGTTGCTCCTAAAATATGATGATCTTTTATTGCAACAGAAAACAGGCATTGTACGAACTTCTGAGGGTAAGAAATAAAGCAATGGACTATATAATAAAGGTTGCTATCACAAGGGGCAACATAACGTGATGTTCCTTTCCATTAAGGGCTTGCACATGAAAAAATTCAAAAGTGCATGACAACCTCTGCTTCCCTCTATCAAGGGCCTATCTTTTAATTTCAGCTTTTACTTTTATGAAAGAGTCAGTAAGTGTTCATCTCATTTCAACCTCAATTATTATTTAGTTGGCAATCACCATATGGTGGGGAAAATTCATGCATATATGGCCATTCAAATATATTTGATCATGAATTATTATTGATGACAATTATCTCTATGATAAATAAGTTGGGAGGTGAAACATTAAGCCCATCTATTTCTTTGTGTTCGATGGGTGCCATTTGTTCTAAAAATATGCTTTACTAGCAATCATAGAAGACTATATGATAATTGAGTATGTGGAGCTCTTACGTAGACTTTGTTGGAAGATAAGTTGAACTGCAATTGTTTGGTGACAAAGAACATAGGTTGTTAAGTTTCAAGAGAATGCATTGTTTGAACCATAACATGTGAATTGATTGCTACTTTATCATGATGATTTTTATGAAAAAAGGTTATGATGCTAGAAAAAGTGATTGAAATTATCACTGATCAAACTTATGAACTACGCTACCATTCACACTTCACAAATTATTTCTTTTATCATTTATCTACTCGAGGAGGAGCAGGAATTAAGCTTGGGGTGCTGATACATCTCCAACATATCTATAATTTATAAAGTATTAATGCAATGTTTACAACAATTTTATATGGTTTTGGTATGATTTGGTTAGAACTAACCCAGACTGACGCTATTTCCAGTAGAACTACCATGGTGTTGTTTTTGTGTGCAGAAATTAAATTTCTTGGATTGGGCTGAAGATTTACGGTGATTTTTCGTGGACCAAAAGAGACCCCCGAAGCTTCGAGGAAGGACCAGAAGCCTCACTGGGAAGCGACAATCCTGGGGGCGCCCTCCCCCCAAGGCGTGCATGGTAGCCTTGTCGCTCCCTCGTGACTCCCTTGACGTGAAACGAATGCCAAAAATTCCTATAGATACCAAAAACCCCAGAAAGAAACCTAGAACTTCAACTCTGCCCCTCGAGCCTCTGTACCAAAGCAATCTCATAGGGAGGCCTCTCTGGCACCCTCCCGGAGGGTGAAATCACCACCGGAGGCCATCTTCATCGATCTCCATGATGAGGATGGAGTAGTTCACCCTCGGCACTGAGGATATGTACCAGTACCTATGTGTTTGATATCTCTCTCATATACTTGATTTCGCAAGATCTTGATGTATTGCAAGCTTAATTAGTATAGTTGGATCATATGGTATTTCTCCCTCTCTATCTTCTTGTGATGAGTTGAGTTTTTACCTCTGAGGTTTCACTATTATCGGATTAAATAATTTTAGTTTTTGACAACACTTGATATATGTCTTGCATGTGATACCCGTTGTAACAATGGGGTGTTGGTGTTCTATTGATTAACTAGATATATGTATCGTGATATTGGGGTAATCTATGCATAGAGGTTGATGCATGTTTTGGTCCTACTTTCTCTAGTATAAACCTTGCGGCACTCTTTGAATTTCTTTGTGTTGGATTGAATATTATGAATCTGAAGTTGTTTGATGCACATCGAATAATCAACTCATAGATACTTGTGGTGACATTGGAGTATCTAGGTGACATTAGAGTTGGTTGATGTGTATCATATGGTGTTATCTTAGTACGAACTCTAGGGCTGTTTGTGACACTTAGGGATGGCGTCATAGATTGATCAGAAAAGATAACTTTGAGGTGGTTTCGTATCCTACAACAATTTCATCTTATGTTCTCCGCTAGATAAGAACTTTGGAGTGATTCTTTATCGTAGGTTGAGGGATTGTTATTTGATTCAGTTATGTTAGCACTGCTGAGAGATTGCACTAGTGAAAGTATGAACCCTAGGCCTTGTTTCTAAGCATTGAAATACCATTTGTGCTCACTTATGTTAGTTGCTACCTTGCTGTTTTTATATTTTCAGATTACAAAAACCTATATCTACTACCTTACTACACTTGTATTTCCATCTCTTCACCAAACTAGTGCACCTATACAATTTGTCATTGTATTGGGTGTGTTGGGGACACAAAAGATTTCTTGTATTTGATTAGGGTTGTTTGAGAGAGACCATCTTCATCCTACACCTCCCACGGATTGATAAACCTTAGGTCATCCACTTGAGGGAAAATTGCTGCTGTCCTACAAAACTCTGTGCTTGGAGGCCCAACACGAGTCTACAAGAATAAGTTGTTTAGTAGACATCAACAACTCTGACACCTGGATGGACAGGAACGGCCGGGCTCAGGACCAAGCATATACACAGATATCTCCCGATGTCCGATGCGACATTGCCCTGTTCCGAGGTCCTGCTCACCCAATCTGTTTGACAGACATGGTGATGGAACATTAGTTTGAAGATGGGTTTCAACCCATCAACATCGAGTCATATTATGGCACGACAGATCCAGCTGTGTGGATCGAAGATTTCCTTCTCCATATCCATATGGCCAATGGAGATGATCTCCATGCTATAAAATATTACCCGCTCAAACTAAAGGGGCCGGCAAGGCATTGGCTGAACAGCCTGCGTCCTCATTCCATCGGGAGCTAGGAAGTACTCGAGGATGCCTTTAGGCCAAACTTCCAGGCCACTCATGTCCGACCTCCAGATGCCGACGACCTCAGCCATATCATACAACAACCCGGTGAGTCGACAAGGAAATTCTAGAAGAGGTTCTTAACTAAAAAGAACCAAATTGTAGACTACTCTGACGATGAGGAGATCGCCACTTTCTGGCACAGCATCCAAGATGAGTGGCTTGTGCGCCAGCTCGGGCAAGATAAGCCGAAGACTATGGCAGCCCTCACCTCGCTTATGACCTGCTTTTGCATGGGATATGATAGTTGGCTGGCCCGCAATACACACAACAGCGAGGCAGGTACCTTGGAAGCTCACGACGCCAATGGTAAGCCCAGATGCAGCAAGAGTAAGCGCATGCATAAAAATGACAGGAGCGATACTGAAGACGCCGCAGTGAACACAGGGTTTAGTGGACCTTGATACGGGTAGAAATTGAAGCCCTTTAAAGGGAACAAAGATGGACCCTGCCAGCTAGACAAGATCCTCGACAGACCGTGCCAGATCCATGCCACCTCGGATAAACCATCAAGTCACACCAACCGGAACTGTTGGGTCTTCAAGTAGGCTGGAAAGATGGCGACGAAGGGCCAAATAAAGCCCAACCTCGCAGCAAAGATGAGGACGAACCTCGGCGACCCAATAATGGAGGCCAGAAATAGTTTTCTCATGAGGTGAAAGATGTGAATATGATTTACGCTACGCACATCCCTAAAAAGGAGAGGAAACGAGCACTGCGGGGCATTTACGCTCTATAGCCTGTTGCCTCGAAGTTCAATCTGTGGTCGGATTATATCACATTTGACAAACATGATCATCCGACCAGCATAAGGCATGGCAAATTAGCTGCTTTGGTCTTGGATCTGATCATAGACAGATTCCATGGATGGGAGGCAGTGGCCTCAATTTAATCTTCTTGGATACAATCAGAAAGATGGGCATAGACTCATCTCGGATCATGCCCAGCAGCACCACCTTTAAAGGTGTCGTACCTAGTGTTGAAGCTCGCTACACGGGAATAGTAGCACTGAAGTTACTCTTCGGGTCACCCGAGAACTTCCGGAGCGAAGAGTTAATCTTTGATATCATCCCTTTCGGAGTGGATACCACGCGCTGCTACGATGCACCGCATTTGCTTGATTTAACGCAGCCCCCCATTACACATACTTAAAGCTAAAAATGTTAGGACCAAACAATGTTATTACTGTCAATGGTAACACCGAACGCTCCCTCCAAACGGAGGAGCATACAGCAGCTTTCGCACCCAAGGTACAGGCAACCGAGGAGGCGGCTCATGCAATTAAACATATGCCTAGCTCATCAAAGCGCACATGGCTTGCACAAGCCGACCTCGGTAAGGCATCCTATCACCCTAAATAGGGGCACAAGCTCCTCATTCGCCTCCCCTGGGAAGGGCATTACCTACCTAGGGTGCAGAACTTTGCACTACATATTCCAAGGGCTGCCGAGGATACGAACTAAATGATACATCATTGTCGACTTGACCGAACAACGATGCACTTCGGACTTCCATACGAGTACAGTATTGTGAAAGACCCAAACAGGAGTAGCATGTCTACATGGCTTAAACCATGCAAGTGGCAGATGCACACCTTTTTAAAGGACTCGACTGACGAAAGCATCAAGCAAACGAACGACCAAGGCTGTAGACACCCCATACCAACTTCGCTATCAATGAAGACGAGCTGGTCAACAGCATGGAGACGCAGACGTGCGACAGGGAGGAACCCAGCCTAATCAACCTGGCAACATGTCCGTCCTGTTTTTACTCCTTTTCTTTTCATTTTTTCCCAATGTATCTTTTACAAGTCTATTTTGTCAAAGCTCGGCATGCATGGCTTGACCACATGCAATAACGAATATGCACCCCTTGAGGTCATTAAGCATTTCCTTACATCTACTACCTTTGAGCCAAAAGTATACTTTTACGATACAACTGTCATTTGCAGCACCAAGGGCTTAAATTTTAATCTCATGCCTCAACTACAAGTCCTAAGTATCTATTCAGCGTCTTGGATGTTGCATTATATGAATCAGTTTCAAACCTTGATTTTGGTTAATAGTTGGATTGCCCGGCTCCTGTGCTTACCCCTTATGTTTCCGCTTCATTCGGCTAAGGGTGTAAAGGCAGACCACTATGATTGCACTGCCAGCTCGAAGGGCCAAGTGCCTCAATGGAGAAAGTTGAAAACTGACTATCTTAGTAAGCATAAACTGGTCGGCCGTCCGATCACAGCGTCAAGAAATGTATCGTTAGAGATCATCCGTGTTAAACGAAGGGCTCTTTAGCAAATCAGCCGAAGTGGTTAGCGGCATAAACCCCGGCTACACAGCCAACCACTTCGCCTACAGGGGGCTCTTCATCAGCCCTCACAGTCAAGCTCCTGCGACTAAGTGAAAGTTATAAAACCACTATAGTCTTATTGCCTCATTTCAATGTGCATGGACCAGCTTCGGGAACCGAGACATCGGCTAATGGTCATGAGTGCCTATGAAACACCCTTTGTATACTATACAAAGGGGTTGAAGCCGAAGGCTGGTAACTTTCAGTTTAACACGGTCACATAGGAGTCAAAAAATAAAGCACACAAGCATATGTTGGAAAATAAAGCCGCATTCATTTCAAACAAAAGGAAGTCTTTTACATTTCACTACACTTTGGCATATCGAAGCACAACCTAAAAATACATAGTATCCTTAGGACACTCGGCCTCGGTGATCTGGGCTCCTTCCATCACCTCGGCAAGGAATTGCCCCATGGTCTGGTTCTTCCCTTCGGGAGGCCCCGCAGCCAAGACCGTCACATCAGCGCGGGGATAGTGCGTCCTCACACAAGCGTACGCCCGCTAGGCACCCTCCAGGCACGCGGAATGCTTCTAGCGCGCCACTTCAGGCCTAACCTCTTGCAGCCGAGCATGAAGGCCAAAGAAGCTGGTTGGCAACGCCTCTATGGGCTAAAGGTTGACACGGAGGTCTTGAAGCATCAGTTTCGCCATGCGAAGGAGCTCCATCAGCAGCTTCATCTGATGATTCAACAGCTTCGGATGCGATGGTGCATGGAATTGTTGCTAGAAGGCCCTCTCTGTGACATAGCCCCCCCCCTCCACGCGCTGAAGTAGCAGCCGGCATCCGACACACTCTTTGGGAGATCCTGATGACCTCTGCGGATCGCCACACTTGGGTAAGCTCGACGAACCTCTTGTGGCCAAAAACAGATTAAGTAAAAATGGCTTACCAGCAACAATCTGCCTCACTTGCTAGAGCACTTCGCGGTCTGCCCGTCCTGGGTATAGACTTCGGCATGTGCCAGGCGCAGCTTCTCGATCTCTGCACTCGCCTCCTTCTCCTTGTTCTGAAGGGCGTCGCGGTGCTGGTACACACCATTCAGTATCTCCTCTACTTCTAGGACCCGTGCCTAGTCCTTACCCTTGGCCACCTTTCCATCGGTCAGATCCTTCTTGGCCTTGGTGGCCGCAGCCTTCTACTGCTCAGCCTCTTGCCGAGCTTCCGTCAGCTCGGCCTTGAGCACCTCAAGCACTATCATAGCAGCTATCATGGAAAAAATTTCAACGTCAGCATTAAAATTTAAGTGCATTTTCAAATTAAATTTGATAACATTGCAACTTCTTGAGCTTACCTTGGGATAGCTCAATCTACATTTGCATCAGATCAAGGTGCTCCTCAGACCTCTAGAGCTTCCAGTTCATCTTCGCTATCTCTTCACGGAGTTCGGAGCAGAGGTTGATACCTGCAAACATACACTCACGCCTTAGTCCATGTTTCCGAATCCAATCCCCTGGTCTGTACTTTTTGAAGGCCAGCCAGAGTCTTGGGGGCTACTGGACCAACGCATTCTGATCATATGCTTCGACCTCAAAGCCAGTTTCCTGAAACTAGCTTTGGGCTCGGGGGATACTGATTGGCTAAGCTCTTACACATGCTACGCTACGATATAAACAAAAAGTCTTCGAACAAAAGCCTGGTTTCATGAGCAATTCTAAGCATGGTAGTTATCCTTAATACAATTATAAACAAGCAGACCTCAAAGCTCTTGACGAGGCCCTTGAAGAGAACGAGCATTCCGGCCTCTGCGAACTGGAAGCCATGTAATGTTGTGCCGATCAATGCGTGGTTCTCTTGTGCGATGGAGGAGCCCGCTAAGGCTACCTCCATCTCCTCGGCCCATCCTGCGACAGCCCACCCTGGGGCGGAATGTGGGGCGGTACAGCCTCTGAACCCACCTCCTAGGTGTTGGGAACAAGGGCATTCGGCTGTGGCACTAGCGCCGGATATGGTTTAGGCGGGCCAGCTGTCGGGCCTAGCCCTTCCTTGGGGACCACGGGGACTGCATTGCCTTGGCCCTATTTGGCTAAGGTGTTGACCTCAGCCATGATGAACATTACCTCGGCCCCTATTGTGTTGATTGGGGGGCCAGACTGGATGATGCTTCCCGTAGCTCCTCGAGAGCTGGAGGGTTCGTGGCAGGATTGGGCATGCTGCTGCCCAGTGGAGGTAGCCCGCTCGAGGTTTCAGCACTGAGGCGTACCTTCAGCGGGTTGAAAAAATGCCTTTATAAGTTTCATTTGATGAATAGGCTTTTAGAGTCGAAATCTAGTTATAGTAACGCACCTCCGGTGTGCCGATTCGTTAGAGAAGTTAGCATACTCCAATGGAGCAGGCTAGCCGGTAGGATCAATGGAGGCCTTACGCAGGCCTTTTGGTCGTGCTTCCTCCTCGGCGCCCTCGGACGCTTCCCTCTTCCCCTTGAGGGAAAGGATTCCTTCCCTCGTGTCCTCCTCTATGTCATCCTCGTGGGTGGAGGAGGCATGGGTCTCCTCAGATGGGGTGATCGAGGTCTCCCTTCCTCGGAGGCCCGCCTTGGCCCTCGGAGGTTTCGAGTCCTTAGGGGGCACCACATGCGGCTCCTCGGTTAAGAAGGATGTGAGTTGGGGAGTTCTCTCCATAATGGGCAGCGGCACCGGGCACAACATTCGCTACACCTTGGAGATCCACTTCCGCAAATATAAAATTGACTGGTCAGCCAAAGTTTATGAGATTCAAATAAACATGGAGTGTACATAGAGGTGTGTATTGAAAATCACCTCGGGGGCGACATGGACAGTTTCAAAGCCGAGGTCCCTCCCTTCCGAAGGAAACACGTTCTGGGACGGCTTGAACAGCAGTGTCCACATCCCGGTTGGTGAGAAGAGAAAGAAGTGGTTAGTGGACACCGCATCCTCGGGCTTATACGCCCACATCGGGGTGGCCTGAGATTGGAGCGGTAGGACACGATGGTGGAGCACGATGTTTTCCATGTCCACGAGCTTGAGGTCCTTTTTGTCTATCCAAAACTGGATCTTCTGGAACAACACCTTTGCCTCTTCGGGGTTCCCCTAATCAATGCCCTTCTGATGTCTACTACACAACCTTTCTTCTTGTAGACTCGTGTTGGGCCTCCAAGCGCAGAGTTTTTAGGACAGCAGAAAATTTCCCTCAAGTGGATGACCTAAGGATTATCAATCTGTAAGAGGTGTAGGATGAAGATGGTCTCTCTCAAACAACCCTCCAACCGACTAACAAATAGTCTCTTGTGTCCCCAACACACCCAATACAATGGTAAATTGTATAGGTGCACAAGTTCGACGAACAGATGGTGATACAAATGTAATATGGAAAGTAGAAATATATTTTTATTATCTGAATAAATAGAAACAACAATGTAACTAGTAACAAAGGTGAGCAACAACGATATTACAGTGACAAGGCCAAGGGTTCATACTTTCACTAGTGCAAAGTCTCAACAATGATAACATAATTAAATCATATGGGAATCACTCAACATGCGACAAATAGTCACTCCATGGTTCCTATCATGGAGAATATAAGATGAAATTTCTTGTAGGGTACAAAACCACCTCAAATTATTCTTTCCAATCAATCCATTGAGCTATTCCTATAATATACACAAACAGCCCTAGAGTTCGGAGTAAAATAACACCATATGATACACATAAATCAACCCTAATGTCACCTAGATACTCCAATGTAACCAGAAGTATCCGTGGGTCAAGTATACAATATGCATAAAACAACTTCAGATTTATAATATTCAATCCAACACAAAGAACTTCCGAGAGTGCCTCAAGATTTCTACCGGAGAAACAAGGACGAAAATGTGCATTAACCCCTATGTATAGATTACCCCAATTTCACCTCGGGATCCGTAAGTTGAGTGCCAAAACTTAGAACAAGTGAATCGATAGAACACCCATTGTCACCACGGGTATCCCATGCACGACATACATCAAGTGTTCTCAAATCCATAAAACTATTCAATCCGATAATAGTGAAACCTCAAAGGTAAAACTAAATTCATCACAAGAAGATAGGGAGGGAGAAACACCATATGATCCAACTATAGTAACAAAGCCCACGGTACATCAGGATCATGCAAATCAAGAAGACGAGAGAGGTCAAACACATAGCTAATGATATATACCCTCAACCCCGAGGGTGAACTACTCCCTCCTCGTCATGGAGACCGTCAGGATGATGGCCTTCGGTGATGGTTTCCCCTCCGATAGGGTGCTGGAACGGACTCCTGGTTGGTTTTTGTTGGCTACAGAGGCTTGCGACGGTGGAACTTCCGATCTAATGTTATTTTCGGGGGTTTCTGTAGTTATAAGAACTTTTGGCGTCGTAAACAAGTCAGGGGGGTGCCCGAGGTGTCCACTAGCTAGGGGGCGTGCCTTAGGGGGGTGGGCGCACCAAGAGGGCTTGTGGACACCTCGTCCATTTCATGACCCAACTCTTGTGGTTTGGGGGTCTCTTTTGGTCCATAAAAAATCACAGTAAATTTTCAGCCCATTCCGAGACTTTCATTTCTGCACAAAAAATGACACCACGGTAGTTTAGTTGAAAACAGCGTCAGTTCGGGCTAGTTCTAATCAAATCATATAAGAACCATATAAAATTGTTGTAAACATGGCAGGAATACTTCATAAATTATATATACGTTGGAGACGTATCAGCATCCCCAAGCTTAATTCCTGCTCGTCCTTGAGAAGATAAATAATAAAAGAAATAATTTATGAAGTGTGAATGCTAGCATAGTGCATAAGTCATGATCAAGTAATCTTTCTTATTGTGGCACAAATATTCAGATCCACAAGATTCAAAGCAAAAGCTTAATCTCTACAATTAAAGGGGGTCGAACATCGTGATGGTTCGACCACCTCCTGCTGTCGTTGCATCCCCTCATACGATGCCTCACAAAAAAATAGCAATGAAACATCCACAAAACTCCCCGCGGTTATGACCCATGAACCGACGAACTACGGCATCCCAACACGCGAGCTCATCCAATCCAATCCGACCTCACGCCCTCACGCCCTCGCACCCCTACTTTCTATCCGCCTCCCGTCCCTAGGCTGCTGATCCCATCGCAGTGCGTCCCCCATCTCTAGCCGAGCCACATGCGCAACCCAGCATCGCCAGCCGGGGATACCACTCTCACACGGCTGCCTTTCCTTCCTTCTTGTCGCGCCGTAGTGTGTTGTTTTGCCATCCATCTCCTACGTTCACTCTCATGGGCGCATTCCCTTTGCCCCTGCATGTCGGGTCAGGAAGAACTTGTTCCCTTGGTCGGCACCGATAATGGTAGGATTGTGGCAAGGTCGACAGCACTAAGAATGTGGGGGGCGCTCGCGGTGGCCGCCTCCACGAGAGATATTCTCCAAGTATGTGATTCCTCTTCTAGATTGGTAGTTGTTCATGTGTTTGTTATGACCATGTTTTGGTGATTCAACGCCCAGTATAATAATGCCCTAGCACGCCTCCGCTGGCAGATCCGACACTGGTGGCCGCCATCTTCCTCTAGGTATTTCACGATACGGCGGCTGGGGTGTCAACGATAGCACGGGCGCCCAATTGCCCAAGTACACCATCCAGGACCAGATGGAGTACATGCTCACTGAAGATGACGAAACACCTATGCTAGCACGAGGTTGTACAGTCTTTGGTGAAGGACCGTGCCACAGGTTCACAGATATTGATAGGTGTTTTTTTCAGCAAATTTCAGCAATGTCTTTTGTTGTCATTGTCAAACCACCCAGTATGTAGATATGGAGTTTTTGCTCTACCAGTATCGAATTTGATGTGGTTAAGTTTTTTCTAGCTTCTTGTTGGCACTGGATCCGGTCCATATGGTGCTAATAGTACTGAATGTGTGATTTACTGTGATCTTTGAGATGTTACAGTAAACTAGACATACAGTAATGAATCCTGACCATCGACACACATGGTCGTATTTTGTTCAATTGCCTGCTCTTTCCTTGCTATTATAGAACAGAGTAGCGGGAGAGAATTATAGTGCCAATTATTTTTCAAAACATGCATATCTATTGTGATCTAATATATGTTCCATCTGACTGAATAGCTAAAAACAGAACTACTAAGTTCTTGCATTTGACTGATCAAAGTATGCACATGTATGCTATATTGTCTCATAAAATTTTCTTCAGAATTTTACTATATAACTGGAACTAAAGCTAAGCTACAGTGTACTTTTCTAGAAGAAGAGCTATCACACAGAGCTGTAGAGGCACAATAATCGAGTACTAACCCACCTACCGCTGCCGCTAATGGAAGAAGGAAGAGAATGATGCCCCTCAAAACTTGTAGATCATATTCCTCATGCTAACTATCTCAAAGCCCACCTTTTCTTTTTTCCTTTCAATGCTTCTGCTTGTGTTGGCGTCAAAATAGCAAAGTTATTTCCTCAATGCAGGGAACAATCACGTCTTAACCAAGCAACCACGCAGGTCAGAGGTCATGCAGTGTCGATAAGACCTCTGGTGACTCATTTAACAGGCTTTTAGGACTCACTTGTTCATTTTCATATACATGTTCTTCGCATATGGTTTTCTTCCAAAGTAAAATGATTGTGCTATTATATGTTGACTGCTGAAGTTTGTATATTTCAGCATAGACATTTTCCTCACACTTTTGTTTATAAAGTGCAAGATTTTGTAGAAGTTCAAATTTTTAAAAAGAGGGCTCAGACATGGCGACAAGAATGAAGGTGGAGGGGAAGGAGTGGAGAGAAAGATGTCTCTCTCCTCGTGGTGCAAAAAAGACTATACAGGATTCTATATTATGTTGTGATAAAACAATCTGGAATATAAAGGATTCTGGAGGTGAGCTTGTTTTTTATCTACCCATACCAGTATTTCCTTCTATCATTATTCGTATCGCGAGGCATGTTTGTTCCCATGATGTAGTGTTTCATTTTGTTTTACGATTATTCTAAAATCTAGTAAAAGTAAAGATGGTCTGAGGTTACCTAATCTTATACTGCAATTTCAGAATTTCCTAGATTTTTTACAGTTTCAACACATGTTCTTCTTACTAAAATAAACCAAAATGCCGTTATCGTGCTTTTAAAGAATTAGTGTTGTGGTATTTGTGTTACACTTATCAAAGAATAGATAAATGATTGTTCCCACCTATAAATATATTTGTATGATAGTAAAAATGAAACATAAAACAAGAAGGAACTATCTGTAGATACTAAGAGTCCCAATAAATACAAAGATTGATGTATTAGCCTAACATGTCAGAATTTTTCTCATCATGTTACTATGATTTAGAGACAAAACATATTTTTTTACATGCTGACTACATGGAGTTCTGAATAAGTTATCCTCTCTCATTTTTAGTTCCACACAATGCGCGAGCTCTTTAAAGTTCAGACTTCTCTGGCCTTCTTGTTTTGTCACTCATGTAATGATGTACTGATACAATTTGCCTTTTCATTGGAATAATGTGTTGCTTCCTTGACACCACATAAGATTTTTCAGGCTCATTCCAGGAGATACACTTGCATGTTTTATCTATGTGCCTCTTGAAGTTATGAATCAACGAATGCAAGTCCATGGCTCTAGAAAATCATGGGGACTAAATGCTACCAAAGGAAATGTTTCTCAATCTCCTGGGGCTCATGTATGGGTACTACTTCCTCCATTTCTAAATATAATCCCTTTTAAAGATTTGAACACGGACTACATGCAGATGTATATAGACATATTTTGGAGTGTAGGTTCACTCATTTTGCTCTGTATATAGTCCATATTGGAATATCTAAAAAGGCTTATATTTAGGAACAGAGGGAGTATAATGGAATGTTCCATGCTGGCTATTCTATCTGGTGATGTCAAGGTGTGAGGTAATCCATGCTGGGTACTGGCACTGACTGCTTGTTGCTAGAATGATGTCTTTCTTCCATTTTTCAATAAAGCAAAAAACATGAGTAGTGTCTTGAAGGAAGCAGCTTGTTGAGTCAATAAATTATTTTCCTCCATGCTAAAATCAAATGCAAGGAAGCATGCTAGCATACGCGAATATTGTGATACAAATACGAATACCTAATCACAAGAAATTTATATTTCTATGCACACATTATTGTATTAAAACTAGGCCATTTTTTGTAATAAAACTGATACTATCCCACATATGTTTAGCATAGGTAGCTCGATGTTCCTATGAATTGTGAAAATTTGTATTTTTGCAGTCAATAATAGTAAAAATATGGACAATTCATCGAATTATCGTTGCAATCTTTTGCCGTGATCTTTCTGTTTGCCCTGGAGGAATCTGAGAGCACTGGTTTGACAAGTGAGACAAATCCAAAACTGAAAGATAACGGACAAACCAAAAGGTGAAGAAGTTCCTTGGTCTCCTTTGAGTTTGGACAGGGAAAACAAAATGCATGGTCGATACTGTTTTGGTACTATGCTCAGATTGGCGACTTGTTCAATAACAATATTGTAAGACATTGTGTAATAGACAAGCAGATTGACAAGAAATGTACATCTTATTTGTATTTTTATTAGAAGTAAGCGTAAGGCAATATATGTCCCAACATTATTTTGGAAAAGAGGCTGGCGCCTCGCTTTAAATTAATGAAGCTCTTACAACCAATGGTACAACTTAACGCAACTTTGCAAAACAAAAGGAAAAAAACTATGGCAAGATATAGGGTGCCTAGGAGCATCAACAAAGCTAAAAAAACAAGACAACATACAGGGGTGCCTAGGAGCAGCAACAAAGTGATAGAAGGACTAACGCTGCGAAGGAAACCAACTCGAGAAGGAGACCGAATGTCAAAGGAAGCTATGCCAATGACATCACCTGATTGTTCGACAGACCTACCTCATCCTGGTCCATTGCCATAAAGGAAACCCGAGTTCCTCGCCCCGTCACGAGGGTGTCACACAGTCGAACAAAAAAATGCTCACCACCCTAGAGCGCAGATGGAAACTAGGGCGTAAAAGGGAGGCCTTCGAGCACAACCATCTCACCAAACTTGGCTCCTCTAAAGAGTACCACCGTCAAAGCATGGAACCGTCACATGACGAGAAGACACTACCATCCACATCTTAGACCTTGCTGATGCGACGATCTCCAAGGAGGAAACAATGTCACAAAACCACGACCGCCTGGTTTGGAACATGATAGACAAAGGGTTTACACCCAGAGCCCATGGTGTGTGGAGGCCACCCATGACAACACCTCCAAGGAGGGAAACGACACCCAATAGTGTCACTATCATCGACACAAACATAGTTGGGCAGAGCATTATATCCGGATATGATCCCCATCATCCAGGTCCATCAGCTATGGCCGCCCAAAGAATGGTGTAGACAACGCCTATAATAGGAGAGGTGGCACCAAAGCTAACACTTGCATGATGGATGCCTCCCGATTGATCCACCTCACTCCAAAAAAGCCAAGAGCACACATGAGCACCTGCGTAGCGACACCCGCCAATATTATATCGTGCCATCCCACTGTCTGGAGCTGCTGCTTTGCCGAACGAGCAGAACATCACCCACCATCCACATGGTGGTGGCAAGCACTGAGCCGACCACCCTGTTGCCGCAATGGTGCAACTTTGTCACCCACTGCACCCCAAAGCTTGCAATTTGCACCCGTACAGTGATAAACGCTAGATCTCGACAGTCGGGCGCCCAGAGAAGCAACCACAAGGGCTACCAATGAAGGGAGGTTGATGCACAAGGAAGCCACTGGGTCACATCAGGAGCATGTTGGATCTGGTGGTTCTAACTTTCACCGGTAGCTGGGGATGCCATACACGTCTGTCGGCCACGTGCGAGGAGCCGCACCACCAGTACTTAGCGACAATAGCCTACATCAACCACATGGCTGGCCGGGACGGGGGATCCTAAGGGGTGAGATCTGCTATGTGTGATGATTGAGAGAGATGGAGCATGCTCGGGGAGCAGGGGGAGATAAATAGATGGAAGGGGTGCCCTGCCGCCACTTTGGAGAGAGGAGGGGTTGGTTGGGATGGCGGTGATGCCACCCCCCCCCCCCTCAGGGTGGTGAGCCGCAAGAGGTACCCATGAGAAGTGGGGGTCCCAACACGAGAAGAATTGCAATGGATCATCCATTTATCTCAATATTGCAATGATATTTTGATTAATGTCTCGATGTATAAGTTTGTTGTCCGTGGCAACGCACGGGAATTCAACTAGTATTGACATAAGAACAATAATACTTGAAGCATACTAATAAATCAATCATGTCTTCTCAAAATAACATGGCCAAAGAAAGTTATCCCTACAAAATCATATAGTCTTGCTATGCTCTATCTTAATCACACAATTTTTTTACCATGCACAACCCCGGTGTTAGTCAAGCAATTGTTTCATACTTTTAATGTTCTCAAGCATTTTCAACTTTCATGCAATACATGAGCGTGAGCCATGGATATAGCACTATAGGTGGAATAGAATATGGTGGAGGTTGTGAGGAGAGGACAAAAAGGAAGAATGTCTCACATCAACTAGGCAAATATGGAGATGCCCATAAAATGATATACATGCAAGTGAGTAGGGATTGCCATGCAAAGGATGCACTAGAGCTATAAGTGTATGAAATCTCAAAAGAAAACTAAGTTTGTGCATCCAACTTGCTTGCTCATGAATACCTAGGGTAATTTGAGGAAGCCCATCATTGAAATATACAAGCCAAGTTATATAATGAAAAATTCCCACTAGTATATGAAAGTGTCAAAATAGGAGACTCACTATCATGAAGAACATGGTGCTACTTCGAAGCACAGGTGTGGAAAAAGGATAGTAACATTGTCCCTTCTCTCTTTTTCTCTCATTTTTCTCTTTTTTTGTTTGGGATTCTTTGGCCTCTTTTTTAATTTTTTTGGGCTCTTTGACCTCTTTTTATTATTTTGGGCTCTTTGGCCTCTTTTTATAAGTCCAGAGTCTCATCCCAACTTGTGAGGGAATCATAGTCTCCATCATCCTTTCCTCACACGGGATAATGCTCTAATAATGATCATCACACTTTTATTTACTTACAACTCAAGAATTACAACTCGATACTAGAACAAAGGTATGACTCTATATGAATGCCTCATGCATATGAGAACAATATGAAAATGATGGTGTGTATCATAATAAGATGGAAAGGTGGATGTTGCATGAGAATATATCTCGGAATGGCTATGGAAATGCCATAATAGGTAGGTATGGTGTTGTTTTGAGGAAAGGTATAGGTGGTTTTAATGCACCAGCGAAATTTGCGTGGTACTAGAGAGGCTAGCAATGGTGGAAAGGTGAGAGTTCTTATAATCCATGGACTCAATATTAATCTAAATAACTCACATACTTATTGCAAAAAATTATTAGCCATTGAAGCAAAGTACTAATACACATGCTCCTAGGAGAGAGGTTGGTAGGAGTTAACCATTGCGCGCTCCCGACCTCCACACAAAGGAAGACAATCAAACAATAAATGATGCTCCGACTTCATCACATAATGGTTCACCATACGTGCATGGTTCGGGAATCACAAACTTTAACACAAGTATTTCTACCAATCCACAATTACTCGCTAGCATGACTCTAATATCACCATATTTATATCTCAAAATAAATATGAGGAATCAAACTTCTCATATATTCAATGATCTTCATGAAACGTTTTATTATATCCCTCTTGAATACCCATCATATTAGGATTAAATTCAAAACCCAAGCAAATTTCCATACTATTTTTAAGACTCTCAAAATGATATAAGTGAAGCATGAGAGCAATGACAAACTACTCCAAAAAGATAACAATGAAGGTCAATGAGTAGTTGAATAATTATGTAACTATGTGAGGGATCTCTCTGCCTTAAGAATTTCAGATCTCAATATTTTATTCAAATAGCAAGCAAACCAAAATAAAATGACATTCCAAGGATAGCACATATCAGGTGAAGAAGCAAAAACTTAGGATCAACTAAAACTAACCGATGATTGTTGAAGAAGAAAGGCGGGATAGGGCATCCCCAAGCTTAGATGTTTGAGACTTCTTGAAATATTAACTACAGATGCCTTGGGCATCCCCAAGCTTGAGATCTTGTGTCTCCTCAATCCCTCTCATATCACGGTTTCCCTAAATCTCAAAAACTTCATCCACACAAAACTCAACAAGAACTCGTGAGATAAGATAGTACAAATCAATGCAAAACCTAATCAATCTCTACTGTAGAAAAATCACTAATATTATAATTTGACATTGCACACAAAATGCCTATGCACATTTAATACTCACACCCTCAAATAGAATCATTAAAAATAAGCAAACATATGCAAACAATGCAATTATAACAGCAATCTCTCTAAACAGAACAGTTTGTAAAGGATTAAGGAAGATCCATACTTAATTAACTCAAAAAATTCTGAAAATTTACCACACTGTAGAGAATTTATCATTGCATGTTGCGTAAAAAGTTCAAGCTTTTATCACATTCTAACTTTTCTAGGGAATTTTTGCAATAGCGACAAACTTTCTGTTTAGAAACGGCAACTCATATAGTTGCAAATTGTGGATGGTGAAGGCTATCCTTGAAGCTTTTATTGAAACAAAAGATAAAAAAAAATTCTAAATGACAGAAAGGAAATCTAAACAAAGTAAAATGATGCTCCAAGCAAAAAAAATATCATGTGAGATTGGTTAGTAAATGATTTGTTTCATTATACTAACCAATCTCATATCAACATCTCACCTAAAACTTGAAAATTTCAATCACACAAAACTTAACGGAACTTCGTGATATTGGTTAGTATAATGAAACAAATCATTCACTTTGGTACTGTCAAAGACAAGATTCACAATTGTTTCCACATAATTTCCATTTTACTTTATAATTTCCACAATTTATATCACTTAAGATAAGCTATGGAAACACCAAAACAAGCAAACTATGTGTTGAAAACAGAATATGTCAAAAACAGAACAGTCATTAGATCTGAACAACCACCATACTTCTGCAACTCCAAAAATTCTGAAAAAATAGGAAAACAGAGAACATTTGTATACCAATCATCTATAAAATAATTCAGATCAAAATCGCATTCCAGTGAATTTTAAAATTCCTGGACTTAGCGCAAAAGTTTCTGTTTTTGCACAAAATCAAGTCAACTATCATCCACACTATCCCAAAGGCTTTACTTGGCACTTTATTGAAACGAAAGCTATAAAACATGATTAATACAGTATCTTAATCATGTGAACACACATAGACAGTAAGTATAAGTGTTGGCTTGTCTCCCAACAAGCACTTTCTTTTAATGCCTTTTAAGCTAGGCATGATAACTCCAATGATGCACAAATAAAAGATAAGAATTGAAACATAATGGGAGCGTCATGAAGCATATGACTAGCACATTTAAGTCTAACCCAATTCCTATGCATAGGTATTTTGTGAGCAAACAATTTATGGGAACAAGAATCAACTAGCATTGGAAGGCAAAACAAGCATGACTTCAAAACTTTAAACACATAGAGAGGAAACTTGATATTATTGAGATACGTAGAAGCATATATCCCTCTCTAGTGATAATTTTTGGTGGCATCATGAAGGAATTCAACAATATAACTATCACATAAAGAATTCTTTTCATGATCCACAAGCATATCAAATTTATTACTCTCCACATAAGCAAATTTCTTCTCATTCATAATAGTGGGAGCAAACTCAACAAAATAACTATCATGAGGTACTTGATTGAAATAATCAAATTGAACATTAAAATCATGGTGAAAAGTTTCATGGTTATCATTATTATTTATAGCATACATGTCATCACAATAATCATCATAGATAGCAACTTTGTTCTCATAATAATCAATTGAAACCTCTTCCAAAATAGTGGATTCATCACTAACTAAAATCATGACCTCTCCAAATCCAGTTTTATCAATATTGTGAAAAGATTCAACACCCTCCAAAATGGTTGGTTCATTATCTAGATTTGACACTCTTCCAAATCCACTTTCATCAACATAATCATCATAAATAGGAGGCATGCTATCCTCATAATAATTTTTCTCATCAAAACTTGGGGGACTGAAAATATCATCTTCATCAAACACAGCATCCCCAAGCTTATGGCTTTTTATATCATTAGAATCATGGATATTCAAATAATTCATACAAACAATATGGCAATCATGCTCATCATTCAAAGATTTAATGCCAAACATTTTATTGACTTCTTCTTCTAACACTTTGGCACAACTTTCTGATCCATCATTTTCAAGAAATACATTGTAAAGATGAATATATGTGGCAACCTCAATTCCATTTCTTTGTAGTTTTCTTTTATAAACTAAACTAGTGATAAACAAGAATCTAAAATATTCCATTGCAAGATCTAAAGATATCCCTTCAAGCACTCACCTCCCCAGCAACGGCGCCAGAAAAGAGCTTGATGTCTACTATACACAACCTTTCTTCTTGTAGACTCGTGTTGGGCCTCCAAGCGCAGAGTTTTGTAGGACAGTAGAAAATTTCCCTCAAGTGGATGACCTAAGATTTATCAATCCATGGGAGGCATAGGATGAAGATGGTCTCTCGCAAAAAACCCTGCAACCGAATAACAAAGAGTCTCTTGTGTCCCCAACACACCCAATACAATGATAAATTGTATAGGTGCACTAGTTCGGCGAAGAGATGGTGATACAAGTGTAATATAGATGGTAGAAATATATTTTTATAATCTGAATAAATAAAAATAGAACGCTAACTAGTAACAAAAGTGAGCAAAAACGGTATTGCAATGCTTGTAAACAAGGCCAAGGGTTCATACTTTCACTAGTGCAAAGTCTCTCAACAATCATAACATAATTAAATCATATGGCAATCCCTCAACATGCGACAAAGAGTCACTCCAAAGGTCCAATCGTGGAGAACATAAGATGAAATTGCTTGTAGGGTACGAAACCACCTCAAATTTATTCTTTCTGATCAATCCATGGAACTATTCCTGTAAGTGTCAAAAACAACCCTAGAGTTCGTAGTAAAATAACACCATATGATACACACCAATAAACCCTAATGTCACCTAAATACTCCAATGTGACCACAAGTATCCGTGGGTCAATTATACGATATGCATCAAACAACTTCTGATTCATAATATTAAATCCAACACAAAGAACTTCATAGAGTGCCCCAAGATTTCTACTGCAGAAACAAGGACCAAAACATGCATCAACCCATATGCATAGATTACCCAATGTCACCCCAGGGATACGTAAGTTGAGTGCCAAAACATACATCAAGTGAATCAATAGAACACCCCATTGTCACCACGGGTATCCCACGCAAGACATACATCAAGTGTTCTCAAATCCATAAAAGTATTCAATCCGATAATAGTGAAACCTCAAAGGTAAAACTCAATTCATCACAAGAAGATAGAGAGGGAGAAACACCATATGATCCAACTATAGTAACAAAGCTCATGGTACATCAAGATCATGCAAATGAACAACATGAGAGAGAGAGATCAAACAAATAGCTACTGGTACATACCCTCAGCCGCGAGGGTGAACTACTTCATCATCATCATGGAGACCGCCGGGATGATGAACATGGCCTCCGGTGATGGTTTCCCCCTCCGGCAGGGTGCTGTAACGGGCCCCCTGTTGGTTTTTTGTGGCTAGAGAGCCTTGCAGCGGCGGAACTTCTGATCTAGTGTTATTTTTGGGGGTTTCCGTATTTATAAGAACTTTTGGTGTCGGAAACAAATCAGGGGGGTGCCCGAGGTGTCCACTAGCCAGGGGGCACGCCTTAGGGGGGTGGGCACACCTAGAGGGCTTGTGGACTCCTCATCCATTTCCTATCCCAGCTCTTGTGGTTCGGGGGTATCTTTTGGTCCATAAAAAATCACCGTAAATTTTCAACCCATTCCAAGAACTTTTATTTCTGCACAGAAAATGACACCACGGTAGTTCTATTGAAAACAACGTCAGTTCGGTTAGTTCTAATCAAATCATACCAAAACCATATGAAATTGTTGTAAACATGGCATGAATACTTTATAAATTATAGATACGTTGGAGACATATCACCCTCCTCCTCCAAGATGCAAGCATCTACGAAGGTCCGACTGAGAACACTGAACCTCGGCCTGGCAAGCAGTGAGTGGCTTGGTGATTATAAAACCACTCGCGCTGCCACTCCTTGATGGTTTCTATAAAGGTGCCTTTGAACCATCCCACCTTCTCATTCCTGCTAATCATCGCACCCCAGCACTCTACGAGCTCAGAGCCGCTGTGTTTCAGCTTGATGCTGAAGATCTTCAGCTACAATCAGAAATGCGGCTCGACGCGGAGGAAAGCCTCATAGACAGTGATGAAGGAGGCAAGGTGGAGAATGGAATTCAGCGCTAGATGGTGGAAATCTAGCCCGTAGAAGAGCTTGATTCCATGCACGAAGAGGTGTAGCGGGAACCCTAGACCTCTGATGAGGTAGGGGATGAAGACAACTCTCTCCCCAGGACGGGGAGCGGGTACTTGTTGGTGCAGATCCAACACTAGTGTTGATCACAGTGGGGATATACCCCGTGCTGCGCAGCTCTAAGATGGTGCCCTCTGTGATAGAGAAGCCGGCCCAGTGTCCCTTGAGGGTGGCCTCTGTCATTGCTAGGGATGGAGGTGGAGAAGCGCCGCGGGAGAAAAATGAGTTTGGGATTGGATCTGGGCGCTGGAGCTCGAGAGGCAGCAAGCAGGAAGGAAGGGGAGCATACTTTTTTCGTCACTATCCCTTTGCTCTTATATAGGCTAATAAAAAAGACCAAGAGCCCCTCCACCCGTGCCTTTGAAATCGCCATTGCCCATAAAAAGATGATATTATACGTATAGGGCGAAAAAATCTTAATCATATCCCTTAGAAAACAGGAATGATATCTGTTTTGATGGGCCATGCAAATAAGAGGATTGCCTCGGCCATAATTTGAGTGCACAATAACCGCCTGACTAGTCGTGGGTGGTGTTGTTTCGATTAAGTTGCCAGGCTAGAAGCATTGTTCACACCTACACGGTAGGCCTTTAAGGATAAGTAACCTCACCTCTTTGGACGCTGAGCGGGTTTGGTCAGGTCCTGTTTGAGGGACGCCATTCCTTCGAGGAGTGGTACATGGTGGCTTTAAATAAAGGAAAGTCTCTCGAATTATCAAAAAGGGGTAACTCGTCTATTGAGCCAAGGACTTTGGATCCAAAGTTGTTAAAATCAAAGAAGTTGTCCTCGGCGTAGAAGATCAGTTCAGGGGCTACTGACGGTGTCCTAGACTAGGGGTGCCAACCTAGTCGAACCATAGTCCTTAGGCTGGGCTTATAGGCCCTCATCCTCATTCGGGTGGACTCTGGAAGTTGCACGCCTGTATGTGATAAAGATTGCATCTACCCAAGAATTGGCGTATACTCGAAGAGATCTCATGCCGCCTCCATACGTTCCCCTGGATACCGACCATGTAACCCTAGATTCCCTACCTAGCTAGTATATAAGCCAAAGGGTTTAGCTTGTAGAGGGAATCCAATCACAATTACATGCACCTAGTGATGCAGAGCATACTAGGGTCATCCCCATGTACACTATGACGACTCCCCAAGACCCAAGAGGACATAAGACGAGACCTCAAGTACACACCATTGGACACAAGGTTAACTCACTCCTCTCTGAATCGTCACTTTCCACATATGAGACATGCCTACTACCTTAAACATATGTGCTATGCATGACCAGGAACAAAGAGCAGGGCCATGGAACAACTATGAGAATTGGATAAGACGCGCGAGGAACTAGAGAAGGAGCTGCCAGAAAGCTACAGCTCTCGGACGTCTGACGCCTGGAAGCACTAGCTGGCTAGCCCAAGTCCCAATCTGCGCATACTATAGCGCCCGGACGTCCGGTGCGTACTGAACGACTGACACTCATCAGTGCCCGATCGACCGATGCCGACCGGACATCCGACACTTCCGGACCAGAGCCAAAACGTCGGAAGTCCGAAGACTTCCGGACGATCGGATGCCCGCAAGTGACCAACCACCGACAGCCGTCGGACGTCCGACGCCTCTCTGCGCATAGCTTCGGGCCCGAGGCCCATGTACCCCTTCACTTCTCCCCAATTGCACTATGACTATAAATAGGACATCCCCTCCTCCTAGCTCTGATTAGCAAAGGATAAGCTCATTTGAGAGACAGACCTTTGCTCATCCACTTGGTTACTTCTCCATTGGAGTTCACGGCCTCTTCAGAGAAGATCCCCCAAGCAGATTCAAGACCCCATCACGGGAAAACCCCTCAAGACCTCCTCACGGAGAAGAACAACTGCCACTTGTATCATCATTTGTTGGATTTGGATCGTGTATCTCTTTGTGTTTCAAGGATCTAGCACATGTGTGATCGTTTTTTGTCTATTTGAGTGTTTCCTCTCGTTTCCCCTCGTGATTTCCCTCTTTTTTTCCTTGTGTTCTTCATAGGATCCCCTCCGCTCGTGAAAGATCGGGCATCTAGGGTTCCACCCTACATCATCTTGGATCAGAGCAAGGATGATCATGAAAATTTGGAGCCCCTACCCTCTTGTTTTCTAGCCTAATTTTGTTGTGTTCTTCCCCAATTTCAGAAATCCCCATCAAAAATAGCCCCGATTTTTTTTGTTATTTGTTGGTTTGATGATATTTTGTTGATTTTGATCCATGTATTTGCTATGTTTCAAGTGGATCTAGCATCTCCCCAAGTTTCCCCACTTCCCATCCACGAAATCTCATCAATTTTGACCCCCAAAATCATCATTTTCCGCCCAAAATCGCGTCCTGAAACTCGGAGCTCGAGTTGACCCAGACCCACCGGACGACCCATGTTTTCTCGGACGGCCGATGCCCCCAGAACCATCGGACGACCGACAGTTACTAGACGTCCGACACCCCCGATCTAGAATGAAAACATCGGATTTCCGATCTTTTCTGAACATCCGTCCCATGCTCCAGCCACCGGTCGTCCGACCCTTATCGCATGTTCGACACATGTAGATTCAGACTTCAACTCATTTTTGTTTTGCCCATAACTAATTCATCCGAACTCCGATTTTGACGTTCTTTAGCTCGACATCCCCCATACCGAAAAAATACCACCAACATCGTTTGACTCCATCAAATTTTTGGAACATTGGCATATTTGCCTAGGTCAACCACCACATCATCCGTTATACCACCATAGGTTTCCACAACCTAACCCATTTTGTTCCATATAGCATTAGTGGTTGCTCATTCATCGACCACCACCACCACTTCCGCGTAACCTTTCCAACCATACACTTTCACCACCCCAACCTAACCCAATTTTGTTTGAGCTTGTTTGAGTTGTGTCTTGTGTCTCCTAAGGTGTTTCGGCTACTTAGGGACAACAACTTCAACTTTGACTCCGTAACCCATCATACCAATTCCGCTTTGCCGAGTGCAAACGGCCACCGCATTCCGCTACCACCATTTTGATATTTGAGATTTTGAGTTCGCGGTTTTTTCCGTTTCCTAAGGTGTTTCGGCTAATTAGGAACATGTCGACATTGACAATGCCGCCTCTCATCATTGCCATGAGGTCGTCATCGTACATAAGGACGGTAACCTCAACGACACCATTGTATATTCCCCTTGCCATTGCTTTGATAACCCCTAGCCCCTTTTGTGTCACTTGCCTATCAAGACTAGCCTTTGAGTATTGTCGGCAACATTACTTGTACACATTAGTGATCATTGGTCAACACCTTCTATTACATACATACCATATCATCTTGGTATCATATCATCTCTTGTGTCACAAGATTGTTCCCGCATATACATAATTGCTATCTTGGTTTGTGCATTGTGAAAAAGTGGCCATGCAAAAAAAGAATAATCTTTTAAGCAAAGAAAAAGAGAGCAAAGAAGCTTGTAAGCAATAGCCATAGCATCATACCACATTGCATATAAGATCATCTTGGATCATTTTGAGAGGAACACCGGGAACCATATATACATAGCATACTTGGGATAGAAGTTGTTGCATTTTTGTCTCCTGTGGGTCATGTAGAAGTGTCATATCTGCCTATTAAGCCATCATGCTAGCGTCTGTCTAGAGTTATGCAATAAGAGCATTTCCATGGATTCCACATTTTGAGCTCATTCCTTGGTTGCACGACCCCATTTATATATCCATGTGTGTTTTTCCGTGTGCCACATATTGCTATTGGTCTACTTTTTTCACTTGAGAATTTGTGAATGTCTTTCAACATTATTGACTTTTTGTAACATTTTGCATTAAATTTTTTGTGACACTATCCTCACCGAGCTCCACCATAAGCCTTATTTATGTAGGTGTGAGAAATTGACGAGATCAGTACCAATTGTGCTATTTCCTTGTTACATCATTGAGTGAACGTTGAGCCATTCTCAACATCGGTCAAGGTACATTTAGTATAGTTCTCTCCTTTATTCCACTCATATTTTCTCTAGTCTTGTGATGGATAGGAAATGCATTTCATCTCCGGCCTTTGATAACAACGATGGCCTGTACAACTACAACAACACAACTCCCTACTACAGACTACTACGAGCAATGCAAGGCCTCGAGAACATCACCGCCGACATACGATAATCCGAAGCAAGGAAAGGGACTACATCGACAACTTGTTTGACTACCAAAACAAACACATGGAGGAGCTACGACAAGTGTTGGTCGACTACAAGTCTTCTTCCCCTTCATCATCTTCACAGCGGTGACGTTCAAGCCACAAGTCCTCGGAGCGCAAAAATGATACAAGTGCAAGTCATCCACGTCCACCTCTCCATGGCGACCATCATCACATTCGTGATCAACATCGTCATGAAGGGCAAGTCACCTCCAAGAGTCATGTGCACGACAATGACAAACAACATCTACTACGAGCTCAAGCACGACAATGACACCATCATCATGAAGATGCTCGACACATGCAAACCTCTAAGTCCGAACAAGCTCTACTACATGCCAAGGCCAAGCTTCAATAGCACAAGAGAAGACTGCAAGACAGGCACCACCAAGCACATGCTACGGTTACAACAACCACATCGGCATCTTTGCCAAGTGTTATCAAGGCATCTTTGCCTTTGGACGTACGACATCTTAGCCTACTTCCCGAGAGTTCGCCTACATCGACATCTTCAACAACGAGGCGACCACCTACGAGAGAGGGCGACACATCCATCTTTGGAAGCCCCTCAAGGAAGATGGCCAAGCATGGGAAATTCCCTTCGGTCATGGAGACGAGCTACGAGGTGCCACATCATATGGGCCTAATACAAGACAACGACAAGACATTCGCGCAAGGGCCATCCCCTTTGACCACAGTGACAAGCGCGAACCTCTTCAACAACATGAAAATGGCGCCCCAATGGGACTCCTACTGTGAGTCAAGCTACAAGACCGCACATGAAACTTTATCTTTTGTCTCGGAGGAGAGTGATGATTTTCCACATCCTACGGAATTCATCTTTGGAGGCGTTATGGATGAGGAGTTTGAGCATGGGACTATCCATTCAACCAAGGCGGCGATAGGAGTTGAGCATGGAGACATTTGCACCTACATCTCCCCAACACCCACATATGATAAGATGTCCCAGTTGCCATGTGAGGAGAGCCACAACCACATGAGTGACATGAGTGGCTCCACCATACATGACATTGAGAGCATTTCCTATGAGAGGATGAGTGTGACCACCACTAGCCCCGCACATGAGAGCATGACACACAACCTATGTGAGGTTGAGAGCCATTTGAGTGACTCCACCAACCATACGAGTGAGAGCATCATAAGGGAGTGAGTGAGCCACAACACTTAGTGAGTGAGGTAGTTGAGAGGGCATGTGAGGCCACTATGATTTCTAATGACTTACCCTCTACTCCAAATGTGTTTTCCCTTTTGGTGCTAGGTCTCCTACATGACGACATGCCTATCCTCTATGAGTCCATACCTCCAATGGTGACGACGATGGCCATGGTGGAAGAAGATGCACCCCCGCATGTGATGATATCGCCATGCTTCCTTTACATGATTAGCGCAATTCATCTACTATGCCATGCCTGAAGGAAATATGCCCTAGAGGCAATAATAAAGTTATTATTTATTTCCTTATTTCATGATAAATGTTTATTATTCATGCTAGAATTGTATTAACCAGAAACATGATACATTTGTGAATACATAGACAAACATATAGTCACTAGTATGCCTCTACTTGACTAGCTCATTAATCAAAGATGGTTATGTTTCCTAACCATAGACATGTGTTGTCATTTGATTAATGGGATCACATCATTAGGAGAATGATGTGATTGACATGACCCATTCCGTTAGCCTAGCACTTGATCGTTTAGTATATTGCTATTGCTTTCTTCATGACTTATACAAAGTTCCTACAACTATGAGATTGTGCAACTCCTGTTTACCGGAAGAACACTTTGTGTGCTACCAAACGTCACAACGTAACTGGGTGATTATAAAGATGCTCTACAGGTGTTTCCGAGGGTACATGTTGGGTTGGCATAATTCGATATTAGGTTTTGTCACTCCGATTGTCGGAGAGGTATCTCTGGGCCCTCTCGGTAATACTCATCACCTAAGCCTTGCAAGCATTGTAACTAATGAGTTAGTTATAAGATGATATGTTACAGAACGAGTAACGAGATTGAACTAGGTATTGGATACCGATGACCAAATCTCGGGCAAGTAACATACCGATGACAAAGGGAACAACGTATGTTGTTATGCGGTTTGGCCGATAAAGATCTTCGTAGAATATGTAGGAACCAATATGGGCATCCAGGTCCCGCTATTGGTTATTGACCAAGAATAGTTCTAGGTCATGTCTGCATAGTTCTCGAAACCGTAGGGTCCGCACGCTTAAGGTTTCGATGACAGTTATATTATGAGTTTATGAGTTTTGATGTACCGAAGGAGTTCGGAGTGCCGTATGAGATCGGGGACATGATGAGGAGTCTCGAAATGGTCGAGACATAAAGATCGATATACTGGACGACTATATTCGGAGTTCGGAAAGGTTCCGAGTGATTCGGGTATTTTTCGGAGTACTTGAGAGTTACGGGAATTCGCCGGGGAGTATATGGGCCTTATTGGGCCATACGGGAATAGAGGAGAGAGGCCGAAAGGAAGGAGGCGCGCAGCCCCCCTCTGGTCCGAATTGGACAAGGGGTGCGGCCCCCCTTTCCTTCCTCCTCTCCCCCTCTTTCCCTCCTTCTCCTACTCCAACAAGGAAGGAGGGAGTCCTACTCCCGGTGGGAGTAGGACTCCCCTTGGCGCGCCCCTCCAGGCCGGCCGCACCACCCCCCTCCCTCTTTTATATACGGGGGCAGGGGGGCACCTCTAGGCACAACAACACAAGTTGATCTACGGATCGTTCCTTAGCCGTGTGCGGTGCCCCCCTCCACCATATTCCACCTCGGTCATATCGTCGCGGAGTTTAGGCGAAGCCCTGCGCCGGTAGAGCATCATCATCGTCACCACACCGTCGTGCTGACGGAACTCATCCCTGACACTTTGCTGGATCGGAGTCCGGGGATCGTCATCAAGCTGAACGTGTGCTGAACTCGGAGGTGCCGTACGTTCGGTGCTTGGATCGGTCGGATCGTGAAGACGTACGACTACATCAACCGCGTTGTCATAACGCTTCCGCTTATGGTTTATGAGGGTATGTGGACAACACTCTCCCCTATCGTTGCTATGTCATCACCATGATCTTGCGTGTGCGTAGGAATTTTTTTGAAATTACTACGTTCCCCAACAGTGGTATCAGAGCCTAGTTTTATGCGTTGTTGTTATATGCACGAGTAGAACACAAGTGTGCTGTGGGTGATACAAGTCATACTGCTTACCAGCATGTCATACTTTGATTCGGCGATATTGTGAGATGAAGCGGCCCGGACCGACATTACGCATACGCTTACGCGAGACTGGTTTCACAGTTACGAGCACTTGTGCTTAAAGGTGGCCGGCGGGTGTCTGTCTCTCTCACTTTAGCTGAATCGAGTGTGGCTACGCCCGGTCCTTTCGAAGGTTAAAACAACACCAACTTGACAAACTATCGTTGTGGTTTTTGATGCGTAGGTAAGAACGGTTCTTGCTAAGCCCGTAGCAGCCACGTAAAATTTGCAACAACAAAGTAGAGGATGTCTAATTTGTTTTTGCAGGGCATGTTGTGATGTGATATGGTCAAGACGTGATGCTATATTTTATTGTATGAGATGATCATGTTTTGTAACCGAAGTTATCGGCAACTGGCAGGGGCCATATGGTTGTCGCTTTATTCTATGAAATGCAAACGCCCTGTAATTGCTTTACTTTATCACTAAGCGGTAGCGATAGTCGTAGAAGCAATAGATGGCGTAATGACAACAATGCTACAATGGAGATCAAGGTGTCGCGCCGGTGACGATGGTGATCACGATGGTGCTTCGGAGATGGAGATCACAAGCACAAGATGATGATGGCCATATCATATCACTTATATTGATTGCATGTGATGTTAATCCTTTATGCATCTTATCTTGCTTTGATTGATGGTAGCATTTTAAGATGATCTCTCACTAAAATTATCAAGAAGTGTTCTCGCTGAGTATGCACCGTTGCCAAAGTTCGTCGTGCCCAGACACCACGTGATGATCGGGTGTGATAAGCTCTACGTCCATCTACAACGAGTGCAAGCCAGTTTTTGCACACGCAGAATACTCAGGTTAAACTTGACGAGCCTAGCATATGCAGATATGGCCTCAGAACACGGAGACCGAAAGGTCGAGCGTGAATCATATAGTAGATATGATCAACATAGTGATGTTCACCATTGAAACTACTCCATCTCACGTGATGATCGGACATGGTGTAGTTGATATGGATCACGTAATCACTTAGAGGATTAGAGGGATGTCTATCTAAGTGGGTGTTCTTAAGTAATATAATTAATTGAACTTAAATTTATCATGAACTTAGTCCTGGTAGTATTTTGCAAATTATGTTGTAGATCAATAGCTTGCGTTGTTGCTTTCATATGTTTATTTCGATATGTTCCTAGAGAAAATTGTGTTGAAAGATGTTAGTAGCAATGATGCGGATTGGATCCGTGATCTGAGGTTTATCCTCATTGCTGCACAGAAGAATTATGTCCTTAATGCACCGCTAGGTGATAGACCTATTGCAGGAGCAGATGCAGACTTTATGAACGTCTGGCTAGCTCAATATGATGACTACTTGATAGTTTAGTGCACCATGCTTAACGGCTTAGAATCGGGACTTCAAAGACGTTTTGAATGTCATGGACCATATGAGATGTTCCAAGAGTTGAAGTTAATATTTCCAGCAAATACCCGAGTTGAGAGATATGAAGTCTCCAACAAGTTCTATAGCTAAAAGATGGAGGAGAATTGCTCAACTAGTGAGCATGTGCTCAGATTGTCTGGGTACTTCAATCGCTTGAATCAAGTGGGAGTTAATCTTCCAGATAAGATAGTGATTGACAGAATTCTCTAGTCACCATCACCAAGTTAGTAAAACTTTGTGATGAACTATAGTATGCAAGGGATGACAAAAACAATTCCCGAGCGCTTCGTGATGTTGAAATCAACGAAGTTAGAAATAAAGAAAGAGCATCAAGTGTTGATGGTTGACAAGATCACTAGTTTCAAGAAAAAGGGCAAAGGGAAAGAAAGGGGAACTTCAAGAAGAACGGCAAGCAAGTTGCTGCTCAAGTGAAGAAGCCCAAATCTGGTCCTAAGCCTGAGACTAAGTGCTTCTACTGCAAAGGGACTGGACACTGGAAGCGGAACTACACCAAGTGATTGGTGGATAAGAAGGATGGCAAAGTGAACATAAGTATATTTGAGATTGAGGTGTACTTTACTAGTGTTTATAGCAACCCCTCAGTATTTGATACTAGTTCAGTTGCTAAGATTAGTAACTCGAAACGGGATTGCAGAATAAACAGAGACTAGTTAAAGGGTGAAGTGACGATGAATGTTGGAAGTGGTTCCAAGATTGATATGATCATCATCGCACACTCCCTATACTTTTGGGATTAGTGTTGAACCTAAATAAGTGTTATTTGGTGTTTGCGTTGAGCATGAATATGATTTGATCATGTTTAGTGCAATACGGTTATTCATTTAAGTTAGAGAATAATTGTTGTTCTGTTTACATGAATAGAACCTTCTATGGTCATACACACCAACAAAAATGGTTTGTTGGATCTTGATCATAGTAATACACATATTCATAATATTGAAGCCAAAAAGATGCAAAGTTAATAATGATAGTGCAACTTATTTGTGGCACTGCCATTTGGGTCATATCGGTGTAAAGCGCTTGAAGAAACTCCATAAAGATGGATTTTTGGAATCACTTGGTTATGAATCATTTGATGCTTGCGAACCGTGCCTATTGGGCAAGATGACTAAAAACTCCGTTCTCCGGAACAATGGAACGAGCTATTGACTTATTGGAAATAATACATACCGATGTATGCGATCCAATGAGTGTTGATGCTCGTGGCGGGTATCGTTATTTTCTGACCTTCACAAAATGAATTGAGCAGATATGAGTATATCTACTTAATGAAGCACAAGTCTGAAACATTTGAAAAGTTCAAAGAATTTCAGAGTGAAGTGGAGAATCATCGTAGCAAGAAAATTAAGTTTCTGCAATTTGATCGCGGAGACAAATATTTGAGTTACGAGTTTGGTCTTCAATTAAAACAAAGTGGAATAGTTTCACAAACTCATGCCACCTGGAACACCACAGCTTAATGGTGTGTCCGAACGTCATAACAAGTACTTTATTGGACATAGTGCAATCTATGATGTCTCTTACCGATTTACCACTATCGTTTTGGGGTTATGCATTAGAGACAGCTGCATTCATGTTTAATAGGGCACCATCTAAATCCGTTGAGACGACACGGTATGAACTATGGTTTAGCAGTAAACCTAAGTTGTCGTTTCTTAAAGTTTGGAGTTGTGATGCTTATGTGAAAAAGTTTCAACCTGATAAGCTCGAACCCAAATCGGAGAAGTGCGTCTTCATAGAATACCCAAAGGAAACTATTGGGTACACCTTCTATCACAGATCCGAAGGCAAGTTATTCGTTGCTAAGATGGATCCTTTCTAGAAAAGGAGTTTCTATCGAAAGAAGTGAGTGGGAGGAAAGTAGAACTTGATGAGGTAATTGTACCTTCTCCCTTATTGGAAAGTAGTTCATCACAGAAATCAGTTCCAGTGACTACTACACCAATTAGTGAGGAAGTTAATGATGATGACCATGAAACTTCAGATTAAGTTACTACAGAATCTCGTAGGTCTTACAGAGTAAGATCCGCACCAGAGTGGTACGGAAATCCTGTTCTGGAAGTTATGTTACTAGACCATGACGAACCTACGAACTATGAAGAAGCGATGGTGAGCCCAGATTCCGCAACATGGCTTGAGGCCATGAGATCTGAGATAAGATCCATGTATGAAAACAAAGTATGGACTTTGATTGACTTGCCCAATGATAGGCGAGACATTGAAATTAAATGGATCTTCAAGAGGAAGACGGATGCTAATAGTGTTACTATCTACAAAGCTAGAATTGTCGCAAAAGGTTTTCGACAAGTTCAAGGTGTTGACTACGATGAGAGTTTTTCACTCGCATCTATGCTTAAGTCTATCTGAATCATGTTAGCAATTGCCGCATTTTATGAAATCTGGCAAATGGATAAACAAAACTGCATTCCTTCATGGTTTTCTTAAAGAAGAGTTGTATATGATGCAACCAGAAGGTTTTGTCAATCGTAAAGGTGCTAACAAATGGTGCAAGCTCCAGCGATCCATCTATGGACTGGTGCAAGCATCTCGGAGTTGGAATATATGCTTTGATGAGTTGATCAAAGCATATGGTTTTATACAGACTTTTGAAGAAGCCTATATTTACAAGAAAGTGAGTGGGAACTCTGTAGCATTTCTAATATTATATGTGGATGACATATTGTTAATTGGAAATGATATGGAAATTTTGGATAGCATGAAAGGATACTTGAATAAGAGTTTTTCAAAGCAAGACCTCGGTGAAGCTGCTTACACATTGAGCATCAAGATCTATATAGATAGATCAAGACGCTTGATAAGATTTTTCAATGAGTACATACCTTAATAAATTTTTGAAATAGTTCAAAATGGAACAGTCAAAGAAAGGAGTTCTTGCCTGTGTTACAAGGTGTGAAGTTGAGTAAGACTCAAGACCCGACCATTGCAGAAAATAGAAAGAGAATGAAAAGTCATTCCCTATGCCTCAGTCATAGGTTCTATAAAGTATGCTATGCTGTGAACAGACCTATTGTATACCTTGCTCTGTGTGTGGAAAAGGAATACAATTTTGATCTAATAAGTAGATCACTGGTCATGGGTCAAGAATATCCTTAGTGAGGACTAAGGAGATGTTTCTCGATTATGGAGGTGATAAAAGAGCCCGCCGTTAAAGTTACAATGATGCAAGCTTTTACACCAATCCAGATGACTCTAAGTCTCAATCTGGATACATATTGAAAGTGGGAGCAATTAGCTAGAGTAGCTCCGTGCAGAGCATTGTGGACACAGAATATTTGCGAAATACATACGGCTCTGAATATGACAGACCCGTTGACTAAGCTTCTCTCGCGAGCAAAACATGATCATACCTTAGTACTCTTTTGGGTGTTAATCACATAGCGATGTGAACTAGATTATTGACTCTAGTAAACCCTTTGGGTGTTGATCACATGATGATGTGAACTATGGGTATTAATCACATGCAAATGTGAATATTGGTGTTAAATCACATAGCTATGTGAACTAGATTATTGACTCTAGTGCAAGTGGGAGACTGAAGGAAATATGCCCTAGAGGCAATAATAAAGTTATTATTTATTTCCTTATTTCATGATAAATGTTTATTATTCATGCTAGAATTGTATTAACCGGAAACATGATACATGTGTGAATACATAGACAAACATATAGTCACTAGTATGCCTCTACTTGACTAGCTCATTAATCAAAGATGGTTATCTTTTCTAACCATAGGCATGTGTTGTCATTTGATTAATGGGATCACATCATTACGAGAATGATGTGATTGACATGACCCATTCTGTTAGCCTAGCACTTGATCGTTTAGTATATTGCTATTGCTTTCTTCATGACTTATACAAAGTTCCTGCAACTATGAGATTGTGCAACTCCCGTTTACCGGAAGAACACTTTGTGTGCTACCAAACGTCACAACGTAACTGGGTGATTATAAAGGTGCTCTACAGGTGTTTCCGAAGGTACATGTTGGGTTGGCATAATTCAAGATTAGGTTTTGTCACTCCGATTGTCGGAGAGGTATCTCTGGGCCCTCTCGGTAATACTCATCACCTAAGCCTTGCAAGCATTGTAACTAATGAGTTAGTTATAAGATGATGTGTTACAGAACGAGTAAAGAGACTTGCCGGTAACGAGATTGAACTAGGTATTGGATACTGACGATCAAATCTCGGGCAAGTAACATACCGATGACAAAGGGAACAACGTATGTTGTTATGCGGTTTGACCGATAAAGATCTTCACAGAATATGTAGGAACCAATATGGGCATCCAGGTCCCGCTATTGGTTATTGACCAAGAATAGTTCTAGGTCATGTCTACATAGTTCTCGAACCCGTAGGGTCCGCACGCTTAAGGTTTCGATGACAGTTATATTATGAGTTTATGAGTTTTGATGTACCGAAGGAGTTCGGAGTCCTGGATGAGATCGGGTACATGACGAGGAGTCTCGAAATGGTCGAGATGTAAAGATCAATATATTGGACGACTATATTCGGAGTTCGGAAAGGTTCCGAGTGATTCGGGTATTTTTCGGAGTACCGGAGAGTTACGGGAATTCGCCGGGGAGTATATGGGCCTTATTGGGCCATACGGGAATAGAGGAGAGAGGCCGAAAGGAAGGAGGCGCGTAGCCCCCCTCTGGTCCAAATTGGACAAGGGGTGCGGCCCCCCTTTCCTTCCTCCTCTCCCCCTCTTTCCCCCCTTCTCCTACTCCAACAAGGAAGGAGGGAGTCCTACTCCCGGTGGAAGTAGGACTCCCCTTGGCGCGCCCCTCCTGGCCGGCCGCACCTCCCCCCTCCCTCCTTTATATACGGGGGCAGGGGGGAACCTCTAGGCACAACAACACAAGTTGATCTATGGATCGTTCCTTAGCCGTGTGCGGTGCCCCCCTCCACCATATTCCACCTCGGTCATATCGTCGCGGAGTTTAGGTGAAGCCCTGCGCCGGTAGAGCATCATCATCGTCACCACGCCGTCGTGCTGACGGAACTCATCCCTGACACTTTGCTGGATCGGAGTCCGGGGATCGTCATTGAGCTGAACGTGTGCTGAACTCGGAGGTGCCGTACGTTCGGTGCTTGGATCGGTCGGATCGTGAAGACGTACGACTACATCAACCGCGTTGTCATAACGCTTCCTCTTACGGTCTACGAGGGTACATGGACAACACTCTCCCCTCTCGTTGCTATGTCATCACCATGATCTTGCGTGTGTGTAGGAAATTTTTTGAAATTACTATGTTCCCCAGCAATGCCATGATCACATTGTTTTGAATATGCTTTGTTTTGGATGTTGTCAATATTCTCCATGTGATGTTTCCACTAATTCTCATGAGGAGACCCCCATAGTTTCCTCATACATATTAGGAGATTTTGATACATTCCATACTTTGCATGGTTCCCATGATTGTGTGCACCATATGCATTCCATGAATAACAATGCTCTACGTATTTATCATGATGCATTACACAATTTGAGTCTCCATTATGCTATATACAACAAAAAACCTATAATGATGGATGACATGTTTTTATATCACGCATCTCACTTATTTGAGCATTGGATATTTTGTGCTAACCAACAGATGCACGTGCGCATCATGATGGATGATGTGTATATATATATATACCACGCACACACAATTTTCCCTTTGTCTTTGTTTTGTGTAGGTACTCACGTATACTCGTCAACCTCTCAATCCCAAGAGTTGACGAAATGAGCTCTTGAGAGCAATGATGCTTTGGGATTCCGTGGACTATCCTTACCATCGTTCTCTTCGCGCAACGACTACGCGCATCTCTCTTGGCTCTCACACGACTATGGGCTATTTACCACTTCTCACCTGATGCCCATTCTATCATGTTCACTTTGCATGTTATGCCTCTTTACATGATTTTGCCATGCAATTGTGACCCTTTCTTGCATCCACCCATGATTCATCATTATGTTATCTATGTGTATTTGCATGCTTGGTGGAGATCCTTGTTTCTATTACCGTGTTTTCCTTGTGCCACATGCTATTGTTGATTCTTGTGTTGGGAGAGTCATGATGTTCCATTGCTATTTACATAGGACTTCTTGCCAACACCATGGAACTACTTTGCTCATTTCTTATTCTCACAATTGGCATGTCATGTGCATTATTCATGCCCACTATCTGCACGCATGAATTGATGATCATGATTACCTCTAGTACGTTGCATCTTCGCACTACTAGCTCTCTTTACTTGTTTACTATGATCACTTGCTTTGTTGCATAACCCATGTTCCATTCTTACTCGCTTTCTTGGGTTGATGACATATATGTTCATGCCTCACATGATATATCTTGTTCGTTGTCGCTTGTCTCCAATAGTTGCATCTATGCTTATTGATCTTGGAGACTTGGACACTTTACTTGTGATGTCTGTTTGTTTCATTGAGCCTATTGTATTTGGTTGTTCTTGCATCATATGCCTCCATACTATGAAACGACCCCTTGTCCTTTCTTATGATGAGCATGATGCATACACTTGTTGGATATCTCACCACTCGAATGATAGGTTTTGCATTTACGATGACCTCATTTTCTTTTCCGAGTGTTTGTCAGGTTCTTTCATTTTGAAGGATTCACAAGGCGGTACCATCATGAGCCATATTAGTCATGCAAAGGTCTACATGATGCGCGACACCAACATTTTCGACATCCTCATAAAGGTGAACTCCGTCCCTTTGAGCCATCTTCAATTATGCATATTGGATGGGTCATTCTTTCGTTGTTTTTTCCTTTTTCTTGTCTACATGATACATCTCGTGAACGGAGGAGCGACATTGGAGATTGACTCTATGGACCTTCACATTGAGGAGCACTCGCACTTATTGGATGCACCTTCGAACCTCCACTCATGCCACGACATCGAGCATTGGTACATCAACACTCCTTTGACACATTGCACCAACACATCCATATTTGTTGATTGTGCTCGAACATGTCATGCTCGATGGACTTATCATACTCACCACAAGTTTACACCCTATGCACAGATTGACTCACAATATGATTACCTTGTTGCATCTTCTATTCCCATGTCATCCCTAATATATGAGCTTGTGCACTTCCTTAGCAAATTTGACGTGATCTTTCTTGATGGCATATTCATACATCATGGTCATATTGGCCACCGTCAATTGCATGATAACATAGACATATTGAGCATCCATTGCCATGTTCATGCTCTTGATAAACCATCACACTATGACATCATTATGCACAATGGTAGAATTTTTAGCTTTGTGCACCATCACAACTACCACAACTTTATGTGCACAACAAATGAATTTGCTCTCATGAATGCTTCACATATCATTTTACATCTTTTGGATAAGCATCATGTGTCTTGCCACGCACAATCTTGCTGCACAGACTCATTCTTACATGATGGACACTTTGTGTGCGCTAACCATTGTATTTCCAAGTGTACTTTGTGTTTGTTCATTTTGCATGTACCACTTACCAGAGACACCTTGGAGTACTTGGATTGTGCCATGTCTTCAACTTCGTCCAACCACAAGTCCGTCCATGACAACCGTTCCCATGGTGATGAGGATCACGATCCGAGGTTGGATCTTTCCCAAGGGGGGCGGGGATGATGTGGAGTATCCTAGGGTCATCCCCATGTACACCATGACGACTCCCCAAGACCCAAGAGGACATAAGACGAGACCTCAAGTATACGCCATTGGACACAAGGTTAACTCGCTCCTCTCCACTACAAAAAAAATACACTTCCGTGATGATACGTGTTTGTCACAGTTGGTCACATTTTTTATCATGCATGTACATCCATGAAGATTTTATGACAGAATCAAGATAGTCATACATGTGCTGTCGTAGAAGTGTTCGATGACATTACCAAAATTATCATCACGGAAGTGTCCACTTCCATGATGATAAATTGCGCGTCATAGAAGTTCTTTTGTCAAGGGTGACCGACACGTGGCATCCACCATAACGGGTCGCCGTTAAGCTATCGGGTTCCGGTTTGGATCCAATAACCCGTTAACAGCCCCGACCAATGGGGATTTTCCACGTGTAAAATTCTCATTCATCGGACGATCCACGTGTCGGCTCAACGTTGGGACAGATGCCATCCTCTCATAGTTCGGGAGGCGCCTATGATACGTCGGCACGTGGAAAGGCCCGCTAGTGGCCCATTCCGGTGATAAAGGTCGACCCAGTAAAAATTAGCAGGCCAGCCCATATAAGGCCTACTTGTGTCAGGCCCATTTAAGCCCATGACCCATGCGAGATGTGCCAATTCGGCCCGTCAATGGCCCGTTAACGATTTGACACCATTGCAGCCCATCATCAGTTTGAGCCTGTTAACATCCCGCTATATATTTGGGCTCAATATCGGCCCAATGTGGTTTCGGCCTGTTAACGACCCATCCAAGGGATGGGCCAATTTTCAGGATGTACAACTTTCGGCCTTATAGCGACCCATTTAAGTGTTGGGCCAGTTTCCGCCCCGGTGTGTCTTTCAGCCTGTTAATGGCCCATAAATGAGTTGGGCCACTTGCAGTCGGACCTAAGTTTTGGAATTTTAACGGTCCATGCTCTTCATGGTCCAATACCAGCCCGGTTTCTCTTTCGGACTGCTAAAGGCCCACAACACAGTTGGGCCATATATAGTACGACCTGACTTTCGGCCTCTTAGCGGCCCATGCTCATCATGGTCCAGTACGAGCCCGATTTCACTTTGGCCTTCTAAAGGCCCATAGTATAGTTGGGCTATATGTAGGCCGCCCTTAGTATCGGCCTGTTAACGACCCGAGAGGTAACATGGACGAGCATTAACTGTCGGCCCGTTTCAGTAATAGTGACCCAATAGAGCTTTTGGCATGGTAGGTCCCTTTAACTTAATGGGCCCACTAAAGTTCGAACATGTGTGTAGGCCCAATTTGATAATTTGAGCCCATTATGATGAGCAATTATGCATAGGACCAAGACCGATCAATCAAAGGCCTATGAGAATTTTGGCCCCGAGAGCCCATTAGGGAAGCCCGTTAAGGGCAGTGGGCTGCTTCCTTCATATAGGGCCCACCACTGTTCATGCTAACTAATAATTTCACTGCTTTTTTAGCTTCCTAGCAACCAGTTAGCTGGAATGCGAGGCGCGCTAAGCAAAGGTACGACATAAAAAAATGTTGCACATCCAACATATATTACAGGAAATTACATCCGCTGGGCAATCGAAGATTGATGCCAGTGCAAATAAATGAACAGAACCTAATGATCTACAACATTACAATCTGCAACCTTAGTGCAGATGACGCCCATAAGCATGTGAGCAAGTTCTTCCTCCTTTTCTACATTGTCTCTGAAAACATTGATCAGTTGTTGTTGTGCAAGAATGTGCACCTCTGATTCCTCCACAATTTCCATCATTGCTTCAGCCAGTAATTGGTTCACAAACATACATCTTTTCTGTTGCATTCAGACGAAACTAAGCAGATTCAGATGGCGATTTTGGCAGTCTTGTATTATTGATAGTGGAGAGTGTCTCGACCACTTCATCATCACATAAATTAGAAGGGGAACCGAACAGATTAATCAAAAGTTATTTCCATATTACCTGGTTTGATTTATTGGAAAGAAACAATGGGGTTGCCTTGCTGCTTTCAGAGTTTGTCTTCTTATCTTCAGCAGCATGCACCAAATAGTCACACTAGCATTGCTATCATTGGCCAGGTCAGATAATAGGAAAGCAAAATTGACACAACAAACGTTTGGACAACCAGACCACACCATCCTACACCAAATTAACTCAACATGGCACAACTATCATCAGCCAGGTAAGGTAATACGAAAGCAACATTGACACAATGAATGAATGGGCAACCGGAGCAGCACTATAGTTTGCTAATGTGCATGATATGAGATAGTACACTCATGCAGCTCAGTATGCAAGACTACCAGGCAGTTTTCCTTACAAAAAGCAACATTGTGGCCTTTAATTATATCATTTCGCTACAACTAAATTTAGATCAGTTAAAGGTTGGATTCACACCGATTAACAAAATACATGCTGATGTAAAAATATAGTGATATACAATAGGTACTTACATCAGCATTGGGGCACAGAGAATTCCCGCAAGATACTTTCCTCAAAGATGATACCAGTGCAGAAATTCTTCTATCTGTTAAGCTTATTTTCTAAAAGAGAGATGGGTAAGAAACATGTAGAAAATATGAAATTCTTCTATCTGTTAAGCTTATTTTCTAAAAGAGAGATGGGTAAGAAACATGTAGAAAATATGACCAGCATGCTATAAAATTTCATGATGTGAGGATACACACACGTTTCTTAGAATGGAGTTGATATATTTTTGTTGGAGTGGAGCGAACTAGTTCTTTGGCCACTGGAATCTCCTTATATATAAGTAGGAGTTGGGCTTCTCTATGCTGGAGCAGTATCTATGAATATTGGAGTTGGTTTCCTATCTCCTGGCGTTTGGATCTTTTGCAAAGACCTCGTTTGTAACCCTTCAGATTCTAACATAGCCGTCTTCCCCTTGCATGCCTTATATAGAAGAATGGTGCTTGAAGTATAAAACATGCTACAACAGAGAGATGGAATAGGTACTGAAGAATAGAAAGCCATGACATATTGACATGTATTCCCTCCATCTAGAAATCAATGGATGGGTCTAGGAGTATTTCAGTTCTAGATACATCCATTTTTATCCATTTCGGCAACATGTAATCCGGACAGAGGGAGTATGATGTAAGAGCTAGGGATACGATAGGACAACAGAGTAAAAAAACACTAGTCGAATGTAAAATTGTATGCTAGCGGAATACATACAGAAAAACACTAAGGCAACATATGCGTGTATGATTGGGAAACTAAGATGGCATTGCAACAGACCACTAGAACAACACTTGAATGTAAAAAAACATGGTATGATAGACAGATGAAGTACATACTGATGAATAACAATGCATAAGATATTCAGAAGCATGATGTCCAAACTAAGCAGATGGCATTGCCATAGAGTAGAATGATAGTACTTGAATTTGAAAACATGTTATTATTAATGGAATAGGTACTAAAAACACGAAGGCATGACATATTTACATGCATGATCAGCAGGCTAAGCACATGGCATTGCAACAAAGTAGATGCACTCCAGGACATTATATGCATGTTGTACCCATACCACGGGCCAAGTTAGAGCAAGGACCATGTGGGGTGAAGAGGATTCATCAGCTTTGTACAAGTCTTCTGATGAAATTCCTTTACATGTTCCATCATATTGGGTATCATTGACATCAAGTTTGTTGGTCGTTACATTGCTCCGTGAGGTTCTTGGGGATAATTAGTGTGTGCAATTATATCTGACATGCATGGAAGACAGCTAGTAGTTAGATTAATGTAATGAGTGCCTATAGGAGATGACATAAATTGTAGGACCGGGGCTAACTAGCAGCAACAGGTCTCAAAAACTAAAGGGAGAACATAGATGAAAGCGACAGAATATGTATCGTTTGTACTCGAGAATAACTATATGGCACACAGAAGTATTAAAGAACAACCTAGGTAATACTAGAAGTGTTATAATACTATAATCACCAGCCTGTAAGATAGCATTAGCTGATGGATGATAACTATGGAACAACGTTACCTAAAGAACAAGTCTCTTAGTTGAACTATGGAACTGAGTTAACTCCGGAACAGGACTCGTAAGAGATTAGCATGAACATACAGTGAAATGTGATAATCTATTTTCCATGCTTAGATGGATAACAAAGCCATAAATGTTGCACACAAGTAAGATGAGGGTACAACCTATCTGGTCGCGATCCATAGGAGTGAACATCATGTGCTGACTTGTCGATGGCCCTACAGTTGTTGTGGTTGTCCATGTCGGGCACGCGCATTCTATGCACGGAACTATTGAGTGGGGACTATAGCACCCTTCTGGTGTATGCTTCCCTTATTGGAGCAGCTCCGATGAGAAGGAAGACGGTGTGGCTAAAGATGCAGAAAACACATAATGTTAAGAACGACACATATCTATGATCTGAACAAATACCCTGAGAGATCAACATTAAGGTACGCTAGTGGTCACACGTCTGTTGACTAAAGACTAAATTGGGGTCACATGATTTTATTTTATTTTTGTACTATCCGATCTACGTCGGATGGCTTGATGGCCGTCTTGTGACTCCCGGCTGACACTGTTATGTATCTTCCTGGAAGAGCTAGTGACTACTGGCAGAACAGCCTGCCTATGTCGTCCATGGCCACGAGAGCTCCGACCAAAACCCCGCTCCCCACCCCCACCGCACTGCAGTGGTTGCGCCACTCCCGACCAATCCACAAAGACTCGCTGTCATCTAGATCCGGCGGCGGTAGTACCTTCAACCCACACAACTCTAATATAGCCATGTAAGCGTTGCTTCCACGGCGAACTTGCACCCCACACCCTTACGTTAGACACCAGCTAATTGGCAGCCTAGGAGCTCCGCCGCCTCGAGGGGTGCTACTTCCTATTGGGAATCGATTGGTCCAGAATAAAAATTCAGACAACTGATGCCTAAATAAAGTGATTTGAGATAAGTGTACGACCTATCTTGCGGTCTGGTGAAGTAGGCATCTCCAGCTTCCGAGTCGGTGAGGACGGCGCGGTTGTGGTGGCTACTGGTGGCAGGAAAGCAGAGATATTGCGATAGTCTAAGGCTACGGGGAAGCAGCACCAGGGCCCTGATGGACGCATCCGACGTTGGAGCCGCTCTGGCATCATGCACAATGGCGGGGTGAATCATCTCCGGTACGGTTCGCGCGGCCATCATCGAGGTAGCTCCGGCAACACGGAGTAAGAGGCACATGGCCGAGTGCACGACGGGAAACAGAAAACGTCTCCGGCATTCGGGAGGAGGGCGGCAGTGAATTTGGTGCGGTGTGGGGCGCCATGGAGAAGGGGCTGAGGTTTCGTGGCTGCAGTGAAGGAAGCTTCCGAGGAGAAGGTGATTTGGCACCCACGAGGTATGAATGGGGAATTGGGAGGGGGAACCATGTATTACGGACACATTTGTCTATAATGTGGGGGGAGTTATAGTTCTACCCCTGGCTTTAGGCTTCTGGGCTTGGGCATGTGTACTCGAGGTCGGGGATAGTAGAGTAACTCATTCTCCCAAATAGTGGGAACGAGCTATTTCGGGCGAGGAGGGTGTGTTTTGAAATAGTGGGCGCGAGCGATTTCGGGTGAGGAGGGCGTCTTTTAAAATAGTCGGTGCGACCGGTTTCGGGCGAGGAGGGCGTGTTTTGAAATAGTCGGGGCGAGCGATTTCAAGCGAGGAGACAGTGTTTTGCCGCCAATGGTTTATGAATTATTCAGAGAATGTCATTTCGGCCGAGAAGGTGAGCTTGGATGAAATTACGAACCTACCCACGATAAACAATGGGCCAAATTATGCATGTCCCACACAGGCCGGTAATTTTGCGTCTCCCATTTATTTGCTCGGGCGAATTCCACTGAGCAGAGGGTGTTTAGCGTCTTGTTCAAATTTTGGGAGAACGACCATCCACGTCTACCTTACCAAGTCGATTCCAATCAAATTTTGAAATATTAGCTTGCGACTTCTTTTTTAGATGGAGAGATGATGCTCGGGACTAATATGTTTTACATGCTCTTTGCTAACAATTTACTGTATGACAAACAGTTAACCCACTAAAAAACGGGAATCAAACCCAAAAAGAAATATCTCGATTCAATGAAATAGCTCATTCACCAGGTCAAAATAGTGAACTAAATCCAAAAATAGAACACCTCAATCGAGTAGCATGTCGTACAATATTATAGTACTCCATGAACATGTTGAATGTAAAATTAATGAACTTGTTTGATACGCATATCTCCGTTCATGTGTGGATTCCACACAACATGTTCTCCAATTTAAATATTTGAATGCAAGTTTATATCAAAACATGGTTTAATCAGTATTTGATGCATAAAACGCGACCTCCCCCTCTCCTGGACTCCTTCTCTCTCTCTCTCACTCACTCTCTCTCTCTCTCTCTCTCTCTTTCTCTCTCTCTCTCTCTCTCTCTGACATTGTTCAATCTATCGCATGCATCCAAACACAAACCTTGTGGCTCCCTCTCCCTCTCTCTCTCTCTCTCTCTCTCTCTCTCTCTTTGTGTGTGTGGGGGGCTCTTTCTAGTTCGCATGCACACTCCATGTATAGGTCTCTCTCACACACTATGTATGATTCTCTAATCCAAGCTAAATATCTTGGGTGCACTCATCGCACGCACACAAATTCCCTGGCTCATTGCCCGTAACTCTCTCACGCACCACTCTGCCGTCTCGGAGCTCTTCCCTCTCTCTCTAAAACTCTCCATCTCTCTGGGTAACACATACACACGCATATCTCACTCGCACTCGATAGACCCATCTAAAACTCTCTCTCTCTCTCCCTTGTTATCTCTCCATCTCTCTCTCTCTCTCACACACACACAATCTCACTCCTAGCCAAGTATGACTAGCTAATTCTTAGTCTCCATCACAAATGTGTGCATGGTCTATCTCGATTTCTCTCGGGGCATCTTTCTATCGCACACGCACCTTGTCCCTCGACCTCCCACCCATATAGTCCCCTCACGATCTCGACTGATCTCTCTATCACAAACACACCTTCTTTGCCTCCACATGCGTCCATCTTCTCCATGTGTCCCTCCCAACCTTTGTCCCTTGTTGGCCAGACCTCTACTGGACATGTGCTATAGGGGTGTCCCTCTCTGTTGCAAACAATCACGCACTAGCTATCTTCGTGTATCTCCTCGCCTCGCTTTTCTATCTCGGAGATGCATGCGTGATATGTTTGCATAAGAAACGAACACACACACTCTCTCTAATTTACCGTTTATTGTCCATTTCTCTTTCACACACACACACTCTGTTTTTACACACTCACTCATTCTCCTTCACACGGACTTGATCTATCTCGACTTAGGCACTCACTTCGTTCCATAGCATATAGATTTATTGAAAAGTCAAACATCACAAAGTTTGACCATGTACGTGGAGAAAAACATTTACATCTAGAACAACAAACATATATCATTAGATACATCATGAGATGTAGTTTCATATGATGTATCTTTGGTATTGTAGATATAAATAATATTTGCGTAAACCTGATCAAAGTTTCCAAAGTTTGACTTCTACAAAATGTATATGCACTGCATTATCGAGCGGATGAAATATCTTTTTCCCCCTCTCAGCTGTCTGACGCACCACTCAGCCGTATCGGGGCTCCTCTATCTCTCTCAAACTTTATATCTCCTTGGTTCACACATACACATATCTCGCTCACGCTACATAGACCCATCTAACACTCTCCGCCCTTGTTCTCTCTCTATGTGACACGCACCCCCTAGATACCATAATCACTCACTCCATCATAGGCACGCGCACTCCCCCCCTAAGTATGACTATCTCTCACTGGCCATCAGGAACAAATGTATTGTCTCTTTCCATCTATATGTCTATCTCGATATCTCTTGGGGTATCTTCTATTGCGCACACACCTTGTTACTCATTCTCCCACCCATGTAGTCCCAAAACGATCTACAGGGGATCTCTCTGTCACAAAAATACACTCTCTCCTCCCCATGTCTGCATTTTCTCCATACGTCTCTCTCGACCTCTCTCCCTTGTTTTTCAGACCTCTCTTGGCCACGTGCTAGGGGTCTTTCTCTCTCAGTTGCAAACAACCACACACTATCTCCTCACCTTGCTTCCTTTTCTCAAAGATGCATGTGTGATATGTTTGCATAGGACACACACGATTTTCTCTACTTTATCGTGTGTTGTCCATGTCTCTTTCACACACGCGCACACACTTCTTTCATTCACTCTTTCTATTTCACACACACACACTCTCTCTCTATATATATAGTTAGGGAATCTCTCACGTCCATAAGCATATGGATGTTTTGAAAAGTCAAACCTCAGAAAAGTTTGATCAGGTATATGTGGAGAAAAACATTTACATCTAGAACGATCATTAGATTCATCACAACATGTACTTCCTTCATACTATCATTTATCTTTGGTATTGTAGATATAAGTAATTTCTTTATAAACTTGGTCAAAGTTTCAAAGTTTGACTTTTTAAAAATATAGGCACTACTTTATCGAGTGGAGGGAGTAGCTCTTTCTCTCTGTCTACTATCTCTCACGGGCCTCTCTCACTCTAACTCTCTATATTGAGGTACTATATGGCCACTGTGTCAGTGTATAGCTCCATATATTGTTTAGTTGACGAGTCAACCAGTCCACATGCTGCCTTGTCAGCTCGTGTTCTCAATCTTCATGTGCTGGCCCATGTGGCAGTGGGTGAAAATAAGTAAACTAGAGGCCCATCTGACACGCATTGAAGTAAACAAAGTTGAAACCACTCGGGGTAGCACCCCACACACTAGTAAATTGAAGGCACACTTCTTCCGCGTGAACGACGCACTCGCGCACACTTCACAACTGCGCGGCGGCATGCACAGAAGGACGCACTCGTGCACACCGACCACACAATACACACCAGCACACATGTACACCAGTGTCGCTGCCGGCTGAGATGTATGGCGAGGAAGCCAACAAGCGGAGGCGACTCGAGCCAAAGCCGCAACCGGCGAGCCTGGACTTCATCAGTAGCCTCCTCGATGACATGCTGCTCGTCATCATCAGCCTCCTCCCGACCAAATATGCCGTACGGACCACCCTCCTCTCCCGGCGATGGCGCGCGTCCCCCTCAACCTCACCGTCAATAGCAGCCTCTGCAACGGGGATTGCAAATGCGTGGTCGCAGTCTTCAAGATCCTTTCATCGCACCCTAGGCAAGCCAGACGCCTTGACATCCGCATGTTTAGTACCAACTGCAAGGTCCAAGCCAAATTCGACGAGTGGTTCTTGTCCCCCACCCTAGATCAGCTCGAGGAGCTTAGGTTTGAAGCTAGATGATGTCGCTCTCTGTCATCGTCCGTGCTCTCCCTCATGCCAACACGGCACTGCACCAGCTTCAGCTCCTACTATTTTCTCCAGATTAATGTTGTGCCCGCCCTTCTTCTCCCTCAACTCAAGCAGCTCGACCTCTTTGATGTTGGCTTCTCGAAGAAGGCTATGGAGCACCTTCTCCGCAGCTATACTACGCTCGAGTACCTTCCTCTCTGGCAGATCCACGGGTTCGTTAGCCTCCACATCATCTCGACGAATCTCCGATGGATTTATGTGTCTTGCTGGCCCCGCAACAAGACATCAATTGGGAAGAGATCACTCCAGCTGTTCCATGTTATGGTCATTGAGAATGCGCCTTTCCTTGAAAGATTGCTTGTATCGGATCTAGAAGGTCCAACAAAAATCAGGGTCATTGATGTGCCGAAATTGACAGTGTTGATGTACTCGTCTGCCAAATTATCTGAACTCTTTATTGGATCCGCAATCGTTCAGGTACAACACTCATCTTCTTCTCCGTCTTCTTGAAATTCACATTTCTAAATTTCTTCTTGATGTATTTACGACTGTCATCTAGAAAATGATTCTCACAAGCTTGACCCAGTCTGTGCGCAAAGTGAAGATCTTGGCAATAAAATATATCGGCCCGAATCTTTTCTAGAGAAAAGGTGCAAGGCCCGACTTCAAATTAATGAAGCCATCAACCGGCTAGGATACAACAGTGCTGATACAAAGGCGAAAGCTTGAAGAAAAACTAAAAGAAAAAGGTGGCGTGCACGCACATCACAGAGCTAAGCAGAGCAATGGCGAGCAGGGCACCACCACAGCGAAAATAGGATCAAGCTGCCGGAGAACTCTACGCAAGCTAGAACAGCGGAGCAACTGCAATCAGTAGACTACACAAGTGGAGACCGAGAGGATCCGGGCTGCATGGAGAAAAGCATGGCTCCAGATCTAGCCGCCCCGAGCATTGCCGGGGGGAGCTCCAATCGCCCCTACGTCTGAACTGTGCCACAATACGCAGACGCCGTCCACCGGCCGGTTGCTCAGAGCCGAACAAGATGAAGAGCCGTTGAAGGATTGCAGGGGGGCCACCTCATCACCACCATAGCCGCCATCCCGGAGAGCAGAGCAACGCCGCCACCACCAAGCACCTTGCCGCGAGACCACAACCTCGCCCTCCCTTGAACGACGCCTCCAAGGAGGACCGAGACGCCACAGCGCCATCGCCGTTCGGCCAGCAAGGCCAAGGATTTCGCCCGGGAACGTGGGAGAGGAGGAAGGAGGTGACGAAGAAGCCCGACACGCCCTCAAGAGGGAGATCGACACAGGAGCGCCGTCGTTGTCGGGGTCGACGGGAGGTCGACCAGGGGTTTCCCCGTTCTAGGATGGCCACCACCCACCCTGATGTGCCAGATCTGGCGGCCTGGAGGAGCAGCGCCCAGATCGGACAAGGGAGGACCACAACAGAGGAGAGGAGACCGGGAAGCAGCCAGCCGAGGCCAGCGGCGCATCTCGTAGCAGCGCCGCGCCCCCACCGCCCCACCGCCGCCCACACGGCCAGTGGGGATGGCCAACACCGGTGGCGCCATCGGTCGGACGAGATCAACGCCGCCCTCGCCAATCAAGGTCGCCACCCTAAGATCCAACGCCCCCTGCAGCGCAGAGCAGCAAAGCCTCGCCGCCACCTTCACCGGCAGCCGCGCCGGCGGACGCCTCGGGTGGCGGTGGGGCGGGGAAGGGGGAGGGAGGGGATGGTGAGGCTAGGGTTAGGTCGCTCTCGTGTCGCCCGTGAGGGGTGACGCGAGAGCCGCGAGGGAGGTCGTGTCTATTGACTTGAATTCACGTTTCTATCGGCCCCAATCTGGATCAATTTGTTGGATTCCTTACATGCTTTCCGTGCATGGAGAAGCTACTCATCAAGGTGAAACTTCTTTCCTAGTATTAGTAAACGGCAATCACAACGTAGCTCAATTTTTTCGTATTTTTTCCAAATTACAATGACAAGTGTAGTGTTCAAAACTGCATCTACGCACTGCACAGAAAGAAATGTTTTTAGTATTTTTTCTCACGTGATCACCTGGATCCTTTTTTGTTGTACTGCTAGTAGCCTAGGCTAGTCATAGTGGCAAGTAACTTAGACTAGTAACTCTATGGTTACCCTAAGAGCAAGTAGTACCTCTGTCCTGGTTTACTCTTCCTATTTTGTAGTATCAAAATTTGACCATAGATTTAACTGAAAAAATGTTAATGCATGTCACTAAAATTTACATCGTTGGATTTGTATTTGAACATAATTTCAAACGGTATAATTTTTGGTGACATGCATTGGCATTTTCTTAGGTAAATCTATGGTCAAAATTTTACAATAAATACGATGAAGTACAGAAGTAGGCTATAACACCCTCCACTATGTAGGCCAAAACACGTGCCAAATTCACTTGTGATGCATTTGCCCTCGATGCCCCTCCATTGCTCACCTGGTGCTCCAATCTAGACCACCTACTTTGCTCTGGTGCCAAATTAACTCGTGCAATGAAAAAACACTTGCGTGGGAGAGGGAGAGACTGAGGCAATAAAAACACTTGTTTCGGAGGTGAGAGGCTGGTGTAGTTGGTTTGACTAATTTGTTTATACATGTGGGTTTGTGTGCACAGTGGTGCCAACTCTCTCACATCGCTAGAGCGGTGCCAAAATATTTTGACTTGACATCGATGTGTATTATGTGGCAATACTTTTGAGAAATATGGCATCGGCCACATAGTGGAAGGTAACAAATGCCCAAGCTCTTCACGTGCTCCTAGGTAAATGAGAGGAAAGAGTAAGAGAGAGAGAGAGAGTATCACCAGCCAGCCAACCCTATCGTATGAGCGAATGATATTGGTACCTCTTGATGACACGACAATCTTATACAGCCAGCTTCTCTAATATATTCTCTTCTTTTGCAGATAAAAAATACTCGAAAGTGAAAAATATGTTGCACTATAATAATCTCATCGAATGCCTTGATCTCCATCTTACAGAAATTTATTTGATTGACAACCGAGGCAACACATCTGAGATTAAATTGGCCAGGTTCTTTGTTCTGGAGGCAAGTGCGCTCAAGGTAATGATGTCGGATTTAGGGATCCGCAAACCCTTGAGAGGTTCGAACTTTGGGGTGCATGCGGAGATCTCAACCTGCCCAGCCTGCCTACTCGCGATCCTCCTAAGACTAGCGCGTCGAGCTCAAAGAGACACAAAGACAAAGCGGTTTATACTAGTTCGGGCCACCATTGTGGTGTAATACCCTAATCCAGTGTGGTGTGGTGGATTGCCTTGTAGGCTGCAGATGAACTAGTACAATTGATGAACTAGCCTCAGGAGGTGAGGTGTTCTTGAGCTGGTGTGGTGGTCGGATGAGAATGGATTTGATCCTCCTCTATGGTGGTCGCTAAGTCCTATTTACAGTTGCCTTGGTCCTCTTCCCAAATATGAGCGGGAAGGGATCCCACAACGGCCGGATTTGAAAGGGGACAAGTAGTACAGTCTATCCTGACAAAAGTAGTCTTCGGCTGCTAAAAGCCTCTGGTCATGACGCTGCGGTGGGCTCGTCGATGACCTCCGTCCTGCCATCCTGGCGGTCTTGGTCTCATTGCACTGAAATGGAAACCCTTGGATGATTCCTCGGGACTCGGTGCTTGTGGCTTGCCTCCCTTGCACCAAAGAGGAAACCTGCGCTCTGCGACCGTCGGCACCCGCCTGGCGCCTGCCTGGCCTTGGTCGTCATGGCTCACGTCAGCTGAGCCTCATGAGGTAACTTGCATAGAATTCACCACCCCTCAGGAGCCCTCCTGAGGAGGCTAGTCCCCTCGGGGGTCTTAGCATCGTCCGGCTCGCGAGGTTTGGCCCCTCGTGAGGGTCTTCCGGTGTTGGTGTTGAAGCTGGGCCGTGCAAGGCCGTCGATGGAGCCACGTGGTGGGCCGCAGGAATGCAGGGCTGGATACCCCCAAATCCAGGATGCTGGCAGCAGCCCCTGGCCCAAGGCGCGCTCAGACTTGGCTTCCAAGCGAAGCCAAAGGGCAAGTGCAAAGCACCGCAGGCCCTAACATCTTGCGGCCCTGAAGACACGTGGTGATTGATGGGACGTGGGCACCTCCACTTCCCCATGCTGCCTTGATATCCGGCAAACCCATCAGCTGCATGTTGTTAGTGCAGCTCGCCCTTCGCAAAGTACTATGCTCGGCTCTTGTTTCCTCCTTCCCAATCTTGCCGCCGCATCCATAGATCCGGCGCCGGCGTCTCGCCCTCTCTTGGTACTCGCCATGGCCCCCAAGCCGAGGAAGAAGAAGGAGAAGCCGCTCGCCCCGGCCGGTCCTCCGTCGGCCCTGGAGCCAGCCCTTGAGCAGTCGACAGTGATCAACAAGGAGGGACTGGACAAGGTTCGCCATGTGCTTGCCGCTGGTTCCAATGAAGGGAGGGCGACGACTGTCCACCCTGCATCTTGCCGAACTAGAGAGATGAGCGCCACCGAGATCCCCATCTATCTCCATGCTCTTCTTGCTGGGTTGATTCCTCCTATATCCCCTTTCTTCAATGTTGTGATGTCGCATTACTAGATCCATCTGCTGCATCTGGATCCCCACTCTATCATCCTTCTTGCCGTCTTCGCCTTCCTCTGTGAGGCCATGGTAGGCATTACTCCCTCTGTGGCCTTGTTTTCCCATTTCTTCTTGCTTCGGTTGGTCGACGCCCGCCAATGCTCTGGGTGCGTGACCTTTGAAGCCGTGGTCACGACCGCTGGTTCGGGGATTGACTTTGAGCTCTCGCCTGCTGCGAAGGGATTCCAGAAGCAGTGGCTTCTTATGGACGCCCGCGCGTTGAGCCTCCTTCTCTTGATTCCTGGGTCGCCGGCCTCGCCTAGCTCCGGCTGGTGCCATGAGAAGCTCTCCGACTGGCGTCTTGCTTTCATCTAGAAGAGATTGGCGAGGCTTCAGGAACTGGAGGTGATGGCGCCAATGGTGGTGAAGGAATTTGTGAAGCAGCGCATTGCTCCCCTCCAGCGCCATTCTCACCCGATGTGGGACTTCACAGACGTCGGGGATACGATGAGGCTGCAGAAGCCATTGCTTGCTGCTGATACCTTGGGCATGGTGCTCAAGCTCCTGACCAGATAATCTGAGCCTGCTGACCTTCCAGGGGGTGGCTGCCTTCTCTATCTATGCTCGAACAAGGCGGCCTTCGCTGGGCAGATGCCTCTGTTCGATGAGTGGGGGTTGCTTCCCGAGGGCCTTGAGGGGCCCCGTGAGAACCCCGTCTTCGTGGCTCCTCTCCTGATCAACCCTGTCGCATGCGCCCCGAGTGTGGAGGCAGGAGGGTGCGCATATCCATCAGTTGCCGAGAGCCCCTCCGAAGGCCCGGCCTCGCTGGTGGCTCAGGAGGTCGAGGCTTGTGGGGCCCTGGAAGGAGCTACCGCAGAACCGATGCAACCCCAAGTTCTGGAGGTAGAGGCTCCTGACGCCTAGGGTGGTGGCCCCAGAGGGGCTACTGACGGCGGGGAGCCCACCAATGGCTCCGGAGCCGTGAGCCAGAAGGCCTCGTCGGGTGCCCCTGCTCTCGGGGCCCCAAACCCGGCTACCCCACCGACTCCTCCTGAGGACCGCCCGTCCGGGTCTGGTCGGCCCCGCCTGTGCCTTGAGTCGCTCTTGAGGAGGAAGAGGTCCCCGTGTCGCGACGATGGAACCGGCTGGCTGCTGAGCCGAGGAGATATGTGGTTGTCAACGAGTAAGCACCTTTGCTATTGGTTCCCTTGCATTCCGCGTTTTCTCACGGCTGAGGTCTTGCAGGGTTTCCACGAAGGCGAAACCTCCAGAGGCAGGCGTCCCCAAGGATTCCATCTTGACGCATGCACGCAGCCCCCAACGCTGTGATCCTGCGCAAGGCGTAGGGCCGACTCCAGCTGTCGTGATGCTGCGAGGGTGGCCTGGTGCTGGGCTCCCTGCTCCCCCTGCTCGCGACTCGGCCTCTGAGGCGGGGGATGCATCGAGGGTCCTTTCTCTTGTCATTTCTGGCAGGGGATGCCCCTGGTCGGCCTTCATCCTCAAGCTACGGAGCTGCACCGGCTAGCCCCCGGCCAGCGGCTGGCAAGGTGCCTAGCGCTTCCCGAGTGGCATCCGGGGCTGTTGAAGGTCTTGGCGATGATCTTGGGCTTGCTCGTGGGCGTAGCACCATGCGCTTCGAGCTCTTCGGTGAAGCGATGCGTGCAATGATCCATCCTGGCGGGGAGCTTCTCGGTGTCAAAACCGGCGGATCTCGGGTAGGGGGTCCCGGACTATGCGTCTAAGGCTAATGGTAACAGGGGGCTGGGGACACGATGTTTACCCAGGTTCGGGCCCTCTCGATGGAGGTAATACCCTACTTCCTGCTTCATTGATCTTGATGATATGAGTATTACAAGAGTTGATCTACCATGAGATCGTAGAGGCTAAACCCTAGAGGCTAGCCTATGATTATGATTGTTGTTCTTGTCCTACGGACTGAACCCTCCAGTTTATATAGACACCGGAGGGGGTTAGGGTTACACAGAGTCGGTTACAGAGAAGGAGACATAATATCCGAATTGCCAAGCTTGCCTTCCATGCCAGGGAGAGTCCAATCGGGAAACGGGACAAAGTCTTCAATCTTGTATCTTCATAGTCCAACAGTCCGGCCAAAGTATATAGTCCGGCTCTGCGGATACCCCCTAATCCAGGACTCCCTCAGTAGCCGCTGAACCAGGCTTCAATGACGATGAGTTCGGCGCGCAGATTGTCTTCAGCATTGCAAGGCGGGTTCCATCTCCGATACTCCAAGGTAGATTCCGAACACAAGGATCGTGTCCGGCTCTGTAAAAAAAATTCCACATGCCACCGTAGAGAGCATAGCTTTTAAGGAATCGAATTTGCTGACAATTTTTCGTAACTTGATATCACACTATGGCCCGGTCCTTATCTGAACCGTTTCTTAACTAGCTGCTACGCATATTGCAAGGCAGTTTTCTGGGCACGTCTTGTCGAAGCAGAGATCGTGTCCCCTTATCACGGGATTCTCATCAATACGGGTGTGGGTAACCCAACCATGCCATCAATCGCGGCGAGTGGGGAACGAGCAGGTACTACTAGGCAAGCGGGGAGGCACAAAGGTTTTATTGCCTTTATAAAGAGATAAGGCCTCCTCGTTTTCACCAACGCCTTGTCCTCCTTCTGCTCATCCATTCCCTTTCGCTCGAGCCCTAGCGCCCAAGCGTTCCTCTTCTCCACCAAAAGAGGTTCCCCGAAAATGTCCGGATCCAGAGCAGGAGGCAAATGGATGGCATCTACCATCCAGGAGAAGGATATCAAAAAGCTTCGGGAGGCCAGGTACCTGGCCAAGAAAACCGGCCATCATCTTCCGATGGCGGGACAGATCGTCCCTACTCCGGAGCCCCATGAGAGGGTTGTGTTCCTCCCTCATTTTGTCCGCGGGCTCGGGTTTCCCCTTGACCCATTTGTTTACGGCATCATGTATTATTACGGGATTGATTTTCATGATCTATCCCCTCATTCTTTTCTCAACATCTCGACGTTTATCGTCGCGTGTGAGGAATTTCTCTGTATTTCGCCACACTTCGGCTTATGGCTGAAGATCTTCAATGTGAAGCCCAAGGTGGTGAACGACGAGCATGCCAAGTGCGGAGGTGCCATGGTGAGCAAGATGCCCAAGGTCACATGGCCGACAGGCACCTTCAATCATTCCGTCAAGGAGTGGTAGCGGCAGTGGTTCTACATCACTGAGTCGCGCGGCAAAAAGTGGGTCGCTGCTCCTGAATTCTCATCCAGAGCCCCCCTGCGGCTTCGTCCTGGCCCAAGAAGGGCCTGAACTGGTCATTTTCTGACGAAGTTTCGGTGCTCCAGGCGCGTGTCAAGGGTATGGTAGACAAGGACATCAAGCTTGTCAATGTAGTCCAGGTGATGTTAGTTCACCTGGTTCTTCCTTGTCAGCACCGGGCCTGCAATTTGTGGGAGTACGACCCGATCGAGCACCAGACCCTACGGGAGCTCTATGGTTCCTCGCATGACGATATCTGGAAGGTGCTCTTCAAGTCTGGCAAACCGTGGCCGGACTCCGCCGAGGACCGTGGGTACCAGCTGTCTCGCCCTGCAAGTCTGGTAAGTCATCACTATGATTTGTCCATCCATGCGTTTTGTTGGCATATCCCGAGGAAGACGCTTTAACATGCTTTCCACAGTTATCCTAGGGATGGACGAAGAAGGCGGGGCGGATACATTGTCCGGCCCCGCTGCCGGAAGAACCGGTCGGACCACTTCTGACGAAGATGCTGGTCCCGGCGCCTTACAAGGCACCGAAGAAAGAGGCCTACAAAGAGGCCAAGGAGACCAGGAGCAGCCTCCGTCGCCGCGGTGCTTCAGACACAAAATCCAAAGACTCCAATGCCCATCCTTCCCCGAGGACGAGGAGGAGGAAGAAGACGAGTCCCCCATGGGGGGAGAAAAGAAAAGGACGGCCTCCTCATCCTTGGAGGCCTAATTGCCTAAGAGGGGAAAAACCCCCCCTTCCAGAGGCATCCACCACGGCTACCGATAGCAGCCCGGAGTGGGATCCCAGGGTGTAGCCCTTGGTAAACTCGTGAGTACACAAAATCCGAACACGCCTATGCGTCCAGGATCACTAAGGTGTATATTTTAATTTGCACCACACTTTTTGCAGCCCGGTGAGGTCTCGCGCCGAACAGTCCTCATCGGAGGATTCGTTGAGCTTAGATGCCCTACAGAGCGAGACACCTCCGAAGGCCCCTTCTCCGAAGCCTAGGCATGACACTGAGGTGTCGTCCCAGAAGGACCCAGACCAGGGAGGGCACACCTCAGGGGCCGGATATACGGGAGCGACGGCTCACATGAGCGTCGATGGCGGGGGCGATCTTGGATTCGTCCCGCAGCCGGACACAGTCCCGGAGACCTTTGAGGCTCCAGGATCAGGCAAGCAGCCCCCCTTGACTGGAGGGGGTGAGCCTGCTCCGCTGGCAACCTCTGTCCATCCAGAGGTGCAGGGCAGCTTATCGACAGCGCTAAAGAGTGCTTCCATCGTCGATGAACATCGCGCCCTTATGGGTGCGGTGATTGAAAAGATTCAGTCCAGTGAGTGTGGACTGAATGAATCCTGCATCAGCCTTATAAAAGGCTTTGAGGTATGGTTTAGGAGATTTTGAAGGTTGTCATAGTATGGATAGTAGCCCCTGATACACTGTCTGGTGAAAGAGAGAACCGGACAGAGGATCAAATTTCCATTCGCAGGAGACTCAGTTGATGACATATATCTCTTCCTTTATAAACAGGCGTCTATAGCGACTACTGCCTCTCATACTGCGGAAGTATCCGTACTGAAGCAGAGTCTAGAGCGGGCCGAAGAAGAACTTGGCCGAGTGAAGAAGCAGTTGGAGGACAATCAAGGTATGTAGAAACCTTGTTAAGTTTAGCACAAATGAGTAGGTGTGCCTGATGAAAGTATTTGTATTGTGCGCTCTAGGGGCAAATGATGAAATTGAGGCGCTCAAGAAGGCTATGGCCGAAGCCGAAAAGAAGGCATCCGCGGAGCTGGCTCTTCGCGAGAAGCACGAGGCCAGGGTCATTGAAGCTGAACAAGAGCTCCAGGAGGCCGTGAAAAAGCGAGACTTTGGACAAGAGTCTATCAGGGAAAGAATCTGAACTCGCCCAAACTCTCCAAGCCGCAAATGATGCTCGGGAGGAAGACCAAGGTGCTCCGAAGGACATTCAAGAGGCGAGAAGGATTGCGGCTGGTAAGGCTTTTTCTTATTCAAAGAGATTTTTATGTAGTAACAGGAGAAATTCAAGGTGACAAATTGAATTCTTATTTCTCTAGGGGCGTTTGTGGAGCTTCCACGCAGCATATCTGATGCTGCTGAATTCCACCAAGCTGAGGAGAACAAGACTGCAGAAAAGCTCTTCTGGTCGCAGTATTTGGCACTGAATTATCCGGTGCCATTGGTCGATCAGCTGAAGCAGCTGATCGAACTGCACAAGGTGGCTAAACTAGCCATGAAGAACTTAGTTGTCCGGCTATGGCCCTCCGAGCCAATTCTAAGCAGTTACTGCGGGCTCATGAAGTGGATTGTGAGTGCTTGCCCTCGGCTCAAAGTCATTAAGCGGTATGTCTGTATAGAAGATGCATGAATGGCATTTGCCCGCACGAAAGTGCACTGGGGAAGCTTGATGCTGAAAAGCTGATGACTAAGGGACCGCCGGAGGGGAAGGAGCACCGCAAGCCCGAATTATATTATGATAGTGTCCTGAAAGGATCCCGCCTTGTGGCGGAGCAATGTACCAAGGACATTGTATTTCCATGAAGACAGTAATGTTGTCCTTTGTAAGGCGGAACGCAATCACTTTTATTATGTATTGCCTGTTATGTGAAAGTTTTTCCTCCTGTGCGGCCGTTATATATATATAAATCATGAGAGTTGGCCAGTCATCGGCTTCTGCCCCCACGTAGAAAGTACGAGGGTGTTCAGGATAAACCTGAATACTCTTTATCCCATTTTTGGGTCCTTGAAAGAGGTGTTCAGCACAACGAACCAGGCAATCAGACTATAGGGCTTTATCACTCTCACTTAGCCATAGGAGTTTAAGTAAGGTAGGCGTAGCCCCTGGTGTTCAGAAGACCGCACGAGGGGCTCTATCAGCACCTGATCGGAAGACCGGTCTGTAGCACGCTGCATTGGTTATGGCATTATGCGGAATAAATCCTTAAAGATTTTATAACCTCTCGAACAGCTGATACGTCTCCGTCGTATCTATAATTTTTGATTGTTCCATGCCAATATTCTTCAACTTTCATATACTTTTGGCAACTTTTTATACTATTTTTGGGACTAACATATTGATCTAGTGCCCAGTGCCAGTTCCTGTTTGTTTCATGTTTTATGTTTCGCAGAAACCCCATATCAAATGGAATCCAAACAGGATAAAACGGACGGAGAATTATTTTGGAATAATTGGGATTTTCCGGAGGAAGAATCAATGCGAAACGATGTTCGAGGTGGCCACGAGATAGGGGGGCGCGCCCACACCCCCTGGGCGCGCCTGGCACTCTCTTGGGCCACCTGTACGGCAGTTGATTCCCTTCTTTTGCCGCAAGAAAGCTAATTTTGGGAGAAAAATCTGGCCGAAAGATTCACTGCAATCGGAGTTATGGATCTCCGGATATTAAAGGAACCGTAAAGGGGTAGAATCTGGGAGCGCAGAAACCGAGAGAGACAAAGAGATAGATCCAATCTCGGAGGGGCTCTCGCCCCTCCCAAGCCATGGGAGCCAAGGACCAGAGGGGAAACCCATCTCCCATCTAGGGAGGAGGTCAAGGAAGAAGAATAAGAAAGGTGGGCTCTCTTCCCCTTGCTTCCCGTGGCGTCGGAACACCGCCGGGGGCCATCATCATCACCGCGATCTTCACCAATAACTTCAATGCCTGCATCACCAACTCTTCCCCCCTCTATGCAGCAGTGTAACCTCTCTCTTACCCGCTGTAATCTCTACTTAAACATTGTGCTCAACGCTATATATTATTTCCCAATGATGTATGGCTATCTTATGATGTTTGAGTAGATCCATTTTGTCCTATGGGTTAATTGATGATCGTGATTGGTTTGAGTTGCATGTTTTATTATTGGTGTTTTCCTATGGTGCCCTCTGTGTCGCGCAAGCGTGAGGGATTCCCGCTATAGGGTTTGCAATATGTTTATGATTTGCTTATGGTGGGTGGCGTGAGTGAACAGAAGCACAGACCCGAGTAAGTAGGTTGTTTGCGTATGGGATAAAAGGGGACTTGATACTTTAATGCTATGGTTGGGTTTTACCTTAATGAATCTTTAGTAGTTTCCGATGCTTGCTAGAGTTCCAATCATAAGTGCATATGATCCAAGTAGAGAAAGTATGTTAGCTTATGCCTCTCCCTCAAATAGAATTGCAATAGTGATTACCGGTCTAATTATCGATTGCCTAGGGACAAATAACTTTCTCGTAACAAAAAGCTCTCTACTAATACTTAATTTATTGCTTCTTTATCTAAACAGCCCCTAGTTTATATTTACGTGTTCTTTATTATCTTGCAAACCTATCAAACAACACCTACAAAGTACTTCTAGTTTCATACTTGTTCTAGGTAAAGCGAACGTCAAGCGTGCGTAGAGTCGTATCAGTGGCCAATAGGACTTGATAGAGTATTTGTTCTACCTTTAGCTCCTCGTTGGGTTCGACACTCTTACTTATCGAAAGAGGCTACAACTATCCCATACACTTGCGGGTCATCAACAGCTGACCAGCTCTCGCCGTATCATGACAGTCAATTTTCGGCTTTCTCTTCTGAGGTGCTCGTCCGGAAGAACCGGGACACAATCGCAGTAGTTCTCCCAGCCCTACCTTAGCCGATATAACGGAACGTAAGGTACCAAAACATGGGAGCTGGGCGAACCCAACTATTGACCCAAGACATGATTCGAAGCTCATGCAGATAATGCTATAAGTTCGGGGTGCCGAGCAACCGAGAAGGTGGTCGGACTTTGTTGCCATAGTGTGGGTACAATGAAGCCCCTGGCGTATTAAGGCATGACACGATGTACGGATGCCGTTATGACGAAAAGTGTCAATGAGAAATGATAGCAGATAAGCGTCATATAACTCTACATGTTGTATTCGAGTAATGCGTCTATGCGTATGAGTACGGTTAATGTTATAAAAAAGAGGTATGACGGTGTAACCTGCTTAGACCAGGCGAGAGGGAGCTGTGTGGGAATCTGAAGTATATCCGGATTGTCTTCGGGGGGAATGTCTAAAGATTCCCCCTTTGCGCGTCCGAGCTGATTCCATGTCGCCAGTCCTATTTTGCGCAAAAGAAAACACTAGAGACATTTGTGTGCCACGGAGCGGTTGAACCGCGGGGTGTGTCCCTTCCCAACTTATGCCGGAGTGTTTGATTGAGCCCTGGTCGAGCCGAGCTATCATACCGTGAAGTAGTTCGGACTCCTTTGTCGGTGTCCGGGAGTTTGGCTGTCGAATCAAGGTTCGATTAAAAGGCGCAACTCACTGCTTCTATCGTTAAAGTGGCGGTATAATCTTCGGCGCCGAGGTAGAGTTCGGCCTTGCCCATAATTTTGATCACGTCACGTGGGCCTGGTATTTTAATCTTGCCATAGGCATAGTGTGATATCACGTTGAATCGAGCTAACGCGGTTCGCCCGGGTAGTGCGTAATAGTTACTGCATAGAGGGACAATGTCAAAGACTAACTCTTCGGTATGGTGATTGTTTGGTGGTCCGAAGACTACCTCTAGAGTAATGGAGCCTATACAACTAACCTTCACACCTAGTATGACACCTTTGAACGATGTTTTTAGTGGGTTTGATCCTCAAGCGATCAATACCTATCTGGCGCACTGTGTCCTGGTGCAGCAAGTTTGGACTGCTGCCTCCGCCCATAGGGGCTCGTGTGAGGTGGAACCCGCAAACTATTGGGTCGAGGATAAGTGCGACTGAATTGCCCTGGTTGATATTGGCCGGATGGTCTATACTATCGAAGATGATCGGCCATATTTTTATACTATGGGGCCACTCGCTTTGTTGAGTCGACGTCCCAAAGAGTGCAGGCCGTTCCCATTTGGGGATGTGGATGGTGTTTATCATGTTCACTGTTTTGGTTTGCGAAAGAAATTTCTTTTGCCCTCTATTGTTTGATGATATGGGCTCCTCATCATCTTCATCGCTTTAAGACCCCTTCTCCTTGTTTTCGGCTCCTGACCTGCCAGCTTGTTTGAAGACCCAACATTCTCTATTGGTATGATTGGCTGTCGTTCCTGGGGTACCATGAATTTGACATGGGCGGTCAAGTATGCGGTCCAGGCCGGATGGGCCCGAATTGTTCTTTGGAAGTGTCTTTTTCCGCTGACCGGACTGAGAGCCACAGAATACGGCATTGACTGCCGTATCTTGGGCGTCATTATTGTTCTTGCGACGCTTATGTTTGTTGTGTTGAGGTTTGCTGATGCTGTCTCTGGCCTCTGATGTGCCAGGGTTGCTTGTTGTGTTGTTGTTACGAGCCAACTACCTATCTTCGCCCGCACAAAAGCGGGTCATGACTGCCATGAGGGCTACCATGGGCTTTGGCTTTTCTTGGCCGAGGTGTCAGGCAAGCAATTCATCACGGATATTATGCTTAAAGGCTGCTAGGGCTTCGGCATCTGGACAATCGACGATGTGGTTCTTTTTAGTTAGGAACCGATTCTAGAATTTCATGTCTGGCTCTCCGGGCTGTTGGATTATGTGACTTAAGTCATCAGCGTCCGGTGGTCGCACGTAAGTGCCCTGGAAGTTGTCAAGGAACGCGTCTTCCAGGTTCTCCCAACTGCCAATGGAGTTTGCCGGCAGGCTGTTCAGCCAATGTCAAGCCGGTCCTTTGAGCTTAAGGGGGAGATACTTGATGGCATGTAGGTTATCGCCGCGGGCCATGTGAATGTGGAGAAGGAAATCTTCAATCCATACCACGGGGTCTGTTGTGCCATTGTATGATTCGATGTTTACGGGTTTAAACCCTTCTGGGAATTCCTGATCCACTACTTCATCAGTGAAGCATAGGGTGTGCGGCGCCTCTGTGCCGGGCTGTATAACGATGCAGTTCGGATGAATCTGGTCGGTTGTGTTCAGCCCGGCCGGACATGTTTTTGGTGTATCCGGAGTGATGATTATCTTTACGCGTGGTGGCGTGCACCCGCGATCTGTAGATCGATCTTGACTGTGCTTCTTTGTTTCTTGGTACATTTTGCAGGTCTTGCATGTAGCCCCTGGCCGTAGTGTGTTGGAGGCAGGGTGCAGGCTGGTGCTCGGGCTTTAGTGCCTCCTCCTCGAGTTGAGGTAGCAACCTGCGCTTTGGGTAAATTTTGATTTGGCGCTCGAGTCCGTATTCCTCGGCTGCCAGGACCTCAGTCCATCTGTCTGTTAGCAGATCTTGATCAGCTTGGAGCTGCTGCTTCTTCTTTTCCAGGCTTGTTGCAGCGGCTATAAGCCGGCGCTTGAAGCGCTCCTACTCGATGGGATCCTCAGGCACGACAAGTTCATCGTCACCGGGGCTCACCTCGTCTTTGGAGAGAGGCATATAATTGTCTTCCTCCAAGTCTCCGTCCGTTGCCTATTCATCTGGGCTAGCTTGCCTGCCCCCCTGCTCGACCTACCCTAAGTTAGGCTGGTTGGGATTGTATTAGTCTTCGGCACCATCCGGATTGCTGTTGTCTCCTGTGCCGGAATTGCTGTGGCGGGGCTTAGAGCGGCACCGATGACGCCCGTGCTTAGATTGCTTCCCTAAGGGGTTATCCTCTGTTGCCTCATCACCATTGTTTTCTTTTGGGGTGTCCACCATATATATATCATATGAAGAGGTGGTTGTCCAGCGCCCTATGAGCGATGGTTCCTGTTCTTCTCCTGCATTGTCGTCCATACCGTTGATGTCTTCGGAGACGAAGTCGAGCACGTCGGTTAAGTCATCGACAGTGGCAATTAAGTGGGTGGTGGGTGGGCAATGAATTTGTTCGTCATCCGCTTCCCACTCGAGTCGGACATAGTTCGGCCAAGAGTCTCCCGACAAAGAGATAGACCTTAATGAGTTTAGCACATCACCGAAGGGTGAGTGCTGAAAGATGTCCGCGGCGGTGAACTCCATGATCGGTGCCCATTCAGATTTGATGGGCACAGACGTGCGCGGTTCGGACCCTGAGGCCAGAGACGAGTCCGGCGGTCCGGCGACACAGATTTACTTAGAGGTGGAGTCTGTGTTCGGCTCCAACGCTGATGAGTGTGCGGCCTCCATGGAGGGGTCCATCCACCCATCATCGTATGGTGCAATCTGCTCCAGATTGAAGTCCGGAGATGTCGTAGGTGCGATATCCCGAATACTGTCCGACGGGAAATCTAAGTCGTGCTCGTCGTGACTGTTCGACGCTCCTGACGTGGGCTTGAATTCGTCGAAGATCAAGTCTCTGCGGATGTCGGTTGTGTAGTTTAAGTTTCCGAACCTGACCTGATGGACAGGGGCATAGCTATCGATCTGCTCCAGATGGCCAAGCGAGTTGGCCTGTAGTGCGAAGCCGCCAAACACGAAGATCTATCTGGCGAGAAAAGTCTCACCCTGGACCGTATTGTCATTGATGATAGAAGGAGCCATCAAACCTTGCAGCGACACAGAGGAACTCTCAATGAAAGCACCAATGTCTGTGTTAAAACCGGCGGATCTCGGGTAGGGGTCCCGGACTGTGCCTCTAAGACTAATGGTAATAGGAGGCTGGGGACATGATGTTTACCCAGGTTCGGGCCCTCTCGATGGAGGTAATACCCTACTTCCTTCTTGATTGATCTTGATGATATGAGTATTACAAGAGTTGATCTACCACGTGATCGTAGAGGCTAAACCCTAGAGGCTAGCCTATGATTATGATTGTTGTTCTTGTCCTACGGACTGAACCCTTCGGTTTATATAGACACCGGAGGGGGTTAGGGTTACACAAAGTCGGTTACATAGAAGGAGATCTAATATTCGAATCGCCAAGCTTGCCTTCCATGCCGGGGAGAGTCCAATCGGGACACGGGATGAAGTCTTCAATCTTGTATCTTCATAGTCCAATAGTCCGGCCAAAGTATATTGTCCGGCTGTCCGGATACCCCCTAATCGAGGACTCCCTCAGAACTTGCCAATGTCGACACCAGGCTCGAGGAGGAGAACCGCTGCCTAGAACATGAATGGCAGTAGCTGAAGGTTGCCATTAACCTTGGGAAACTTCAGCGCGACGAAGCCGAAGCGCGCGCAGCAGCCTCGCTCGCGACTTCTCGCGATGCTTGCGCTCGCACCATGGAAGAGGCTGAGGCAGCCGACCGCCATTTGGAGGCGGCCGAGGAGCGAGAACGGGATCTTCTATCTTCAAACATGGCCCTCGAGCGTGAAATCAAGGAACGTCGCGCCCTTCTGGCCTCCTCACCAGGTGGGGTGGCCCTTGCTGAGGCGGACCTCCTGAGGCGCCATGAGGATCTGATGTTGGAAACCATAGAGGACAACATGGCATTGGAGAGGCTGGAGGTGAGGGAGCGGCAGGCTGCCGTGGCTAAGGACACCGTCACCGCTCGGGAATCTCAGGTCCAGCTGGAGGTGGAGAAGGAGGTGGCGAAGGCACGTGCTGAGTTGGCTGGGAGACACCGCTTGGATCTAGAGCTACTCATGGCTGAGCTTGAGGGTCGGACCTCTGCCCTAAAGACTGAACTGCAGTCTACAGAGCAGCACGAGAGCGCTGATTGAGAAGCCCTGATTTCCTCCGAATCTGCCCTGAATTTTGCCCGAGATGAGATATCCTCTCTTCAGAAGCAAGTTGACGGTACCGCCTCCCTCCTGGAGAAGGCTTAGAGTGAAAAGATCCGCCAGCTGACATTGGAGCGCAAGCACGGCTCCATTCTCCAAGGTCTGCGCGTCAGAGCCAACAATGCCTTGGGTGCTATTTGTAATGAGAGCGCTCCTCACCCGCATGAGAGTGACTACGCCAGCCATCTCAACTTTTTTACTAACAGTGTGACCCGCCTGGAAGACCAGACCGCAAAAGCTCACCTGCTTGTTGAGGATAGGAGTCGGGGCCTCCTCAGGCATGAACTCTCGCGCATCTTCAGCAACCTTCTGAACCTTGATTCCTACTTTGACTTCAGCATCATGCTAGCCCCCGTGCCTGCGGCCACCCAAGACAAGCTCGCCAAGTGGGTGGATGACAAGACTGTGCTCGCGGCCGAAGAAGCTGGCGCAAGTGGTGATGATGAGGAGGATGGCAGCGACGACGGAGATAGCACGGATGGTAGTGACGAAGAAAGCGCATCCTGCTAGGCCCGCGCTTTCCTTTTGCTTTGACCTGTATGACGAAAACATGAACACATTCTTGTGGGAGTATTTTGAGAAGGGGCTGCCCCTTATGATGTATGAGATTGTAAAATGTTTTTGAAATGGCGCCCGAAAAGTGCCATGGCAGGGCTGCGGACTCCCAAGTAAGGCAGCCGTTATGACTTATCTTGGGTTTGGTGGGTCTTGAGTGAGGCCTGGTGTCGCGGCTGTGCCTGTTCCTTTGAGGCGAGCTTGCTGTGGGCCCGCGAGGTTCTGCGCCTCTTGAGGGGCCTGCCGGCCTGCCGTGGAGTGCCTCGTGAGAATCCAACCGCCAGACTGTGGCGAGGTGGGCGCGCGGGGCGGCCGCACCCTCGAGCCCCCGTGGGGAGCAATCGACACCAGCGCGTACACGATACCCAGCCACCTCTCGCGAGGCGCTACAGGGCAGGGTAGCAGTCATGAGCAACAGAAAAAACGCAAGAACTGAAGGCAAAAGAGCGACACAAAACGAGAAAACTCCCCCTATTTTTATAAACGCATGAAAAGACAACTGCTTCAAAAAGGCGGCAAGCAAGTACAAAAAATGAGGTAAAAAGCAGACGGCCGCGTTCGGCGCCTAGCTAGTCTTCAGTCTTTAGTCTTCTCACCAGCGCGGAGCTAAGTGCTTCCACTGGCTGGGCATAGTCATTGGGGATAGTGTCTATGGCCAGTGCGGAGCATGGTGCTTCCATTAGGACGTGGGTGGGAGCCCGCGTGAGGCCCCAGGGCGGCACTCAGGAGACTCCGGGGCGTGTACAGCCCCACTCATTATTACGTGAGAGTGTCACGAGCGGAGACCTTCACATGTCGGAGCCTTGCTTCATGTCCCCGGACGAGGACCCCGCCGTGCGCCGCCCCCAATGACAATTGGGGAGACCGGAAACTAGGACAAGACCAAGGGGCAAGGGGGACGCCGGCGACGTGCACGGCGATCGTAGGCCCCCCGCTGAGGAGAAGGGCTCGCCCGCGGCTTCCTCGACAGGGAACCTACCTCCAGGCAGGACCCTGCTCCGCACAGTGCGAGGAGGGCCCTACCACTGGGCTTCCCCCGCGCTGCTCCCAACGTCCTTCGCGCTCCTGCGGGGGGTCCGTCGTCCTGAGAGTCCTGATGGCTCCTGCGTCCTAGTTCACCTGCGATCCATGGTCAGTGTAAGCGTGCCCCTGCGGCATTAGCTGTACCGAGAGGCTGCCGTCGTTTGAGACGTCGGCAGGGCTTGCTGGTGTTTCAAAGGAGATCTCGGCCTCGTGTATGTCCAGCGCCCAGCCTGGCGTGGGGGATCAGCTAGGGCCCTCTCCCAGCACATGCCTTGGATCCATCGCGATGGGGACGTAGGCCTCAGGGCTATCCGCACCAGGAGCGCCGCCTGGCTGCCTCATGTTCCCGCCTTCTTCAGTCGCCCTCTGGTCCTGTCGACTAGGGGCCGACACTCTAGCACGGCCCCCTAGGATGTCGCTTGGGGCAGCCCCGCGCCGAGATGGCATGTTTGGAGCGGCGTGGCTTGCTCCGTGGGGCTGGTTGACATCGAGAGGCTCCCCAGGGGCCCTGGGAGGGGGCGCGTGGTTGTGTCGGAGATGAACACGCGCCCCCACCATCGCCTGCTACATGGGTAGTATGCAGAACGGTGCCGCCCCCCTGCACGCTGCATCAAGCAGCTCGGTGACCCGTTCCAGGAGGGCGTCCCGGCCGCTTTCCAGCAGCCTGCACCACAAGAGCTCTCAGGGCACGATGACCGCTGCCCGCATGTTTGCTTGTTCCCTGTGCGAGTGCAGAGCGGTTGTTGCAGCATAGTTCGCAGATCGTGCAGCGGCGCGGCGCCGGTGGAGAAGGTTGCGCCGCGCGCCCCCCGTGACCGATCGCCCCTGGCGGAATGTGGCCCGCGAGCAGAGCGGAGTGGAGGTCTTCCTCGTCTGCCGGTGCTGCCGAGGAGGCCTGGACGACCCAGTGCTCGACGTGCGCTCGCAGGGTGTCAGACATGGAGGTGTCGGAGCGGTGGTGGATCGATCGGTAGAAGAGAGGATCCGACGCACCCCTACCTAGCGCGCCAAATGTCGGATTTAGGGATCCGCAAACCCTTGAGAGGTTCGAACTCTAGGGTGCGAGCGGAGATCTCAACCTGCCCAGCCTGCCTACTCGCGATGCTCCTAAACCTAGCACCTCGAGCTCAAAGAGACACAAAGACATAGCGGTTTATACTGGTTCGGGCCACCGTTGTGGTGTAATACCCTAATCCTGTGTGGTGTGGTGGATTTCCTGTAGGCTATGGATGAACTAGTACAATTGATGAACTAGCCTTGGGAGGTGAGGTGTTCTTGAGCTGGTATGGTGGTCGGATGAGAATGGATCCGATCCTCCTCTATGGTGGTGGCTAAGTCCTATTTATAGTGGCCTTGGTCCTCTTCCCAAATATGAGCGGGAAGGGATCCCACAAAAGCCGGATTTTAAAGGGGACAAGTAGTACAGTCTATCCTGACAAAAGTAGTCTTTCCCTGCAAAAATCCTCTAGTCGTGACGCTATGGTGGGACCGTGGATGACCTCCGTCCTGCCATCCTGGCGGTCTTGGTCTCCTTGCACTGAAATGGAAACCTTTGGTTGATTCCTCGGGACACCGCACTTGTGGCTTGCCTCCCTTGCACCAAAGAGGAAACCTGTGCTCTGTGCCCGTCTGGCGCCCGCCTAGCCTTGGTTGTCATGGCTCACTGATGACCCACAATTGTAGGGGATCTATCATAGTCCTTTCGATAAGTAAGAGTGTCGAACCCAATGAGGAGCAGAAGGAAATGACAAGCGGTTTTCAGTAAGGTATTCTCTGTAAGCACTAAAATTATCGGTAATAGGTAGTTTTGTGATAAGATAATTTGTAACGGGTAACAAGCAATGAAAGTAAATAAAGTGTAGCAAGGTGGCCCAATCCTTTTTGTAGAAAAGGACAAGCCTGGAAAAATTCTTATATAAAGAAAAGCGCTCCTGAGGACACATGGGAATTATCGTCAAGCTAGTTTCATCACGCTCATATGATTCGCGTTCGTTACTTTGATAATTTGATATGTGGGTGGACCGGTGCTTGGGTACTGCCCTTTCTTGGATAAGCATCCCACTTATGATTAACCCATATTGCAAGCATCCGCAACTACAAAATAAGTATTAAGGTGAACCTAACCATAGCATGAAACATATGGATCCAATCAGCCCCTTACGAAGCAACGCATAAACTAGGGCTTAAGCTTCTGTCACTCTAGCAACCCATCATCTACTTATTACTTCCTAATGCCTTCCACTAGGCCCAAACAATGGTGAAGTTTCATGTAGTCGATGTTCACATAACACCACTAGAGGAAAGATAACATACATCTCATCAAAATATCGAACGAATACCGAATTCACATGACTACTTATAGCAAGACTTCTCCCATCTCCTCAGGAACAAACGTAACTACTCACAAATCATATTCATGTTCATAATCAGAGGGGTATAAACATGCATTAAGGATATGAACATATGATCTTCCACCGAATAAACCAACTAGCATCAACTACAAGGAGTAATCAACACTACTAGTGACCCACAGGTACCAATCTGAGGTTTTGGGACAAAGATTGGATACAAGAGATGAACTAGGGTTCGAGAGGAGATGGTGTTGGCGAAGATGTTGGTGGAGATTGACCCCCTCCCGATATGAGGATCGTTGGTGATGACGATGGTGATGATTTCCCCCTCCCGGTGGGATGTTTCCCCGGCAGAACAGCTCCGCCTGAGCCCTAGATTGGTTCCGCCTCGTGGCGGCGGAGTTTCGTCCCGAAAGCTTGCTTATGATTTTTTTCAGGGTAAAAGACTTCATATAGCAGAAGATGGTCACCGGAAGGCTGCCAGGGGGCCCATGAGAAAGGGGGGTGCGCCCAGGGGGGTAGGGCGCGCCCCCCACCCTCGGGGACGGTGGGTGGCCCCCCTCTGGTATTTCTTCCGCTCAGTACTTTCTATTAATTCCAAAAATGACTTTCATGGAGTTTTAGGACTTTTGGAGTTGTGCAGAATAGGTCTCTAATATTTGCTCCTTTTCCAGCCCAGAATTCCAACTGTCGGCATTCTCCCTCTTCATGTAAACCTTGTAAACTAAGAGAGAATAGGCATAAGTATTGTGACATAATGTGTAATAACAGCCCATAATGCAATAAATATCGATATAAAAGCATGCTACAAAATGGACGTATCACTCATGTTAGCTGAGCCTCGTGAGGTAACCTGCATAAAACTCTCCGCCTCTCAGGAGCCCTCCTGAGGAGGCCGGTCCCCTCGAGGGTCTTGGCGTCGTCCGCCTCGCGAGGGTCTTGCGCTGTTGGTGTTGAAGCTGGGTCGTGCCTGGCCGTCGATGGAGCCACATGGTGGGCCGCAGGCAGCCAGGGCTGGATACCCCCAAATCAAGGACGCCGACAAATGAGGTTTGGCATTCACTGGTGCAACAATAAATGGTGTCCTGATCACCGCAAGCGTCAAAGCCTAAATGAGAAAGTCTCTGCGGAAGATGAATTTGTTTTTGAAACATCAATTCGCCGGAGACTCAAAAATTTATTTGCCCATTAGTGACTTGTGAGGGCGGTGGATTTTAGTTTGTACGATAATGCTGCATCCACCTAAAGTAACAAAAGTTCTTGTGTAAACTTCCTAATAATTCTCTCTTCGTAGGTGCAACATTACTCCTAACATTTGTAATATTAGTTTGAAATTTGTAATACTGTCATGTCCTATTCTTGCGTTTTCAAAATCCTGCAAATCAAAGAGGTCCTGAGTTGGTGATGATGTTGTGCCTACCAGCTTTCAACAATAGCCGTCGGATCTAGATCTAACGCATACATAGCAAACTTATGCAGTTTTGCAAAGAGATGCCTGCACTAGTTCCCTATTTACAAACAACTCTTTGTCTCTCACAATCAGTCTTAATTCCTCCCCACCACGTCTAGAAGGTCATGAAACAATCTGGCGCGATGGCCGCTGTTGGCGCCGTCCACCCCCAGTCTTGGTGTTCCGTGTAATGCACGGATATCTTACTCTTATAAGAAAAGAGTAGAGATACCCGTGGAAACAAATGGGAAATTATGTCAAACGCGGCTAGTTGAATGGAGGATAGCTCTACAACCACGATGATAGTGACTGCACATGGTGATGCTGACTTTGGTATGCCAAACACGCGCCTACACAGGTGTCATCTCCGGCGCAGGGTCTTGTCACTTCATTGTGAGGAATAATTTGACCAACGGGTAGTACAGTACTAGTACTACATTGGTAGTACTACTACTAGTCTAGCAGCATGTCTGGATTTAGTAGTACTACCACATCTGTCTAGATTTAGTATTTGACTAGCAATATCTAGTAATGCATGTCACAAAAAAATATACTACTCCCTCTGTAAATAAATACATGGAGTATTGTATTATTCAGTTTTGAACGTAGTTCCCGAGGCATTGGTTAACTTCTTTCATTTTAGTGGTTTGCCTAGATCCACGTGATTTGTATTGTTCTTCCTGGGGTCACCAAAGTGCTCTCTCTCCTCCTTAATTACTACACTATGTCATTTTTTTGCCTATGTGGCATGCTTAGCACCTGTCCACCATGGAGCAATGGGATGGACCTTAGCACAACATTTTTGGTTACATGCATTAACATTTTATTTGTTACTAAATCAAAGGTCAAAACTTGGCGCAAAATGCAAAGGGGACCAATAAACCAGTCAACATAAAAGATCTCTCGTTTTTTCCCAACTTGGTATCGGTGAGATGATTACACTACACCGGCATGGAGGGAGGGCCGAGGATTAGAAGGCCAACACACACGTGAATGCAACACAATCTGCAGTTCTCATATAAAGGATCCCCGCTCTACGAAATCCTACGCACCTACACTACTAGGGAACAGCCTAGCAGCAGCGCGGGTTTTAGGCCTATCAGTAGTGCAGGCAGCAGCGCTACTGATAAGGCGCTATAGCTAATGCTTAGCAATAGCGCGCCTGGACCCACGCTACTGCTAAATTGACTTAGTAGTAGCGCTTCTTCAGAACCGCGCTACTGGTAATTAGTAGTAGCGCCTCTCCTTTCCCGCGCTACTACTATTATTTAGTATTTTGTTTCTTTTTTATTTCATGTTGTATTCATACACCTTTATACAAGTTTTCATACAACAGGAATTTAGAGATTGTATTTACATCATAATGAGTTATTGCATCATGGGGAGAAAGAACCGTGGACTAGTTTCAGGTGGATGTCCATCCACTTGAAACTAATCCACGGTTCTTTCACCCAATGATATAATAATATCATCATCGTCATCATATCATTAACAACTTATCATCATAATACATCATTGTCATATAACACCTCCTCAAGATCATCGTTTTCATCAATGACATCACATAGCAAATTGGTCACTAGTCGAAATCACAAGTACTCCTCATTATCAACTCTAACACATTACCACATAATAAACATATTGTACCTCATAGGACCTACTACATTTGATTAAGACCTACTACATTTTCTAAGGTAAAATAGCAAAAAACAAGATAGCCCCTGACTCTCCATTATGGATAATGGAGATTTGCCTGTCTCCAATTCTTGCCTTTCGCTGAATGTTACTTCCAAGAACCTCCTTGCAAATGTCCATACATTTCTTCCATTCTTTGATGATCATGTGTTCACCGGTTTTAGAAATCCGATATGCACAAGTGAGCTCCCTAGATTTACCTGGCAGTATGTTCAGAACTGAGAGGCGACCATTTAGAGACATCAGATGAGGCACACAATCCATCGGGAGTTTCTGTTGAAAAACATAATAATAACTTCGTAGTTAGCAATGATGTACTAGTTTTAGAAGTATGCAAAAGATGCACGGATGTCGTAATAGTAAAAAATCTTACCAGGGTATCTCCAGAGAAGTTACCGTGGTTCAACACATGCACTAGTGGCACGTATTCACCATAATTTGGAGGAGTTCGATAATAGTTATTGTAATTCTCAAGAAGAGTACAAAATGCGATCAGATGATTTTTCTCCTTATACGATAATTCAGTGCCATCGGTGTAGTGGGTTTTATCTACCATCTTCCACACAGTCTTTGAAGAATCAAAATAAGCTGTCAATGGAAATAAGCTATCAACTATTTTGAAATAAACAATATAAATTAGTTAATAACTACGTTTGAGAAACTCACATAGCGGTACAATCGGAAGCATATCAACAAGGACCCAAATGTCCATATTGTCTTGTTCGATGTTAGGATCACCAAGATCCATGGTGACAATCATACCCTCATAAAAACCATACATTTTGCAAAGTGCTTCCCAATTTTGGCAACCAAAATGGGTTACGGTCTGAGTATTGCACAAATTTACTTCAAAATCCATATCATGATGGGTCCTTAGGTGTATTTTCTTTGTGTCGAAATTTTCATGGTCGTCAAAACCCATCCTCTCCAAGACATAGCGTCTTGCATGGCATGGGATAAGCTAGTCGAATTGTAAAATATGAAAATTAGACGTTGAAATAGTTGAAGTCATGCTTAATTACAAAAAAAACACTTGTCGTTGTTGCGTACCACTTCACAATCGAAGGTCTCCTCGAGCTTAATGCTGAAGCGCCGATCTTCGTCCAGCTGAATGAACCTGTCGCACATACCTCGATCGTCATGGCACCAGCTACACTCCCCCGGGAGACTGTCGTCGTCCGAGTACGACATTTACTACATTCATAATTCAAAGATTAAACTTGTACATATTCTAGCACAATTCATGACAGAATTCATGAAAAAATCCGGCATGACCTTTGCTAAAAAAGGACATATCGAGCGCCTGAAATTTGCCGGAACGGAAATTAATCAACACTCCGGCAAAACATAGGCCACTCGGAGATGTAAACTGAACATGAACGGCCACTTGGGCAACCACATATCCTATTTGAGCAACAACACAAGATATACAAGGATATTTGGCTGGTCTCACCTCGATGTCGGAGGGGGTCCGTGACTGGGACGATGGCAGGGATGTCGGAGGGGGTCGGTGACGGGGAGGACGGCGGGGATGTCGGAGGGGGTCGGTGACGGGGACGACGGTGGTCACCTGAAACCATATAAGTTATCACTAATACATCCCGAATAATTGCTTAAACTAAAAAATAACAACAAATATGACATGTTCAACTAGTTTTATTAATTCAACTAGTTCTTACTAAATATAAACTTACTATAAATAGAAAAAAAACTAGTTCTTTCTAAAAATAAAGTAGTTCAACTAGTTATATTAATTATCTTACTAAAAATACATTAGTTCTATTAACTCAACTAGTTCAACTAGTTTATTAATTTACTTAGTAAACTAGTTCAACTACAACTAAAGTAGTTCAACTACAACTACTATTAATCATACTGCTGTAGTTAACTAGTACCATCACTACTAGTAATTAACATCTACTACTTCTAAAAATCTAGTACTAACTAAGCAACATCTAGTACTAGCTATGAACCCTAAATTAACATCTACAACTACTAAATCTAGTACTAACTAGTGGTAGGGGGTGGGGCGACGGAGAGGTAGCTAGGGGCGGCCAGGTTTAGGGCGGTGGGAGGAGGGCTGCCGGCGGAGGAGCGAGGAGGGGCGGCCGCAGGCGGAGAGAGGAGGGCGGCGGCGGAGGAGGGAGGGGCGGCTGTAGGCGGAGGGAGGATGTGCGAGGAGGAGGGAGGAGGGACGGAAGGAGGGGAGTACCTCGGCGGCGGACGGACGAAGGCGGCGGCGGCGACGACGCACGACGATGGTTATCCGCACGGGGGGGCGAGAGTGAGAGTGTGAGTGAGGGCCGGTCGTGCGCGTGGGGATAAGGTAGGGATAGTTGTAGCGCGTTTGCCAAAACGCGCTACAGCTAATCTGAATAGCAGTAGCGCTTTGCACATAAACCGCTACTACTATGTGTAACTATACAAAAAATACGTCAATGCAAAAATACATTGGCCATCAATGATCTTTTTGTGTACAATCTGAATTGTCAATCTGAATAGCAGTAGGAACCGGAGAGGACTCATATTGCGGCCACAAATTTTACACATAGAGTTCAGTGAAGACCAACTAGTTTTGGTAGTTTCAGAAATAACATATTTAAGGTGGTAAACACCCTGTTCACGGGCGAGGTGGGACTAAACTTGTGGGCTGATCTTAGCAGTAGCGGTTTTCCTATAAGAGCGCTGCTGCTAACTTCTATAGCAGTAGCGTTGTTCAATATAGTGCGCTAATGCTATAACTAGCGGGGGGGGGGGGCAAGGTCATGGCAATTATAGCAGTAGCGCGGTTTGTGGTGGACGCGCTACTGCTGTTTTCCTGTCAGCAGCGCGTTTCGCTAACACGCGCTGCTGCTAAATAGCAGTAGCATGGTATTTTGGGGAGCGCTGCTGGTAAGATTCCGTGTATAGGCTTTTCCCTAGTAGTGCTACGCACCCTAACCAAGGGCAAGAGTGATCACTCCAATCACAAGATCAGTTGACTAGAAGCTAGACCCATTGAGGCAATGAGCGCGAGTATCAGCCGACTGTGCCAGATGGTCCACGATGCTGGCTTGCGGACCGGCACCAAGGAATGTCTCTAGGTCGTACTTGAGGCTGCTAGGGCGAGAGGCCTCTTGGACGACTGCTTCGTCTCCTTGTTCGACGAGGTCTTCTTCGGCTTCCTCGACAAGTTCACCGACGTCAAGAAGCTCGCGGACAACCTTGACGTACGCCTCCAGCCCATGCGCCCAGGCTCTGCGACACCCACTACCCTCAACGCCCTCTATGGTGACAACCTCTTCGGTGCACAGGTGGCCCTGCGACTACTCGCCGTCACGCCGGAGAATGTCCACCTCGGGGTCGCGCTCGCCGTGCAGCGCCTAGCGCAGCAAGACACCATCGACATAATCACCACGTCTACGCGCAAATCGCCCACAAGGACTACTACGTGTAAGAGGAGGATGATAGGACGTTGTCCTTCTTGGACCGCAAGGCAACCTTGGCTGGTATTGTTCATAAGTACGTTGAGCTCGCCGCCAACGTCGCTGCTCCTCACATGTTGGTTGGTGACCCAGCGCACTTGGGCGTGAGGATGTCATTGATGTATCCATGTGTATTTTTATCTTTCTGTAAAATCCATGTAGTAGTATATTGTACTAGTAGTAATTAATTATCACATTTCATACATACTCCATGCATGAACCGCACCAGAACCAAACTTCCCATCACTCTAGGGAAAATTGTTATTTCTATTTATTGGTCGCGCCATGGAGTAGAACCAAATTTTACAAGTTACAACTTCAAAAGGAAAAGCCTGCCGTTTTCACATCGCACCCCCGCACGGTTGGTCCGACACGCTGCTCAAGGGAGAATGTGTCATGTGTTGCATTTTCACTTACAAGTGGGACCGTAGTTGAGCAAACCGACTATCGGCAAACCCCCACCCTGCCCACCGTGTGATGGCTGAGAAAATAGGAGGGAGAAGAGATGGTTGTAGCACGGACTCCAAGAAAATTGGTGTCAGATGGGACTCGTGTGGGTGGCGTGTGTCGTACTGCCAGACGTGAATGCTAATTATGGCCCATGCCACCCCACTATATCATGGTGCTGGGTACGTAGAGCAAACACATTATCTCTCCAGGAGTACAGTACACCACTAGTACTACTCACATTGTCGCAAAATTTCCTGGAGTTCATGCTCATCCCTCCTCTCTCTCTCTCTCTTCTAAGCCAGCCAACAAATGCGCGGAGCCCATCAGCTGTTTTCTCACATGCGGTCCCACTTGTCAGTGAAAACGCAAGATGACCCACTAAACCTGCACATCTTTCACCTCGACATGCTGGTGATGAAAAACAAATCCAACAAAGATCTTCGGTGGCCGCTTTTGGAGTTACTCAAGAGTAAGATTCTATTTACAGTTTAACCCAAGATGCACATCACATGGCTTCAACTAGCACTCCATTTTCTTGCATGACACGACCTGGATGCTAGATGTCCCATGTGTCGGCAAAAGGAGGAACAACTCGACCAAATCTTCTCCACATTTAGACAGGAGGAGTAGGAAACATGGAAGCCCTTTGCCTACATCATACTACATACACGCCCACCTCACGCAGTCAAGAAGAGGTGATCCATCGGAATTAGTTGCCAGGCGCCACTGAGTATATAGGTCCTGCTCATCCTCATGCTCGTGACCATCACCATCGTCATCTCCCCTTTGGTTATAAAATTTTTCAAGTATAGCTGGTGGAATGTTCACAGGACCTTGGAAACACAAGAAGGTTAACTAGTAAAGAGAAACTTGCTAACCCGCATGCATGTGGATGAAACAATTATAATTATGGTGGAAGACAAATGTACTAAAACCATAAGGATTCCATGCAAAAACAGTTCCACGAGTGGTGGCATCAAACACAAGACCCTCGTATTCAATTGCATCACAGTACTCATATGTCTACAGAAATTGTTTTTTGAGCAATATCCGTCGAGGCATGTAAGTAACGACGACAACAAAGCTTGTCGAAGATAGCAACAACTTCATAGTTCATGTAATCCCAAGAGCGGTTGGGAACTCGACAAATTTCTATCTTCCGTAGACGACAATCACCATGATCGTATTTGAACATACATAGAATACCGGTGTGCTCAACCTTTGGGCAGTCTAAGATTTTTGGAAGTGGAACCCGGTGACGAGTGTACACATTCAAAAGTTCCCACTCGCAGTTTTACCCAATATAAACAACCCAATCCCCATTTGCACCTTCCAAAGCCTTACCCTCAAGCGATGGCATCTTAACATCACATGTATCATTATCAAGCGGCATCAACTTGCACAAGGCAAGGCTTCCGTCGTTCGCACGCCAGTGATCAGGGTCACGGTGAACAAGATAGGGGAGATCAAACCGCTCTTGGACCCTTGGCTTCTTTGTAATGATGTTATTAGTTGAGTCGAGAATGGTCTTGAACGAACCTGCCTTGCTAGCCGAGATGATGATCTCGCACCGATCAATGAGTTCCTCCCCCATGTCATGTTTCAGATTGGGGCAAGAATAACGGGGTCGTTTCCGGCTTGTTCCCTCCATGGAGAAGACGTTCGAACAATGGCAGAAGGAAGGGTGAAGGCAAATGGAGGAGGGAGGAAGAGCGTGTGACACCAGTTCCAAATTGAAAGGCAAAGGCGAAGAGGCGGTTGATGGTTGCCACAGTACATGAAGAGGCGCCCCGGCCTACATAGACATCCGTTCGGAAATTGTGCCAAAGGACTTGTCGTCATCTCACTTACATGTTGGAACGGGACCACATGTCAACGAAACATGGTGTGTCATTTATCGTGCAAAATGCGATCTGGCCACGTTGGCCCGAGGTGTCGCATTATTTCTCGACTTTGTTTTTTTAATGGTGTGCCGTTCAGTTTTGAAGCATGACTAACTGATACTGTATGTAGAGAAAATATAAACTACTCTACCATTACTCCACCTCTAGTACTAGTATCAAAAAAGATATATAGGCTGGAGCTTCAACGCTTGCTTGCTAAGGGCTGCCCACTTGCTTCTCACACTTGTAGGATCAAAAGTATGTCTAGAGGGGGGTGATTAGACGACTTGACCAAATAAAAACTTAACCTTTTCCCAATTTTAGTTCTTGGCAGATTTTAGCAACTTAGCACAAGTCAAGCAATCTCAATACAATTCAAGCAAGCATGCAAAGAGTATATGGGCAGTGGAAAGTAAAGCATGCAACTTGCAAGAAAGTAAATGGGGAGGAGTTTGGAGTGAGCAAACGCAATGTTGACACAGAGATTTTTCGCGTGGTTCCAATAGGTATTGCTATCATACATCCACGTTAATGGAGACTTCAACCCACGGAGGGTAACGGCTGCGCGACTCCAAGGAGGGCTCCACCCACGAAGGGTCCACGAAGAAGCAACCTTGTATATCCCATCATGGCCATCGCCCACGAAGGACTTGCCTCACTAGGGTAGATCTTCACGAAGTAGGCGATCTCCTTGCCCTTACAAACTCCTTGGTTCAACTCCACAATCTTGACGGAGGCTCCCAAGTCACACCTAACCAATCTAGGACATACCACTCTCAAAAAGGTAATAGATGGTGTGTTGTTGATGAACTCCTTGCTCTTGTGCTTCAAATGGTTGTCTCCCCAACACTCAACTCTCCCTCACAGATTTGGCTATGGTGGAAAGATGATTTGAGTGGAAAGCAACTTGGGGAAGGCTAGAGATCAAGATTCATATGGTAGGATTGGAATATCTTGGTCTCAACACATGAGTAGGTGGTTATGTCTCAGAAAATGAGTAGTGTAAGTGTAGGTTTGTTCTGATGTCTCTCTCCGCGAATGAAGAGTGGGTAGAGGGGTATATATAGCCTCCACACAAAATCTAACCATTACACACAGATTCCCAAAATCGGTGGGACCGAATCAGCAAACTCGGTCATACCGATCCAGGTAAAAATGTCAACGTTAGGATTTTTGGTGGGACCGATATAGTCATCTCGATGGGACCGACATGCCAGGGTTAGGGAATAACATAATCTCGGTGTGACCTATCGCATAAACTCGGTTGGACCAATTTCAGCAATAGGTACACATAGGTTTGGTCAGCCAAACTCGGTGGGACCGATTCGCTCACTTCGGTGGGACCGATCGCATAAAGTCGGTTGGACCAATTTCAGCAATCTGTACATGGAGGTTTGGCCAGGCAAACTCGATGGGATCGATTCGCTCACTTCGGTGGGACTGAAGTGTTACGAAAAGGAAACACGGAGTTTGCAATGCAGACTTGATGGGACCGATTTGCTCATTTCGGTGAGACTGGAATGTTACAAAAAGGAAATAGAGAGTTTGCAATCCCATCTCGGAGAGACCGAGATCCCTATCGGTGAGATCGAAGTAACTAGGGTTTGTGGCAGTGGCTATGTCAAATGAAACTCGGTGGCACCAGATAGATCAAATCGGTGGGGCCGAATTTGACTTTTAGGTTTAGGACATAAGTGGAAATGAGAAAGTGGTTGAGGGTTTTGGAGCATATCACTAAGTATTTTGAGCAAGTAAGCCATTAAGCAACACCTCATCCCCTTTTAATAGTATTAGCTTTCCTATGGACTCAATGTGATCTTAGATCACTAAAATGAAAATGTAGAGTTTTGAGCTTGTTGCCAATATATGTCCATTGCATTTTGAGGGGTCGACATCTCTAGTCCATGCCATGCCAATCATTGAACTTTCTGAAATGATTATCTTGAAATAGCATTAGTTCAATGAACTATATGTTGCTAAGAATTACCAAAACCGCCTAGGGATTAGTTGCACTTTCAATCTCCCCCCTTTTGGTAATTGATGACAACATATAGATCAAAGCTTAGACAAATTATAATAAGAATGAAGTACATTGTCTCTTTGAGAAGTATGTGATAAGCAAGAGCTCCCCCTAAATTTGTGCATTGCTTAAAATTTGCTTTGGACTGCAAATGCACAATCTGTTAGGATCATGGGTTACTCCTCCATGTCACATACCTCTTGGTGAACCTCTCAAAATGATAATAAATAAGAACAAGAACTCATCACCAAGGCAAAGTGAATGATCATACAAGAGATAGATAATGTCATCATTCAAGCATAGGCATAAAGAGTGATATGATCAAGCACATGATCATACAAAGTATCTCACACACAGAGACATAATGTATCTCAACCAAGCAAGCAAATCAAATAAGTAGCAAAAGGAGACAAATCTCTCTCGCTCTCCGAATCCTATGATCTATAAAATTTCTCCCCCTTTGGCCACAAGTTACCAAAAAGCTCAAAAATGCATAGTACTATGCGTATCTCTAGGCTTGATCTTTGGAAGGAGGTGTTGAGATGACTCCAAGGACGAATGCATCTGTAGATGATGTTGGAGCTGGAGGGGTTGCCACTGGAGGGGCAACAGGACCTGTGGGAGCTGTGGCTATAGGTGCTGAAGTTGTAGCTCTAGTGTGTGTCACTGGCACTGCTGCAGACCTCCGTGCCCTAGGCACTCTGTGGAACACCTGTGTAGTAGCTTTGCCCTTCCTCTCCTGAGCTTCTTCCTGGAGTTCTTCGATAGTTGTATGTATCTCAGTCACTTTCAAGTCCAGATCATAGAATTTTGTCTCAATGATCCTCTCCAAGCTCTCCTGGTTTTGAGTCAGGGTAGCTAGTCCTTTCTCAATCCTCAAGGCTGCTTAAATCAGAAATCCAAGCTGGTCTGCTTTCACTTGAGAAAGACTTCTGAAGCTTCTGCTGCACTTGGCATCTTTGCTGATTTTTCTGCTTTCGCTTTCTCCTTCTTTTCATGAGCTACAACTGAAGTAGGATCTTCAGCATCCATGACAACTGTGTTGTCCTCAAAGTCAGGAAACAAAGGAAGATGTTCTTTGTCCAAAAGATACACTCCTTGCTTCATCTTGGAATTGATTAGCTCTTGGATGTGTGGAGCATACCCACATGATCTCTTCTGACCGGCTGTTGTCCTTTTGATTGTCTCAACAATCAAGCTCGTGACCTTGAATTTCTGTGGCACAACATCAAACAACTATAGCAAGTTGATGGAATGGCCTTTGATCATCTTATGATCTCTAGATTTGGGCAACAGAGTGTGCCTCAAGATGGTGTTTATGGTGGCCAAACCAGACAACAAGTAGTAGATTGACCCAAACTTGTGTGTCTCCAAGGCCTTATCTGGAATTTCCTTATACATGATGGCCATGGTGTTATGATCTTTATTCTTCTCAGCATACACATCTATGTCATTTTCTTCTTCTTCACGTGCATTTATGAGTCTAGCCCACTCATCAAATGTTGATTGGTGCCTCTAACCTTCTTTCATCCACACAATCCTTCCATCTGGATAGAAGTGAGCAGTTGAATAGAATTGCATTATTAGCTCATCATTCCATTTGCTGAGTTTATGACCAACAAAGTCATCAACACCATTTGCTTTGAAGCTTTCATGTACTCCTGGGAAATGATCATCATTTGCATCAATGTATTTCCAGTCCACCCATCTCATATCACTAACTATGGGCTTCTTGTTGGGGAACGCGGTAATTTCAAAAAAATTCCTACGATCATGCAAGATCTATCTAGGTGATGCATAGAAACGACGGGGAGAGTGTGTCCACGTACCCTCGTAGTCTGAAAGCGGAAGTGTTATGACAACGCGGTTGATGTATTCGTACATCTTCACGATCCGACCGATCCAAGTACCGAACGTACGGCACTTCTGCGTTCAGCACACATTCATCTCGATGACGTCCCTCGAACTCTTGATCTAGTTGAGGCCAAGGGTGAGTTCCGTCAGCATGACGGCTTGGTGACGGTGATGATGATGCTACCGGCACAGGGCTTCGCCTAAGCTCCGCAACGGTATGATAGAGGTGTGTAACTGTGGAGGGGGGCACCACGCACGGCTAAGAGATTGCACTACAAAAAAATACACTTCCGTGATGATACGTGTTTGTCATAGTAGGTTGCGTTTTCTGTCATGCATGTACATACATGACAAATTTATGACAGAATCAAGATAGTTACATGTGATGTCGTAGAAGTGTTCCATGACATTACCAAAATTATCATCACAGAAGTGTCCACTTCCATGATGATAAATCGCGCGTCACAGAAGTGCTTTCGTCAAGGGTGACCGACACATGACATCCACCATAATGGAATGACGTTAAGCTATCTGGTAGGATTTTGGTTCCGATAACCCGTTAACAGCCACGACCAATGCCGATTTTCCACGTGTAAAATTCTCATTGGCCGACAGATCCACGCGTCAGCTCTGCGTTGGCACAGGTGTCACTCATCCAACGGTCGAGATGGCCTATGATATGTTGACATGTGGACCGGCCCAAAAGTGGCCCACAAATTTAAATGGGCTGGCCCAACCGAAGGCCCATAAGATTTACCAGGCCATAATGGGCCGGCCCAGCTAAAGATCAACAAAATTTAGCAGACCATAATGGGCCGGCCTAGCTAAAGGCACACACGAATTTGCAGACCATAATGGGCCGGCCCAGCTAAAGGCCCACAAGATTTTGCGGACCACAATGGGCCGGCCCAGCTAAAGGCCCACAAGATTCTGCAGACCATAATGGGCCAGCCCAGCTAAAGTCCCAACATTCTCTGTCAAATCGGCCCGTCAACGGCCTGTCCTAAACTTGTTATCAATGCGGCCCATGGTCACTTCTGGCCCGTTAACTGTCCTCTAAGTAATTGGGCCGAATTACGGCCCGGTGAATTTCTGGCCTATTAAAGGTCCGGCTTCATTTGGGCCCATTTACAGGCCATCAAAACTTTCGGCCCATAAACAACCGTAAAGGATTTGGGTCATATTCGGCCATATCTGACATTCGGCCTGTTAGAGGCCCACTATAGATTTGGGCCACTTTCGGCTTGTTGTCATTTCCAGCCTGTTAACGCAGGACATAAACCATGGGCCATATGTGGCCCAACGTCATATCGGGCCCATTAATGGCCCATGAAAAAATGGCGATAATCTAGCCCGACCGAAGTTCCGGCCCGTTAAAGGCCCGTGTATTAGGTCGGCGCCTTTACGGCCCGTCCGAACTTCGGCCTGTCAAAGATCTGCATCGTAAATGGGCCACCATTTCGGCGTGCTAAGTCCAGTGGGTTATTTGGCACAATCAGGGCCCAATCTCACTTTCGGTCTATTAAAGGCCCATGTTTTTTATGGGCTCGAGTTATTTACACCTGTAAACAGCCTAATTTTACTGAGGGCCCAAATTATGTTTAGGCCTGTTAAAGGCCCACTATGGGCACAGGCTTACCAGAAAAATATGAAAGCTTGTGCTGATTTAGGCCCAGATATTTTTAGTGGGCTACATGCCAATTTCGGCCCGTAATCGTTTTTAGCCCAATTGGAATGGGCCCGACGAATGTTGGCATGTTGGGCTCCTACGAAGCTTTCGGCCGAATACATTACTAAGATAAACCTACACTATACAAAAATAGCGTCGTAATTACTGCAGCCTGTGGCAGCATCATAAATGTTGTATCACAACAAAATAAATTCCAACCATACAACAAAAGGCCTGTTGGCATAAAGTTTACAGTCCTTCCAGATAAAAGCACCATCAGATGTATAGAAGCACAGATCATTTGACCTGAGTGCTAATGTTTCAGGCTGTAGAATCTGATGGAGCAGCACGATCTCCACCTTTTTTCCGCCATTGCTCTTGAACAACGAAGCGAATGTCTGATAGTCTGGTTTCAAAACCATTCATATCTTGACGACATTTCTCAACCACTATTCTTGTTTCCGAAACAACGTCCATTAGGGATTGGACTTGTGTCTGGAGCACAGATATATCACTCTGTCTAGCAGGAAGATTTTGTTCAGAAGGCGATTTGGACGAGGTTACCTTGACAACCAACCCAGAATTACGCAGGAAGGTGCTTTTTGCACTGTTAGTGGAGAGATACTGACGCACTGCAGCAAGAGGTGACATTGTGCCTGTCGTAGCCTCGTCACCTTCAGGTGGTTGTGGCTGTTCAATCATTTGTTCCATAGCTTCCTGAAAGTTTGAACTTGTAGATTAGTGTACCAGATAATTTACTAATGAGACAAAAACAAACAAAGTAGGTTAAACATTTATACATAACTTATTTTGGTGAACTACTGTAATACATTAGCATGTATTGTAGTGCCAACTACATAATAAAATCACTTTCGGAACATATGTCCATGTAGCATGCCTACTGTATTGTCTATTTCCTCACATTCGTAGACATCTAAGGATAAAGAGACATGGTATAAAGTAGGATGAACATAGTATGACATCATTCATATCATGGGCAAACGGATATAAAAAATAGGCTATTTTATCATTGTGTGCGCACGTGAACATATCAACTAGATTACAGATCAAGACCAAAAGAATATCATTCATCTCTTTCAAACCATGTAAGGTGAAATGATACGTTAAGACAACTGTGTATAAACGTGAACAGAGTAACTGACATTGGCTGCAAACCAAGTAGTTAAATGAACACATCGCAGTACCAATCAGTTCAAGGCAGGAGGAGTAAGGACTTGGAACAGCGGCTTGAACTGGTGTGCTCATGCCCTTCATCTTGGTGTTGTGGCAATCATTGAAGATTTGCACTGCATTCTGTTCAGGTTCTTTTTGGTCCACACGGGCTTTCCTCTGTATTTGGAACAAGTCAATATAGATACGATAATATGGCACACAAAAAAGAAGGAAGTAGCAGCTATTTACAAGAGCCTTGCAGTGTGCAATATAGCTACGAGATCCTGTTGTCTGTTGGAATTTCACTTTAGAACGGTTGGTTTTGTTCTTCATACAGTTAGCCTAGAACAAGATACACTTGTAAGGCACATACATAAATACAAGTTCAATATGTGGTCTGATCAAATACATATAGCCTACCTGATAGTTTGGATCAGACCAGTGTTTAACGAGGGCTGTCCAGTCTTCATCTGTAATATATTCCACTGGAGATGTTTGGGCGATTTCATTGTTAGCCTTGCCTTCAAAGTGAGATTTTCTAAGGTGGTACCGATACTGTCGCAGAGCAGACTGAAAAACATGAGTGCATGCTTGTTTAGTTGCATCATCTTTCGGATCCAACTTGAACCTCATCTGTTGAAAAAAGAATGTGAGTCTTATTAGGAGGAAGCTAGAAAGTATGGGACAGAGCAAGACAATATTACTAATTGCGATGAATAACATTACTTACGGATAAATGGTCAAGGAAGGTGTTAAACTGGGTATTGTCTTTCTCATTCCTGTACTGGATCCACGTTGGGAGGATACGTGCATGACACCTAACGGCAACGGCTGCCTCTGATACTAACTTGGCTGACTCTGTAGCATCACGTGGCCTTTTTAAACCTGCCTCAAAATGGATCTCCATTCTTCCTCCTTTAGATTTTGTTAATCTGTCAAGCATTATCCCTGATGTCTGTTTCCGCTTGCGCCGTGGTGCTAGTTCAACAACGAATATGGAAAGTGTTAGTGTACATCAAACTGTGAGAGTACATATAAAGGAGCATGCAACTGCAACTTGACTCGGTCAGGTACCGTCTTGGTGTTGATGCTCATGAGGTTCATCTGATCTTGCCAAGTCCTGTTGTGTCAGCAGTGCTTCAGAAGTAGTGTTAGGTGTGAAGGCAGCTTGGGAACTGGCCAGTTCCGGAGCAAACGAACGAGTAACTGGTTGAGATGCTGGTACAATTGAAGCGGATGCTGCAGCTGGTGGAGCAGGTGATACTGTGTTTGTAGATTTAGCCGGTGGACTTGGACCTTCTACTGCACTATAAGTACCAGCAGAATCTCGACGGCAGATCCTTTTCCGTTTCACCCGACGAGTAACAGCACTCCCTACTATATTATTTTCCTTGCTCTTTTTTGACTTTGCCATGTCAAGCTGTACCCACAACACAAAAGAATAAAATCACTCTTCAGAACTCATTGATGCATGATACAGACAAGCAATACTTTGATGTAAGACAACCGTATGAGGATGGAATATGTAAGAAAAACAGGACGGCATGACATATTCACAGCTACGATGTGCAAACTAAGCAGAAGGATTTTCAAGAAAATAGAAGTAATGCAAGCTAGACACCATATGAAAGATGCAACCAATATTACTCTGCCAAGTTAAAAGTGTCTTGTCATAAGTGGCAATTCGAAAAATTAGAAGCAGTACAACATAGAAATCAATGCAAGATGCAACCACTATCAAACTGCCATGTTAAAAGCGTCCAATCATGAGTGACTGATGCGGGATACACAACAGCAGTACTTTGATGTAAGAACATGGTATGATAGATAGATGCAGTGTATTCTAGACACAGAAAGCCATGTCATATGCACATGTATAACGTATAAACTCGGCAGGTGCAATTTAATCAAAATAGAAGAAATACAGGCTAGACAACATAGGCAACATGAAACCAATTATCACACTATCAACTTAGAGCAAGCACCTGCGATGGTGGAGTACGGGAGATGAACTCATCATGTAGACTTGGGACTTCAACTTCATTAGCAGTAGCAGTGGCAAATCTAGAGAGTCTCTGTTTGCGTCGGTGCGGAGGACCACCAACATCCCCTAACTTACTCTTTTCCTTCCTATTTTCTGATATTGCCTTATGAAGTCAAAACCACAAGAAGATGAATAAAATTAGCTCTGCATAACTGGTTGATGCATGATACAGACGAACACTACTTTGATGTAAGGCAAGCGCAGGATAGGAGGATGGAATATATATAAAAAAGACAGCGTTTCATATTCACACGTACGATAGGAGGATGGAATATGTATGAAAAAACAGTAAGCGGAAGGCATTTCAACAAAATTAGAAGAAATGAAAGCTAGGCACCATATGAACACGCAACCAATATCACTCTATCAGGTAAAAAGTGTCTCGTCGTAAGTGCCATTTCAAGAAATTAGAAGCAGTACAAGCTAGAAGACAATGCAAGATGCAACCTACATCACAGTCCCAAGTTAAATGTGTCTTATGGGTAAGTGATCGTTGCAGGTATAAGTTGTAAGCTACGCAGATGCAATTCAACATAATCAGAAGCAATACAAACTAGACATCATACGGAAAACGCAACCACATATAACAGTTCCAAGTAAGAGCAAGCACCTGTGATGGTGGAGTAGGGGAGATGTGCTCATCATGTACACGTATGTTCTAGAAACAGGAACACGTGTCATATTCACAGGCATTATGTGTAAAGTAAGCAGATGCAATTCAAGTTAGAAGCAATAAAAGCTAGACATCATACGCAACATGCAACCACATATAATAGTGCCAAGTTAGAGCAAGCACCTGTGATGGTGGAGTAGGGGAGATGTGCTCATCATCTACACAGCTACATTGACTGTCTAGCCTTGCGTTGTCTTGCGAATCTTGTTGGGAGGATGGCGGAGTAGAATCTGTAGAGAACCTCCATTTCAGTTGCTCGGAAGGACCACCATCATCCAATGCCTTGCCAATTTCCTTCAACTTTATTGATTTTGCATTGTGAGGTCATACCGATAAGAAAAAGGAATATCATTCGATCTTCAGAACTCATTCTTGCATGATACTGACGAACACTACTCTGATGAAAGGCAAAGTCATGATACGAGGATGGAATATGTACGAAAAAATGGACGGCTTGACATATTCACACCTATGATGTGGTAACTAAGCAGAAGGCACTTCAACAAATTAGAAACACTGCAAGACACCATATGGAAGGTGCAATCAATATCACTCTGCCAAGTTAAAATTGTCTCGTCATAGGTGGCGTTCATCAAACTAGAAGCAATACATGCTAGAAATCATATTCAAGACGCAAACCAATATCACACTGCCAACTTAAAGGTGTCCCATCATAAGTGACTGATGCAGGATACACAAGAAGAGTAGTTTCATGTAAGAACATGGTGTGATAGACAGATATAGTATGTACCAAAAACAGGAAAGCGTGTCATATTCACATGTATCATGTGTAAGCTAAGCAGATGCAGTTTACACTAATTAGGAGCAATACGAGCTAGACACCATATGCAACATGCAACCAGATATCACACTGCCAAGTTAGAGCAAGCACCTTGGATGGTGGAGTAGGGGAGCGGAGACTTGGACCTTGTAATGCACTATCAGTACAAGGAGAATCGGTACAGATGCTCCGTTTACGTTGCTGCAGAGGACCACCATCATCGCCTTCCTTACTCTTTTCCTTCCTCTTTCTTGATTTTGCCTTGTCAAGTCAAACCCACAAGAAAAAGGAATAAAATTTGCTCTTCAGAACTCATTGATGCATGATACTGACGAACACTACTTTCATGTAAGGCAGCCGCATGATAGGAGGATGGAATATGTATGAAAAACAGGACGGCGTGACATATTGACATGTATGATGTATAAAGTGTAAACTAAGCACAAGGTGCTTGAACTTGTTAGAATCGATGCAAGCTAGAAACCATATGAAAGATGAAACCAATATCACTCTGCCAAATTAAAAGGGTGCCCTAACAAATGTATTTGACCAAATTAGAAGCAATACATGGCAACAGGCTAGAAATAATATGCAATATGCAACGAATAAAGGTGACTCATCGTAAGTGATTGATGCAGGATACAGAAGAGAGGTAGTTTCATGTAAGAACAAGGTTAACACATAGATGCAGTGTGTACCAAAAATAGGAAGGCATGTCATATTCACAGGTATAGTGTGTAAACTAAGCAGATGCAATTTACCCTAATTAGAAGCATTACAAGCTAGACACCGTATGCAACATGCAACCACATATCACACTGCGAAGTTAGAGCAAGCACCTGTGATGGTGGTGTAGGGGAAGTGCGGTCTTCAGGTACAGAGCTACGTTCAATATCTTCATTTAGGCTTGCTGTTTCTTGAGAATCATGTGGAGAGGATGAAATTGCATTCTTTATAAGAGTATTGCGTCTCATATTAACCCACGCGCGTGACTGTCTCATCATAAGCGATAGATGCAGGATACACAAGAACAGTAGTTTGATGTAAGAACATGGTGTGATAGGCAGATGTAGTATGTACCAAAAACAGGAAGGCGTGTCATATTCACATGTATAATGTGTAAGCTAAGGAGATGCAATTTAACAAATTAGGAGCATTGATGAGGGATACACAAGAAAAGTAGTTTGATGTAAGAACATGGTTAATAGAAAGACGTAGTATGTACCAAAAACAGGAAGGCATGTCATATTCACAGGTATAATGTGTTAACTAAGCAGATGCAATTTACCCTAATTAGAAGCATTACAAGGTAGACACCATATGCAACATGCAACCACATATCACACTGCCAAGTAAGAGCAAGCACCTGCGATGGTGGTGTGGGGGAATTGCGGTGATCAACTAGAGAGCTACGTTGACTATCTTCATTTAGCCTTGCTGTTTCTTGAGAATCATGTGGGGAGGATGACACTGCACTCTTTAAACGAGTAGGGCGTCTCACAGTAACCCACCCGGGTGACTGTCTCATCATAAGTGATTGACGAGGGATACAAAAGAGCATTAGTTTGATGTACGAACATGGTTAATAGACATATGTAGTATGTATCAAAAACAGGAAGGCATGTCATTATGAAAGGTATAATGTGTAAAGTAAGCAGATGCAATTTAACCAAATTGGAAGCAATACAAGCTAGACACCATATGCAACATGCAACCACATTTGACAGCGCGAAGTTAAAGCAAGCACCTGGGATGGTTGTGTGTGGCAATTGAGATCATCAACTGCAGAGCTACGTTTACTGTCTCCAACTGCTGACACTGCACCCATTAGAGCGCTGAAACGCTTAGTGCTTATCTTCGAATTACACTGGAGCGACTTCTGTCTTTTCTTTTCTGCATTCATCAACACTGCGTCAGAGTCTGAAATACCCATGCATAAAAAACAATAGTGTGAGTATGGGTGAAGTGTGTGCACAATTAGTACAGTGTAAAGGTAGCAGATAGCAGGTCGGTGAGAAATAAATGACGGGAGACATATGATAGCTCTACAACATGCATGGCACACTAAATTACTACAGGATTCTATGAAAATAACAGTCGACTGAAAGCAAATAGGTCAGTCCATTTTTCTGCACCGTCCGATGTACAAAGAACGGGCAGATCGCCTTCATCTACCTCCAGCCAGTCAGTGTTGACGATCTTCCTCGAAACGCCAGCGACCACGGCCCAGTATTCCTCCCCTGCCTGCGCCCTCCCCTCGACCTCACCGCACCACCGTACTTGGCACCGCCCCCGACCATCCATTCAAGCCCCGCCGACCTCCAGATCGGGCGCAAGCAGCTCCTGCGCCCCACACCCCTATGATAGACACCGATGCGCCGCTTCCCCGGGGAACAGGCGGACTAGGTGCTCCGCGCGCCTAAGCGGGTGCTGCTTCTTTTAATTGCGGTTCGACTGACCCTGAATTGAAATCCAGGCGGGCTACTGACCTCTAGCAAAGGTGAAATAGTAAAAGGGAGGAAACCTTGTGCATTTAGTATCACGAAGAAGATGTAGTAAGAAGTGCTCAACTAGTTTCTTTCGTGGGATGAATACGGTGTGAGCGGAGACGTAAGATTTGCACAAATAAGGGAAGAGGAGTACCTCTTTCTGCTGGCAGTGTTGTGTCCTCCTTCTGTTTTTCCGACGATCTTCTTGTTGTTCACCGGAAACCAGAAGTTGTGGAGGACGGTGCAGCCTTGGACGAACCCATGGCCAAGTTGTTTAGTGTGGTGCGGTGGCCATCCGTCGGTGGAGGGGAAGCAGATCCAAGGCGGCGAACGACGGTGTAGCGGGAATAGCTCTGGTGCGGTGGACGGTTGCTACAGTGGAGCCGCAGCATTGAGGCATAGGACGGCATGGTTGGAGTGGTTCTGGTACGGCGCACATCGGTGTCAGCATCATGGAGGCAGCTCTGCCTCGGCTTCAGCTGCTAAGTCCTTGAGGGCGTTGTGGTTGTGGTTGCGGTTGTGTTGGACGACGACATCGAGGTACCGGCTCTAGAGTGACGGAGGAGGGCGGCGGTGGATTCGCAGCTATGGGGTGGAAGACGGAGGAGGCTGGGGTTTCGCGGCTGGTGGAGAGGGCATTTTTGCACCCATGAAGTATGAATGGGGAAACGGAGGGAGGCGGGGAACTACGAGGGAAAAATGTTTCGGTTTGACAGACACTTGTTTGAAATTTGGGGAAAGTTACAAACTTTGCCCCCGTCTAAAATTTCAGAAATATTGCGGGTTGGGGGTAGGACAGTCATGTCAGGTCTCCCAAATGTGGGCGGGATAGATTTCGGCCGAGCGCATGCGTGTTTAGGCGCCCACGGTGTATGAATGCTTCTCGGAGGCGGTTGAGACTGGCATCTTGGTGAAGTTACAAACATACCCCGGTTTAGACCTTTGGACATCGGGCCGATAGGCTACACGGGCCAGAGTCAGGACAGTAATTTCCTACCACCAAACATTAGTCTCGCGCGGTTTCGGGTGACCATAGGCCTATTTGGCGCTTCGTTCAATATTTGGGAGCAGAAGCATTAACATTTTCGGTTCTCTTGAATTGAACTTTCAGGATTTGTCAAACTTCACAAATCTTTACTCTTGAAAATCCTAAAGCTACGATTATTTTGGAATGGAGGGGGTACATTTGAATATACATTGTACACGAGTATATATTAAAAAATATGCAACTTACCTCAGTTCATGCATGGTTCCAGATATAATCTCCTTGGTTGCAAAAAATAAAAAGTTAGATATGCGTATGAATATATATAGCATGTTCAAACTCACAACAAAGATTGATGCCCCCTTTTACATCTGATTTACAAATGCCATTATCTCTGGTTCAAATAGATGAATGCACTTCCTATGAATTCGAATCTTCGAAACCCCCTTTATGTTGAATTCGACATGTATTCTATTTCGTAGCTAGCAATTTGGAATGTATCCATGCAAGTGACAAATGTATAAAGTGCTTCACACTAACAACATGGAGTGCACTAATTAATGTTTATATATGAATTGCAAAAGCATCCATTGCCTGTATTTCAAACCGCTCTCACTCTATGGATCGATAATATGAAATAAACACATGCACATGCTAGAATTCAATAGAGTATGGGTGTCTGATAGACCGATTTTCGTCCATACGCAATTTGCAAAATTCATGATCTCATCCAAAAATAATAATGCCATTTATATTTTAATTTAATGCGTAGAACCGCCTTTTACACGTAGATGCACTATGCCTCGCCCCGTTCTCACAAACGCGTTATATATCTCTCTATCTAACGCATAAGTGCACACACTTTATATGCATCGGCATTTCTCTTTCACACATGCTCACAATCTCTCTCAGGGTGTCGAGGTGTCTCACGCACATGCTCTCTCTGTTTCTCTCTCTCTCTCTTTCTGACTACTATGTACCACTCTTTTCACTAATCTCAGTTGGAAAACACTATTTCTCTCGCATGCATATATACACACGCACGGTCTCTACTAGCCCTCTATACGCACATATATGTGCCTACGTGTCTCCCGCACGCACATTATCTTTAGGCCTCTCTCGCACACATTGCCCCCCCCCCCCGACACACCTCTCTCTTAGTAGTTGGCAGATATGATTTCATCATATCATTCGGAAGGATATCCCTGGCTGTTAGGCTGGATGGTAATACGAGGCAAAGTTTTACCCTAGTTCGGATCGGACCCTTGCAGTTGAAGAAAGAGCCTACTCCTGGTTACTGTATATTAGTGATAGGGGTGTGTACAAAGTACACGTGAATACCAGGCATTGTGCGTGTGTGTATACTATCGACGAACTAGCCCCCAAGCTTGTATAACATACTAAGGGCCTAGGGTTACAAATCATATATAGTCGGCTTATCACCAGTGGGGATAGAGTCCTCCGCGACTCTGGTAGCTTCGTGTTGTACGCCGAGTCCTCCACATGGGTCTTCGTATAACACGTCTCGGTCCAACCTATATGTGGCGCAGGATGGAACCGACCCATGAGTCTTCATGTTGACCCACCACAACTAGAAATGATGTGCCCACCACACCACACACGCAATCGGCCACTAAGAAAATAAGCATATACAATAGTACAACGGTATCTAGCTCACGATACGTCTCCATATTTTGTTGATGACACTGACGGACTTTGCATTTGATGCGTGCTCCGTATTTTGTTGACGACACTTACGGTCATTGTATTTGAAGCGAAAGCACGATATGGTCACTGGACTTCAGAATAAGCTCATCACGGTCACCACATACATTTTGTCGTGCTAACCAACATGTGGTTGGATGGTTAGGAGGACAGTGGTTTCTCGAGCCCACCAAGGTTAAAGTCCCGGTGCTCGCATTTATCTTGTGTTAATTTCAGTATTTTCCGGCGATGCACGTTCAGTGGGAGGAGACGTTCCACTCGACTACGAGGCACCTATGGTGACTTCCTAAAATCTCAAGATCATATATGCTGGCCCACTCTCTCGAAGGTGCTCATAGGGGTAGGGTTCGCGTGTGTGCGCTTATAGCGGTGAGTGCTTGCGCGTATATATGAGCCCTTGCGTCTGTACCGTGTTAAACAAATACATGTCATGATTATACGGTCACTGGCTCACCCATACAACTCCGTATTTTGTTGATGACACAATCAATTGACCAGTCAAACGTTCCACGCGGCGCAACTAGTGTTGCACCATCGGGGCGCGTAACCGTGGGGCCCACCTGTCAGCCCGTATATGAAAGAAAGAAATGGTAGTTTGAGTCTGTACTGTGTTAATAAAATAGGAGTACATTTTAGGGTGATCATACGGTCACTGGCTCACCATACAGCTCCGTAATTTGTTGATAACACGATCAATTGACCAGTCAAACGGTCCACATTCAGCAGCGCACATTACCATAGGGCCCACCCGTCAGCGCGTATATGAAGGACAGAAATGGTAATAAATTAGTGGTCGGTGGGTATTCGAAGTCGTGAGACCTCTGGTTGGCAGTCACTGGCGGTTGGGGGGCGTTCATTGGGCGGTGGGGGGGATCGCCGGAGAAAAAGCTCGGCGCGGGGGGGGGGCTGCTAGAGGGATGGCCGGTGCGGCGGCAGACCGGCGGTGGGGAGTGGTTTCGTGGAGGGCGGGCCGGCGTGGCGGCGGGGCCGGCGCGGGGCGCGGGCTGGCGGCTCAGGGGGGTGGAGTTTGATGATAAACTGGAGGCCCTTGATTTCGTATCCAACGGCTGGAAAATCTAATGACCAAGATGAAAAAGTCAGTCGACTGACGTGTAGCCTCACCCCGCACGTACACATGCACGCACGCAAGACACACACGCATGCAGGCGTGCAACACTGACACGTACACATAACGTACACATGCACACACGCAAGACAAGCACACATGCAGGCGTGCAACACTAACACGTACACACGCACGCATGGTGGCGTGCAACACTCACATGTACACATGCGCTCACGAACACACGCACGTACGCACCCATGCATGCAACACTGAAACGTACCCATGCACGCACGCAACACTCGCACGCCTGCATGCACACAGGACACGACGCAAGACACACGCTCAACCTATACGTGTGTGCACCCTTTGTTAAGGACATGGATTGTTACGGGTATTAATCAATCTTATCTGTGATAAGCAGAACATTGATGTTTGCAACGGTCTTTATGAATCACAATGTATCGAACGGGCTATCAACATAGTAGGCTTATCTACATGAAAAAGATGACGTCACACTCAATGAACAATCATCGGTTTATGAAATGCCCGCTTCTGACCGCCCTGGCCCACCAAAGGTTCCTCTGCTGTGCGCTGCCTGCGTTGGGTCACTGACATGCAGGCCATGCACCCAAAGAGCCCACACGTCAGTGGAAGAACGGCGCGGTGTCCTAGGTCAGAGTCGAGGGCGCCACTCGCTGCATGCCTGGCTGAACATGCCTCCATGCCGCATTAAAATGCCTCCATGAAACCCGCCAGTGTGGAAGCCGAGAAACCAACTCTGGACACACGTCCGTTCATGACCGGGCCGGCGTTAAACGCAACACCGGCCGAGCTCCTCCCGTCCGCCGTCTATTTAATCTCCTATTTAAATGAGGCCAAACGCCGGCCAAGAATCGCACACCTCCGCCGCTCCCCTATCTCCTCCACCATTTTGTCCACTCTTACAATGGCTTACGAAGAGTAGTTATTCCGCATCCAAGCCGGCTGGGTAGCCCGCCGGATACGAGCTATGCAGCTCGCTGATCCACCTCCCTCCCCTCGCCCGACGGAGCCAGTTGCCGCCCCAAGCCGGCGCGCGCTTCAGCAACTCGCCGCTTCAGGCCAGCTCGACGAGTAGCGGCGCACGGGCGTCGTTGCTGCCGTCCACGTTGCCGCCTCGTACCGCGTCTCCCGTTTCTGTGGCCGAGACTCCCATGCCGGCGGCCGCGCCATGCAAGCAGCGACAGAAGCCGGGTGCGCGGAGAGCGACGAGTCGGTGGCCAGCGCCTCCGCGTCCGCCGCCATCATCAAGGAGAAGTAGAACACGGGAGGCCGCCGCCGCTTGGGTCCCATGAAGGCCACCGCGGAGGCGACGCCGGCGTACACAGCAGGTGTCTTGCCGGATCCTTTTGTTGCGAGGACCTTCGTCGACCCCGCATGGGCTCCACGGAAGAGGGGAATGTTAGGATGAACTCGAGCCGGTGCCGGCCATGGCGAAGTAGTGGCCGGTGATGAACTCGAACCGGTGCCGGCCACCATCATCTTCGGCACCAGCCAATGATATCAGTTGGGCAGTGGGGAAGCGAGCCGTCCTTTGCGCTGAAGCATATACCTCCGGGGCTCCCGGCAGTCCGGTGATCGTGCTGCCGGACATGAGGAACACAAATCGATCGGCGGGCGACCATTTAGGCCAGGTATTATATACCTGTGCTGTCCAGAACTAGCACCGCGTAGTTCATTTGAATGTAATGAAATCCGTCATGTTTGTATGAAAATCCGGTATTTTATATGATTTCCGTCGTTGTTTATATGAAATATCAGTTTGTCTACGTGTTTGCGTGAATTTCGTCCGGTTGGATGTCGTAATTTGCGGGTCGCCGGTCGGTCTGCGGGCGGCTCGGGCGGCGTTGTGGGACAAAAAAACACAGCTCGTGCGAGCTCGTCTCCAACGTGCGCGCTGGAGGATGCATGACAGCATGAGCACCCGAGCCATTCCTCGTTCATCGGTGGCAAAGGCACCGGTGGACAAAAGGGTCGCCAATATTTTGGCTACCCCGGGCAAGATCCAAACAGCCCCTCCCAACAGATTCAAATCCCTCGTTCGCCGTGGAATTTTGCCATGTGTTGTTTTCATGGACTAGCAAGATGCCCGTGCATTGCACGGAACATCAAGATGCATTTTTTTACAAACTCCCGCATGCATGCAAGGGATAATTAATGTCCTCCTTTGCTAGTACCACGAGGCAAACACCATTAATATTGCATCGATTAGTGTTAGTGGCCTTGTATATCTGCAAATTGTAATTTTGATAGTGGCCCCTTGTATATAAAAATGGAGGGAGAAAGATGAGAGATAAGGTGAGGAGGAGTGGGGCGTGGTGGTGACTGGTGGTCGGACTGGGCGGAGGCATGGGGATGGACGGCGCATTATGTCTAGGTTTGTATCTCTCTCACACACACTACGTAGGTGGGGGACGTGCACGAAGAGAAGAGGTGCACGCACGGCGCACGTACTCCCGTCTCTTTCCCAACCACACCCGCGCGGGTACACGGTGGAGCTCATTTCTGTACGAAAAAGGCAGCCCACGTGGTAATTTGGCACGTGTACTGGTTGTCCACTTGGTGGAGGGAGGATCGTCTACCACGGGTGAACAAACAAATTGCGACTTGACGTGTTATGTTAAAAAAAGAGACAAACCATGTGGGGCCTACCTTAGAGGCAAGGCTCTATACACTGGAGTACTTTTGATGTGTCCCGTCAACTCGCAGAACGAGGAGAAGCTTGCTTAGTACGCCGTCTCCCCCGCCCACGGGCGCGGTGGCTCGCAGGATGAGGCGAAGCTTGCTTACGAGTAGTAGTAGTAGTACTCCTACTACTGTACGCCTTACGCCCGCTCCCTCGCCCACGCGCGCGGTGGCTCGCAGCACGAGGAGAAAATTTTACTCCCTCCGTCTAGGTGAGTAAGTCATCTTAGGTTGTGCACCGTGACCAAGGAGGAGGAGAAAACGAGAGAACTTAATGTTCATTTGCTAATTAATAGCATTGCATGCAATGAACTAACCACTGCATGTCGTGTTTGGTAGTCTCAAGTCATTAAAAGCATGCACACCCCACATCTCTTATTGGTTGATATGTCAAGAAACAAGAACGAGGTAGAATTTAATGCACCGCGCCTAAGTGTTTTGGGATTATTTGGTTTTCGTAAGACGACCACACACCTAGACGGAGGGAGTACTACTCCCTCCGTTTACTCCTCGTCCCTACTACGTACCTTGGTTAGTACTCCCTCCATTTACTTATACAAGGCCACTATAAAAAAATACATTTTGCATCTATACAAGGCCACAAATAGTAATCGAGACAAAAGTTACTACTCCCTCCTTTCCAGTTTATGGCTCAATTTCAAAATCTCTCCAACCAAGGTAGACGGTGAGTGGTCGAATTAATTTCGTAGTTTGCACAAGTAATTAGTACGCTCGTTTTTCTCAAGAAGTTATGTTTACCGAGGCATTAATTAGAACGAATGCATGAATGACCACTAAATTTCCATGAACTTGTACATGCATTGGTTAGTTTCCTCTTGACACTGCTTGCGTCGGGTGATCTAACGCACCTCGAAATCCAACATGTAATGGTACTACTACTAGTATAGTAGAATTGAGACTTATCAAACGGAAAAACGAATGTTTTTTAGATGAGCCCTATAAACCCTAGTGGGTACGTACTCCGTAAAAACAGATTTTTCCAAAACTAAGTCGCTCCCTTTCATGAATTCTGTAGTATACTCCTCCGTCGACGCTCCCTTTCATGAATTCTGTACTTCCTGTCGCCGACATGTGGGACATATAGCAACCGGGTCGACGTGTCAAGCACCAAATAACAGTGCAGAACAGCAGGGGGACGCACCCCACTCGTACCGGCCCAGTAGTAGTAATGAGCAATGAGACGTCAAATCACAATGCCGCACCTTCCCAGACGGACGAAGCAACCATTATTTCACACTTCGGTTCGCCATCATCTCAAACCACGTAGTATTGCTTCTGCCTCAAGAGGGACACGCGCATCGCCTTGGTACATCATGACACGTGGGACCGCATGACAGGCCATGCTCCCCCGCCGATCGCTCGGTAAAATCACCTCATTTTTACTATACTTCCTCCGTATCGGTTTACTACATGGCATGCACGTCGTTCTAGGTTGAGAATTTAACTGGCTATATATGTGATGAACAGTACTCCAGCCTTTTAAAAAATGTATACTTTTGTACAGTAGTACTATCGATGGATTGCGCCGTGGAGCAAAAATTGAAATTAAAAAAAGGTGGTACATATAGAGAGCGCTCGTCGCCAAATTATGCATATAGTACTATTAAAAAAGCTAGTACGTGCTTAATTGGGGTGCTAAATTCTATTAAAGAAATACTAGTAGTATGTATCATACTGAGGAGTTAAAGTAACGAGAAGAAACATAACATAGTTCTGCTGGGGCTCAGCACAACACACCCCTCAAATTCAACTAAGCACACCTGAAATTAAACTATGCAACTAATCCGATAGACACTGCATTAGAACCACCATGAGCAACGATACTGACACCTTACTCACTCGGAGGAGTCCTCGTCCACGTCCTCGACTTCGTCCTTGTCCCTCTTCCTCTTGGCCGATACTTCTTTGCTTGAACCGCACACTTGGCTCTTGCTCTTCATCCAACCCTTGTAGATATTGAAACAAAGGTAGCCATCCATTGCAGCGTAGTGGATGTGGTCTATATCTAGTACATTCCGCTGCCATGCATAACGATGAAACGTGTAATGAGGTTTCTCCAGTTTACCGTACGAAGGATGAACCATGGCTCCTGCCAGGGTCAGCATTGAAGGCTGCACGAGAGGACACCAGCCGATTCTTCTGGAGGTCGAAGGTGTTGCCTACAACGAGGCCTATCCGACCCAGGACTTCTTTGTCGTTACCAAAGTCTACAGTAACGAATTTGACTAGGTTGCTCTCGAGGAAGTCCTTAAAATCCAGGCATTCAACGTCGGCATGGCATATGTGGTAGACCAAGCATAAGTCATGCACGCAAACCTGGATCACGGCGGGCTTCTTCCTCTCTTCGTCCTTTAGATCCTTCTCTCGTCCCAGGACTGTGGTGTACTCAACATCTAGCCCAGCGACCCGCTCATCATCTGAGTCTTCGAACATGCGTCTGAAGCGAGAAAGGCATCCTTTCACCGTCGCGGAAGAACGGGTGTAGATGACGTCGAACTCATCGCCGGTGATGGTTCTAACCTTGTACTCACCGCCGATCGTGGAGATTTGGGACGCCATGGATTTGGGAGGAGGGTTAGGATTAGTGGAACTGCCGTAATGTGAATGGACGGGACGACTAGGAGCGAACCGCCGTAGTATTGAAGGACGTGCGGGGACGAGTAGGAGCGAACTGCCAGCGTGCGAACGGCAGGGTAGTGGCTTTCCATTCTCCCATGATACGGGCTTCCGAGAGCCCTTGGATCTGAGATCGAACGGTTGCATGGCGTGATTCTAGACCTATGGGTGAATATCCTATCCTGGAGGGTTATTCTGCAAATTTTCAGCAACTTAGCATGCGACCGTTTGATCTCAGATCCAAGGGCTGCCAGCAGCCCATATCATGGTCGCGCCTACCACGACCGTCCCGTCACTCGCGCGGTCGCACTGTTGGAGATTTAACACGGTACGTTAGGCTATCTGATGTTGGCATGTCATACATAGTCATCACTTAGTCACTCATACTACAACAAGGTTAGCTATAAGGTTGGCTATAAGTGTATTTTTTTTACTCCTCTCTATCTCTTTCTTCGTACTCCCTCCGTCCCATAATATAAGAACGTTTTTGACACTAGGACACAGGGAGTACTAGTATTTATTGCATTTGCCAAGGAGTGACCTCTTCCAATGAAATGGTGTTGCTAAGTTTGCTTCATTTAATTAGCTATAGACTCAAAATTGTCTTTTCACCTAGGTACACGCGCTTAGCACCGTTTCTTCCTTGGGTCACCAAACTTGCCACATCAGACTTTATGCCGATGTGGCAAGCTTAGCACCTGTAGGAGTAAGTAAGTACTACAATAGTGGGCTATAAGCCCGCTTTACATGGCATTTTTGCATGTGTGGAGGAAAGAGGCAAGGAAAAAGTGGAGAAGTGGGCTCTCATGCAAGAGCCAGCCTCAACTACATGGTGGAGCATTGGGAGAGGCACCTGTATGGAGGTGGTCAGGAATCGGGAGACTCACGCCGGTCGTAGCGCCGCAGTTAAAATGATAATGGCAAGTCAAATCACGGGGCCCCACCTGTCCAGCAGTAGCTCGCTGTCAAATCACACAGCCCTACGTTTGCAGCAGCCTACTCCCTCGTCTTCTCGCGTCTCTGTCGAACCGACTAGGCGGAACTGCCCCGCCTACCGCGCAGGAAAAGCCCCGCCCTCGACTTTTAAATACAACTACATCCGCTTAAGAATCCAATGATATAGTAGTACTTTTTGTGACATACTAGTAACTCATATTTAGTTAGTCAAATGGATGACCTAGAACTACGTGCACACCCTGTAAACCGAGACGCCTAAAAATAAAAAACCGAGACGGAGAGGGTAGTTCAGCACGTATCTTTTTAGATCAATATAGTCGGGATTCACCAAGGAGCAAAACCAAGTGGTAGGCTGCTCCTGTCGTGTTGGCGTAGCAACTCAAGCAGGGTCAGTCCACACACGAAATGGTGACACACTTAACAGGACCCCTTTGGCCGACATGTGGCTCATCCACCGTCTTGTTCCACGTGCGATGCACCAAATTACAGTTCGGAGCAGCGGTTGGAACTGGAGGCACCCCGGTCGTAGCGCCGCAGTAGTAGAAAATGAGCGACGAGGGGTCAAATCACAAAGCCCCACCTTTCCCGCATTAAGCTGGACGGACGAAGCAACCATTTCACTCTAGGGCCTGCATTAAGCTGGACGGACGAAGCAACCATCATTTCACTCTAGGGCGCAAGAGCATATAGAAAAGAGAAAACAATGATGCGTGCGGCAGCTACCTAGGGCACCCTAGGGTAGGGGTCTCCACTACATATCCTTTTTTTGAAAGCGCCTCCACTACAAATCGGCTTCTCCCTCGTCCTCTTGAAGAAAACCGATGATGAGTGCGGCGGTAGGGTTTGTAGGAGTACTACGGCGTGCGGGGCCACGTCGTAGTAAACGGGTTCGAGTCGACGCATGTGTGGGCCGCTTGGTTTTACGGGAACGAGGCAGCATTTTGGGTTCGGGGATCAGTGGAGATATAGTACGTACAAAAAATTGTGGACGTAGGTTCGACCGAAAGGCAATGATGCATTGAACGCATGAGATTTTGAAACCAAATTATGAATAAATACACACTATAGCATGTAAAGCTTTGAGTCATATATGCATGATGTAGATGTTCGTTTAGTTCTTATAGTTCATCTCATTCAAAATCAATTAGTTTTATAAAAATGTTAAGATTCATGGGGTTGTGCATTGTAAAGCATAAAGTAAAAAACAAATAATGGCAATTCATTTAGAAAAAAACAATTATGATACAGAAGATTCTAGAACAAAGGAGAAGTGCTTGTGTTTTGAGGTTTGTGCATTATGCTTAAGTTCAACCATGGAGTCTTCTAAATTGTACATGTGGCAGATCTGGTGGAATGTTGATGATATCCAACGGCCAGTAGTGCTCGGATTCGCCATCTCTGCACTGTCGGATTAGCTTCATCCAGCGACCATCTTTCAAAGTTATTGGCACACTATATAGTTCTTGTGCCATAGTTGCATGTTTTGGAAAAAAGCTACTAGTGGGTTGTACTATCTATTTAGGAATAGAAGATGTATACATGGAAGTTGTAGGGAAAGAGATGACATGGAGCATCTCAATTCCTATGAGTAGGGATTGGAAAAGAGATGTCATTTGGTTCACATCATAGGAACTTTTCTATTGAATCTAGAGATGACATGTATCTCAATTCCTATGAGGAGGGATTAGAAAAGATATGTAATTTGGTTCAGATCATAGGAACTTTTCTATTGAATATACGCTAATGTTTATTTTCCTTTGAAATTAAGGGAGTATAGGAATCCATTCATTTGAACCAAGTGGCTCTAAAGCTATAGAAATGATATCATGTTTAATTCCTTTGAAATGTGGAGTATATGAATCTATTCCTATGAACCAATTGGCTCTAAAGGAAAAAATCCTATAAAAATCATATCATATAGAGTTCCTATGATATTCCTCGACACCAAAGGATGGTTGAAATTGATGCGGGTGATACGATGGTCTTATTTTGTAGACTCCTCCCCCATCTTTATAGTTACCTCTCGAAGATGAATGAAATGATATATATAGGGTATTCTACATGTGCAATTTGGTACACGAAAACTCGGTAAAAGTTTGCGAGGTTTGAATTTTCAATAAAGCTATATGCACTGCATTTCGGAACGGAGGGAGCATACGACAGTTGCTAACACTCACGTGGAAGATTTGTGTGTAGGAGGAGTGTTTGTTCTGTTAAATGACATGGCAAAACTGACACTGTCGGATGCCGATCTAACGGTTCTTACGGCGTTCGTCAGGAAAAGGCTTGTGGCGAATGTTTGTCGGATAATGATTTACGGACACATGCATTGCATTGATACGTGCCCCCCTCCCTCTCACGCACACGCACCCTCATGAGTCACGAGTCTCCCGAGTCTGCTCGAGACTCGCACGTCGCACCCACGTCTATCTGCAGGTAGACATCACGCACATATTTGCTTCTTCACACCCTACCCTCAGAACTTCTAAAAAAACAAAAAGACGTCGCGCACATTTTATTTTAGCTCACACGTCACACACTTATACTATTGCTCTTGCGGCGAACGTTCTTTGGGCATAGAATATTGTACTCTCACGAAGAGAAGCGGTGCACACACGCACTAGTTTCTCTCACACCCACTCGGCTGCGACATGTAGGAGCGCATTTTTTTGAAGCTGTACAACAAAATCACTCCAATATATATATATATATATAGATATATATATATATATATATATATAGAACAGGAGCCTTAGTGCTTGCTTACTAGGGTTCCTCTCGTTCACTCTCTCATGCTCTCCAGATCTAAGCAAGACATAGGTGCCACACTCTCTCGCAGTCACGCTGGTCACAAAATCCGGGCCGGACAACCTCGACCGGGGCAGGGGTGTAGGTGCATCGTTCACGCTGTCGTCGGCGGCGAGGGAGGAGACCAACAGCTGCCCGCGCGTCCCGATCGGCGGCCGTGCCGTTCTCTCCGAGAGAGCGCCGGCTCGGGAGTGCCTCCGACCCCTTCTTCCTCCCTGTGGTATTGTGGCCAAGATGCGGCCTCCCGACGCCGTCTTTGCCACATGCCGACGACCCTCAGGTATATATTCCTTCGAAACTTGCCTTGCTCTACTGCCCAGCTCCCTTCGTGTGGATCTTTTTCTACTTTCGTCCGCTGTTCCAAAGTCACCTAGACTTTTACTGTTATTAGAGGTAACGCTAGTTCGTACAGTCGACTCTAAGAGTTGGTTCAAACAGGGAAGAAAGTGGGAAAGCTGTAGCATGAATCTGGGACTTGGTTCTAAGAGGAAACGGGGGAAAGTAGTAGACACTGGCTACCCAACCGGTCTCTTGGTTGAAAAGACGAAGAAAGCATGGTGGATGGCGAAGGGTGGGGGGAAGTGGACCTATCTCTTGGTTGAATAAGGAAAGAAAGTGACGGGTGTTGGGGGACAACGCAAATGAGAATGAGCAGGTCTAGATTTCTTGTGCTCACATAGGAAAATGTCACCGAGGAGATAAAAAATGGGACAAATGCAAACATGCTGCCTGAGTGTTTGCCGCTCTCGGCAGCCACATCTGTCTCACCACTTTATGCCCCTGTTGTCCCTACGCCCATATCGCTACCGTTCATGTAAAATCACATGAAGCATTAAGCAATGCCACCTAATGTCACTATAAGTAATGGTCTAGTGCCATCGATAAATTGAAGCAATGCCACCACCATTTTATGAAGTGCTTCCGTCTTACTTTATTTCCCATGAATTGTGTTTTTGCAGTTACACTATACTCTCACACTGCTAACATTGCTTCATCCCAGTGGAACTGCACAAATTTGATTGCACATTTACTGACCATGTGCTACTCTCATGACAGTAATACTAATGCTATTGTTCTGCATGTTAATCTAGTGGCATTGTTGATGTGATGTGATGCTACTTACTTAAGGACTCTTCATACTGTCAATCTAGTGCCAATTATAACACAATAGATGCTGCTATTAATCATAAGCCACTGCAAATATCTGTCATTGTTTAAATAACCGTATTTCATATTTGCGCAAACAGGGATGTCTGTCTCCATATCGTTTCGGGATGTCTGTCTCCGTATCATTTCTATCCGCGCAATCAAAAGCACACACCTCAGTTTTAGTACAACTGCGCAAAATGAGATGGCTATCCCTCGTTGCCGTCGTCTAACCTCCAGTCTTCAAGGTATTCCTACATTGGTAGTAACTAAGGTAGAATGACCAACGCAATCTAAAAGAAGTTGATTCGTACGTTTTACTTCCTGATTGCAGTGCAGGGACGAGCAAAAACAACTACATCCTAGTCCGAAATGCACTTTCTGCCAGTTCTTCCACGGACCGAGGACTAGCTGGCAAGGCTGCACGGCGGTTTTTTGGACAGGTGCGCGGACAAGAGGCATTGTGGTCTGCTTATTTCTGCAAATAACGGTGCTTAAATTTAGTGGAATGCACAAGCATTTCAACTGGTCAGTACACTGCATGGTTCAGTTCAGCATTCCAGCTGAGACCACAATTATAATTGGTTATTCTGGAATGAGAGAACCTAACCCTGGATGGTGGCAACAAGAAAAAACCAGAGTGAACTCCAGGAAATTTAAGCCTGCCGGGAGGCCCTTTGCTCAGAGAAGCCTTGCTTGTTTTTTCCTGATTTGTCAACCTTCTCACAACTTTGTCTTTTGCTGTGAACTGTATATGTTTGTTATGTTCTATGAATCATTGAGATGTATAAAATTGCTTAACTTATGCTTTTCAAGTTTTTTATGAAGACGAGTTTAATGTGAGTGTTCCACATGAGCGCTGGACTAGCGTGTGAACGTTTGGAATTTATTACATTGTGGCCTCAATTAACTGCATGAACCACTGTAACAAGATACATAGTTGCTTATATGTCAGACAGCAGATTGTTGATTGTTAGCTGGTCGATAGCCTAGTGTTGAAGCGAGCTGAGCCAATGTGCCGTGTTTTGCACAACTGCTTACAAGTGGGGTAGCACCAATAGTGTTTACAAGTACTTATGTATACGTCGGCGCACAGTTCTCGAACGAGTGCTCTATTTCATCAAAACACACACTGCTCGTATGATAAACTGTGACAACTTATGTCTTACCATGCCATATTCATGAAAAAACTAGTGAGGACGCATCTGTTTCGGCAACAATTACGATGGTTCTCACATGATTCACGGGCACACAAAAGTAGCAGCAGTTCCCATAGACGGATTCAAACAGAGTACTAGCCCCAGAGGGGTCGATAACAGGCAAGGTTCGGTAATTAGACACAATCCAAACTACTATTAAACACTAGCTGGGGCAACTATTTCATGCCTCGATCTAATTTGGGCTGGACACAAGACGGACCTTGCCATGAACATCATCGAGGACGTCCCGCAGCAGCTCAATCCTGTGAACCTTCATGAAGACAACCTTGTGGCCTTGCCACTGATAAACTTGTTTGTGGAGGCATGCCACGTCATCTTCCTGCGTAAGCTTGACAAGAACAGTATGCCTCACAAACGAAGGAGTAGCTTTGAACTTCTTGTGCTTCAGTACACCCTGGACAACACGCCTGACAACAGTGAGGCTGGAATACAACTCTTCATTGGTATAACCGCAAATGGCTTCCAGGATCCAACAGCCTAAGAACTCCGTTTTCCCAGTGCGTATATTCAGGTCATCCGCCTCATAGCGAGTGACATGTACAACCACACAATCCTTGTCTGCATCAGGGTTCTAATTGAAACAGAAACAAATTCTGAATTACTTTTCAGTATAAGAAACACAAGTTATTTAAACCACTATGTATAGCATGGCATCGAAGCTAATAAAATTTTGCATTATTAATCACCACATACTTAGATGAAAAACCACAATCGAGATCGGCAAAGAAGAAAATCACCTTGGGCAGCTCAGCGGGGGGGGGGGGGACACATCCTCGAAGGGGGAAAACTGCTCCTGCAGTGCCACGGGGGCTGTAACCTCAAACGGGGCGTTGACCATCTCAGTAGTGGTCGTGAGCGTATCTGGGGTCGGCTCGGTGGCTGCCTCCATCTTCTTGGAGCTCTCTGTCTCGTGGGGATCAGCCTCCCGCGTCTGCTCCAATATCGGCAGATCTTTGCCTGGTTCTCCTTGGTCCATCATGAAACTGACGAATACTAGGAGACCACTGAAAGGAAAACACAATCGCAATGACAATGAAACAAAAAAGAGAGTGAGGATCGGTTACTGCTTTGCAAAAGTTCTTTTTTTTCTCTGAACGAAAATATACCAACATCACGGATCCGCTTACCTTCCCTTCGTTGGGAGAGAAGAACAGTGGCAGATGCGAGTGTTGCCTTTCTTGAAGACGGTGAGGGAGAAGGGGATTCAGCGAAGAGTGAAATGATGGTTGCTTCGTCCATCAAACTTAGACTGGGGGAGGGGGTGGGGTTTTGTGATACGACGGCTCGTTACTGCCGCGCTACGACCGGGGTTACTCTCCGCCTGCATACTGCCTTCTAATTTGGTGGATGGCATTTGGGCCCGCGTGCTGCATGGCCCGCATGTCGGTGAACAAAAGTATAACGGCATTCAGTAGAGGGAGACGTTTCAATGACCTAGGAGGATCCAGAAGCGGTAGAGTGTCTCCACTGTACTAGTAGTAATTGTTTTTCTGGGTAGCTGTAGAGTGTCTCCACTATACTAGTAGTAATTGTTTCTCTGGGCCCAAGACAAAACAGCCCATCCACACTAGTAAATAGTAAAATCAATTCAAAAGCCCTATATTTACTGAATGAGTGGTGCTACCCACACCCAGCACACCGCCCCCAAAAAAACCTAGGTGCTCTTCTTCCTCCTCGCTCCCACCCACCTCACGTCAGCTCGCTCCACTCATACCCCCAAATTCCTCACCCACTCCTACAGAAAACCCCTAGCTCCCCTCTTCCTCACTACTACAGAAAAAACCTCAGCTGCCCTTCTTCTTCACTCACACTACAACTAGGCTCGTCATTCGTTACTCTGCTTCAAATCCGTGAGCGCGACGGACACCCTCGAGGAAAATGGAGTCGGCTGACCCCAGCTCCAAGAGATGAGGCTCCCGCCAGCGGCGACGCCTGTTGTAGATCCCGCACCCGGCAGCGCAGGGAGAAGCAGCGACCCCACCCCCACCGGATCCCAAGAACCCGTAGAATCTTGGGTGGACCGCTTCAGCGATCTTCCGGACGCCGTCCTTGGGGAGATCATCTCGCTCTCCCACCAAGGATTGCCTGGCCGCACCCAAGTCCTCTGAATTCGGTGGCACCCTCTATGGCGCACCGTGCCCCTTAATCTTGACTTTCATCAGCTATCTCTCTTCAATGATGTTGAAATCCCCAGAGCCATCATCTCCTCCACCAGGGCTCCGTTCAAAGCCTCTGCATCCTGTCATGCTACCTGAGCAAGCATACCATGCCCTGCATGGTGGACGCCTGGCTGAAATCCCCTGAATTAACAGAACTACAGCTGCTTGAGTTCTACTATTCCCCTGGAAATCACATACCACATACCGAATACCATGAACTTGTGCCCTCAGCACCGATGTCCATCTCACGGTTTTCCTCCTCTCTCCACACCGCCACCTTTGTGCTATGCTACCTACCAGACAATCTGGTACTAAACCTTTGACTCCCATTTCTCAAGAAACTTTCACTTGTGCTGGTTCGTATATCGGAGGCCTCATTGCACAGCATCATCCACTCCAGTTACCCTGCCCTGGAGTGCTTGGTGCTTGTTTTCACAGTTAGAATCGGTTGTCTCCAAATAAAGTTGCCTAACCTTGTAAGAATTGGAATTTCTTTTGACGGAAGGCAGCTCATCATCCAAGATGCCCCTTCACTACGAAGGTTGATCCTTGATTCTAGTTATTCACCGTTGCAAATAACCGTCCTCTCTGCGCCTAAATTGGAGACCTTGGGTGTAATACATGATCTCTGTGCTCATTTCAATATGGTGTTTGGCTCCATAGTTCTTCAGGTACTTTATATTATGTAGGACCTTGAAGTAAGTCTAGGGGGGGGGTGATTAGACTACTTGACCAATTAAAAACTTAACCTTTTCCCAAATTTAGAGTTTGGAAGATTTTAGCTATCTTAGGACAAGTCAAGCAATCATCACACAATTCAAGCAAGCATGCAAAGAGTATATAGGCAGCGGAAATTAAAGCATGCAACTTGCAAGAAAGTAAAGGGAAGGGTTTGGAGGATTCAAACACAATTGCAGACACGGATGTTTTTGGCATGGTTCTGATAGGTGGTGTTATCATACATCCACGTTGATGGAGACTTCAACCCACGAAGGGTAACGGCTACGCAAGTCCACGGAGGGCTCCACCCACGAAGGGTCCACGAAGTAGCAACCTTGTCTATCCCACCATGGCCGTCGCCCATGAAGGACTTGCCTCACTAGCGGTAGATCTTCACGAAGTAGGCGATCTCCTTGCCCTTACAAACTCCTTGGTTCAACTCCACAATCTTGTCGGAAGCTCCCAAGTGACACCTAGCCAATCTAGGAGACACCACTCTCCAAGAAGTAACAAATGGTGCGTTGATGATGAACTCCTTGCTCTTGTGCTTCAAATGATAGTCTCCCCAACACTCAACTCTCTCTCATAGGATTTGGATCTGGTGGAAAGATGATTTGAGTGGAAAGCAACTTGGGAAGGCTAGAGATCAAGATTCATATGGTAGGAATGGAATATCTTGGCCTCAACACATGAGTAGGTGGTTCTCTCTCAGAAATGGTAAGTTGGAAGTGTAGATTTAGTCTGATGTCTCTCTCCATGAATGAAGAGGAGGTGGAGGGGTATATATAGCCTCCACACAAAATCTAACCGTTACACACAATTTACCAAACTCGATGGGACCAATTCAACAGACTCGGTCGGACCAACTTAGTAAACCTAGTGACCGTTAGTGATTTTCGGTGGGACTAATATGCAACTCGGTGAGACCGATTCGGTTAGGGTTCGGGCATAACGTAATCTCGGTAAGACCGATTACACAAACTCGGTAAGACCGATTTTGGTAATAAGCTTTCCAGAGAGTTTGGTCAGGTAAACTCGGTGGGACCGATTTGCTCTTTTCGGTGAGACCGAAATGTTACAAAAGGGAAACAAAGAGTTTACATTGCAATCTCGGTGGGACCGATCGCTCACTTTGGTTAGACCGAAACGTTATGAAGGGAAACAGAGAATTACAATCCCATCTCGGTGAGACCGAGATCCCTATCGGTAGGACCGATTTGCTTAGGGTTTGTGGCAGTGGCTATGACTTTTGGAATCGGTGGCGCCGGCTTGGAAGAATAGGTGTGACCGATTTTGGCTTTGGGTTTAGGTCATTTGTGGATGTGGGAAGTAGCTGAGGGTTTTGGAGCATATCACAAAGCACATGAAGCAAGAGGCTCATTAAGCAACACCTCATCCCTCCTTGATAGTATTGGCTTTTCCTATAGACTCAATGTGATCTTGGATCACTAAAATATAAAATGAAGAGTCTTGAGCTTTGAGCTTGAGCCAATCCTTTGTCCTTAGTATTTTGAGGGATCCACTTTCATCATCCATGCCATGCTATTCATTGAGCTTTCCTGAAATATATGTCTTGGAATAGCATTAGCTCAATGAGCTATATGTTGTTATGAATTACCAAAACCACCTAGGATAGTTGCACTTTCATATTATCATCTACACTTGTAACCATAAGCTGCATTTTTAAATTTCTGCCCATAAGTTATATATCATCTTGGAGTACACATTTTGTACTAATATTATGTTCTATGCCCAATGAAGAGTTTCTCCATGGATGGCCTATCAATGGTGCTGGATTCTGTCAAGATCTTATATATCCAAATGATTAGTTTTGATCTGAACAAGATTATTGGCTTGCTGCAATGCTTTCCCATGTCTGGAGAAGTTGTTATAAAGGTGATAATTTCACACGCACATTGGAAGCCGGCATATAGTGTACTAGAATTAACCGTTCAACTGTTGCTCTTTCGACCACTCTTTTTTTAGACCTTAACTGTTTTCAATCTTCATGTCTATTTAGGCAACATGACGGGGTAAGAAGTTTAACCATCGGTGGATTCGGTAACCATCGGGATTTCTCACTTCTCATGAGATTTTGATTGAAGACAATAACGCTAGAACGTATGTAGCAACCCGTGCAAACACTAGATTGTCACATTCTTCTGCTGAATGCGAGGTTACTATTGTCCATCAGGCTTAAGTTTATCAGCAGCATGGTTTTGACGGATGGGTATGTCGAAGAGCAAAAAAAAGGAGTTTCAGGTGGGAAAAAGAGCATCTGAACGTGCCGGCCTTCTATTTACAACATATTGTGGTCATAATCCAGTAAATTTTACGACCCAGGATGTTCATTCTATGGACCTGACCGATCCATTTGACTATGACTGCCGAAAACAGTGCTGGAGTTAGATGTTGTTACCCTTTTCAACCTGGTTTTTTTTTGTAAACTTGATGAATAATTAACCCTCGTGCTTTTGTATAGTTTGTAAGCTGGAGTTAGATGTTCCTTCCCTTTTCAACTCGGCTGTGACTGTCATATTTTCTTTGAAATAAGGCATGGCTTGCCATTCATTTAATTTAGAGTGAAATATTGTAACAAATCCCAACCAAGGGACATAACATCACTCTTGCCGACTGCTTGAGCTCACTGTGCATTACAGAAGCCAAGTGATTAGCCCCCACCAGCACCCACAAACTTATTTCAAACTAGCACATCAAATGGGTTGTAATTTTCATAGGAAACGCTGCATGACCGAGATAGATTTGGATTCTGACATTTGGGACCCGCGAGGAAATAGCCTAGCCAGTCAACAAACAATTCTGCCTACCAGCCGTTGGATTGACATCCAACATCTGTCGTGTATCTTCTATCTCTTGTCTTCTTCCTCCAGCCGCCCAAACCGAACCACCCCGTCGGCTCCGCCTGCTCCCGCATCCCATGGCTGGTTGCGCCTCCGCAGCCCTACCATACGTACCCTCCAACGTAGGCCATTCCCTCCCTCTATTCCCCCACACATCATGTTATTCTCCGGCGATGTTAGCCCCAACACGCACCCACACCCGAACCAGTCAACCCTCGTACTCCCCTCTGCCTGCGACTGGACCGACGCATCTTGCACTGCTCCTGTTCGTTCCGTTTGAGGCCTCGCCGTTGTCCTCCGCCTTGCGGCCTTGGTCCGCTCGCCATGCGCGGTGCGCCGCCCTCTTGTGTTGTAAACGTCATCAACAACCGAGAGGAACAAGGAGATGACTGTACGTGGAGAGGATGACAGTAGGGACCCACCAGCGTCATGGCAGTACGCAAGCAAGTGCCTCTATATTACAAGCCCAAAAATATGGTTCCTCCTAATGGTTGGACATCTGGGGCTCACGCCATTGTCAACGTAGTCAATAAATGAGAGAATTACACTACGAGCGGCTGACACCAGGGACCCAGCAGGTCGCGCAATTTTTTTTAGGAACAAGCAGTTGTTATTTATACTAGTTTTAGCGACGGATCAGGGTAACAATGGGGTTGTGCAGGGACCGTGGCCCGTCTAGCCAGGGTTTTATTTATATTTACCACATCATGAGCCTAGTTGTGTTTTTTTCTTGCTGAAAATGGCTAGCCCAGTTCTATTTTTTTAAAAGAAATACCCAAACAAGGCCTACTTGCTTTATCGGCCCTGCTGGGCTGCAAATCTTTCAAGACAAGGAGAGTTTCATTCGGTTTGCCCAGAAATGGGCTGTACATTTTTAAAACACATCAAACCGGGAATTAGTTTCAATTTTTTCATTACAAGATTTAAATTCGATTGATTTTTATGCGTGGACAATTATTTGGATTTTATATTTATATAAATTATTTTTCAAAATAGTTTGAATGTGAAACGATATTTCTGGATTAAAAATAGCTGACCGCACCGAAATATGCAAAATTTTGTATACTTTTTAACCGTGGCCACAATATGGGGTGTAATGCTAACAAAAAGAAGATGGGCTCCAAAAAATTCTTAAGAATTAGCAAATGGGTTGTACATTATTAGAAATAATGGCAGATGGGCTGTCTGTTGTTTTCCACAGATTTGAGGCTGACTTGTGTGCCTACTACAGGTTGACACGTATGCTTTCATAAAAAAAGGTTGACGCACACGCAACGCCCTGTCAACTTAGTCAACACATGAGAGCAGTGACTGTTGGATGTCCATCCAAAGGTGTCGTGCTTCTTCAATCTTTGCTCTTCATGCTCCAGCCGCTCAAACAAGCGCCGGCGGGACTGCCTGCTCCCTCCTCCCCGTGGCTGGCTGTGCTGCCGCGCAGGCCTCACCGACCCACCGTACTCCCATCGCTGGCCTAGCCATCCCTCTACTGACTCACACCTGCTATTATTCTCCGGGGATGGCAGACAAATCAGTAAACCCTCGTACAGTCGTACTCCTCTCCGCATGGGCATCCACTATCACGTCTTCCTCGGCTCCACGTCATCCCCTTCCTAGGCCTCGCCGTCATCCACCGCCCTGGTGCTCTCGGCCCGGCATGGTCAATGTGGTCAACGACCGACTTCCATCAAAAGAGTATTGTACGTGGATAGGCTGACAGCTGGGTCCACGGCGGCCGCAAGGAAGTGCCTCCTTATTATGCGCAAAATAATTATTCCTCCACCTGACAGCGGGGACCCACCGGACGGGCCACTGTATTTTGCGAAAAAAACATTTCCCCCCTGACTGATGGGACCTACCAGCTACACCTTCGCACGCAAGGAAGTGCGTCTGGGCAAAAAAAACGATTCGCCAGCTGACTGCTGGGACCCACCAGCTACACCTTCGCACGCAAGGAAGTGCGTCCGGGCAAAAAAACAAAATGATTCGCCCCCCTGACTGCTGGGACCCACCAGCTACATCTTCGCACGCAAGGAATTGCCTGACAGTCAGGACCCACCTAGTCGAAGCGTACGTAGCGTTGTCATTTTGGTCGCGAATGTGTACGTACATACTGGAGCATGTAGAGGCGCGCATGTGTTGCAGTAGAGGCGCGCACGTGTCATAGTAGAGGCGCTCACGAAGCATGTACACGTACGTACAGCGGCCAGGGTGCAAGAAAGAAAATACGGCCACGTATGTGTACATACGGGCGGGGTCTCGAATGCCTACTCGCGCATATATACGTACGGCCAGGGCTCGTGTACATTGGCTGGGGCGGAACGAAGAAACATCATCATCGTCGTGTTCATGGGGAGCCAACCAGCTGGGTCGGAACGGAATGCATCATTGTGTTCATCGGGAGTGCTTGGACGGAACAGGCGATGGAAACGAGGCCTGGCGTACCGCAGAACGGAGGAAACAGCCTTGTGTTCGACCGGCCATGTTTGAAACGGGATCCTGTTCATCGGGAGGGGTCTGTCATACCGCAAAACAGAGGAAACGGGCCTCCTACGGTCGAAACGGGGGTCCTGTTGATCGGGAGGGGTGTGGCGTATCGCAAAACGGATGAAACGGACTTGTGTTGGAGTGCTACGGTCGAAACGGGGGTCCTATTGATCGGGAGGGGTGTGGCGTACCGCAAAACGGACGAAACAGACTTGTGTTGGAGCGCTACGGTCGAAATGGGGGTCCTATTCATCAGGAGGGGTGTGGCATACCGCAAAAAGGGGACTCCATGGGATACTGTTCATCTCCACCGTCGACCTCCTCCAGCCTCCACCTGCGACTGTTCATCCACGGGCTCCTGTTCATCCAGCCTCCACCGTGCGCTAGTCCACCGGCTACTATTCAACCACCCCTCTCCATGGGCTCCTGTTGAACCACCCCTCCATGGGCTACTGTTCATCCACCCCTCCACAGGGTTGTCC